>NC_138975.1:140518928-141149642 GCF_055761805.1 Camellia sinensis
ATGGACTGCAAAGTTTTCAACACTTGTACCTCGAAGCAATCCCTGAAAAGATCTGTGAGTGGGATACACAGAAGGCATTGACTGAGCCGTGTTATTCCCCTGCAATACACCAAACCATGTATTCAACTTCGATTACAATGTATACTACATTTTAAATGTAAACTATGTCACTAATTATAACTCACATCATATGTACCATACGTAAGAGGAGGACCACTTGTACCACCCATAAGAACTTGAGGTCGAGGTTGAGATGGAGAAATGTACATATCATGACGATGATCCTAAATTAATACCCATGACGAAAAACAAAAAAAAAAAAGATTAATAACCAAAAAATTTTAAAAACAAAAGAAACATCATTGAACATTAATATTACCTTATTATAATTAATACCCATGACAAAACGAGGTTATGATTAAGAAAAATTGACACCAAGACCATGATCCTAAATACAACCAATAGAAACTATGTAAACAAAATATTTGAATAAAAAACATGGTCATTATTTAACATTTTCTTAAAAACTTGCACACAAAAACTATTACCTGAGTAGAATTACCACCCATGACGAAACGCGATTGTGATTGACCTTGGCAAGTATAAATAGCATCACCCGACTGCATTGCCAGACAAACCAATTACAGATAAAAATAATTAAATGCCAAGCAACCCAACTTGGGAAGTGTGAACAGTAATGAGGTTGTGATTCACCCATGAATAAAATTACCACCCATGATTCACCCATTAAATACTTGAATAGAATTACCACCCACGACGAAATAAGGTTGTGATTCACCTTAGGAAGTGTAAACAGTACCACTCGACTACATTGCGAAGCAAACCAATTACACATAACAACAATTAACCATATAATGAACGAACTTAATGAAATGAACTCATCAAACTAA
This sequence comes from Camellia sinensis, assembly GCF_055761805.1. Taxonomy (NCBI): domain Eukaryota; kingdom Viridiplantae; phylum Streptophyta; class Magnoliopsida; order Ericales; family Theaceae; genus Camellia; species Camellia sinensis. The sequence goes on from NC_138975.1 coordinate 140,519,840, forward strand.
CCATATAAAGACCACATTACTATTAAATATTACCTAAATAGAATTATTACCCATACGAAAATGAGGCTGAGATTCACATTGGGGAATATAATCAGCGCCACCCTACACACAACGAAAAACCTTAATGAAAGTGGGCCATTACTAAATAAAATCAATGTTTTAGTTTACTAATCTACTGTATTTTAATCGTATGCAATTTGTCATGTCCAAACCTGAATAGATTGCATCATTTTCTTCTTTGCAATAGCTTTTTCCATCCCGCCTTTGATCCTCTTTCTTCCCTTACTAGTTGACTCTCTTTTCTTCAGTCCCTTAGCTTGGATTGGACAATCTACTTCATCACTCTGTGGGCATGCATTGCTTGGCGAATTTCTCAAATCAGTTACCTCCACTTGACCGCAAATGTGGAGACTTAATTTGTCTTCAACCATTACACTCAGTTCTTCACCTTTTGAAACTAACAACTGATAAGTTTCTTCACTTTCAGCGGCTCTACTCGCTATTGCTTTAAACATGGTCATTAATGACCGATATCGGTCACTTTGATGTAATTTGACATCAGCCTTCACTTCATACCCACGTCTATCTTTCACTCGTTCAGCCCTTGCTTTTTTAGTCCATCGTTTGAGTATATACTGTGGAGGAAGTTCCGTTGCATTGAATATATCTCTAAGCACCTTGAGACAATGTCGACATAATATGCCCTTCACTTCAAACTTCTTGCAACTACAACTCAAACAACCCCCTCTATCCATTGTCACAATCTTATCTTTTTTCCCATCTACCATTGTTCTTATTGTGAATTTGGTGCTCTCACCATCATTAGTAGTGCCTATGATGGATGCTTCAATGGACTGCACATACTCATTTTGGAATTCCTCAAAAATAGTTTTCGTGTAAATCTCTACCACTTGCTTTAACATCACAGTTGGAATTGAAACCCTCGGCAATTTTTGGGACAAATTATACTCCGCTTCCAATTCCTTATACCTCTTCTCATAAAGCACCCTCTCAAAATACTTGAAGAACTCCATCAAATTATGGTCACAATTCAGATAATCCTTCAGAAATGTATTAAAGGATTCACTAAGTTGAGTAGTACTCATTCCAGTTGCCCAAGAATTCATAATATATGGCCATCCCCATTTCTCCTTCACGCGAAAAGTCTGCTCCAATCAATGATTGTCGAATGCATCATACTTATCAAGCATTTGGTCCCACTGTATTCGGAATTCTTCTTCATCATCAATGTCATGCATAAATTTTGAAAACACACCCTTCAACCCTACATCATCGAAAACAGAACTTACATGCTTGACAGTATTTTGCATCAAATGCCACATACAAAGACGATGGTTTGTATCGGGCATGACAATTGGAATATCCTTAGCCATCGCAGCATCTTGATCTGTGAAAATAGTTTTCGGAGCTTTGTTTGACATTGCCTCCAAAAAAATTTGAAACAACCACGTAAAAGATTCAACAGTCTCATCATACATCAACGCTGCACCGAATATAACTGTTTCTCGATGATGATTAAATCCAACAAATGATCCAAAAGGTCTATGCTCATTATTTAGTTTGTAAGTAGTGTCAAATGTCACTACATCACCGAACTGAGCATAGTCCATGATCATTTGAGCATCAGCTCAAAATATATTACTTATCTGCTCATCACAATCTAATTGGACTGCATAAAAAAAAGATGGATTTTCCACAGTTTTCTTACGAAAGTAATGCAACACACTACCCGCTTCCCCATATTCCAAACTTTTTGTCTCTTCGATCTTAGGTAATTTTTTTGGTCCAATTTGGTGAAACCAAGTGATGCTCTTCCACCAGATTCCCTACCAAATAGTTCATAAGCAGACCTAAGAGGAATTCCAGATTGTGAAGCTAATTCTACTTTAATTGCTTGGGTGGTAGAAATTTTTCTTTGGGATGGCAACATATGAATGCAATCTTCAGGCACAAGATCATGATTATGATGTTCAACAAAATCACAAGCAATATATTTTCCTAATATTCTATCTAACTTGATACTAAATCTGGCACCACAACCACATTTTACCTCTTGTCTTGGATTTTTGACAAGTGGATCTCGTTTGTCAATACCCCGACTTCCCTCTTTATAACATACAAACGTGCGTGATGTTATCTCCTTCGTCTGTCTGTTCTTGTTTGCATATGCCTTCCTAATACTAAAGCCCACCTTTCCCCCATACGTATTGTAAAAGTCATATGCGGCTTGTTCAGAGTCAAATGGCATTCCCACTTTCGGCTTCCAACCACAATCATCAACAATATTATTTTCTTCCATTACCTACAATTCATATATATAAACCACATTTATACTTAATTGCAGGTTCATATATATAAACCACATTCATATATATAAATCACATTTACCTACAATTCATATATATAAACCATATAATTATATGAATCCACAACTAAATTTATGAATCTGAAAATAGATCAATGTGATTAACTATATATGTAGAACATAAAATTGCATATGAAAAAACCTGACTTACTTCACTGACTGAACCCATTTCAGTTACTGAACCCATTTCATATGAAAAAATTTGAATTAATTGATTTCAAAAATCTGAATTTGAATTAACAGATTAAAATCTGAATCAAATATATTCAAATCAAATTTGAATTAACATGGGTTAATCTGAATCAAATTTGAATCAATTTGAATTAAAATCTGAATCGAATTTGAATTAATCTGAATCAAATTTGAATTAATCTGAATAAAAAATATTAAAATCTGGATTTGAATTAACAGATTAAACCTAGGCAACAGATTAAAATCAGAAATGGGTTATAAACCATCTATACATATATACATATATATATTAAAACAAATCTGAAACAAACAATAACAACCATATATGCATATATACATATATATCTATGAATCCCCAACAGATACATATTTTAATTTGTGAATCAATAACAACCATCTATGAATCAATCTGAAATGAGTTAAAATCTAATAAATATTTATACATATTATACATATATACATATATATATATATATATATATATATCAAACTATATATATATATATAACAGTAAGATGATGAAATACATCTATATATCAAACTATACATATATACATATATATATATATATATATATATATAACAGCAAGATAACATTTTTCTATGAATCAAACTGAAATGGGTAAATCTGAAACAAATCTATATATATATATATATATATAACAGTAAGATGATGAAATACATCTCGTTGTCGCCGCAATGTGGCCTTTCCGCCATCGCACCGCCGCCGGACTCACCATCGCGCTGCTTCTCCATCTCTTTCGCGTTAGTGCCTCACTCCGCCTTTTCAGTCGCCTCTCACGATGCCTCTATCTCTCTACTAGGGTTCACTGACTCAGATAGATGGTGCAAAGGCGAAGAAGATACAGAGAAAGAGAAAATGGGGGAAGGACAACTCAGAGAAGGGGGAAAACACGACTCAGAAAAGGGGGGAAACACGACTCAGAGAAGGAGAAAATGAGGGAAACAAGGAAGTCTATCTATTTTTTGAATAAAAAAAAAATTAATACAAAACGACGTCGTTTTGTATAACAAAAGGAAACGTCAAATTGTAAAAGTTAACAAACCAAAATATTTATTATTTTTTTGTTAATGTTTTCAAACAATTTATAAACTTCGAATGAAAAAACGTTGGACACTCAGCTGCATTTGGTTGAGCTCTTGAAACATAATTTTACACCGACATTTTAGTGTCATGTTTGGTTAGTTATTTTAAAAATTGATTCAGTATTTATTTTTGAAAATATATCTATTCGGTCATCTTTCTGGATGTCTCTCCAAACGTTTGACCGAAACAAATATATATATATTTTTTTTAGCACATGTTATTTTTATATTTTAAGTAAAAATATTTCCGGAATTTTTTTTTAAATTTTTTTTATGAGTTTTGAATAGAATTTTGGATTGTGTGTTTGGTTATAAGTTGTAAATTTTTGAATCAAATATCATATGTCACATCATTCAGTTTAAACTCAATTTAATTTTTTTTTCAAAACTCATACCAAACAAATTTTTCACACTCAAATCATAATTTCAAAATTCACAAACTCAAAATACAACTCTATTCTCAAATCATAATTCTAAAATTCTACCAAACGCAACCGTAACTTTTTCTAAAATTTTAGGTTGTGTTTGGTTATGTGTTTAAAACACATTTTCACCTACTCATTTGAGTGTGGTGTTTATTTTGAGTTTTCAAATTATAATTCCACACTTTTTTTGAAAACTCCTTTTCAGGCGAAAAAATTTGGCTAACCTGGACGTCCTCCCGGACGTCTGGCAAGTTGACCGGAAGAGTATTCGATTTTTTTTTTCTTGGGCACTTGTCATTTTTATATTGTAAATAAAAAATATTTTTAGTTTTTTTTTTAATTTTTATATAAGTTTTGAATAGAATTCTGGATTGTATATTTGGTTATGAGTTGTAAATTTTTTAATCAAATAACTTTTCTAATTTCAAAAACTCAAAAGTCCCTTCAAAACTCAATTTAAAACTCATAACCAAACAAATTTTCTATACTCAAATTATAATTTCAAAACTCACAACTCAAAATACAACACTATTCTCAAATCATATTTAGAAAACTCTACCAAACACTACCTTATTTTTTTTATTTATCGTAAACTTTTTTAAGAGAAAATTAGTAAAGCATTTTTCTCCAACTTTGTGTAGTAGGAGAGATTCAAGATATTTTTTTTATTAGCTAAGATTCAACATTGTCAGAAAAAAAAAATCGGCTCAAACTTAGAGAAATTTCAAAATTTCTCTGGTATGATTACAGAAAAATTTTGAAATTAATTTTTTTGTGAAATTAGAGAAATTTCGACTCAAACTCAAAGAAATTTTGAAATTTCTCTGTAAAGTTAGAGAAATTTATTTGAATCGGACAATGAGTCAAATTTTCTTTGTAGAAATGTTGAGGGATCTTAACTACTATGAAAATATTATATGTCTTTTATCTTCTAAAATCTTAATAGCAATGATCTTAAAAAAAATTCGCCTAATAATAATTACATAATAATAAAATGGTTAATTACATTTTTAATCTCTATATTTTGACTCAAATTTTACTTTAGTCCTTATAATTTCAAATTGAGCAATTTTTTTCATACACTTTAAATCCAGTTTCAATTTGGTTTTTACGTCTAAAATTCTGTTAATTTTTCTTACATATATACCTTTTTTTATATAGTAATTTTTTAAATTTTTTTTGTACATATATACATGTATACCTTAGGAGACTAACAAATGCCACAAAATCATTAACTTTAACTTCCAACTTAAATAGGAGGAACAAATTAAAACTAGATTTAAGTGTAGGGATAAAACTATTTAATTTGAAATTATAGGGATCAAAATAAAATTTGAATCAAACTATAAAGGTAAAAAGTTTAATTACCCCAATTAAAAAACATTTAGGAAAATTACAAAAAAAAAAAAAAAAATCATAATTTTACCATTTGGTAACAAAATAAATCATGAATTTTTAATTATTTACTTATATAACATTTCATGGAATGACCTCAATTTCCACCAATTTAATTCCCCTACTTTGTTCATTATAATAGAACAATAGCAAATTTATAGTTTTTTTTTTAAAAAAAATTTATTTTATATTTTTTTTTGGTATGGTTTGTTGGTGAGGAGATATAATCTTGCAATGACTTTATCTTAATTATAAAGAGTTTATTCCAATGGAAAATTTTCATGTTCAAATGCTTCTTAGGGTTATTTATACTAAAACCTGTTAAACTATTGAGAAATATAATTTTGATTTTCTAAATTGTAAAAGTGTAAAAATGAATTTTTTAAACTATTGAGAAGTATCACTTTACTTTCTAAACTATAGAAGCGTACAAATATTCTTAAATTATAAAAACATACAAATTGGACTGTTTATAGAAGAGATCAAAGTAAAAAAACACAAATAGTTTATGGGGTTCATTTGTACGTTTTAATGTTTAGGAGGGCAAATGATATTTCTCAATAATTTAACAAGTCTATTTTTATACTTTTAAAGTTTAAAAGGTGAAAATAATATTTTTTAATAATTTATGGAGTTTCAAATGAAAGAGTTGATTAAAGAACCACCCAACATGGAGCTCCTTATATTACATGTTAGTCTACGAAATTAAAATGAAAGAGTTAGACTTAATTGATTAAAAGACCAACCTCAAGCTAGTCTAATGTGGGTCTCCTTATCGCTCGTTAGTCCAATATGAAATAATTGGTCTTAATTGATCAAAGGACCACCTTTAAGTCTGTCTAATGCGGATCTCCTTATCACACACTATTTCATATAATTATTATTCGATTGTAATATTGTATGGGTCTTAAAAATCTCTACATATTCAAACTATTGATCAATTCAATTTATCAATATATATATTATGTTCATTAACATTAATTTTCACACTCAAGATTAGACGAATTCAATCCCACCTCTTAACGAGGGTGGTGTCAATGGTAACTTGGCTTTATTTTAAAATCTTGCGATAATTTCTTTTCACTTGAGCTTTATAATAGTGCAATTTCAATTATTACAAAACTTAAATGATCTTAATAAAATAAAGGGAAAATTAGTGAAATATCACTCTCTAATTTTGTGTAGTATGACAGATCCAAGGTTTTTTTTTTTATCAGCTAAGGTCTCTCAACATTTTCACAGAGAAAATTCAATTCAGAGAAATTTTACCCGACTCAGAAAAATTTTGCCCGATTTAGAGAAATTTCGGTCCCAACTCAAAGAAATTTAATTTCTCTGATTTCATAGAGAAATTTTGAAATTTCTTTGGTATGATCACAGAGAAAATTTCTCTGTGAAAATTGAAATTTCTCTAAGTCGGACAAAATTTTTCTAAGTCGAATTTTCTCTGTGAAAATATAGAGGGACCTTAACTATTATAAAAATATTATATGTCATTTATCTTATAAAATCTTAATATTATGGACCTTAAATAGTTTTTTCTTTTTTTTATATATTTAAATAAATTTTAATAATTATATGTATGATCAAAATTTAAATGCATAATCTTTTCATCTAAAATTATTATTTTTTAAATGCATGAGAGCCCCATAGTAAGAGTTCTCTTTAGGTCCCTTAGGCCACAAGCAACACCTCAGCCACCACTTCCAAAGGCCATCTCCGGCCACTTACCACTGTTAACCACCATCTCCAACAATTCATCAAACATACTTCTTTATTTTTATTTTCATTTTTTTAAAAAAAAATATTTGTGAGTGGTATCATTCTCCTATAATCCTTGAGAATGTAAATTTTGACTCCCAAGAGTTTCCATGAAAACACAGAAAAATTGTTTAGCAAACTGTTTTAGGTAAATTTTAACCCACTATTTAGAAAACATGTGAAAACAATAGGTTTGAAATATTTCATAATGTTGCGTTTAACAAACATGTCTTGAAATATTTTATATAATTAAGAATCAATGAATCATTTGTGGAGAATGGGAGCTGAACCCTATCCACTAAAAATCTTGTTGAAAATAAAAAAATAAAAAATAAAAATCATGGTGACTCAACCCAACATCATAATTAAAGGGTTTAATTTTTGGAGATAGATAGGAATCTTGACTTAGGAAGTGGAATATGCATGCATGCTAGTTTTTTTCATGCAGGTCATGGATGAGGGAAAGAAAGTTCCAATTCCTATTGCTCAATTATTTACCTGCACTTGCATAATGCAAAGGTGACATATACATACATACATATATATATATATATATACATACATAAATATAAAAATGATTTATACATAAAAATTTTATACAATAATCTCACAATAAGAGTGACAGTGACAGTGACAATTTAAAAATTATAAATTATTTTAATGAATCTTTTTATTTAAAACAAAAGAACACATATCTACGAATTGATTCTGTATAAATGTTCGATTTATATATCGCAATAGAGACTATCCCATAACCATATATGCTAGCCTAGTCAGCACCTGCATAATGCATATGTTGCATCACTTAGACCTTATGGGTCACAAAAAGGCTAAGTGATCGATCCTCAGCCTACTACACCTATATTCCCGCGAAAGTTGGACTTTAATGTGACATATTTGACAAATGTGCTTAAAAAACGGATTCTCAATTTAGGACTGTAAGCAAAGCTAAAAGGTCTTACTTATTGGCTAATTTAACCATTTAATTAACAAAGTTAGGTCTAATTAAACAAGCCCACTTACCGTAAAAAAAATAAAAAATAAAAAATAAAAAAAATCAAACTAGCCAAATTCATTCGCTAATGTTAATAAAATTAATTTGAAATGTAGCATTAGTCTGAATTTCTACATTTCTAGGCTAATGCTACATGTCTATGCTAATTGTGATTAAGAAAAAAAAAAAAAACAAATAAAAACTAGAAATGTAGCATATGGTAAAAGAGTAATGATTTAATGTAGCATGTGCTAGTAGTAATGCTGGAGATTCTTGAAATATTACACTTAAATTTATTTACACTGATGTCATAGGGGGTTGGATTTTAATGGTTGATTTCTAAAAAAAATCAACAATTAATATCTAATAATCCATGTCATTTGAAATAAATTTAGGAATCATGTTTTAGAAGTTTTAAATATTTTTCATAAACAGGCCGACCTCATTTCATTAAGATAGTTGTTTAGTGCCGACACCAAAAAAAAAAAAAAAATATATATATATATATATAGTTGTTTGGTTGAGTTAAAAGAAAAAGAGAAAAGACAACAAAGTAAAATAGTTGTTTTACAATTATACCTTTCTTTAATTAAATTCGTAATAGTAGGCTAAAATTTGGGAGAGTAATTTTAGACTTTTTAACCCCAACTTTGGTACAAAATAAATGTGACTCACACATTCTGAAAAGTTGTGATAAAGATAATGTAAATAGTTTGATTGTTGTAACCTACTTTAGAGTAACATGAGTAGTGAACTAATCTCTCTCACTATTTGATATGTATGACAATAATTATTTTTTATGGTTGAATCCGTAAAAGATTCAATATCCATAAAATTATTGCATGGTAGACTTTCAGTCACTTACCATTTCTTTCCTTCTCACATCCTTCCAACCAAATAAAGAAAAATGTCCCTTTGTCGTGCGAAAAAAGACTAGTTTAGAATGATATTTAAGTAAGAAGCATGGTTAAATGTGAAATTAGTTCAATCACCTCTATAAAAAAAAAAAAAAAAAAAAGTGATGTTTTTCACTCTAAATGGTAACCACCCCAAACCCAACATTGAAAATGAAGTGTGTTAATAAAAGGTAATATGCAATAACGAAAAGAATATGCAGATGAGGTAAGGAACATTTTTTTAAAAAAATAAAATAAAAATAACTTTGAGATGTGACTAGTGTCGCCCAATATTCGAAAGGGGTCAATATCAAAAATCCAACCCAAAATTCTTATAATGGTGGGACCCTTTTTATTGCACTCCAAACATACATTCTCAAAAAAGATTGATTATCTTAGCTTGGCTCCCCCCAAAGTCCACATCACTAGGGTCTCATTTCACAAACTTCATGTCTGGTTTGTCCTCCTTTATATCACTTTTAGTTAAGGTTGAACTAATATTTATCATTAATGACCAACCTTGTTTAGTGACATTAACCAAAAACTAATTTTACACATAAATTATTATTATTTTATTAGTAGAGATAAAATAGTAAAACCCATATTGATATATGTCACTTAGGCCTTGTTTGTCATCTCTTAAAAAAGTTGAAAAGTCAAAAAGTCATTGTGCCTGTTTAGTGCAGTTTAAAAGCTGCTTATTTCAGCTTTCAGCTTAATTTAAACTATTTTGATGTGTTTGGTTTAACTTAACAATGCAACTTATAGCTTTTTGTAAGTCAGAAATCAGCTTATTTTTTGAGTAGGGCAGGAGATGCTTAATTTCTAAGTCAGAAATCAGTTTATGTTCATAGTTATAAGGTATAAGCTGTTAAAGTATAAACTATAAGTACTTTCTCACAGCTCTACCAAACATGGCCATTATCCTATTTAAATCATATCAACTTATTTAAGTCACATCACCTCTCTATCATATCATTTCAAACTCAATCCATACCCAACCCATATTTCATAAAAAGTCAAAAAATATACTTATTTAGAACATTCCAAACAACCGATTACTATGTCTTTGTGTTTATTGACAAAAGAATTTTTTAAAATTTATATTTCAGGGTCTAATCCAAGTGAAAAAAATAAAATTTGGTAACATCGTTGGACCAATTATAAACTCCAAGGTCTAATCCTAATGACAATATCCTAGTTTATTCAAACTTTGTGGCTTCTAGATAATTGCAAGTCACAAGGTTTACAATATAGAGGTGGGCCAAAAGAAACCCAACTTGAAGGATTCCGCCTAACAAAAGGTATTCATTTTTAGTTTAGTAGAAGTAAATGTAAAGGGTAGTGCTATTGACATTCGCATTCTTCTTACACAAATAAACAAATAAAGTGGGGAATAAACAACTCACATGTATCTCAATATTTTATTTTCAATAATGTTACATATGCATAAATTTTATTAGAAATTTAGTTTAGAAAATTAATGTGCGCTTCAAATTTAGTCTAAGAGTAGACCCCTCGTATCAGAATTAAATCCGAAACACAAATGGTTTTTCTGTGGACAATTCATAATAAAAATTCTAAATCCGAAACACAAATGGTTTTTCTGTGGACAATTCATAATAAAAATTCTCGCTAAGTAGTTTCATTGTTTTGTTCCTTCTATGTAAGATATACTTTGTGTCACCATTTAATATGCCACAAATTAATACCTTAGAATTTCTTAAATTTTCCTTAAATATAGGCCAAGTTTGGCTACAAAGAAAAAAGTGCACTTATTTCATCTTTTTATCTTTTTTGGGTCACATCAATCAACATCTCCTCTCTACTTTTTCTACACATAATACAAAAAAAGTCAAAAAATACACTTATTTAGTCTTCCCAAACTAGGCCATAATATCTTAGGAGACACTTCCTTTGAAATACAATACTTGACATTTCTATATAAGCTTGCTATCAGATTCCATGTTCTTACACCTTTATTTATCTATACGTTAATTTATGATTTTTGTAATAAAAATGTAGGATTCAAAAGGAATATATTACTAGAGCAAAATCAGAGGGCATCATCCCATACATCAACCACTCTGCTTTTCACAATTTTTCATTCTCAATTTCTATTTCCATAGAATTCTTGGACTAGAAATGTAAAGCAAACTATAATTAACTAGAGTTTTTTTTTTTCCTTCCCTAATAAATTGACTACAAACAAGATTATACAATTTTACTACCAAAAGGCAATAACTTAAAAAAAAAAAAAAAAAAAAAAAAGAGATTCAAGCGTTGCTCCTTTTCTTTCTCTTCTTCTAGGGTTCTTCAATATTCTCCATTTTTTCTTTTGATGTTTCACTACTAGCTCCAAATGAGCCACCAAGTTTTTCTCCATGACTCCATTAACCTCCCTAACAGTTCTTCATAGTCCCAACAGAATGTAGTACACAAGCGTTATCGGCAATGCGATTAACATCCCAAATATAACACTGCAATTCGAGTCAGAACAGAAAAATTAAAAATTAAATAGAAATTAAAAAAGAAGAAGAAAAAGAAGAAAAGAAAGATAAAGATGTTTGTTAGAAATTAGAAAATAGGGTCTCACCCTGTGCTGAGAATGTCAGGGTGTACATTGTATTCCTTGGCAAAGACAAAGGGGACAATTCCTTGTGGTAGAGCTGCCTGTTTTTTTGTGTTTTGTAATAATCCAAGCACATGAAAGGAGGGAATCAAAAAACAAAAAAAAAATAGAGATAAGGTTTATATGATACACAAATGCAGAATATAAATGGACAGAGATTTTTTATTTATTTAAATGAACCCACTAATCTTCTCCATTCATGTTTATTCTACGTTCGATTATGTAATCTTTTTTGTGTGACAAACAACCCATTGAATTAATTAGAGAGGTGTTTAGTTATTTATTTTCATTTTAGTAAATTACTTTGTCCAAATTTTGTTGCTATCTCCAACATGATCAAATTTCTTTCATTCCTCAAACATCTAAGTAAGGAATATTAGTTCCATAGTACAATGTTGCAGGACACAAAACGAGAAAGGGGAGATTCTTTAAAGGGGAGATTCTTTCTTGTTGTTTGTCCCAAAAAAATACAAAATAGAAGTAAGAAATAAAGAAACAATTCACATGCAAATGCAATAGACAAATATTCTATTTAGTACAATTTTGTTTACAATCAGAAGGTAAAAAATAAAAGGAAAATGATTGGTGGCCCTAAAACATTTGCCCCTAATGCCCCTAATTTCCATTTTTGGAAACTGTTTTCTTTTTTTCTTTCTTTTTTCCTTTTTTTTTTTTTTTTTTTTACCAAAAGTGGAATTTCGGGGCATTCGAGCCCCGAAATTTAGGGCCCTCAAGCAGCGCTGAAAATAAAAAAAACCACTCACTCGATTTCTTGATAACTAATTTTTTTAAATTGATTTAAGTTATTTTTATATCACACTTAAGCAAAAATAACACTAAGTACTCAGTGACGAACTATCAAAAATATTTTTTTTAGTATAAACTCTCAAAAATATTTTTTTAAAAAAAAACTAAAAGTAACCCTAAAATTTACACTAATAGGACTAATATTTTGTCGGCTCTCATTTGTCATTTGCACTTCCACATACATATGTATATGAATGCTCACTACATACAAACAAAACAGAGTGGAAGAAACAAATCTTGGAGTGCACATAAGATCATCCTAAATTTACTAATAAAAAAACTTATCTGCAAAATAAAAAAAATAATATCAAAATCTTTTGATTAATTGTAAAGTGTTTTGTGGCTTAAGGTGTGTCAGTAGGAGGCAAGAAAACAAATACATATCTATTCAAAATTTTATTAAAATGTAGTAGTTTTGCTAGGGTTTAGATTCTCTTAAATTGGCTATTTTAATGTGAGAGTATTAAGGCGGCTTAGTATACATATTTTAGAGCTGACCACAGTAATCCTAACTATTTATTTTTTAGCATTTATTGAGTAAAATATTTATATAAAAAATTAAAATGATTATATATCAGTAGCTATATGATTGAATCACATTTGTATTACAAAAAATAACTGTTACTCTAGAAATTATAATTGCCTTCTATTTTTATAAAATAAAATGATTCAAACATATGACTATCAGTATCTGATTATTTTAATTTTTGTATGAATATTTTGTTTAAAGAGATCATCCAATTCAAACCCAAATTGAATTCACCAGGCCTAAACATGAGAGAATCCACTCTATATTTGTTAACAATTTCAAAATAATTAATAAAAATGTGTGAGATAATAATATATAATTATTTTAAATTCACTTAATTAATTAATATTCACAAAACATTCCTTAAAAAAAAGAGAGAGAATGAGGAGTGACCTGGACAATGGCAACGTGGAGGAGGACGCCGCGAAGGCCAACAGCAATGGAAGCAGCTGCCATGACAGCTGGACCTGTAAGGAATCTCACGGCCATAGCAAAAGTTGCTATGGAATTCCCACATGCTATTATCCTCGGTTGCAATGCCATGAACAGACCTGTCTCACCACACCACCACCCAATCAAATCAATTCAATGCCACCCCAGATCCCACTGTCACTCACCCCCCAGATATTTTATCAATCCCCCACCCTTTCCTTTCATCATCACCCCCACATAATATATCACATCCCAACCCTTGTCATTAAAATATGCCCTACACTACACTACATAGAGGGATAGTGAGAAAGCAGACATAATATCATGACTTATACTGTTTGTTTTACTTTGCTTTAACTAACTTTATTTTGAAATTCTTAATTATGAAAAGCAACATATAATCATTATAGAGGGTATGTGAGAGAGAGAGAGAGAGAGAGAGAGAGATGGGTTTTGTGAAGAACTGACCTAGACTGAACATAGCCATGCCAAGTCCTGCATCTGACAGTATTGCAATGGACTTTTGTATTATGGCAGGCATCACAACATGCCACCTGCAAATGTTAGTTAAAAATCAAATACCCCCAACAAAACAATTTCTGTTATCAATACAGAAATTGAAATTCATCATAGAATTATGGGGTGTTTGGGAAGAAAAAAAATAGTTAAATTTAAGCTAAAAATTACAAAAAGATAAAATAAGTTAAAATAGCTAATAAGACAAAATATCATATCAAATCTATAATCATTTCACTTTTTCTCTCACAAACATCACATCCAACTACAAAAAAATCCAATCATCTTCCCAAACACACAAATTTTAGCCTACTTTAAATAACCAAAAACTAAAATAGCCTATTAAAATAGTCACTTCCCAAACGAGGCCTTAGTCTGCTCTGGTTCTATGACCGTTTGTGATAAATTTTTTGTATTCTTAAACTTACTTTTTATTTATTGAGAGTAGAGGAAGAGAGAGACCTGAATGAAACTAGAGACCAAGTAAGACCAATCAAGCTGGAGTACGTGTTGGGGTTTCTGATGAGTTTCCTCCAAACCATGATCAATATGAGCCTAGTCATGACACTAGTTGGAGGCATGGCTTTGCCTCTGTTCTTGTTATCTCCAACTTTTTCACCATCATGGTTGTTCATTTCTCCTTCTAAACCTCTATTCCCAAAGCTGAATTCATCTTTCTCCAAGTAATCCTCTTGATTTTCTCTTTGACCCTCCACTGATAAAAAAATTTAAAAATTTAAAATCCCATCAAAAGGCAACCTTAAACCCTTAATTAATTATAACATGACATGCCACACATGCATGAATGTAAAAACAAATTGCATTTCATTTTCTTTTTCAGTTTTCATGACAAATTGTTTTAGGAAATTATTTTTTGAAAAGAACCCATTTTTATTTTTGAAAATGTGAAAACAGAAAATTAAAAACGAAAACATTAGCAAATAAATTTAGACTACCTTTTCCTGGAGATACCGCAACTCTCACTTCTTTAGAAGGCTGCTCTAAAGCTCCATAGTCATGGCCTCCAAACACATCTGAAACTGGAGAAGCACTTGAACTCCATACAAACATATGAAGATCCCTACCACCGCCCTCCTCCGTCTTCTGCTGCTGAGCCTGGCCGTTAGCCTTTTTTACAACATTCGCCCCCGGGCCCATGGCTTTCGACCCAGTAGGCGAAAACATTCCGGGATTAGGTGCCGGGTAATGTGCGTTACCCGGCGCTGTCCCGGCATGGTAGTGGAACCTAGCCTTGTTAAGGCTCCCACCACCACCATCTTCCTCATAGTTCGACGGCCTAGGCGTGGGCCCTCTCGATGTCGGGAGCCCGTAAACGTCCGAAGGCCCAAAGTTTGAGTTACGGCCCCCACCACCCCCCACCATTGAGTAAAAATCGGTGTGGTTAAAACTCGACCCTCTGGGAGTAGGGTTTCTTGACGACTGCAGAGAGTAAATCTCTGCATTTGTCAGATTCGACGGTCTAGGAGTCGTCGATGACAGGCCTTGAGACCTTCTCGAGAAGATATCAGATCTCGAGGCATTTGATTTTCTCACAGTGACATGAAGCTTTCCATCTTCTTTGATCTCTGTCTCAGTCTCCAGAGCTTGTCTTCCATCCAATGACATGACATCAGAATCAACATGGATTGAGACAATCGACCCTGCAGTGTCTGGAAACTGCTCAGAGATCAACAACTTGGCTGCTCTATACTCAAACATGAAAAGCATCAAAGTGTACCAAATGATACACTGAAGAACAACTATTTGCACCATTAAACTTCCTGAGAAATCACCATACATTCCTTTAAGCAAAGGAATACCCATGACAAGAGTGTTTGGGAGAGTTGAAAGTGAAAACAGTGTGATTGTCCATTCTAAACAGCCTCTCTTGCTCACCTTACTCCACACTGCTAACACTACCAGGACTATGATTTTCTGCAGAGTATCAGCAGCGATGAATCGTAAATTCATGGTGTAAGGATTGTTGGTGGAGATGAAGTGGAAAGAGAGGAGAGGGACAGCGAAGAGGGCAACGAAGCGGTTGATGCCGGAGCACTGGTCAGGAGAGAAGATCTTCCACCATTTTACTGACCCATAAGCCAAGATCATGGCAACATAGAGTGGAACCACTGCTGTCATGACATGGTAGAAGTCTGATAGAGTGATCATGTCTGGAAATCAAGAAAATCACAAGAATGTGTGGAGGGTTAAGAGAGAGAGAGATTGAAGATTGATTGAGAATTTAAGAGATGAACAAGTGTGATATTGAAGAAGTAGGAGATGGGTGTGATGATGATGATGGATAAGCTTAGGGAAATGTAAGAGAGAGCATGTGTCTTGGTTTATGGGGTTTTGTGTGTGTGTGTGTGTGTGTGTGTGTGGGTAGTAGTAAGCAGAGAGTAGAGCAATTTTTATTTCACTATTATACAAATACAGCAGCTTTGAGAGTTGCGACCAAGCTTGCACTATTTGCAATCTCCAAAGCACAGGGTCGGTTTATTTCTAGTTAATTTTAACAGTTTTGGTACCAACACAGAAATTAATAACATAATCAAATAAAGAATATACCGAGTTGACAAGATTTTATAAGATTTTTTAATAGTATTTACATTTTAAAAAAATTATCCATTTCATGTACATTATGTATAGAGGAGGTTCGGCTTATTTCTAATTCGCTACATATCTAGAAATATTATTTAACACTTTACCCAAAATTAAATTGTATGGACAAGATTCATTTCGAGTATGGTTCACAATAGACTAACTTTAAATTTGCACTCTTTTTTTTTGATCGGCAAAAGTTAAATCTTTATTGATGAAACATACAAAGAGCAATATTACATCAATAAAGAGGAGCTTGGTGCTAAAAAGCACCAAGCGCCAGCTGGTGAGGAACCAACAAGATAGACTAAAGGAACCAACAAGTTAACAGATAGACTAAACTAAAGGAACAAAGAACCAACTGGTATACACAGCTGGTATGAGCCAAAACCTATGCACCAAAGCAGAATACCAAAATACAAAACAACACAGAGCTGCAGCCTTCCATCTGCATCCTTCTCAGAACACACTCCACTGCACTAAAGATTGGAGGCCTAGCTTGCCCATCATCTTAATTAGTGGAGGGTCCCAGGCATAAACCACTAAGGGTGTGAAGCACTCTGTTGTGGTCTGATAGAATGAAACTCCACTGCCTACCAACAATACCATCTCAACGCAGGAGCAGAATGAAAATAGAATGCATAAGCAGCCCAGCTGATTGCAAGCCTTCCAAGGATACCTCAAAACAGATCAGCAAGACAGGCAGGTCAGTGCAGTCCACTCAGAACCCGCAGATCAGCAAAAACAAATCAAAGCCAAAATCAGTGCAGTCCCAGCAGTGTTGAATCAGCACAAGAAAGAAATGCAGAATTGCAGCTCAAAACAGAACCAACTAAAGCAAAATTGTACAGTGCAGCCCAATAGAATTCAGAATAAACCAGTACCAACTGAACAGATCTTGTGCAGACCAGAACTGAGCCAAGGTCTCAGCAAAACAGAACTGAGACAAGTCTGTGAAGATCAGAACTGAATCAAGACCAAAGCAAGATCATCACCCATATCAAAACTACGAGGACCTACCATCAAGGCAATATCTGATTTGAGGGAAGTTGAAGAGGAAGTCATGAATTGAAAATTGAAACCTTTGGGATGCAGCTTTATACCAGAAGGCTAGTCTGGTGATGATGAGTTCATGAAGATCATGAAGCTGAGGTTGTATGCCTTGGAAGATACATTCGTTTCTGTGTTTCCACAATGACCACAGGGTCACCAGAGGAATAGCACTCCAAATCCTCCTTGCTTCATTTCTGCAGCTATGTCCAGCCCACCACTGGAACAGCCCTTGTATAGACCCAGGGACCACCCAAACTACCCCCCACCATTGTAGAAGCTCTGACCAAACTCTCCATACCATGGGGCAGAAAATCAGCACATGATCTATAGATTCTTGCTGGGATTTGCAGAAAATACACAGGGTAGAAGAATCTCTGTCCAAGATACCAAGTTGTTGCAAGAAAACCAATGTTTTAACCTTATATCTCCAAGCAAGCCAGCCAAAGAATTGCACTTTGGGAGGGAGATAACTAATCCACACCCATCTACTGAAGATGGCATTAGCCCCAAAAGCGAGATTGGTATGCTTATAGAAAACAGAAACCAAGGACTGACCTGGTTTAGCAGCAGACCAGAGAGCCAAATCATTGGCTTGAAGGTTAAGAGCAGGTGCTCCACTTAACATTCCATTTAGTCTTAGTAGCTCCTCTTTTTCCCATTCAAATAGAGGTCTCCGGAAGGTGACTGACCAGTGGTAAGTATTTCCTCTGATTTCCGCAAGGTCCCTAACAGATCCCTCCTTATTGTTGGCTAACCGAAATAGCCTTGGGAATTCATCTTTAAGAGAAGTAACTCCACACCAGTTGTCATGCCAGAATTTCAATCTGCAACCATTGCCCACTCTTAATTGTAAGTGAGAGACATAAAATGTGAATAAAGATACCTTCTGCTCAACTGTTGATACAATGTCACTCCAAAGTCGAGATAGAGTATGGCTTGAGTTGAGATGGGGCAACCATTTTCCTCCCAAAAATCTGTATTTACTGCAAAGAACCCTCTTCCATAATGATTCATGTTCCGAAGCAAATCTCTACCACCACTTGAGAAGCAAGCACACATTCACATCTCTAATTCTTCTTATGCCTAGCCCACCTTGGTTGATACTTTTGGTTGCTTCCGACCATTTCATTAGATGAATTTTCCTCTTCAATTCTGAGCCCCCCCATAAGAATGAAGCTTGAATTTTGTCGAGCTCCTTAGCTATACCTTCAGGTAGTTTGAACAACGACATAAAATACACTGGTAGGCTAGATAACACTGCCTTCACCAGTGTTAACCTTCCTGCAAAGGATAGGAATCTCCTTTTCCACCCGGCAAGTCTCAATTTAAATTTATCAATAATAGGTTTCCAAGTCTTCTTTCTCCTAGGACTTGCTCCCAGCGGCAGGCCCAAATAGTTTAATGGCAATCTCTGTGTCTTACAATTAAGGACAAGAGCAAACTCATGAAGATCTGGATCTGAAAGGCCAATCCCACAAAGCACACTTTTATGATAATTGATTTTTAGTCCTGAAGCTATTTCAAAGCATCTAAGAATCCTCTTCAAACAAAGAACTTCTGATATTTTAGCTTCGCAGAATAATAAAGAGTCGTCTGCAAATTGTAGATGAGAGATCACAACTCTATTGGATCCAATGGTGGCCCCTTGTAACAAATTCAGTTCTCTAGCTCTCTGCAGGAGTATATTCAATGCTTCTGCAACCAAAATAAATAGGAATGGTGATAGTGGATCACCTTGCCTAAGGCCTTTTTGAGGACTAAATTCCATGGTAGGTGAACCATTAACAAGGATTGAGAGTCTTACAGTAGATACACATTCTTTAATCCAAGAGGACCACTTAGCGCCAAAGTCAAAATTTGCTAGCATTGAGAAAAGGAAGTTCCAATTAATAGAGTCAAAAGCCTTTTCGAAATCTAGCTTAAACAACAGTCCGTTTTTCTTGGATTTTGACCAACTATCCACCACCTCATTTGCAATTAGAATGCCATCGAGTATATTCTTTTCACCCAAGAAAGCTGACTGAGTATCTCCTATAATCATGGGCAAGACTCTTTTAAGTCTGGAAGCAAGGACTTTTGAGAGAAGTTTGTAAATTGCCCCAACCAAGCTAATGGGCCTAAACTCATTCAAGTTGATGGCTTTGTCTTTCTTCGGAATGAGAGAGATGAAGGTACTATTCATACCTGAGGTTAGTCTGCCATGGGCATAGAATTCCTTCATAAAATTAACCACTTCCTCCTTAATGACATTCCAATATTTTTGGAAAAACATCAGGTTGAAGCCATCTGGCCCTGGAGCTTTATTCCCATTGCAATCTTTGACCGCTGCCCAAATCTCCACTTCAGTAAATTCCTCCTCAAGCCCATGGAATGAGTCACTGTGCCTTGCACTTTTAAAGTCCCCAACAAGCACTGGCCTGATCAACCAGTCATCTGTGTAATGCTTTGAGAAATAGGTCCAAACTTCATGCTTGACTTGACCTGGGTCCTCAAGAATTAAGTTTCCTTTTGCGATAGAGTTGAGTGAATTCCTATTTTGTCTGTTGGTAGCCGAGACATGGAAGTATCTTGTATTTCTATCCCCTTTCAAATTCCAGTCAAGCCTTGATTTTTGAAGCCATTCCCATTCCAACTTCTTGCTCAGACTCCACATATCATTTCGGGTCTCCCTTTTCAACTTCTGTTCCTCCTCGTCCAGAGGCCTGGTTTCAGCTATCAAATCCAGTTCATAGAGTTTAAATTCAGAATTTTCTAGTTTGGAAGCTACGTTACCATACACATTTTTGTTCCATTTTTTCAAAGCCATTTTCAGATTATAAAACTTTCTTTGCAAGACAGATCCAGCAGATCCAGAACACTGATGTTGTTTCCAGGTTTCCCCCACAAAAGAGGCAAAATTAGGGTGCAAAAGCCAAGCATTCAAAAACTTAAAAGGCTTAGGCCCCCAGTCCCTCTCATCCTCCGTGAGCACAATAGGACAGTGGTCAGATACTATTCTTGGAAGGCCCCAAAGTTTGAATTTATATCTCTCCATCCACTCTGGATTAATGAGGAATCTATCAATCCTGCTCCACTTGTTTCCATCAAGAGCATTGCACCATGTATATTTTCGCCCTATCATTTGCAAATCTACCACCTCACACTTGTCTATGAATTCATTGAACTCTTTCATGCCCCTATTCCTTCTTGATGTTCCAACCCTTTCTCCTAAATTTCTGATCTCATTGAAATCACCACCAAGGCACCAGGGCTTGGTGAAAGAATTTTTCAGAGTGTGTAGTGTTTCCCATAGTTTACCTCTGCTTCCGACATCGTTGGGAGCATAGATGTTTGCAATTACACAATCAAATGAGTTTTGGAGTTTACCTGAGAGTAGTATGAAATTCTTGTTACAGCAACAATCTGACATTTGGAAGACATTGGGGTCCCAGATGCATAAGAGTCCCCCAGACAGCCCAACAGCATCCACAACCATGTATTCAAAGCTATCTCTCTGCCAAAAGCTTTTCACCAATATGTCAGACATACTTGATTTTTTTGTTTCCTGAAACAATGCCAAATCAATCTTCCTTTCAAATAAAACTTTCTTAATCTTTCTTCTTTTTTCAGGCCTTCCAGCCCCTCTGATATTCCAACTCAGTAGCTTCATAGAATGGTCATATCACTGGTTCCACCCAAATGGAGCTGATTATGCCCCTGGATCTATCCCTCTTCCCACCCTTTCTTGGTCCTTCTCCTCCATAAGGGTTAATTGGTTGATTACCTGCGCTTCCTGCCACTGATAGTCAATCTCCAGCATTTTCCCCAACTGCAATGTAGCATAAACTTCTTGATTTCTACCGGCTGATAGGCTCAGAGATTGTGAGCTGTGGTTTGAATTTGTGGCAGCCCTGTTGATTACCTCATTTGCCGGCTCTTGACGATCAATACCCGGCTCCTTCACCGACTGCGATGTAGCACAAGCTTCTTGATTTCTGCCAGCTGCTATGTTCTGAGATTGCGAGTTGTGGTTTGAATTGGAGGCGGCACGAGGTCTTGCCATGGCGCCTTTACTAGTGCCACAACTTTTCTGCCCAAACTTAGCAAAACCTGAGAATTTACCAAGGAATACGGGATTCTTATTGACTTTCCTGCTGCCTTTCTTTGAACGGGTGTTGATGGGTGCTGAGAATAAGGGGCTGTGGGGAAAACTAATATAAGAACTAGTGGGCTGGACACAGCCATGGGCTGGCCCAGAGGGCTGCAACCCAGAGTGGACAGATCGTAAGTCTACTTCCAAACAAATGCCAGTATTAATCTTGGATGGCCCACTAAGACTCTTAATGAAACCAGGCGTTTGATTCTGACTATCCACCTCTGAGGGTGCTAACGCAGCTGGTTGAGGATCATGATTGTGTTCTATTATAGGGACCTCCATACCTGTGTGATTGATGTGATTGGGCCAATGCTTCTGCCGCAGACTTCCCTCCGGTGATGATGATTCTACCACACAGGTATCTTCTGCATTTGAATTTCCCCCCAAAGATTTGGTTTCCTCTACTGCTGAGGCATTACTCCAACTACCCCCATCCTCCAGCCCAACCCTGTTTTTCAACCTGCAAGCCATGGATGCATGTGGCATCTCATATTCCCTAGCCGCAGCATCTACTCTGGCAGCACCCTCTACCTCCAGATTGGTACCTATAATGGGCTGGTGATTAATTTTGGAGCACCCATCTTCCTCAGCCCCGTTGGTAGTAGTTCCCTGGTAACTGAATAATGCATTTTCTGAATTATACTCTTCGTAAATTCTTATGGGATACAGTCTGCCTTTGCATTCCAAGTTTAAGCACGTGCTGATGGGGTCCATAACACCAGTGACTAATTTGAGCCTCCCACAACGAAAAGAGTTGGGGGAGCAAGTGTTGTTCAGAATAACCACCTCCCCCCATAAACTTCCAATCTTTTTGAAGGTAGCTGAGTTCCACAGGTTGAGGGGCACACCATAGCATCTGATACAAACGTATCTCTCCTGTTGGAGATGCATATCAGAGTGCCACTCAGTGATGTACTCGCACCATTCATGAAACCAAACTTCAAGTTGAGATTTTCCTTTCAACAGATCTTCTCTGGAATTGAAGGTGATGATTGCATCTCGACCTCCACCTTCTCTAACCAGCACGCTCGACATACCTCTCTTCTTGAGTTCATTTTTCACCTCCTGAACAGAGTATTCCGTTTTGAGCCTCATGATCAAGCTCTCAAACAACCACCCATTGCCTATCTCTTCTACTTTGATAGTTGGCTTAGATGGGGATCTGAAGTCAGTGCTCTTGAGAACATCTGCAAACGTTCTTCCATCAACCTTTTGATTCCAGTTTCTGTTGACGGTCGAGGCAAATGGTTTGCGTGACTCTGGTTGTCTAGTTGGTTTCAGATTTATTTTCCTCCTATCATCTATTCCATTTCCATACTCTGCGGTTTTTACTATCAGCAATTTATCATCAACCCACAGGCCATTTGCTTTCTGCTCTGCTACGCTGGCTGAGATGGAACAATCGTACCTGATGAACCCAAATCTCGTATTTGTCGATTTCCTTCTCTTGCTTGGTATAAATGCGTCCTTTACTACACCAAACTTGGAGAATAGTTTGTGTAAACTTCTCGGATCCATAGTTTCAGGAAGATTGTCCACAAAAAGGGTGAATAGACCAGCCCTTCGATCGTCATACCAGGATCGGTGCGACTCTTGCCTTCCTCTCTGCTTAACTACTGGAATCCAACCTCCTTCTCTTCCTACCATTTAATTTCTTATTAAAGAGAAAACGAAAACTTCATCAAATTTGCACCCTACACTTCATGGTAAAAATTCAAATTAAGTTTTTATGGTACTTAAAAATATTCTTTTTGAAAGCGCTCACAAAATTGAACACAGAATATACATAAATCAATAAGATTTAATAAAATTTATTAGTAGAGTCAAACTTTTCATATATATTCTTTATCTAATTTTGTGATTAATTTCTATAGATTTTTTTTTGTGCTCTTAGATTTATTCTAATATGACTATTAGCATTATGAATTTTTTGTGTTTTGTATTTTTCCTATTTGTTTTGTGCTTTGTTTGGATTGATGGATGGATAGATAGAAGAGATGGGTGTAAATAAATAGATATAAATTGGTAAGTTGGCTCTATCTTCAATGGATTAATGTTGGGGGGGGGGGGGGGGGGGGTTTGTAATAAAGTGTGTGTTTGTGTATGGAAAAGCAAATTGGTTGGAGGGTGGTGTGTGTGTGTCCGCAAGTATTTGTTTGAAGAGCTTTTCCAACCCTTTGCCAAAACCTTCTTTCTTGCCCTCTCCTTTTCTCTTTCTTTTCTTTTCTTTCTTGGATTCGCTTTTTAGCTCATGGGCTGTTGATGGGCTGTGTCTGTGCCTGTATATGTATGCATCATTCCCCTTTTCTTCTTTTTTCTGTTTTGCTACATAACATAGCATATGGCATATCATTTATTGATATATGTTTATATAATATACAAAAAAATGTTTATCTAATTTTTCTTATTACAAGGTACAAATATAGTAGGCTTTCAATAACACTGTATTTGGATTATAAATTTGAGTAGAAATTTAAAAAGAGAAAGAAAAAATATGGTCGAAATATAGCTACATTTTACTTATTTTTTTCCTTTTTATTTTCAATTTCCTATGTAAATTTATTATTGAAACACCGCTTAAGAGATAGAAAGTGTATTGTAAATAAAAAGTTTGCACAAAATACCCATTTAGAACGATGTGTCAGTGATATTTGTAAAATTATTAGAATAATAATGGGTGTTTTAATTGAAAATGAAAGAAATATAAAAGCAACATCATTTTCTATGAAAATTCGGTATAAAATTTATATTTGTATATTATTCTTCATAAATACATGTAGAAACCATTACTTTATATTTGAAAATTGAGAACGGAATGCATTTGTTTGTAACATTTTCCATTCTTAATAGATACCTAGGATTGACTTATCTTTAATAAATTTTTTTTTTTTTTTTTTTTTTTTTTTTTTTGGGTAGGAGTGACATGTGCAAAAATCCACTATAATAATTTTTATTTATCTTCTTTATTTCTTCCCACTTTTATAATTTTTTGAGCTAATGAATCCTAACTGGAGAATCCAATCCATTTTAATGGGCGATAGTTTAATTTATTTATTTTTTAAGTTCTTGGGAAGATCATAAATGAAATACCAAAAAAATGAATTGATTCACTAAAAATAATAATCACCTGATTTTATCATATTTAATAGTACTTATCATCAATTTTTTAAAAATAAATATGATAAAATCGTTTGATTATGACTACTATTGAATCAATTTTAGTTTATTCAAGCATGATCTACACAAATTAATAAAATAAACTGATAAAATCAGCCAGCAAAGTAAGTTCCTAGAGAGTGCATAGACCTGAACTAAACAATCTAATTTACTAGATATGTATTTCCCTTTATATTTCGTGTTCTTTAATTTTGTCAAATTTCTAGTCAATTGGAGATCCACAATTTTGTACAACTCTATTTTGGTAGAATAACTCTTAGGCCTCGTTTGGGAACATATTTTTTTAATAATTTTTTAATTTTTTAACTAAAATATGATTAAAAAAAACTAATATGTTTAAGATGACTTTTTAGTTTTTTCCGAAAAGATGTGCAAAAAATAGAAAGAAAATGAAATCTTTGACTTTTTTGTATAGGTTGTTGGCTTTTTGACTTTTTTAATAACTTTTAGACTTTTTAGCTAAAAAAGTCACTTGCCAAATGAGACCTTAATATTTGTATAGATAGAATAACTCTTAATTTTTTGTTGGTTTAAAATTTGAAAAGCTTCAAAAAAAAAAAAAAAGAAAAAAAAAAGAAAAAAGAAAAAGAGAGAGAGTACGGCTCAATGTGAAGTTTAGTGAAATGTAATTTAAAAGTATTTATGATGTGTCAAAACAAAACCTTTTGCACCCAGTGTGGGAGTTGTTTGCTACCATATAAATTGATTGCAGATGATACTATATATTTATTTATGTATATTTATATATTATGCGTGAAGAAACTATTTGCCACTTAATTTTGGGTAAATAATGATGTTAGAGCTAAAAGTGTTGATTCCACAATAAATTTGACACTTGTGTATTTGAAATGATGAAAGGTCAAATAAAGTTGAAGTTTCGATTCATTTTGTTGCATTAGGGGATGCAACTTTAATTTTAATCATAATAATGTTATACAAACAAATTAATGATTCATTGTAGCTCATTTCGTCTCGTCCCACATGAAATTTTTCTCTTCTTGTTTCACGTTACTATCATTCTATCTTGATTATATTTATTAAATATATTTATATTTATAATATATAAAATTCATTTTATATTTTTAAGTCTCATCACTTATAAATTATTATCCATAATATATCATATCATCTCTCATTAATCCCCAACTTGCTCCCACCTAGACTCCATTATCTCCTCAATTTGCCCTGTCTCCAGTATATATGTGCATAAGAATGGGGAACTACAACCGGTCTCTCTGCGCCCATTACCAACCTTAGGCCTCTCTCATTTCATAACAAAGATTAATTATTTGAGTTCATAATTTTTTTTTTTAATGACACCGATACATTATTTGTAAAATATTTTAAAATTATTTCTTGGTTTATAAAATTTTCCTTTTGTTCATAATTATGGGATAAGTAGTGGTTGCACGCGTTCAAAATTGGAGGCTAAAAGTGTGGTGAGGGAAACAAAAAGCTAATTAATTTGCATGAGAGGATTGAGGAAAAAGTTGGAATATCTTAAGGCGATATCTTTTTTACTATTACATTTTCTTTTGGTAAAGATGTTAAAAGTAGTTTTTTTTACTTTTTTAGGTCATATCATCTTTCTATTTTTTTATATGTGTTTTTTAGAAAAAATTAAAAAAAAAAATAAAAAATCAACTTTTAACTTATTTTCCAAAAAAATTTCCTTATTGCATAATAGAAATGCCAAATTTACAAGTTAAGAAGATTGGGATGGATGTGTCCAAATGGGATTAACCCAATAATCAAAATGCAGTTTGGCTTTTGAATACGATCTCTTTCCCAAGCTTAATTATATTTGTACATTTTCCAAAAAAAAAAAACAAAAATTAAAATAAATTAGTGTACATAAAATATTCAACAATAAAAGTATCTTAATATCAAATAATAGGAACCCTGGGATAGAATTCATCCTTGAAAACTGGCTTGCAAGCAGAGAGTGTCCAAGAGACTTATATGCACATGGTCAAAGTCTACGTTAACCGACGTGGGATCATAACAAAGTTTCTATACACATATCATGCATTAAAAAAAATGTACTGAATTGATAATCATAATTTATCACATTTTCATGCAAAAATTAAATATATATATAGATATATATTTTTTAAACCTACTTATTTGTCATTCATTTTTTTTCCACATACAAATGTGATGAATGAGATGTTTACCATTATCAGAGCAATTTTTATTTTATTTATTTATTTATTGTTGCATGATCTATAAGCTAAATTTTATAAAACAATTTCAATCATAAAAAATCTGGCCCACGGTGCTGAACTACACCATCTTGACTGTGGACTAGAGAAAAGCTCTCTTCCATACTTTATTACGTTTCTCCGTATGTAGTTTTTTTCATTGTTTATTTTTTTCTTGATTACTTATCATTTGCAATCCCAATTTTTTTTTTTTTTATAAATATTTTATATCTATCTAGTATAGATAAGTCTGAAGAGAAATACAACATATTAGACACCATATTAATTTATTTGAAAAAAATTGAAGAACTTCATTAGGAATAACATGTGAATCCTTGAAGACTGAACTGTTTAACTTCAACAATGAACCATGCACACGACCATTGAACCGCTAAATAAATACCATTGAACCATGTACACGACTATTGACCAAAGTTCCAATTCATATTTAAAATTAAAATATGTGGATAACGTTATATTAATAACAGACAAATAATACATTGTTTAAACTAATACAATAATAACACATAAATTGATAAACACAATATAGTGAGCAGATTTTCATACCGTCTCACGTGTCATTACTCTATTAGTTTAAAAGGCCTTATTATTAATGTATGTTACCAATGTAGTGGTAATATATGAAATGGTAAACACTATATGATATAAAATATTACTATTATAATTAATGTTCCAATTATCATATTTTTATATCATATCATAGTACTAGTGGGCAACATAATATTATTGCTAAGC
Organism: Camellia sinensis; assembly: GCF_055761805.1. Classification (NCBI taxonomy): domain Eukaryota; kingdom Viridiplantae; phylum Streptophyta; class Magnoliopsida; order Ericales; family Theaceae; genus Camellia; species Camellia sinensis. The sequence continues at coordinate 140,547,838 of NC_138975.1, forward strand.
ATTTTATCCCATATATAACTTTCATCTTTCGGTTAAAGATCTTGTTAATATGTGCTCATAGATGCAAGAAAAAAAAAATATAACATATTTTTTACTAAGTTAAAAATAATTTTTTATTGAATTTAAAGTTCTTTTAATCTATATTTTACCATTTTCAAATTATTTTTATGCCAAGTGGAATATTGCACGATAAGATTGGATTCTCTCCAATTACATATTTTAATTGATTTGTCTAGTCCGGCCTACTGTGGATCTATTTTGAGCCTATCTTCATAATTCAAACCATTTGTGTTGTAAGACCTCTTGAGAAAATCATGCATACCAAAAATCAAGTCAATCGGACTTTAGAAACTACTTGATCAGATTACATCTTTTTGAAAAATAACTAATGAATTACTTTCAATTGCAAAATTATTCTGTCCGTTGTTATTTATTTATATATTTTAAAATGATCCGATTACTTGATTAATTTAATTTTTGATATACATAATTTTATTAAAGAACTTTATAAAATAAACGATTTAAATTATTAAGATATACTCAAAATGAGTCTATAGTTAGCCGAACAAGACCGCCTCCAACTGAAGATAATCCACACCCTTAAAGCATAGCCTTTTGCCTTTTCTATAATAATAAAAAAAAAAAGAACATAATAAAATGAAGAAATATTCTGATTGGCGGCTATAAATCCAAAATATTATATAAAGAAGAGAGATATAAGTGATAAAAATACAGAAGCATGCGTCGAAGTGAGAATGAAAAGGAGAAGCAAAGATTAACGTGTCAGGGAGGCTCTCACAACTCACAACTCTCAACTCTCAACTCTTTTCTTGGAGTCAATAAATAAAACAATATATTTATTTTATTGATATATCCAAGAAGACACCATGTTCAAAATTGCACGAATTGCTATAGATAGATGATAATAGGCAGATAGTGGGGGAGTTAAAGTTTTCAATGAAGTATAAAAAGGGCATGTATTTCTTTTGATTATTCTATTCTTATCAAGCTAATCCTTCTCTTAAAAAAATTTAAATTTAAAAATGTTATTTATATCAAATTTTTTATATAAAATTTCTCGCTAGATTGATATGACAATCATATTTATGTAATTATATAAATGTCATTTAAATAGACACTTTTGTTTAAAATAATAAGAAATTTCAATGTCACTATATCATTATGTGTGAAAATTATGTATACTTTATTTTGTATATCACACTGTTATTTTAAATTTCAATTTTTTTACTTGCATAGAGATTAATCACAAAACCAAACACAAATCTTTTTAAAACTCACCTTGAGAATTATATTGAGATAATAACTTATTCTATGATCAATTTCTGTATTCTTAGATTTTTCTCTTAAAGTTTGAGTTTACTTGAATTTCTAAAAAGATTTTCTAGTCACAAAATTGCGTGCATTTCAGCAATTTCAATGGAAGAAATATGGGTGGTGGCACTATCACCACAACCATTGTCTAGCTCAGGAGTTTTGAGGTCTTGGAGGGACCAAAATTTTGTCTTATGGCTCCACTGGATTGGTTGTTGTTTTTCTTTTAATTATTTCATTTCTAATTTTTAATAAAAAAATAATTAACACTTTGGGTTGGTATTAAATTTCTAGTGATGAAATATTTCCGTATGTATTTTTAAAGAATAATGCAATATGCAGTAATTAGTGTAGATACTAGTATACTAACAGATGATGTAGCATAATTTTAGAGATTTTGGGTATTTGTAATTTACATAATAAATAAGATCATTAATGATATCATAACACTAGTTGTTATATTAGTATGTACACTAATTAGTGCATGTAGCATTATCGATTTTTAAATTTAAAAGGTTTGAAATGTACATAATAGTTGAGAATGAAAATAAAAGTGACATTTCACTGTGTGTATTCAGTGATAAGCAAGTCTAACTGGAAATTTAAATCACATTTTTAGTCAATTTTAAATTTAAGTGATACATGATTAATATTCCCAAGTATGTTTGTTGATGTGTTTCTTTAGAATGAACAGCTTCGATTATTATAGCCCAAGTCTAATGGACCCACATAATTTTATGGGCCAGAGGGAAGTGGGTAGGCCCATTAAACAATGAAAGTGGGTCAAGCAAAGGAATTAAAGCCCAATCTCCATGGGCTTATCAAGAGACCTGCTTACACCCTTATAAGGTTGGAGGATCAAAAGTGTATTTTTTTCATTAAAAAAATTTTCCTCTAATATCTCTAAAACGTTCTCACACCGGCACTTTCCATTTAATTTTCCAATGATAAGTGATGGGAGAACTATATTAAAACATAAGTTAAAATATAAAAGTGAAATTCGAATGAAAGTTGGAGAATAAAAAATGTAATTTACCAAACAAATTATTGTTAATCTTATAACATCATCTCATACCCAAATAAAAAACAAGTAAACAAATCTTGTAAGATCATTTGTGGAGTAGAGATATGATATAATATGGTTGGGTCCTAAGATTTTTTTTAATTGGAGATGTCTAACGCAAATTGTCTTACATGTGTTCAGCCTCCGTTTGGGAATTGGGTTGGTTTTTTGACTTTTTTGACTATTTTAGCCTGGGCTAAAAAGCTTGGCTTGGGAAGAATTTTTTGGCTTTTTTGACTTTTTTTTGTGAGAGAAGAGTGTAATAATTATGGGTTAGATATGATGTTTTGTTTTTTGTGACTAAAATAACATATTTTGTCTTTTATAGTTAAAATAGTCACTTTAGTTCTTCTCAAATACAGACATCATCTCTTTCAACTAATTTTTTTTAAAAAAAGAATGACAAGAAAAAGATCCACTAGTCCAAATCAAATGACAATCAATTGGTCATATCAAAGAAAAAAATTGATCATTGACGATGCAGTTTGACCTGATGAAATTTTCTATGAAAATTCATATGTAGAATGATCATATGGTGGCTAATGTATATCTCCATTTATGTGTAAGATTTAGCCAAAAAATTGAAGACTCATGATAGCTTTTGGTTTAGCAATTTGGGACCTTGCTTCTTGACAATTTTCCTCATCTGCCAAAGCGCATATTTATGTTACACGATAATGTGCTTGCATATATTTTTTGAACTAATAATGTGCTTATATGAATACCACGCATTCTCTTCTGATAACTATTGACATGGATTAACTACAATTGGATTGGATCGAGGGTTGACCTAATGAATAAGGTCTTAAGTTTGACTCATTATTTTGCAATGCAATTTTCCTTTTCCTTTTCCTATTCCTTTGGCTATGGATTCTTGAGTCTTCAATTTCACTAGAATCTAAAACCAAAAAAAATTAAAAATACAAAAAAAAATTAAAAATAAAAACAAATAAATTATAATAATATTAAGATAAATTGAACTTGGGCCGTATAAATGATGTTTACCGGCTGTAGCAGAATAACCATATGTATATAGATTAAATCACATTAAGCATAAATGGGAATCTAGTTTTTTTGGCATGCCTAAACCCAAAAAATTGAAAATTAAAAAAGAACAGTAATAAGATAAAAATAAAATTTTAAAAAATATAATTTGAGAGATTATGATGACAAGAACCTTCAAGGTCATATACTAAGCTATAATAAACCTTGTACAAATATTGCAGATGTAGAATCAAGGCCAATCTGTCACATATGTTTACAAAAACAAAAAAAAAAACAAAAAAAACGGAAACCTCCCCACACCATGAGATTCCCTTTGACATTGAGAGCAGAGTAGTAGAAGAAGCCTGAAAGCAAAACCCATATATATATTTCAGTCACGAACAGTAGCGGCTCAAAATTTTTGGAGGTAATATCAAAATTAAGCCTTATCTAGCAATACCTTTGAAAAGTTGAGACTTTCAACAATAAGAACCTTTTGAAAAGTTTTTTTAGCCTTAGACAATAGCCTAACTGGTCTAATGATTGAGTCACCTCCGGTTATGATCTCTCTATAAACTCTTGCTGCCAGGAAGGTCAATCCAATGCAGTGCCAATTCCACTTCACCACATTCCACATTTTTCAATCTTAGGCACATATTTTGCGAGATCTTGCCGTCTGTCGCCGTTATGCAACTTTCTTCCGCTAGGTAGTTTTGCCTTGATGGCAACACTCTTGCCACCACCGTCCCAGCTGGAAGGTCGCGCAAATTCATTCTCATTGCCTTTACAAATTCTTTTATGCCAAACTCCGCGTATCCCATTTTGTCGTCTTTGGTGAATGTGTCGTGGTCATACACGGTCTGCAATTTAGAGAAAGACGATGATCAAACTAATGTGGATGTTAATCAATGTAAAAAAGTAAGCAATCGACATACCAGCTTGATTGGAAGATCAGGATCTGAAATGGAGAGTGTTAAATCTTCATTCCATTCTGGATTGATATCCTTCCTTATAACATGAGTCTTTAGTTTCTGCAACAAATTGAATATATCAACATCCATGTAATATTTGAAAATTAGGTAACAAAAAGTATACACATTACAAAGAAAAAATATCACATAAAAACGATTTAAACATCCATATCAAAAACAATGCTATAACAACTTACATAATGCATGCAACTTCAATGACGGAAATAAAACACACACATATCATCAAATAATTTTAGCCATATGATCTTGTACATAACGATTTCATGGTCAAAATACATTCAAGAAGTTTCAAAAACCTGTTTGATGAAAAAAATAAAAACTAAAAATTGAAATTCGTCAAATCAAACTGAGTTTTTAAGATTAACAGCATTTGGGAAAAATTTGATATAGGATAAGATTTTAAGAATTTTAATATTTTTAATTTTAATATTTTTGATATATTATTTTATTAGGACTTCTGTAATTTAGTATAAATATTTTAGAATTATTAGGTTTCTTAATTTTATTATTTTGGAATTAAACCAAAAATACAAAAATTCTTAAAATTTTATCCTACATCAAATCTATATCTTGATTTTTGAAAAAAATAAAATAAATGAATAATGACATAAATTAGAATCTCTATAAATGACTGCACATTTACTTACAGCAGCAAAACTCAACCCCATATAAAACATGTGTAATTAATTTTTCCCAAAATATAAAAAGAATCTAATTAAGCAAACTCCAAACCAACAAACCTACCAAAAAAGAAAAAGAAAATAATCCGCCCTTTACCACTGCCATAAATAAACCCTGAAGTTTCAAACTCTGGACCTCTCTAAAATGAATTATCTTCATAGCACATGTTCCCAATTTGTACTATATTCTGCCTTCCAATGAAATTTGCAAAACTGTGTGGCATTGATGGATTAATAAAAATTCTGGTTCCTCCCTTTGGCGTCTCTTATGTCCAGTCTCTTATGGAGTTGTTTGTTTCAACTTTTCAAAGTTAACTTATGACTTTTAGTTTTGAAAAAAATTATTTTGGACTGTTTGGTTAAACTTATTTCAAACAGCTTCTGATTCTAATAACTTATTTTAACTCAAAAAAATTGATTCTGATAAGCTGCTCACCCATTGCTTCTGATTATCAGCTTCTGCTGTGGATATGTTAATTTATGGTTATACTCTTAGATTTTTTTATTTTTTATTTTTTTAAAAATAGAAAAAGATCCAAATGGACTATAGATTATTATTATTATTTTTTATGAGAAATGTAGACAAACAAAAAATAAAAATTAATCGAAAAAGTTATTTCACAGCTTATTTAACAAACATTACTCAGCAACTTAAATTTATAATCCAACAACTACACCAAACAGATTAACAACTTCTGATTAAAGTCATAATCTATAATCTGTTAAGTTATAATCTATAAGTTGTTTTAACAGCTACACCAAACGGGCACACACCAAGGACTAGTTAGATTATTCATAAGGTTCAACGTTCAAGCAAGTTTTGAATACCTTGATGTACAAATAACAGAACTGCTGAATTCATTTCAACCAGATAACTATATATACGATTTTCATGATTTTTCTTGCACGATCGTATAAATATAAGTATGAAATGGAAACCATAAAAAATTATTTGAACCATTCATTTATATAACACCCAATTCTGATACATCAAGAAACAGTTAAAAATAATCACACACATGAATACAATATTTACATAATTAATTCACCTTGAAACTTAGACTATTGCATGATCATAAAAGTTATAAGAGATATAAGATAGTCACCTCCCTCAACTATATATACATAGAAATTAAAACGACAAATCGCAAAATTACCAAAAAATACATTATAAGATTTCAAACTACCCAACAAAAATCTAGAAAACTCAATTACCAACAAAAAAAAAGCCCACAAAAAAAGAAAAGGACAAAACAGAAATCCGATATCACAGATGGGCGATGAGAAATCAGAACAAAATGGCAAATTCCAAAATCAAATGCATGCAAATTTTTACCTGTTTACCCATCTTGACCACAACGTAAGGATCGCTGCTACGAACATCACGGACAGCGAGGTTGATACCGCGGTTGATCCGAATTCTGAGAAGACCCAATAGATTGTCCATATCTAAAAACACCTAAGGTGATATGATTCTCTTCCACTTAGTTTTTATTTATTTATTTATTTGGAGAGCAATCAAAACCACCCAAAATTATTAGATGGGATGAGTAGTCTCATGTGCTCCTAATCTCTCCCCCTTTCCCTTCTTTTATTTACTACCAAACAAACAATTCCCAAACATCAATTGACCAATCCAACCCAACCCAACCCAACCCAATCAAATTAAGGAATTGGTAAACAAAGATCAAAGAAGATTGATGACAAGGTAACAATCTCTTTGTGGGTCTCAATTTTTTCTTGGGTGCTAATTGATTGGGTTTTGGCAGTTGTTTGGTTGTGGGATTGGAGGGCAGACTGGACAGCAGGGGAGAGAGACAGAGAGAGAGGACATTGGTGGTGTTGGAATATAACGGTAAGCTTTTGGGGAGAGTTGGGGAAGCCGGGAGTTCCGGTAACAAGTCCGGAATTGAATGGCTGTGTGTCAATTGTGTGGACATTTTTTTGTTCTTAATTTTTTCTTTTTGTTAGGGAAAAAAAAAAGGTACACAAAAATAAAATAAAAAATTGTAAAAATTTTGTATTATTAAAATAATGAAAGAATATATTTTTTAATAGTTATAATCTACAAAGATGCATTGTTTGCATCATTTGAGTTTATAAACGAATATGAGATCAAGTCGGTAAAACAATTATTTTAAGCCCACAATTTTTTTTTAAAAATGGCACATTTTTTTTTTATGTCTATTAGATATAGTTCATGTCAAAAGTTTTAAGTCGTATGCAAATTTAAATTTCACAAATACCCCCCCAAAAAAGAGATTCAAAACTTTTCATCTTGGCCAGGCTCATTCCCTTTTCTCTGACAATTCATTCATTCTAATTTTCTTTTGAGGGGGTAAGAGTGGAAGTGAATATGATGGAATAGTGTGTAGAGAAAAAAAATAATAATAAATAAATAAATAAAGTCAACATTGGAGAACTAACTTTGGTCATTCTAGTGTATAATAATCTAGAGAATATAAAAAAGGATAAAATAAAAGGATAATGTTAAGAATACTAAATTTTCTATCAAATAAATAATCATATAGGGTACCCATACCCATATGAGATATTTGATCATTCATTTAGTAGAAAATTTAGAACATATAGCATTTTTCAAAATGAAAGCATATGATCACATATGCAGAAAAACTTTCGTTAGCCATTATTACATGTGCACGAATAACACAAGGATAATAATCATAATAAAGATCATCACTCAAACAAAAATTTATAGAATTTAACTAGTCCATGCACACTAGTTCTAAAACAAAGGAGTCTAGATAGAAACAAACCAAGAACATATGAAATTACAAATAAAAAGTTTGCTAACACAGTTTGGCAAGTGAGTTTGGATAGGTTTGGGGCTATTTTAGTCATAAAAGACAAAATAAGCTATTTTAGCCACAACAAACAAAACAGCACATCCAACCCATAATCATTACGCTCTTCTCTCACAAAAAAAGTCAAAAAAATCAAAAAACCCTTTCCAAACCAAGCTTTTTAGCCCAGGCTAAAAAAGTCAAAAAAGTCAAAAAGTCAACCCACTTCCCAAACGACACCTAACTTACATAATATTAAAAAATAAAATTTTGGAACAATCCTCAAATATCATATCACAATGAGCATCTGCCAAGTCATAATACTACATAAGTAAAGCAGCTTCATCAATCAGATGCTGATCTTCAAATATAAAGTGATAATGTAATGTAAAAGAAGTTTTAGCTAGAATCTAATCACGACTTTGATGGATATGTCAACCCATTCTTGCCAAACTTTTGCTCGGTGATCCGGTCCATCTCCTCTGCTATCTCAACTGTCAAATGATTCTTCCAGTCTCCAATCTTTCCTTTCCTGAAGTATCTATTGTTATCCATCTCCACTGCGCTACCTGGACAATGCTTCCTAGTCTTGTTGACATCCAAATTGCTCAAATTCTCAAAACTACGTAAGTTAACTATTTTCTCTGTTGTACCTTCCTTCTCTTCTTCAAATGAGAAAGAATAGCCTATGAACTCTGCCAGTTCCTTTACGTAATATGCGGTATCTCCCATCAGATCTTCAATTTCATAACAAACATTTTGTCAGGCCTCTCCAAGCTCGCTTTACAGCACCCTAACACTGTGTTTGGATTGAGTGATTTGGAGAGAAAAGAAAAGAAATAGAGAGAAATGTATTTCTCTTCCTTGTTTGGTTATCTTAAGTGGAGAGAAATGGGAAGAAATAGAGAGAAATGAAGAGAAACTCATTTCTCTCATAACCCTTATTTTCAATCTTCCCAAAAGTGGAGAGATTGGGAGAGAAAAGAAATCCACAAATGTTTATATTTTCATAATACCAATTTTACCCCTATAAAAATAAAAGAAATAAAATGATTGAAAATATAAAAAGGTTATTTTGGTAATATAACATAAAATAATTTCTTTTCTTTTCTCTTAATGAAATCTAACCAAACAAGAAGGAGAGAAATCACAATCATTTCTTTTCTTTTATTTCTTACTTATCCAAACAAAAAGGAGAGAAATTACAATCATTTCTTTTCTTTTCTTTTCTCTTATTACTTAAGTAATCATTTCTTTTCTTTTCTCTCCTAAGTTACCAAACATAGCGTAAAACATTAGGATTGACTTAATAGATTAACGGAAGGAGCCATTTGTTATGTGATTGAAAACCTCATGAGGTAAGATATAATTTCACAATTGTGAATTTTATTTATTTATTTATTTTATTTATATTTTTAATAAATCTCAGAGAGTGTTTCTGATATTTAACCAAATAATTACAAAGATGTGGTTTTTTTTTTCTTTTCTTAATTTACAATTTAATTTTATACATATAGTTAGAAACATGTTTTTTTTTGCTTTTACCGTGTTCAATAAATAAATAAATAATGAAAATTTCTCGTTTACAGAAACTATAAGATTGATAATTGCTTTAACTGCTCAAATGAAATGAAAAATTTATCAAATGGATGTTAAATCTGCATTTTTAAATAGGTTTCTTGAAGAAGAGGTTTACATAGAACAACCCAACGGCTATGTGGTGAAAGGATGAGAAAATAAAGTCTTAAAATTGAAAAAGGCTCTATATGGCCTAAAACAAGAACCAAGGGTATGGAACAGTAGAATTGATAAATATTTTCAAGATAATAATTTTACTAAATGCCCTCATGAGCATGCCCTTTATACAAAAGTGGAGAATGGAGATATTTTGTTTGTTTGAATGATTTGATTTTCACCGGCAACAACCCAAGAATGTTTGAAGAATTCAAAGAGAGGATAGCCCGAGAATTTGAAATGACAAATATTGGGCTCATGTCATATTATCTTGGGATTGAAGTCAAGCAAATGGATGATGGAGTATTCATTTCTCAACAAGGCTATGCCAAAGAAGTTCTCAAGAAATTTAAAATGAGTGATTGCAAGCCAATCAGCACAGCCATGGAAAGCAAGTCAAGTTGTCAAGACATGATGATGGAGAAAAGGTGGACCCAACATTTTTCAAAATATTTAGTTGGAAGCTTGTGATATTTGACATGCACAAGGCCAGGCATACTCTTTGGAGTTGGATTTGAGAGTCGATTCATGGAGGAACCAACCATGACACACATGAAAATGGCCAAAGGTACACTTCGCTACATAAAAAGTACACTTGGCTTTGGCTTATTCTATTCATCATCTAATAATTTTAAACTTGTTGGATATAGTGATAGTGATTGGGGTGGAGACTTGGATGATCGAAAGAGTACGACTAACTTCTTGCTCTCAATGGGAGACACAACGCTTAGTTGGATTTTGAAGAAGCAACCAATATCACATTTTCCACTTGTGAAGCTGAATATGTGGCTGCCTCATCATATGTTTTCTTTTAATTTGGCTTAGAAAACTTCTGAAGAAGCTCAATTTCATGCAAAAAGATGCAACAGAGATTTTTGTAGACAGCCAATCAACTCTGGCATTAGCTAAAAATCCAGTATTTCATGACCGTAGCAAGCACATTGACACAAGATATCACTTCATCAAAGAATGTATTGAAAAAAAAGAGGCTCAATTGACATATTTGTAAGGTCACATGATCAAATTGCCAACATTCTCACCAAACCTCTCAAGCATGAAATCTTTCACAAATTCAGGAATCTCCTTGGAGTTAAAAAATCAAGTTTAACGGGGATGTTGGATCATAAACTTGTTTTGGGCCAAAATAGTCCAAACGATAACAAATAGGCCCAAGCATGAAGGCCCATGAAAGTTCTAGAATATATATCTAGAAATATCTAAGAAAGTCTAAGCCAAAACATCTAGATATTTTGTATTGTAAAATACAGAAATTAGCCACATGTTATAATCTAGAATGTTGTGACACCCCAAAACATATTTACTTAATTCATCTGTGAAAACAAAATGTAATTATAACATTAATCTATGGGAAAATGAGGGAATTGGTGCAAATTGTTTCAAGAAACCTCGTGAATGGCATGGTAAGCCATGTGGTGAAACCACGTGATTGCACAGTGCTGCATAGTGTAGCATAGTGCTGCATAGTAAGAGTTCTCTCACCTATAAATAGATGAGTTGCATGGTAATGAAATCACAAAAATAACAAACGAGGGGTATATGAGAGAGTGAGCCGAAGTCAGAAGTGAGAGTAAATGATCATATTTGAGGTGCGTTTTATTATATTTTGAGCTACCATAAATTATTTTTTAGAAAATCTGTTTTGCAAATTATATTAGTTTTTAGAGTATATTATTTGTTAAATAAACCCTATTTGCTTACCAAGGGAAACTCATGGATATAACTATTTATTAAATGTGTTTTGCACAATTATCTTGTAAGTACCAGCACAGATGTCTCATGCCTTGGGGGACTCAAATAACCATTGGCTCTCTGTATTGTCACTTTAAGTGACCCTCTATTGTCATAGATCCATTGACCCTCTGATTTCTTGTGTGGAGCAAAATGCTGTGCAGAGCTAAGTTCTACACTATTGTGGGAGCCACCTCTAGAATTCGTACCAGCTACCTCTTGAATCCATACATCTATTCTGTTCTGTTCTCTGGTATGGAGTAAAGTATTGTACAGAGCTAAGTGCTACACTATTGTGGGAGCTACCTCTAGAATTTGTACAAGCCACCTCTTGAGTCCATACACTTGTTCTATTCTGTACTGTGGTTATGATTATTTGCTTATATGATTTCTACGTTATGCTTCTATTATTTCAAATGCTTTATGTATTTTTGTTATCGAACAAATATCTATTTAGCTCAAATAATTATCCATGGTGAATTTTATACCCTGATACTCTTATTATAATATTTCTCACTCTGCCATGTACTTATAGTTGTTAACCACTTTAAGATGACGTGTCAGGACCAATGCGAGGAGTAGGCACAAAGCACTTTGTAGTCTTAGTACAACTCTAGTATGTAATTAAATAGAAACTGCAATGTATATGTTTTTGTTATAATTAAATTAAGATTTGGGTACCTTTTTATTTTACTCTACTACACTATTAATTTGTTATGATTTTAGTTATTGTCTTATTGCGATGCCAAACCTCTGGTACTTGGTTTGGGTCGTTACAAATGTACTTAAGAAAATATCTTGTAATAAATATTTTAAGTCTAGAATAAATATGGCTGATGCATAGCCATTTTGTAAGCCAAAAATTTTGAAAACCAAGTTCAATACAAGAAGTGTTTAGTTACCTCTTATCTCTTTTACCTTTTTCCTTTTCCTAAGTTTTATTTACCCAAATAAAAAACCTTTTATTTCCAACACATACATCTATTTCCAACACACACAAATAATAGAGAGAAAGAGAAAGCTTATGTTTTCTTGCTTGATTTTCTTGACATGGTTGAGTAAAGCGCCATCAAGACTAAACTCTTTCATGATCCAACGAAACGACCATGATTTGCTGATCTTCTCTTCTCGTAAACAAAGCTTTTCATACCGCCAATAAGAACTCCTTCCTCAATATGAATAGGTTGGGCCTTGTCAACACCGCTCCATGTACCACCCTTCCCCATCGTATAAGCAAAATGGTTTTCGAATTTCTGATTCTTGCATTTTTTTCTTCTTCAAGGTAGTATAATAATAGTAGTAGAATATGTCTTTTTTCCAGTTCGATCCCCAAACTAGGTCCCATGGCTCTTCGTCTCCGTAGAGGTCACACTGAGACGAGACGTTCATATGGCATTGGTTTTTCCATGGCCTTTTTGTAGAGATAATAGAACACTAACTCTTCACCAGTGGGATGAAACTTATGCCCTACAAAATCAAACATAGTTTCTGATGAGGACACTGTTCCACATCGCCTGGAAGGGACTCCCACTTCCACCTTATAAGCGTACTGGTCCCATCCATTTTGTACTAGGCCTTTTCTCCTAAGAAGAAACAAAATCGTGAGGTTTCGGCCAAAGTAGACAATATCTGCAGGGGCATGAGAGGCTAGGCATGCGAATTTGGCGCTAGAATAAGGGCGGTCCAGCAAACTCTCCCACTGTTTATGGCCCAGTCTGCTGAGGGGCTATGATGAGGACACTGTCCCACATCGCTTGAGAGGGACTCCCACTTCCACCTTATAAGCGTACTGGTCTAAATTTGTATACCTAGCCTCTCATGCCCCTACAGATATTGTCCGCTTTGACCGGAGCCTCACGATTTTGTTCCTCCTCGAGGGAAAAGGCCTCGTACAAGGGTTGCTGGAATAACTTAGTGGCTAGAACCCATGCAGATACTGTCCGTTTTGGGGTTGAGGGAGATGGTCCCCCCCCTTACGGTTTTGAAGGCCTCGTACGGAGGTTGTTGGAATAGCTCAGTGGCTAGAACCCGTGTAGATATTGTCTGCTTTGGAGTTGAAGGAGCTAGTCCCCCCTCACGGTTTTGAAGGCCTCGTATAAGGTGAAGGGGACCAGTGCACTTATAAGATGGAAGTGGGAGTCCCTCACAAGCAATGTGGAACAGTGTCCTCATCATAGCCCCCCAGGGACTAGGCCGCGAACAATGGAAGAGTTTGCTGGACCGCTCTTCTTCTAGTGCCAGATTCAGGTGCCTGGCCCCTCACGCCCCTACAGATATTGTCCGCTTTGGCCAGAGCCTCACAATTTTGTTCCTCATTGGGAGAAAAGGGCTTGTGCAGGGGTTGCTAGAATAGTTCACTGGCTAGAACCCGTGTAGATACTGTTCACTTTGGGGTTGAGCGAGCTAGTCCCCTCCTCACGGTTTTGAAGGCCTCGTATAGGGGTTGCTGGAATAGCTCAGTGGCTAGAACTCGTGTAGATACTGTCTGCTTTGGGGTTGAGGGAGCTGGTCCCTTCCTTACGGTTTTGAAGGCTTCATACAAGGTAGAGAGGACATGTACGCTTATAAGGTAGAAGTGGGAGTCCCTCTCAGGCGATGTGGAACAGTGTCCTCGCCATTTTTTATTCTTTGATCAACACGATTTATATTCAATTATTGCTAGTGTTATGACCATATAGGCTGCTGTAAAGAGCTTATTAATAATAGATAGAATTCTTAATCTACTATATGACTTTGTAACTTTGTTTAATTAATAATTCTTGAAATTAATACAAGATAAGTTATCCAATAAGATTCATGAGATAAATTATTTGCTCATGTCATGTTTGTTTTGCAATTGGTATGGAAATGTATGATCTCAATTAGATATTTGTTTTGCATGGTTAGTGGCAGGATTAAAAAATTCATTAATTTTATTAGATAGAATGTTCATTGAAATTTAATCTGAATAACAAAAATTGTAACCAAACAAGGAAATATGAGTTGCATAAATTAATAATCTCAATCCTATACTACAATCCACTAAATCAAAAGGTAATGAGAGTAGAATTCCTGTAGAATCACGTTTCATATTCTCATTTTCCTCCTCTCGACACCTCGTGCAAATGGGCCAAACTTATGAGACTTTGATCTTAGGGCAAATTATACCGTTAGTCCGTATGCTTTAACCTTTATGTTATTTTGGTCTTTGTAATTTCAATTTGCAAAATTTTGACCTTGAATTTTTGACTTTGTCTCAAATTAGTCCAATTGATTTCAATTGTTAGCATTTTTATGACAAATGCACACATAAGCAGCATGTGTATTGCTTGTAAGGGCAAAATTATAAATTTGATCAATTCATTGACTTAACTTCAACTAACTCAACGATCATTTTCTGTCAAAAAACCTAACAAATTTATCAATTGGATCAAATTGACACAAAATCTAAAATTAAGGGTCAAAATTGACCAAATTAAAAGTGTAAGGACCAAAATAACATAAGCGGCAAAATATAAGAACTATTGGTATAATTTACCGTTGATCTTAATATTATATACCTTAATTTCGCCAAACTATATAAATCAAGGAAAAATAAAAATAAAAAATAATTTTACACTTCTAAACCAGAACCCCCTAGTCTATCTAAAAAAAATAAATCAGAACCCCCTAAAATACATATATGTGCCTTAAATACAAATTACTCTTTATGGTGTAGAAAATTATAAATGCCCCTTGTCAAAAATTCTATTTGTATGCCCGTACTTATTTTAGTACGCACCACTTCTCAGTTTATACCCCCACATAATTTGAAATTTTTGATTTTTTTCTCAATCCATACCATTAATTTTTATAAGTTGAGTTCTCTCAAACTTAAATTTGGATTTAAGAGAAGTTGAGGAGATCATAATGATCGCCACAAGTCACGTTTCGATAATTCAAACCGTTCATTTTATAAAATTATCCATGCTTATCATTTATGAAAAACAATTTGGTTAATTCAATAATTGCAACATTTTTATTGTGTCTCCAAAAAAATAGATAGTCTATTTTCAAACTATACTTGTAGTCTACTTTTAGACAAATACAATAAAATAAAAATATTCAGTGTGTTTGGTTTGAGTTTTCTGAATTAAGTTTTTTGAAAATTGAATTTTTTGGTTTTCGTGTTTTTTTGTTTTTAGTGAATATTTTTAAAATTTTAAACATTTTTTTAATTTTTTTAAATGCACCTTACTTAGATGTATCTAAAAAGTAAAAAATTTGTGAAAAAATATTTTAAAAAATTAATAAATACATAAAAATACAAAAAATGTACTAAATTCTTGTAATTTTTTTTGTATTTTTGATATTTAGTGAATTTTTAAAAGATTTTTTTTACAATTTTTTTACTTTTTAGGTATATTTATGTTAGGTGTGTCTAAAAAGTAAAAAAATTGCTTAAAATATTAAAAAAATTCAATAAAAATAAAAAAATACGAAAAATAAGAAAGTAGAATTTTCTGAAAAGTGCTTTTTGAAAAATAAAAATAAGCAATTATCGAATCAATCTAATTTTTACATGGATGATATACACCAATGGCCCTATAAAATGATCGTTTTGGATCATAAAAATGGAACTGGAAGTGAGGCCACGGGCCTCTCGAGTTCTTGACAGAAGTTGAACCTAATTTGTAAATAATACAAAAATATCTTCCATCTTGTCTAACTCTTTCAAACTTAACCCTAACTACCACCACCAGTGGCCACATCCCCTTTTCCTTGCTTCCGATCACCACCTTTGCCTCCGATCACCACTTTCTTTTCTCCTATTGCAACCTTCTCCTCAGTCCTTCCCCCACCCCATTCTATTGCCCTTCTTCAGTTCCTCACCCACCCTCACTTTGTCACCCTCCCCCTCCATTTGCAATCATTCCTTCCCTAATACGACACCCCACTTTATTTTCTTTCATCTGCCTCTCCCTCCTTAATTTTCAAAGCCTAAATATTATTTTTAATAAGTCTACTTCATCTGCCTCACATTGATAGTTCCTTTTAAAAATTTAAATTTTTTAAGAAAACATAATCATTACACTTTGAATTTAAATTTTATAGGTATAATTTCAAAAATACCCTTTTATTCTTATCTATTACATAAGGAAAATGGTCTTTTTAATCCACAAACCTTGTGGGAGTTCCATTATTCTAATCCTAATTTCTTAATTTTTTTATTTAAAAAAAAAAAACATTTTCCGTATTATCCTAAACCCTATTACCCATTACTACCTACTAACAGCACACAGCAATCTAAAGAAAAAAATTTGGACGAAAGAGAGAGAGAGAGAGTTCACATAAAGTAAGACAGAATCTTGGAGCCTTCCTATCACAGCGCCAGCAGCTTTGAGACAGAATTTTGAAAGAAAAACATTTCAAAATCTGTGAGTAAATCATTTATTTTTTAATATAGTGATTATATTTTTAAATTGATTAAGAATGATTGTATTCATTAGGTTCACATAAAATATTAATTATTGATGATGATTAGATTGTATTTTGTGATTATGATTAAAACTTTGTTTATTTTTCAATATTTTATTTTTAATATATGTTTTTTGGAAAAAAAAATTAGATTGTATTCATTAGGTTCACATAAAATACTCACTATTGATGATAATAATTAGATTATTTTTTGTAATTGGATTTTTTAACTCACTGTATTTTTCAAAAAAAAAGAATGGTTGTGCTTAATTTGTGATTGGGTTTTTAACTCACAATGCTTTTTGATAAAAAAAAAAATAATAATTGTATTTTTTAATTATCAGGTGACTTCATTGCTTTTTTTTTTTTAATGAGGAAAAATGTGATTGTGTTTTTTTACACTCCATTTTGATCACACGGCGATTTTATTTTTTAAAATGATTATGTTTTTTTGTACTCCATTTAATATTTGTTTTTTGAAAAAAATAGATTTTATTTATGTTTTTTGAATACAATCACACGATGATTGTAGTTTTAGTCTTTGTTTTTTGAAAAAAAAAAAGGGGATCGTTTTTATTAGATTCACATAACGTAGTCACTGTATTTTTTTTTTATAAAAAACGTTGTGCTTTTTAACTATCAATTAACTTAATTTGTATGTTTTTTTTTTCAAAAAAATAATTTTATTTTTTAATTACCAATTGATTTCATTGTTTTTCAATACGGTGATTGTATTTTTACACTATGTTTGATTGATGATTGGATTGTATTTTGTGATTGTGATTGAACTTAATTTATTTTTCAATACGGTGATTGTATTTTTAATCTATGTTTTTTGAAAAAAAAAAATTAGATTATATTCATTAGGCTCACATAAACTACGCATTATTGATGATGATAATTAGATTATATTTTGTAATTAGATTTTTTAACTCACTCTATTTTTTTTTTTAAAAATGGTTGTACTTTTTAACTATTAATTAGCTTAATTTCTGATTGGGTTTTTAACTCACTATACTTTTTGAAAAAAAAAATTGTATTTTTTAATTATCAATTGACTTCAATGCTTTTTTTTTTTTAATTAGCTTAATTTATGATTGTGTTTTTTTACACTCCATTTTGATCACATGGTGATTTTTTTTTTAATGATTGTGTTTTTTTACACTTCATTTAATATGTATTTTTTGAAAGAAAAAGAAAAAAAAAATTGTATTCATGTTTTTTTTTTAATACAATCACACGGTGATTGTATTTTTAATTTATGTTTTTTGAAAAAAAAATAGATTGGATTTATTAGGTTCACATAAAATACCCACTATTAATGATGATTAAATTGTATTTTGTGATTGTGATTGGATTGTATTCATTAGATTCACATAAAGTATCCACTATTGATGATGATGATTAGATTGTATTTTGTAATTGGATTTTTTAACTCAATGTATTTTTTGAAGGAAAAAAAAAGATTGTTGTGCTTTTTAACTATCAATTAACGTAATTCGAAATTAGGTTTTTAACTCACGACATTTTTTGAAAAAAAAAAATTGTATTTTTTAATTACCAATTGACTTCATTGCTTTGTTTGAGTTGTGACAATTTTTATGTTTTTTGATGATTAGATTATATGTTCTTTTGCAACAAATTGTAATTCAATCTTTAAAAAATTGTAAAAATTATCAGACATTGGTCAATTTCTTCATCAAGATGTTCAATTAATAGCTACGTTATTTTTACTAAATAATAATTACCTAGATTACATACTTATATAGTTTATTACTAATAAAAAAATTAAACTATCAAAATAATAAATATGTCAATGCTAAATTATGCAAATGTAATTGGCTTGGTTGTTTGTGTAACTGAATGTTAAGGTATTGCAAATCGTGATAATTACAAAAGAGACATTCTACTACTTGATACAAGGTATGATACCATAACATATTTATGTGTCTTTACCAAATTTGAAATACTCTACAAATGAATTAACCTTTTTTTTTTTTTAAATTGTAAAAGCAGTTTCACATTAGTAAGACTAACTCTATGGGACGTGTATACAACAATTAATGGCATGCAACTGTATCATATTCTAGAAAATGATAATATTTTATTTATTACTGGATTAACAGTTAAAGATTATTATGGTAAGATTATTTTTCATTGAGTTTTATAATATGAATAATGCTTGGGACCCCCTTTTGGGAGTCACCCCCTCACCCCCCTTTGCCACGTGGCAGGGGGTGATTGGAGGAGCAGGAAAAAAAAGAAAAAGAAAAAGAAAAGGCAACCAATGAGAGAGAGAGGGGGTCAAAGGGGGTGGGGGAAAAGGGGGGATGAATCATTACTCTTATAATATATAGATGCATATACAAATTTTGATATTGATAAATTATTTTTGTTCAACTTCTAGGTCCGTGTCTCGTTACATGCAAATACAGCAAGTTATATACTAATCATTCATTCCGTTATACAAATCATATTCGAGTGTGGTATGTTATGATTGTATAATATTAACCAATTACATATGACAATATAATTCTCACAATTATATATATATATATATATATATATATTGATGTCTACCTAGGCTTGCTATGAATCCTTTATCACAAAAGTTGGTATCTTGGAATCGAAAAAATAGATTCTCAATTTTACAGTCATTGGTAATATCAAATGCCAAAAGAATTCGAATATGTGATTTTACACCTATGCCAAAGGTAAGAATTGTTATCATCCCAAGTAATGAAAGTTAAACGATAAGTATATATATTCGTTTATAGAGACATATTAATTTATGTTTTTTCAAATATTTTATAGGTTTCATATTTTCGAATACTTAGGTACATCAAACAAATTGATGTAGACAACCTTTAGATTGAATTGTGCAAAAGTTGTTATAAAAAAGTTGAATATCATTATGGTCACATTGTTTGTCGTCACTGCATGCATGATGATATTTAATACTGATGGACACTCAAGAAGGCCCAGCTCACGACAAGGTCTAGCCCACAGCCCAGGTGCTAAAAGCCCAATAACTCTAAGAAACCAGTGGTAGGCCAGGACCATTGGCGTTCAAACATCTATCAGGCAGGGAATTAGCCACGTAAGCAGACAAAGATCCTACAAAGTTATCACACCCACATCAGCCATTTAATGAGGCCAACATAACATTAAATGCAGGGAAGACTCCTCACGCTGGGAGACGCAGAATCACCGTGAATGATGTCAACTAGGCTATAGACTTTCGACCAACAAGACAGCTGGGAATGGACAAGGAAATGATGAGCAAAGGATATAAGGAAGCTTTCGAGACGCGGTAAAGGTTAAGTTCTTCATCCCTTATTCTCTCTATCTTCATAGTCAATCTACTCTACCATAATTTGATCATTGGATTGTCCGTTGGGGGACTATGTCACACCCCAAACCCAGGTATGACCGATCGTGGCCCACAGGGACTTAGCCCAAGGCACACGTAAACCTAAACATGAACCCAAAATCACAAAGAATAAATGTGATGATAACCCAGAAATAAATAAATCAAAACCCAAATCAGTGACAAGTCACAAGTATAAACAACAAACCAACCATAATCAATACCATTCAAACTTGTGGGATATAAATAGCCCACATAACAAAATAATCCTAAATGAACCTTAATAAAAATAAAAAGAAATATGCACAAACTTGACATAACAATCTAAAACAAAATAAATGAATGTCTTAGAAGTCCATGCAATTGAGTCCCCGTTACGCCATGAGTCCACTCTAAGTCCTTCTAACACCTGAAAATGATAAATAATTAAATCAGCCGATAGCTCAGTAGATAGCAACATGTATAGTATATACAGTTTTGAAAACAATGATCAATTCCAAAAATAATATATATATATATATATATATATATCACAAAAACTAGATTGGCATACAGTTTTGACAAAGATAATCTGTTTCAAAAAGAATGTTCCACAGTTCAATAGTTAAAATACTCATGTCTCTCAAGAACATGATAACTGACATTTTTCACTTAAAATAGATTACAACGTAAACACTAATAATTTTCTGGATACCAAGAATAACAAGTAACATGCCACACAGTTCTTAAGGCAATAAGCCCGTTGGATCCAATACCGAACTAAGAGTCATCCTCAGGGTGGCAACCCGGGCCTTTTCTCTAAGACGATCCAATTGAAGGTCACGTAGCCTAACCCAGGTCTTTTCCTTACAATCATTGAGCACTAGAGTCATCACGGCCCAACCCAGATCTTTTCCCTAGTGGCCAGAGTCACAACACATAGTGGAATAATTTCCCTGGACTAAATATATATATGGTCCCGATAATCAATACAATTCAGTTTCGCAAAATATAGTGCCTGTTTGGCAGAACTTAAAAGCAGCTTATTTCAGCTTTCAGCTTAATTTAAGCTATTTTGATGTGTTTGGTTTAGCTTATAGCTTATAGCTTATAGCTTTTTGGAAGTCAGAAATCAACTTATTCTTTGAGTGGGGCAGGAGATGCTTAATTTATAAGTCGAAAATCAGCTTATGTTCATAGTTCTAAGCTAGAAGCTGTTTAGGAATAAGCTATAAGCACTTTCCCACAGCTCTACCAAACAGGGCCATAATAGTTCACCATTATAAACATGAGACCATAACATATAGTTGACAATATGCTAGGTCTACACATGTTTCAAAAATAATTTAATTCTATTGATACTATAATAATTTATCAAAACAGTTTAATCCTGAAATAACAATTCAATTTTCCAACAATTTAGGGTAGGAGAACATTTATAAAAATATATAGTATGCAACTGCTCACCTGAAAATGGAACAATGTAATCCTCGAATAGAGTATAAAAGTCCAACTAATGCCCTGAACAAAGTATGAAAACTATACGCCACTACTAATTTAAAAATACTAAAGAATAAGAACTAAGTAACCCCAACCTAAAGCGCACTAACACGACTCAACCCAACTCACCATTACTCTTAAATATTACCTAAGATCATGTTCTTCAAGGTCTAAAATTACCCAAGACGTGGGTTCAGAACGAAACTTAATTAATAGTAACTTTAAGATAAAACAGAGTTTTAAACAAGTTTTTCCAATCTATTCGCTAATTTTGAAAATTACAAAACCCACTCCACGCTGTTCAAAAAATTCCAAAACCCTCCAAATATTTAATTTGTACTTTAGGATTCACCATCAAAATATCTGAGATTGTAAAATTTATTATTATTTAATTATTTACTTGATTTGTATATTCGGGCTCTCATAGACCACCCCCCCCCTTTTGGATCCTTTTTGCAGGCACACTTTGTGGACATCAAGACCAATAGGTCCATTAGAAGCATGGATCAATCCGACCCGTCCTCCTTGGGAATAAACGCTTCATAAGTTGGCGTCGTCTCTGGAAAACGTCTCTAGTCAACAGTTGTGTTTATTGTCACCGGAAGGAATCCCATTATCACCCATCTCTTACGTCGGAGTGAATGGTCACGACCAGGTCCATGGCTTTCCAACACAATGCTGGTAACCCCAAAGCCGAGTCCTCTAACATATTTCACAAAACTCACCAACAGCATCAACCGTCTGACCGAATAAATCAAGCCCTGATCAACGTTTTGCTCTAGCGCGACTTACCTAGCCCTCCTCCACCACCACAAATAGTCCCCCCACACTTGGAACAAACCCACAATCATCACCAGTTCCCACCTCAGGTGTCCCACGGAGTATTTCCATCCTTAATCTCGCGGCCTCAACCGTCGAATCTTGACAGTCTGCACCCCCTTCTCCCAAGCTCACAGCTCCGCCAAGAGGGACAACTGCCTTTCCATAACCATCCTCCACCGCACCACACCACTACCCATGAAGGCAAGGCCAGTAGCATTCAACCCCTGATTCATGCTTACAGGGATAACACCACTGTTTGGGATGAAGAACTGCGGGCCATGAAGCTTCAGCTACAAGGGGTCATGCAAAACATGCAACACAAACCTTCCTCTACCGTCAACTCTCCTTTTACCGCTTCAATCAGAGATAAAGCTCTCCCTCCCAAGTTCAAAATGCCATCAATTGACACCTTTGATGGTACCACCGATCCGGTCGACCACATAGAAGCATATCGGACAGTCATGATTCTCCATGCCTTTCTAGACGAAATCCTGTGTCATGCCTTCCCCGTCACGCTGAAGGGGTCGGCACATCTTTGGTTTAGCCATCTTTTCCCAAATTCTATCACTTCCTTCCACCAGCTCAGCGAATCCTTCTTGAGCCATTTCATCGGTGCTCAGCAACAACGACATCTAGCGACTTAGCTGCTAAATATCCGACAGACAGAAGGGGAGTCGCTACGTAGTTTTTTTACCCATTTCAATGCCAAGGCCTTATAGGTAGACAAAAATAATGACAAAGTCATTCTCACAGCCTTCATGGCCGGCTTGCGCCCGTCAAATATCCTCTTCTCCCTCTCCAAGAACCCCCGTCCGCCATGGCCACCTTTCTCGCCAAAGCCCAAAAATATATAAATGCCAAAGACTCTCTAGTAGCCTACTATGACTCCACATCCAAAACTCCACCCTTCAAGGATAAAAGAAAAGAACCCGAGCCCAATCCCTCGCAATATATACACCGACCCCCTCCATATACAGACCGACCTGCATGGTTGGACCAACCAGCTCCTACCCGTCCACCTGGTCGGTTTGAACGATACACCCTTCTAAATTCACCTATGGAGCAGGTTTTGAACCAAATTCAACACTATTATAACCTAAAGTGGCCTCAACCATCAAGATCTCCCTTCAACCAGGGGTCAATCCAAGTATTGTCGTTTCCATTAAGACCACGACCATAACACTGAGAAGTGTGTCAACCTTAAAGATCAAGTCGAGGATCTGATCCGCTAGGGACGTCTCAGCCGATTCATGGCAACCTGTCCCCAGCAAAGGCCTAGGACTAACCCCCCAAGGCACAATCACCGACACACTCCTCCCAAGTAACCTGCACAACCTATATGGGATGATGACTGGGCTCCACAACAACCCCGAGCACCAGATGGCCCTGCCCTCCTGTTAGGCGAAATTAGGGTCATTGCCAAAGGGCTTACGTGCAGCGGACCATCTCGGTCGGCACATCGAGTTGAGCTTAGAAAAATTAGACAAGGCTATGATAAGAAAGTAACGATGATAGACCAGCTCCACAAGCAACCTAAGTAATGGTCTGAGCCGATCACGTTTACAGCAGTGAATTGCACAGGCGTTCGCTACCCTCATGACAACCCCTGGTTATCTCTTCTCTCTTATCAACTACAAAGTCAAGAGAGTTCTTGTCGACAATGGCAATTCCTCAAACATCGTCTTCCTCAGCCTTGGTCTGCCCTTCCACCAGCGAACTTACTGCCACGTTAGAAGGCCCCGCTCCATCTCCTTCCTCCCTAGCTAGACTGGTCGCTACAGCAGCATCCATAGCCATTTGGAATTCTGTCGACTGTTTGTATTGATCCACAGCTACGCTATAGAAGTCAGGGTAGGCAGCTCTCTCTGACCGCAAAGTCTTAGTCAGCTCTATCGTCTTCCCCCTCTCTTCTTCTAAAGCCTCTTTTGTCGTAGCAAGGCCCCTCTCTAATTCTGCGATTTGCACATCTACCTCCTCTTTCTCCTTCAAAGTTTGACCACGCAGTTCTTTGTTATTGGCGA
Source organism: Camellia sinensis (assembly GCF_055761805.1). Lineage (NCBI taxonomy): Eukaryota > Viridiplantae > Streptophyta > Magnoliopsida > Ericales > Theaceae > Camellia > Camellia sinensis. The sequence goes on from NC_138975.1 coordinate 140,572,304, forward strand.
GGGCCTCTTTTAACCTCTCATAAGTGGTGGCGCAGGTTTCTTGAACCTCACCAGTCCTTTTTTGTTCTGTCGCCAAGTTCAACTCCATGGTCGCTACCTCACGACGAGTCGCTTTCAACTTAAACTTAACTTGGCTCAGCTCAACATTTGCGCTCGCTAACACTGCAGCCACCACTGTCTGCCCCACCATGGCTTTTTTCGCCACAAACCCTTGCACCACAGCCAAAACCTCCATGTTTTTAGCCTGCTTCGCGTATATCAGGCCTCTGACATAGGCACTTCGTGCCATCTTTCGCCACCGCCCGCTTTTTGCCTTCACCGCCTCTAACTGCGCCTTGAGGGGCTCCGCGTCCACCCTTACGCTCATCTCTTTCCCTAAAAAAGCGACTGCCAATGTTAGGGATTCCATCTGCGATGGGCAAAAGGCCCTCATTAGCTCAGCCTCCCCAAACTTGGAGATGCCCCTCAAGGCGGCATCTTCTATGGTCCCCAATAGATGATCTGTCACCGCCGCTCGCGCTGTCCGTGTCACCTCGGTCGCCTCCCACCTTCAGCTAGCAACCGACCAACCACTACACTCAAGTGGCGAACGGCGGTTCCCTTGTTTCCCACCGTTGGGCTTACTTCAACGTTCCCCCCTAGCACCAAAGAAAGGTGTCTCTTTTCCACTCCCTACCCTGACAACCCTTCTCCTTCGGTCGTAAGGGCCCCTACCATTGGCTTAGTATCACCCATGCGTTCTCCTTGCTATAAGGAGCAATCAACCGTTTGCCCCACACTCCGAAACTGAAGTCGGGGTTTTTTGCAATAAGGTAAGTAAAGCGCACGATTCCGAATGCTTAGGGTTTACTTGTGTTCTAAGGATCGCAGTTAAACTTCGCTAATTCTAAAACTCACCACGTTCAAATACCCCACCTTTCTCAAATTCCTCCACTTTGTTTTACAGCCCCTTCACTTCCTACTACCACTTCGACACCCCTTATCAACGGTCTAGATTGTCTCACGTGTACAACCATTATCCTTTCTTCCTCTCACTCATTCTCTTTCCTCCCCCCCGGTCTATTCCACTTCACATCCCCACGTGCTTTCCCATACCTCAAGCCTCGTGCACCATGAATGCCCTTGTTGGTCAGTCACTTTCCTCAGCGGTCGGCAACCACCTCGGCCGGTCACCCTACTCGTCGATCAGCCACCACCCCGATTTGTCATCCTCCTCCATTGTCAGCTACCACCCCGGTCGGTCGCCCTACTCGCCATCGGCCACCACCCCAGTCGGTCATCCTTCCTCTACGGTCGGTCGCATCTTGGGGGATTGCTGTTTTCTTTCTTATTCCCTTCGTTGGACTAAAGCTGCACTCAGAAATGGGGGACTACTGATACTGATGGACACCCATGAAGGGCTAGCTCACGGCAGAGTCTAGCTTACAGCCCGGGTGCTAAAAGCCCAATAACTCTGAGAAGCCAGTGCTGGGCTAGAACCATTGGCGTTCAAACACCTGTCAGGCAAGGAATTAGCCACATAAGCAGATAAAGATCCTGTAAAGTTATTGCATCCACATCAGCCATTTAATAAGGCCAACATAGCATTAAATGCGGAGAAGACCCCTCACGCTAGAGAACGCAAAACCACCATAAACGATGTCAACTAGGCTATAGACTTTCGGCAACAAGACAACTGGGAATGGACAAAGAAATGATGAGCAAATGATATAAGGAAGCTCTCGAGATGTGATAAAGGTTAAGTTCTTCATCTCTTATTCTTTTTCTCTCTATAGTCAATCTACTCTACCCTAACTTGATTGTCGAAGTGTCCGCCGGAGGACTATCCCCCCTTTTGGACCCTTTTTGCAAGCACACTTCGTGGACATCAAGACCAACAGATCTGTTAGAAGCGTGGATTAGTCTGACCCGTCCTTCTTGAGAATAAACGCATCATCAATATTGATATTATAACGATGTAATTTTCTTTAGGTAAATAATAGCTATGTACAATAATAATTCAAACTTAACAAGTGTTTTAATTTTTATTAAGTATAATATTTTCTTTTAACAAGTTTTTTTTTTTTTTTATTAGATACAATGTTAACATTGTGGTCAAAGACAATACTGGTTCAATAAATCTCATTGTTCAAGATAAACAGGCAGAGTTGATCTTGCGATATCAACCATCATATTCGAAGAATATGAGATCAAAGGTGCAAAGCTGTATAATTTATTATAAATAACTTATTCCTATATTTTCAAACATAATGTTATAATTCCAAAATTTTACAGGATAATGGAGTTAAAATGATTAAAGATTATATTGCGCCATGCCAAGATCGTACCTATGCATTTATCATACATATACCAACAATGCAAAGTCAACTAGATTGTGCACCGTGCGTAACCTTTGTTTTAAATATAGATTGGTCTAAAGAATGCCTATACCTTTTAGAAGGTTAAAAAAAATGGTAAATTACAAACACCCCTTGAGGTTTTCTTGAATTACAAATTACCCCATGTGATTCTAAAAATTACATTATGCCCCATAAAGTTTTTAATTTCATAAATCATCAAGTTAATTAACAATTTTTAATAATGTTAAATTTTATTTCAATTAATAATTCAGATAATTTTATTATTGTATAGGTGAACAGTTAGAAATTTTACTTTTTCAATTAATTCTATTAAATAAAAAATTTTGACAGTGAAATATTTGTAATTTTTCAAACCACAGGGGACAATTCGTATTTTAAGCAAATCTCAAGGGGTGTATTTTTAATTTACCCCCCAAAAAATATGTAAGTATAACATTTTATAAATACATAATATGTGTTGTTTATCAATTATAATACTAACTATTATGTTGACAATCCAGGAATGCTAATGGAAAACCCACAACAATTTAGATTTTTTATACTTTGTTTTATTTATTTAGTGAATTCTGAACAAATGTAATGAATTCTTATTTTTATTACTTTAATTATGCAATGTCAATATTTTTTTTAAATTACATATATTTTATGCTAACAATTTAAAAATATATTTGACATAATCATAAATAGTTTTTAAATTCAACCACGTGCATAGTACGGGTGATGTGCTAATTTTTAAATATTTATAAGGAATAATTTTAGAAACTTATAAATTTAGAATTTTGACTTTTTAAAGTGGACAAATATTTTGAGAAAACAAGAAATAAAATAATAGACTAATAAAATGAGAGTAGATGAAACGAGTATAAATTAAGGGGAATTGACCCATAAATCCTAAAAGGTGGAATTGTAATCTAATAAGTCTCATATTTAATTTTGTACACCCAAAGGTCCCATTATTTGGGGGTGGACAGTTTTGCCCATGAATGAATTGTTTTTGGTTTAGTGATATTATGTTTGATTGATGTGGGTATATGTAACGTTTGGAAAAAGTTTACTATAGCTTTTTTAGGATTTAGTATTTGTTCACGTTTTTGATGACCCACACTGTGGTGGCCCACATAATTTCTTGAAGCCCACATTTGAAGACAACCCATTATTTTGCAGAAAACACAACTTCGTGGACCACATCATGTAGATCAAATAGAAGTTGATGTCTCACTTCAATTTCACGAACCACATCGGAACCAATCGCAACATTTCAACCTCCCAAAATTGAGGATTTCAACATGCGATATGGTAGCCCACATTCGGAACCAACCCAAACGTTTCAACCTCCCAAAATTGAGGATTTCGATCAAACCACGTTCGGATCCAACCCAATTGTTTGAACCCCCAAAATTTCAGATTCCGAGCACATACCACTAATTTTGTGCGTTTGTCGATTGGGTTTTCATCAGAGCAACGTTTTTGTCGATTGGGTTTTCATCGGAGCAACGTTTTTGTCATACTCATTTGGGGATTTTGTCAAACAGTTTAGCTTCGGCGTGGTTAAAGTTCATCGGAGTAGATTCTGTCAAAAAAACTCATTTTTGTCATTTTCATTGGAGTAGTGGTCTCTATCTTCAGCGTTGTTGAAGTTTGTCCACATTCCACGTTACGGCAAGGCATGTATTCCAATCGACGTGAGCGGCGCCATACGTCCAACCTAGTTATGGCAACCCAGTAGGTGTGGTTAATTTTTATTTGTGTGGCAAGTGTTGTGTGAATGGTTTGTGTAGATGGTTGGGGGTTGTGTGGTGTGGGGGTAATGAGTGTGGGATGGTTAATGTTGTTGATGTGGTTGATGTGGTGTTTCTGTTTTGTTACCAAACACGTTACATACAATACATGGGTAAAAAAATTAATAAAATCCACACGCCAACAATGCACGAGATTTGCTGGTAAATATTACCATACAAATAGGACTAGTGAGAGTATTAAAAAAAAAAAAAAGGGGATCTCTCAATCCAAAAGTCTCCCAAATGAGATTTCGTGATAATTTTCCCATAAATTATTATAATGAGTTATAGAATTATAAACGGTTAAAATTATGGAGATAGAAGAATACAAAGGGAGACAAGCCCATCCATTTTGTTTCCCGCGTGAAGATTGAAGTGTTTCGTGCGTTCAAAAAAATCACAATATTGGAATCAAATGGAGGACGAAGAACACGAACCCTGGGAAGAATCGCTAGACGTAGACGACTCTGATCTTCCCTCTCTCCTCCGCCTCCGCCCTTGCAAACGCCGCCACCAAACCGCCACCACCAACCACCACCGCAATCCCAATACCTCACCACCATCACATCACTCAATTCTCCAACCCAACTTCTCTGAAACCCTACTCACTCCAAATTCTCAACTACACTCACAAGCCCAATTAGACCCTCCGCCACCGCCTAAACCCTCCCGCTCTCCCCGGCTCATTCCGGGCCCCGCCGGTGCCGTTCTCTCCGCCATGGTCCTCCGCAATCGAAACCCTCTCTCCGACGAGTCTCCTATCCCTACTACCCAGGAATATATCAGGAGGGCCGTGGAAGATGGAGAAGAGGACGATGATTTCAAGCGCAACCCTTGGGTTTTTGCACTTCAATTTCTGGATCGCCAAGGTATAGCCAACCAACCCAATTGATGTTTTATTGTTATTTTAATTTAATTACTGCATAGGTTTTTTTGGATTGTCTGTTAATTGATTGTTGAATTTTGGGGATTTTTCAGGAATGGTGGATGGTTGGCCTCCTAGTACACCTTTGAGCTCTATCAAGAAATGCCTAAACATTGACCGTGTTGATCTGGTATTATATTATCAACCATCAATTTCGTGCTATTGTGAATATATATATATATATATATATATATGTATATACATAAATATTGTTCATATTTGTGATTGGTGTGTGATCAGGTTGTTGCAGTCATTAAATCATCCACACCAAATGGTTTTGGTGATCTGATGGTGGCTTTGAAGGTATAAATAAATGTATAGTTCTAAGGATATGACAATGTTAGGAACACATAGACCAAATACATAACCGGATGGACATAGAAAACATATGAATAGATAAGATTGGATAAGATTTTATGAGATTTATTAGTAAGACCCACTTCTCAGAAATCCTATCCATTCATCTAGTTTCTGTGTTCTGGACTTTTTGACAAGGATATGGTATGGTGTAATGTAGATGTTGTTCTAATTGTTATTAATTGGGATTGAGTTTGGCATTAGGACCCTACAGGATCAATTTGTGCTAACATTCATCGCAAAGTTATCGCTGAGGTTGAGTTTGGAAGGGAGATCTCTGTTGGCTCTGTCTTGATACTTCAGAAGGTCTGTCTCCCGAAATGTCTTGTGATGCTTCAGTTTATGACATCATTTTCTTCATTAGGTGATTAACATAAGCATGGTATGGTATTTTAGGTTGCTGTTTTTACCCCTTCGCGATCAGCACATTATCTCAACGTAACACCAAGTAATGTGGTCAAGGTAATTGTTCTTCCTAATTTTAGAATTACACAAATTCCTCAGTATTTCAGCATATTCTAACCATATTGCTTGCATCATTAAGGGAAGTGGCTAACCATGCTAACAAGAATTACCATTTCCTACATTTCTTGTGGGCTTTTTATATTAATAATAATCTTGCACCTATGTTCTTTTTAATAATATTTGATTGATGCAGATCAAAACTAAAAAAAAATAAAAAAGCCTTGTGCGAACCTAGATTATGTAATGCTTTTGAAGAAATTTTATCCACAGCCAGTTTGCTTGTATGTTTGAGATATAAAATGGAAAATACTTGAGATATGCCTCGGTTTTTTCCAGGCTCTTGAACTCTCAATTTGGGTAGACTTTTTGTCACTAAGCAAACATGATTAATTTGTTTGGATTGATAGGAGAGGTAGATTTTCAAATAGACAATTATTTGGTTTTATAAAATTTTAGAGCTTCAACTTCAGCTAAATCTGTTGACATTAGACATGTCTCTCACATGGTGGGAATTGAATTAAAGTCTCAAAAGTTAACTCCTTAATATTTCTTGGATGAAATTGATTCATAATGTTGTTTGACCCCTATTTTTAGAAGAGTTTAGCAAGCTTTGTCCAAGTGTGGTTTGGGAGAACTCAGAGCTCACATGCAAAAAAGTAGAGAGAGTGATGTGATTGGGTGTTTGGTTTTTTGGCTATTTTAGCCAAAAAGCCAACATCCCATTCAATTATTGCTTGGAAATGTTGGAAATGCTTTTAGATGAACTACTTTGTTGAGAAAAACTTTATATACTCTTCATCGAGGAGATTCAGAAACTTATAAAAAAAATTCTATCTATGGTGGAAAAGCAAGCAAAACAAGATCATCATATTCTTTGATGTTGTCTTCAAATATATGGCCAAAAATGTGTGGCAATTGAACAAGTTTACTAGGTGTGAAGTGGTGCCCTTAATTTTTGAGGTTTAGAGGAATGAAAATTTTAGGCCAAATTTGTCAAGTCCATAAAAAGTCAAAAAGTCAAAAAGCCAAAAAGTTACTCAAAAAGTTAAAAAGTTAACACTATTCACCAAAAGTCAACAATTACGATTGCACAACTCCCAATTCTAATTTTCTCCTACACACTAATTTATACAATTTTTTAATACACATTTTTTTATAAAAAGTCAAAAAGTTAACTCAAACATTCATATTTTTGTCCTTAATTTTTTAGTCTAAAAAGACAAAAAGTACACTTATTTAGGACACCCCAAACAACCCCTAAGTCTGTAGAGCCTTTTTTTTGGTATTTTATATTATTCAGTCATTTTCAGAGGTGATTAGGATCCTAATCCATAGTTCTTGTCTTTGAAAAAAGAACATTACTATAGCATAATTCACATTATTAGCCAGCCCACTAGCCAATACATTTCATATCTAATCATATATCTATCTCAGTATCGTCCTTTAGGCGGCCACCTCCACATCACTTGTCTTATCATTCAGTTCACATACTGAGACAGACATGCAAAAATATTCTACAAAATTTAACTTTCTATTGAAACACTCCATGATATTTCAACCCCATATGAAGTTTAGAACCTTAGCCTCAATCAATATTTGTGATTGAATAAAACAGACTTCAAATAAACTTTACAGTGGAATCGAAAAGGTCTTATTCTCCATGAAGGGGTCCAATTTCTGAGCAACCTTCACTTTAGAAATTACAGACAAGCAAAATGTGCAGGTGACTATTGTTGTGATAGCAGTTGTCTAGTTATTTTCTATTTTCAGATATGCCCTCAATAACTCCTTTGTGCCATGTCTGTTACAAATTTATTCTTATTATTACAGATAATTTCTAAGGACAGTGGACCTCTGCTACAGCAAAATTATCCTGTATCTGCAATCAAACCTACTGTTCTTGTTAATGGTTGGTGACGCTCTTTTCATTCTATGCAATCAAACGCATTATTCTGCACTAACATTTACAGCTTCTGATGCAATCGAATGATACGACTCTCCATATATTTTGTTGTTTTTATATTTTGTTTTTGAAGTGAATGTTTTGGATAACTAAACTCTTATCGATACCCTTTCACGTTATCAGAATGCAGTAGGGAACTGGGTAACAAGCAAAAGACCTTGCCTTTGGAGGTTTGTAGCAGCAGCACAAATAGAAGAGACCAAAATGATATGGTAGAGATTGAGCCCTTGGAGAGACAAGATGCAGAAAAAGAAATCATCAACTCAATCGGCATAGAGACAGTTGATGCAGACCAACTGGGTTCGAAGGATGCAAACACATTGCAAAATGGAGGGTTTTCACCGAGCAGACTCGAACACAATAGTATGGAAGCTAAGTTGATTGAGAAACAGAATGATCAAGAAATTAATGGAGGTGAGAAGCAAAGACAGCAACTAATGTCAAGAGCCTCACTTCCAGAATGGACAGATGAACAGCTAAATGAACTTTTTGCTGCTGACTCTCTGGAGGAAGGCTCTCTATTCTGATATGAAGCTTTTTCACAGTTGTCAAAATAAATAAATAAAATGTATAAGTTGGTTATTTTTCACTTTTTGCTAAAAATAGTCCTCCTGAGAGGAACATGTATAGATGCTTAAAAAGCGTTTTTGTAGCCTTCTGTCACCCTTCAAACCTATCATGAAATACAAGACAATTCGTAGAAAGATACGATATTCACTAATTTTCTTGGTTTTTTTCCTCATAATTTAAAAAACTTATTTGGAAGTTGTATAAAATTATGATGCACGTATATTCACTCATTTTTCAAAATTTAAAACCATTGGATGTTTTTATATAGGGGAAAGCATGGATGCCTCCTTGGATTTGACAGATTTTAAATTGATTAAACCGTACTAAACCAAACCATTTCAATTGGTGCAATTTGATAGGCGAAACGGTTTGTATCGGTACTCAAAATAATAGGACCGACAATATCATTTTGGTAAAAACTTTTACTTAAATACTAGCACTATCGAATAGATTACATCCCTACTACATTTGTTTAATTTGAGAGAGAGTATAAACATAAAGTGTGTTTGCTGGGCAATCAGTTTGTAATGTTGTTACTGTTTGTCGTGGATCGTATTATTCTAGGAGATAGACGTCCAAATTCCAATAGCACCACGAGGAGGACGAATCTGTCTTAGAAAAACAGCGTTAAACACTAGACTTGATCTTTTTAGAAAATTTATTTTTGTAAGTATTTTTCCTATTTTCTGATTTGTTTATTAAATCCATATTTCTACTTTTCCAGATTTTATTTTGTTTAGTAATAAAATAGAATCTGCTATTTTAATTTAATTGATAATTATTCTGTTTCGGTGTTTAGTACTCGAACAAAATTTCTTTTCCAAACTTTATTTTTCAAATATAGTGAAGATTCATTGACTTAACGTCAACCAACTCAGTGAACATTTTTTGTCAAAAAACCTAACAAATTTATCAATTAGATTAAATTGATACAAAATCTAAAATTAAGGATCAAAATTGACCCAATTAAACGTGTAGGGATTAAAATAACATAAACAACAAAATATAAGGACTATTGATATAATTTACCATTGATCTTAATATAATATACCTTAATCTAGCCAAGCTACATAAATCAATGAAAAATAAAAATAAAAAATAATTTTACACTTCTAAAGCTGAACCCTTAGTCTATCTGTTGAAAAAATAAATAAATAAAGGGGCAGAGCCCCCCAAAGTACACATGAGTGCCTTAAACACAAATTAGTCTATATGGTGTGGAAAATTATAAATGCCACTTGTCAAAAAATTTATTTGCACGTCTATAATTAAATTAGTACACACCACTTCTCAGTTTATACTACATATAATTTGAAATTTTTGAATTTTTTTTCTTAATGCATACCATTAATTTTTGGGTAAATTGTCAATTGATCTTACTTTTAAGATTTATTACCCATTAAATCTTATTTTCAGTCCAAAAACCTATTATGAAATACAAGACAAATATCGCAAAGGGATAGGGACATGCACTCATTTTTTGGAAATTTTGCCTCATAGATTAAAAAAAAAATTATATGGAAGTTGTTTAAAATTATGAAGTATGGATATTCACTCATTTTTTAAAATTCAAAATCAATGGATTTAACCATATGTTTTTATATGGGGAAATTACATATCAATGTAATTGTAAGAAAAATAATTATAAATTAATAATAAACTTTACATATTTTAATAATTAAAAATATAAGTTTTCTTATGTATTTGTAATTATTTTTTAAAAATTACTTTGAATTATAATTTTTTCCTTTTGAGGGGAAATTACAAATCAATGTAATTATAAAAAAATAAATACAAATTAATGGTAAACTTTATCAAAATTTTCTTATGCCCAATTTGCTCTTGTAAAAGATTGGAGTTTAACAATAAATAAATAAACAAAACAAAACTTTCTATTGAAACTCCCAAAACTCGTGTTAAAAACTCACTCTTGTATAAATACATGCATACGCCTGTTTGTTTTTTGATATCAAGGGCCAGATTGGACTATTAGTTTGTTGGGAGCACCAGTATCATGTTTGTTTGCAAAAGGAAGGTTCGGATTCAGAGTCCGTTCAAACTACGAAAGTCCTTGGAGAAGCAGACTAGCAGTAACCCAAAGGAAATGGTATTTGGAAATAATCCGTTGGGATTAAAGTGGAATTGGTTGACTGAGAGGTTGTTCGGAGGATCATTTAGGCAAATATCGGGGCAGACATAAGTGGTCATCTTGCCAAGTGCAAATTTTTTGCTTTTTATTTTTTGACCATAACATTAATTGAAGTTCAAAACTATGGTTTCTAGTGAAAAAACCATGCTGAGGCCCTAGTGACTAAGTGACATGTAGTCGCGCCTTAGGATGCAGTGAGTGGAAGGTTTGGGGTTCTAATTGATGGATCAACGACGGCCCCCTTTAAGTTGTAATCTAATTTTACTAACATATTAACATTCTATCTTTGACCCCCCCCTCCCCCCCAAAAAAAAAGTGAAAAAGCCATGGGTTGTTTTGAAAAACCTTGGTCTCTCATTATTTCATATTCATTTTATGTAAAATTAATTTAACAATCTCTACACTAATAACTATCATCAAACAAATATAATTTTACTTCATCTCTATACTAACAAATCTCATCTATCATACCTGCACAAGCACGAAATAATGTTCTCGTATAGTCCTGTTGATCAAGTCTGTGCTTCTTCAAACGTCGTCGCTTTATTCCTTGAAAACACAAACGTGAGGTAGCCGACGGGTGTGTGTCGGATACCTCTCCGATGCCTAAGTTAGCCAAATAGACAAATAGGTAAAAGCTCCGTGTATTCGAGAATCAAAGTTGTGATACTTGTACATAGGTTCTGTTATGAGCCTTTATAGGTTCCGCGTGGCACAATCCTAATAGGACTCTTACTCCTCAACGTAGAGTCCTTATAGGAATCACATTTATAAGAGACAATGCCTATCCCTTAACACCCTTATCACTGCTTTAACCAAGTGAAATGGTTTTAGCTCGGTAGTATGACAAAACAACCGGGCTAACATACGCTGACGTGGCAAGTTTCACCGAATTCTCCTTAGCTCGGTTCTACCTTGCTTTCCCTAGCTCGGTATCAACTTGTTTGCATAACACAACTCCTCGTACCCCAGTTTAGAATACTCGAACCGAGCTAACTTCAGTCACCCATGACCGGACTAACAGAGCCCAGTGGCAAAGCCCATTCTACTCAGTCCATAACTCGGCTCGCTTCTTTCCAGTTCTAGCTCGGCCCAAACTTACGCTTTTTACCCTCTCAATTGCCCGTTAATTCCATCTGTGTAGCATGTTTGGGATTATTTGTTACTAGCCGAGCTAAAAGTTTCTTCAATCGAGCTAAATTACTATCGGGCTACCGCCTTATCCGGTCAAAAAACGTCTCTTCAGTCACGCTGTACATCTGAATCGCTTTCTATTTCTATAGACATGTGGCTGGCCCCTATTGGTTGAATACAGCTGTCAACGCCGTCTTCGTATCTCGCGAATTTTGAACAATCCCGCCCAAATCTAGGTTTTATACAAAAACCCTATTTTTTCAAATCAAAACATTTCACTATTCATCTTCTTTCTCTTGCCTTCTAAGCCTCAATTTCTCAATCACAGCACCTGCAATGACTTGTGCTCCTGTCTGGCATCTTCACCGTTTAGAACTTCATTATCTTCTTTTAGACTGTAAGTGACTTAATCCCTCACTTTTTCCGTTTATTTCGTGAATATGTATAATAAAGATGTATATAAACATATATTTTCCAAAACACACTATGTAGTTTTGCTCAAATGGGTAGGAACCACGAAAACTCAAAAACCAGACCCCTAAACCATAACCACCTTGGTTGAATTTTCAATGAATTTGGAATGCGATCCTTCCAATCGAGAATAGCACCATGACCGAACTAGGAGCCAGTTTGTGATAGGCGCACACTCGACCGAACTAGCACACCTTACACAACAACCGAGCTAAGATCCCCAATGCTTGTTTAGCTGGATTAAAAACTCGTGTAATGACCGAGCTAAGCGTTTCAAACCGTTTTAGCCGTTCTAGAGTTTTTTATTTTTCCTTCTTTTTAAGCCTGGTTTAGTTATCTGGGCATAACACTTTTCATCTTCACTTTGTAGACTTTGACTAGGTTGGCCAGGCACACCTTTGCACGCTCAACCGAGATAATCAACATCATCTCAACACTGAACTAGGACTTCGGGCTAAGTTACACACAATTTTAAGCCATAAATGGGTAAATATCGATTTCTAGTAAACTCACCAAGGGCTATTGCCGAATTCCGCAAGGATTACCAAATTCCAGACGACGTCCATCTTTCCTTAGCTGAACCAGATACCACGTCCTGGGGAAATGTAACGCCCCAACCCTTCACATGTCATCGATATTGTCCGCTTTGGGCCACGCCCGCACGGATTTATTTTTCCCAGTGGGTCACCCATCCCAGAACTAATCCAGGTTAAGCACGCTTAACTGGGGAGTTCTAATAGGGATCTCATCACCCGGGAAAGGTCTTGATGCTATATAAGGGTCCAGGTTTTTACTTTTATAACCCAGGAACTCCTCATCCATTCCCGATGTGGGACACCGGGGCCTTACAATCCATCCCCCATAATGCTGCACATCCTCGTATAGTAGCCTGCCAGCTCGCAAGCCTGTCCACATGCACCGAGAGACAGCAGGGGCCCACACTCGGTACTCCGGAGAGTCGGCTCTGATACCATTTGTAACGCCCTAACCCTTCACATGTCATCGATATTGTCCGCTTTGAGCCACGCCCACACGGATTTGTTCTTCCCAGTGGGTCACCTGTAAGGCCCCAGTGTCCCACATCAGGAATAGATGAGGAGTTCCTAGGCTATAAAAGTAAAAACCTGAACCCTTATATAGCATCGAGGCATTTTCCCGGGTGGTGAGATCCCTATTAGAACTCCCCAGTTAAGCGTGCTTAAGTTGGAGTAGTTCTGGGATGGGTGATATGACGCCCCAATTTTTTTTTGGAACATTATAAAAATTAAATAAAAATAACTTGCTAGATAAAATTTTAACTACTTGTAGACGCGCCCTTGGGCCTTACTACAGTTCGGACTCAATTTGTGTCACGGTCCTGTATCTAATCTCGCGGAGTGCAATGCAAGACCGATGAATCATCAAAGAGTCCAAATCCGACAAATCGTTTTTGAAAACAGATTTTTTTGAAAGAAGTGTCAAACATGGACTGCTTTGCCAGATACAGAGTCACCACCTAAATATTTTATTTTGGGAATTTAGGAAACCATGACTCGTTGCCTAAGGCCACGTGTCCGTCATCACCAAAGTTGCCTCGGCTCGGGAACTTGGGTACGATTGGGAAAGGTCACTTCGTAAACACCCCCGCTCGCCCGATCAAAGATCGGCCTCTACTAACTATAATATCAAGTTTTTGAAAATATTATGCATTCTTATTCTGGTTATTAGCCTAGATTTACTATGTGATGCGCACAGCATACAAATATAGACTGGATCGCCTGAATTGGAACAAAACATCTCATGTTTGTTTTGAAAATGGTTTGCTACTCGCCAGTAGGCTTAAAATGCGGATTTACCACCTTCGGGTGGGCTTAAAACTCGCATTTAATGCATTATTCCAATTCAGATAATCCAACCTTCACCCACAGGCATTCAGGCAGGTATATCACATAAGCAGTTAGCCTCATGGTAAACATGCTATCATGGCAGTCACTCACACACATGCAAGGATTCTAAAGCATAAACACTCACCGAGTACTCCAAGCCAAAACAAAAGCTATGTTAGAAATTCATGCATAATCCTAACTATATAGAAATGCCTAATGCAACATATGCAGGAATGCAACTACAATAGGCTCGGCTATTCTAAGATGGCATATGATGATGCTACAGCTAACACGTATTTAATTTGGAATTGAAATACAAATGCAGTTAGTATGATGCGCCGAGCCTGGTGCATGCAAGACAGATGAATGATGCAATCATACAAGCATAAGTATGCTAATTGAAACATGCCCTAAACTAACCATCATAAGCTGGTAAGTAAAAAGGAGAAAGACGTGGGGTTGGAAGACATACATCACACATACGCACACTTATTACAATTGTGCCCTCACTCGGAGGGTCCGAATAAATAATATACAGTCCGAAAGTAACACAGTCTGAATGAATAACGAATTACAATTAATTATTACAAAACCACTAACTAATTAACAAATTAGCTAAGTAAGCAAATAAATTAAATGAATGTGACTGCCTCGGCTCTGTTTTGGATGATAATGGATGCATGCATGCTCGATGCGCTTTGTCGATAAATTCCATTGCGATGCCTCGTCTCGCCTTTGTTTGCAGCTGATTTCAGAAACTTACACAAAGCTCCAGAAGGCTGAAACTCCACCTTGGGAAAGCCACCGACTAGGTATTGGCTTGGAAAACCCTTACCGACCACCCCTTTATGGTGGAAACCAAAAAAGGTGGTCGGCTTACCAGGAAACCTGGTCGACCGACCACTTTCTGCCCCTGGACTCTGGTTTTTCTGCAACAAAGGCAAGAATGAGAGAAAACAAGGTATTTTCAACATATGTGTGCGCGATTACTCTTCCCCATCCTTGCACAAGCTCTAGGGAGTGTGGCCCTCCGTCCTCGGGCCATCAACCACGCATCTCAATGCATGATGGCCGAGGAGTCGAATTGCACGTTTTAATGTGACATGAATGCACAAATACACATTTAAGGCCTAAACTCCATCATGGGAAATCCGGAATGTTGGCGACCGAGAATCGAGGCATGTTTCGTCACGTGGAGTACGAAACATCCCTCGTTTTCCGTGCTTGGACTAAACCCTACTCCAAGCACAATGCAACAAGCAATGCATGGCACGTGCAAATGCAACTAGCATGCAATCCTAACTGTAATGCAACCAAGTGATGCAAGCATGCAAGGGATAAAATGCAAACATGCACCTAGCATAGACAATGCTAACACTACATGGCATGCGCAATGCTCGTGAACTAAGGCATACTCAATGCGACTATCAACCTAGCATACACAATGCGAGAAATGACATATCATGGCATGCACAATGCTCCTAACAACCTAGCATACGCAATGCAAAGGCTAAACATGCAACAACATGAACTGCATGGTATGCTCGATGCAAGATGGACTTATACCAATGTGAGTGGACCTCAGCCACACTCACATCAGTGGCCATGTGATGAAAATGAGAGAATCGAAATGCATGCACACATGCACGAATGCCAAGGACCGAACCTAAGGTATGAAATACCACTCTACCAAAGCATGGCAAGGATGAAAGATGGCATACAAACATGCAATTTACAGCTCTGAAATATGATGCTCAATGGTCCCGAATCATGCAAACATGGCACACAATGCAAGCTAGGGGGCCCGGGTACCGAAACTAGTGAAGTGCGTTGCACTAGAGGTACCCAAAGCAATGCACCAAAGGCAAAACCAACCCCAAACAGACCCTAGGCAGGTCTGAAACAGTGGAAAATTGGCCTAAAATGATGGCTCAACAAGCATGAAAATGAAGCTCATTCAATGGTCGGTAAACAAGGCATTCAAGCCCGACTCTCAAGCACACTTAAAGAGATGAAAACATGGCAATATGGAATTCATATAGGCTCTGAAATGTGATGTAAAATGGCCTCAAAACATGAACACACCTCAGCACATGCATGCAATGGACCTCAAATCTCAAAGTTAAGCATAGGTTTTGAACTACAAGCATGCAAAACAAACATCATTCAATCATGAGACCCAAAAACAGAGCTAGGGAAGTCCAAAATAAACACAATATCAGTTTATGATATGGCCAAAAAGTGCTAAAATTAAGGGCCCACAAAGCATGCAAAGAAAGTTAGTGAACCATGAGTTGTTCTACAACTATATGAAGCATATGAAAGCTCATTAAACCATCCAAAAACAGATGTATGCCATGCCAAAATATGCCCAAATAACCACTGAAACTCAGTCAATGCATGCAAAAATGATGAGCTCCTTTGGAAGGCCATGCAAGGGGTTACTCTACACCTATCTGATGGACACATAAAAGGTCAAAACCACCTCTGGAAATGAGTTATGACAACCTTAAAACTCACCAAAAAGGCCCTGGAATTGGTCTAGAAAGCATGCAATGAAAGGTCCCTTTGAAAGGCCTTGAATAGGATTGCTCTACACATGCATCATAGACATAAAATATGACAAAATGGGCTCCGGACAGAGCTAATGCAGACCATAAAACTCACAAAATAAGTCCTGGAATGTGACTTCACAACATGCAAAATGGAGCTCTTTTGGAAGGCCAACAAAGCTAGTAAAGAGAATGAGGGGTGAGAGGGACACCCCTCTATGATTTTGGGGCTCAAAGACACATCAAAGCCACTGAAAATCCACTGGATTTCAATGGCTAAGAGGCCAAAATAAGGCCAATGCAAATGCTCAAATGCATGGCTCAAAGCATGAGGAAATGAAGCATGCAAGGAAGAAGATGACTCCAAACAGAAAAGTGACCTAATCAAACTTAAAGAGGAGGTCAAAACAAGACTTTCTTCAGTTTAGGTCGAAGTCCAAAAATGCTCACAAATAGGGCTAAGATTTGAAGCAAAATAAGCCTTAAAAGAGAGATGGAGCAAACAAGGGGGTAGATGGCCTTAAACAGAAAAAGTGTCCTTAAACAAAGTTCAAGAAGGGCTCAAAATAAGACACTTTTCAATTCATGCCAAACCTCGAAAATGCTTGCAAATGGAGCTAAAGTATAGAGCAAAATATTGCAAAAAAGGGGTAAATGAAGACTTACCCTGTAGCACAGCAATGCAGCAATTTCTGGACCAAGAATGTGAGCTCTCAACCTCTGCAAATGACCTCCAAGGTGCTGGAATGGATGGAGGAGGTGGTAGGCTATGAGGTGTAGTGTAAAATGGCCAAGAATATTAAGGTTTGGAGGCTTGAAGTATAGAGATAAAGGGAGTTGTATGTATGCTCCAGCCAAAACTTTCTAACCCTGCAAAATGGAGTTGAGAGCTTGTCTTATAAAAGACAAAGGGCCATGGCTTCTCTAGGAAGCCTCAAGTAAAGGGTGCAAGCTTCTAAAGGAAGCTAACCAAAAGGGTCAAGCTTCTTGAGGAAGCTAGACCAAAAGGGTTAAGCTTCCTCAAAAAACTTGGCCAAAGGGTCAAGCTTCTCTTAGAAGCTAAGCAAAGGGACCAAAGCTTGCTTAAGAAGAGAAACAAAGGGCTCAAATCTCGGATAGTGGGTCAATTGCTTCACAGCTGGCACAGCTGGAACACACTCAGAGAGACAAAACAGAGGGTAGCTGGCCGACCAGTTCAAGTGGTCGGCCGACCACTTGCCCTGGTCGGTCGACCAGGGTTCAAAAGGTTCAAGGCCTAAAGTTGGTCAGCCATGAAGCCCTTGAAGTTAGCTTTCCAATGCCACAAACCTTGCATTAAAATTCCTCATGTGCAAAAAGTTATGCCTGTTTTGGTGAAGTCGCGCAGATTCGGTCCAATCGGACTTCAACCAACCATATGTCCCCCACCCAGACTTGGCTTTAGGAGATTTTTGAGTACAAAATGAAGCCCCGAAAGTCTCCTTTCCAATGGCAATGGCCTCACATCTAAATTCCTCCTGTGCAAAGAGTTATGCCCGTTTCGGTGAAGCCGCGCAGTTTTGGTCCTCCCGAATTAATGCCGAACCACTTTTGACCACCTGATTTTTCTGGTCTGCCATCAGATTTTCTGGTCGGCCATGTGGCCACATTGAAGCCCCAGAAGTTAGCTTTCCAATGGAACCAACCTTGCATCAAAATTCCTCATGTGCAAAGAGTTATGCCCGTTTTGGTGGAGTCGCACAGTTTTGGTCCTGCCCGGATTCATGCCGAACTTCTCCCAAACTAGTTTTCCTCTCTCTTCTCCTCTTTTCTTCAACTCCAAACCCCTGGACAAGGTGTTTTGAAAGTTTTTTCAAAGATTTCATCTCTCTTTCATTCATTTCCACTTTGTCCTTGCTCGGTTTACCGAAAAGCGCAACATTTGACAAAATGCGAGCCTCGGAATATCGTAAAAACTTTATTTCAAAAACGTTTTGAAAGAGAGGGTTTTAAGGTCTAAAATCTTTTGATTAAGAGTGTTTTGGTCCAAAAAGGGGTATAAAGTTGAGATTTGACTCTCTCTCCTTGCCGAAGAAACTGAACCTTTTCCCTACACAACTTCCAAAACCATCAGTCGCGTCCAAGTCTTAAAGCCGGTTAAAAATGGGATGTCTACACTACTAATTATGGAATTTTAAACTCTTACATAGTCAAAGTCTAACAACAAAATAAAATTACAAGTTCGCGTATAACGTCACAACATTGTTAAATACTAATACAAGAGATAATAAAATTTTATTTGGATAAAATCTTGACTCTAAGTTAGCCAAGGTTCAATATTAGCAGCAGCTCCAAATTCAGCCTCAGTCCTTTCTTCAACATAATCTGGCATGAAACGCTAGGGCAACAAAATATATGCCATGGGTTTTGCAACACAGTAAGAAAGCAAAACCAACCTACCATTCTTTTTGAAAGAAAATAATGAGATTATAAACACGAGATAATAATATAATTGTAAACATAAATTACAACTATTAAAATAATTCAAATAATTTTAATAAATTAGGTGACCCTTGAAATCTCACCAAAGAGGTTTAACTTACCAACTACTAAGTTATGGCCACGGTTAATTTGGAAACCCCCCCTTGGTCAAATATTCAAGAACTGCCAAAGATGTCCACGCCCGGAGTTATATACCCAAGCTGTGACATCCATGGTCTGTCCCAAGGGAACGGTCTGCCAGGGGTACATAACTTCCCTGCGTGCCACCTGCACATCCACCCTTATTCCAAAACAAAATACCGATAAGGGTTCAAACAAGCCCCGTGCCATCTTAGGGTTTCGCAACACAATTTACTTAAAAATTATTAAAAACCAGAGCTCATCCTGAATACCCGGTATTAACCCTCTATCAGTAACTTTATATACCATTAATCATTTCGGTTAACACAAATTATTCAAATCTCAATCACCAATAATGTTATACCAACTCAAAAAAAAAACTCCCAACATAAAACATTATACATGTCACGCAATAATAATTCAATATACAAAATTTAATAGATAATTAATTTAAACCATGGTATGAACATAATAACATAGATACAAGAAATAAACCATAATCACACACATGCACAAATTTTTTATTTACAAAAATAGACTAGCACAATATTAAATAAATCACAACACACCCATACATGGATTACTAATTTATAATAGTTGATGGATTAGACCAACACAATATTGAAGTGATGATTTTATCCTATCCAGAAAATTCCAGATTGTAACTTAGGTATTAAGAATTATAAACAAATTATTTACACAATTCTAAAATTCGTGAAATTGAATAGAATACTCAATAGGGATGTTTAGGTCATTTTTTAGAAAGAAATTCAAAAAAAGAAGATGTAAATAATCCTGTAAAATTTTCAGCAATTTTTATGACACAGATTTGTCACATTTCCTTACATTAATTCCATGCTTAAATTTATAGATCAAATCCATAATCTAAAAATTTATTATGAAACTAGACTTCTCAAATTTCATCTTTTAGTTAGAAATTACCAGATTTGGCTTAGTATAGAATTTTTAATTAATTTTCAAATACATAGTAAAATCTGCCTCACAGTTTCAGATTTAGTTAAAAATTTGTATAAATTCGTAGAAAGCTCAAAAATTGTTGCCAAAATTCCTGGATGAACTAGACATCATTATCAACAACTTTGTAGAAGAAATCATCTTGAAATTTTGAGTATAAAATTGT
This sequence comes from Camellia sinensis, assembly GCF_055761805.1. NCBI lineage: Eukaryota > Viridiplantae > Streptophyta > Magnoliopsida > Ericales > Theaceae > Camellia > Camellia sinensis. The sequence continues at coordinate 140,592,614 of NC_138975.1, forward strand.
CTAAAAATTTGTGCAAACATTCTGGCAGATTCAAGGATAAACAAATTATTTTTCATCTTCTCTTTAAAGGTATAAACTACACATGCAAGCTTATTTTTACAATAATAAGATGATTTTAAGACTATCAATATCTTTAACATTTGATATACACATCACAAAATTCCTACACACACACACACACACACACATATATATATATATATATATATAATTTATATCTATGAGTAGTCATTTTAATCACATGAACATAATCTAAAAACTTCATTAATAAAAAGAAATGAGAGGGTTGAGAGGGTTTTCTTACTTAATAGTAGGATTGAAATAGGTGATGAAATGACAGAAAAATTTTGCTTCCTAAACCTTCTTCTCTTCTTCTCCTTCTGCTGAATTCTTTTTCCTTAGTTTCTCCTCACCCGTCCAAAGGAGCAGACATGCATGTGTATACTAAGCTAAGCCTTCTTTTTGTATATATATAAGATTATGCTCAGCTTTGAAAATATGAACCCTCTGTGTATGAAGACTAAGTATATGGATTATAGAACCTTCTCTGAGGCTCTCTCTCTCTCTTTCTCTCTGTCTCTCTCTCGTAATCATTCTATGTGGTCTAATCGTATCTCTTTATTCCAATGCATATAATCAGGGCCTGCCCTGAGTTATTAAGGGCCTAAGGCGAATTTTTTAAATTGGGCCCTTCATGTATCATTACCTTAAAAAAAAATATTTGGATAAAACAAAAAGGATAAAAATTTATTTTTATTGCATTACAATTTAACAAAATTTAGATAATAAATATACATATATATATATATATATAATAGTTGAATCGAATCTTTATTTTTTAGCTTACCAATGCTATAAGAACTAAAATTAATTGGGGTAAGGATGAGAATTTTCGACACAACTCAAGCAATATATATAAAATTAGTAAGTTAGGGTTGACTATTTTTTTAATATGAATCTAAGTATGACACGACTCAATAATATGAATTATTAGTTATATATTTTAATGCTCACTAAGAGATGCCATGATATTTTTTTAATCTTTTATTTAACTCTATGTAACTGAATAAAAAAGTATGTAAAATAATAATTAAGGTTAATATCTTTTTTTCATTTAAGATATTTATTTTTTTTGTTACCTATTTTAGAGTCAATCTAATAAAAAATATATAGTAATAAGGTACAATTTTTTTTAATTAGAAAAATGCAATTGAATTAAAATCAAATATTCTATGAATAATTTCATTTAGTAGAAATAAATTTTATAAAATTCAACTTTTGGGAAAAATTTTAATCTCTTCATACACTTGCTAAATTATTTTTAACTAAAAGTAAAAGCTTTCACATTAAATATCAATCGGACACGAACGAAAATAACACCACATAACCACATGAAAATAAATGAATTGAACTAACTGGGGGCCCTAAATTTTGTTCAAAATTGGGGGCCCGAGGCGACCGCCTAAATGGCCTCACCTCAGGGCCGGCCCTGTATATAATGAATATATTTGCATGCAATCCAAGTGTTGTTTATTTGCCACCACCAAATCTCTGCCGAAATTTGAATTATTATATATATATTTTTTATTATATATATATATATATATTTTTTTTTTTTTTTTGGTGTGTGTATTTGCATGGGTTTCTCAAAATTGATACACTAAGATTTTTAACAAAGGTATTTAGTAAGAATAATTATCATGTTAATCCTAATTAAAATAATTTATAAATAATAAATATTGAATACCCACAAAATTATTATTCTTAATAAGGTCTTTGTTAGTGATTGAATTGGGTTAATTTATAACTAATTTTTACACTATTATATATTTTAGGCAGATCCTGAATAAAATTAATTAATTAATTTATTTATTTATTTTCTTTTAAGAATAATTAAATATGGGTTTTCACAGAAAAACAAGGTTTCGTTCCATTTATCGTACTATCCATTGTTGAAGTCGGTCTCCGATTCCCAGTCCAGCCACTCCTTTGTGAATTCCTTAGGCAAACAAGACTCTGCCCCACTCAGCTCTCCACAAACTCATATAGAATAATAAATGGCATCGCCGAGCTAAACCACCAGCTTGGCCTCAACCTCGGTTTAGCCGAGCTATTTCATCAATACTCGCTTGGCCAAAATGAAGACAGCTGGGTATATTAGTTAAGAATAAGAAGACGCCGAGAGAAAATAATTAAAAACACACCAGACAAAGACGTGAATGACGACGACTTTTTCTGGATTTCTGGTAATTTTGAAGACCAGGAAGCCCTAATACCAGGATACGGAATAAACTGGAATAAAGGAGTAACCGGTATGAATACCTCGACTCAGATTGTGCGTTCTTTACTTTTACTATTTATAAGTTTTGCACCGTGCTAACTGTTGCCTGTTTCTTTATGCAGATTTGAACCAACTAAAGTCGCAGTACCAATACCCCAATTTAGACGCACTCCGCGCTGCGCTTCGGTACCGCGATCGAGGTTGGGCCGAGCTACTCAATTTTGAACCGACATACAGATATAGCAGTAAGAGGAATACCAGGGTGACAGATTTCCTTTTGGAACCTTCACCAGAACTAGATCCAACTCTTTCCCAAATCAACCTTATTCCCCTAACCGAAGAACAAGAGATGGCAAAGCGTCGAGCTGTGCAAGCCCTAATCACCGAGATAACTTCAATCCTAGACAGCGGGGTTCAGACCGAGACAACTCCAACTGGTCAAACAGTTGATGCAGTGGTGGCTCTCCCAATAGCCTAAGCCTCGTCATCCCGGTCGAGAAAACGCACTCGCACTCCCTCAACCAAGCCACAACACCTTGTGGATGACGACGACACCTTGCTTCCCCAGTTTACGCAACCAAGCCTAGAGCCCGTGGGTTCTGACCGGGCTAGCCTTTCTGAATGGGCACCAAAGATAACATACAAGGACCGACCTGTTTCCAGCACCGATTCAGTGGTAGTAGACAAGGACCACTCGCTCGCTTTCAATCTCGCCAAAAGCGTGTGTCTGTCCGCCGACATGGAGCACCACGATCATCTCACCGAGCTGAAGGCCATTCGTTCGGCTACTAAGTCGATGGTGCTGGTAAGTGTTCCCCTAACTGTCATCCATTAATCAACAACTATTTGCTCGGTTTTTGTTCATAACTGCCACCTCTTTTGTAGGCCATGCAAAAGAACCACATCGCTCACAAGCGAGTTTTGGAGCTTCGTAAGACTGCACGGCTGGCCGTGGCAGATGCCAATGCCCGGATAGCCGAGCTACAAGAAGTGAAGGAAAAAATGACCGGGCTCGAATCTGAACTCGCTCGACTTACTGGGCTGGTCAACTTGGCAAAGGCGAACAAGCAAAAGGCCTTGGCCGAGTGGAAGGACCGCTATCTGTGTGAGCTGGCTAAGCTCGAGAAGAAAAAAGACGCCGAGATAGCCGAGTTGAAGAAGAAGATAGAGGACGCGGAGGACCGCGGTTATAAGGAAGGTGAAGTCACATACGTCTTGCAGTGTGAAGCTGCCAAAGATATTTTCTTCAAGTGTGGGTGGAAGGCAGCCGCTTTAAAGCTCGGTCAAGGGGAAGAAACCGAGGTATTCCAAAATCCTCCTCCTCACTTCATCCCGAGCTATATGGCAGATTATGCCAACATCATCCAACAAAAGTTTCTGCAAGAGGGAGAGGAGGAGGAAGAGTCCTCAGAATCAAACAACGCCCCACCTCCTGCCAGAGATCAAGGTCACCATGCTCAATCAACTCAGGTGGAGCCACTGGTGCCAAGCATGGTTGAAAACGTGCCTATGACCGACCTTCTTTCTGGGACCGGGCTACGGGGTGATGAAACTCGAGTTGACCTGAACGCAGACCTGGATGATCTTTTTGCCTGATTTTGTATTTTTCTTCTTTTGATATCAATTTCTGAAAACTTTTTGTAACCGGGCTATAGCCCCTCCTTTTGTAATGCACTTTGGAATGAAATCTTCAATTTCTTCATCTTTTTGTTCGGTTATGCTTTGTCTTGTAATTTCTCTTCTTTTTGTGGCCGAGATAACCATCTCATATTAAGAGCTTTGTAAACTGTTTGCTGTGTTGGTTATACCTGCCTATTTTCTCCAGCTGAGATCCTTATCTTGGCTGAAGAGAACTAAGTGTTGGTTATTCCAGCCCACCTCTTCAGCCTAGATCTTGATCTCGGCTAAAGAGTACTCAAAGTTGGTTTTTCCAGCCAACCTCTCTTTAGCCCAGGTCCTTATCTCGGCTGAAGAGTACTCAAAGTTGGTTATTTCAGCCAACCACTCTTCAGCCTAGATCCTTATCTCAGTTGAAGAGTACTCAAAGTTGGTTATTCCTGTCAACCTCTCTTCAGCCTAGATCTTTATCCTGGCTGAAGAGTACTCAAAGTTGGTTATTCCTGCCAATCTCTCTTCAGCCTAGATCCTTATCTCGGCTGAACAGTACTCAAAGTTAGTTATTCCAGCCAACCTCTCTTCAGCCTAGATCCTTATCCTGGCTTATCTCGGCTGAAGAGTACTCAAAGTTGGTTATTTCAACCAACCTTTCTTCAGCCTAGATCTTTATCCTGGCTGAAGAGTACTCAAAGTTGGTTATTCCTACCAACCTCTCTTCAGCCTAGATCCTTATCTCGGCTGAAGAGTACTCAAAGTTGGTTATTCCTGCCAACCTCTCTTCAGCCTAGATCCTTATCTTTGCTGAAGAGTACTCAAAATTGGTTATTCCAACCAACCTCTCTTCAGCCTAGATCCTTATCCTGGCTGAAGAATACTCAAAGTTGGTTATTCCAGCCAACCACTCTTCAGCCTAGATTCTTATCTCGGCTGAAGAGTACTCAAAATTGGTTATTCCAGCCAACCTCTCTTCAGCCTAGATCTTTATCCTGGCTGAAGAGTACTCAAAGTTGGTTATTCCAGCCAACCACTTTTCAGCCTAGATCTTTATCTCGGCTGAAGAGTACTTAAAGTTGGTTATTCCAGCCAACCACTCTTCAGCCTAGATCCTTATCTCCGCTGAAGAGTAATCGAAGTTGGTTATTCCAGCCAACCTCTCTTTAGCCTAGATCCTTATCCTGGCTGAAAAGTACTCAAAGTTGGTTATTCCTGACCTCTCTTCAGCCTAGATCCTTATCTCGGCTGAAGAGTACTCAAAGTTGGTTATTCCAGCCAACCTCTCTTCAGCCTAGATCCTTATCCTGACTGAAGAGTACTCAAAATTGGTTATTCCAGCCAACCACTCTTCAGCCTAGATCCTTATCTTGGGTGAAGAGTACTCAAATTTGGTTATTCCAGCCAACCTCCCTTCAGCCTAGATCCTTATCCGGGCTAAAGAGTACTCAAAGTTGGTTATTCCGGCCAACCTCTTTTCTGTTGCCCCTAGCTAATACTGTCTAAGAACAACTTTACAATGAAAAGAGAAACTACTTGTTTTACAATGGGAAGATTTATGCTGAAAGAGAAACTACTTGTTTTATTAGAGAAAGAAAAATTACAAGTATTTAAAGGAAAACTAAAAATAAAATAGTTTGAGATTGACAGTGTTCCATGGCCTGGGTACAGACTTGATGTCTCTATCTTCCAAGAGATATGCCCCTTTTCCTGCTAAACCAACCATTTTGTATGGTCCTTCCCAATTAGGCCCTAACTTGCCATCTCTGGGTACCAGAGTGTTTCCTATTACTTTGCGCAGCACCCAATCTCCAATCTTGAATTGACTCGGATGTACCGTCTTGTTATATTTGCTGGATAACTCTTGCTGGTATGAGGCAATGTGAACCAATGCTCTTTCTCTTCTCTCTTCTGCTAGGTCAAGTTCCAAGGTTATGACTTCTCCATTCAAGTCTGGGTCAAAATTCTCACTTCTAATGGTGGGGAAGCCTACTTCCAGTGGGATTACTGCCTCCATGCTATAGGCCAAAGAAAAAGGCGTTTCACCAGTTGACCGCCGAGGTGTGGTACGGTAAGCCCATAGAACATGAGGAAGCTCTTCAGCCCACTTGCCTTTTGCTCTTTCCAACATTTTCTTCAAACCATCCAAGATGACTTTGTTTGATGCTTCTGCTTGGCCATTTGCTTGAGGGTATGCTGGTGTAGAGTTGTAGAATTCTATCTTGTATTCCTCGCAGAAGCCCTTGAAGATCTTGTCGTCGAACTAAGTGCCATTATCGGATATCAGAGCCTTTGGTATGCCGTATTGGGTTATGATATTCTGCCAGACGAACTTCTTAACATCTTTCTCCTTTATTGATGCGAGTGCTTCAGCCTCTACCCACTTCGTAAAGTAATCCGTTGCTGCGGGAAAGAACTTTATGTTGCCGGGTGCTGTTGGAAGTGGTCCTACAATGTCCAAGCCCCACATCGCAAAGGACCATGGGCTAGTTAATGGTACAAGCTCTCTGGCTGGTTGATCTATTTGGTGTGCGAACTTCTGACATTTCTCGCACTTCTTAACATATTTCTCTGAATCTGCTTGCATGTAAGGCCACCAATAGCCTTGTGAAATTGCTCTGTAGGCCAATAATCTTCCCCCTTAGTGGCTTCCACATACGCCTTCGTGTATCTCGAACAAGAATGCCTCGACCTTGCTAGGATGGACACATTTCAAGTAAGGTCCTGTGAAGGATTTTTTGTATAACACCAATGATTGAGAGAGCCAAAATCGCTACGACTTTGCTCTGATCTTGTTGGCCTCTTTCTTCTCTTCAGGTAAGATGCCGTCTTTTAAGAATACAATAATGGGATCCATCCATGAAGGGCCTAGTTCGGCACAACATACCTATGTTACTTCAGGTTCTTCAATACTTGGTCTGGGTAAGAAGTCAATCGGTAATGGATGTGGGATAGATGTGTCTGCCATGGAGGCAAAACCTGCTAGTTCGTCTGCTTTGTTGTTTTCGTCTCAGCCGATCTGCTCTATTCGCACTACTTCGAACTTCATGATCTCCTTTTTGACTAACTCTTGGTACTTAGCCATCCTCTCATCTTTTGCCTTGTAGTCGCCTGAAATCTGGTTTAATACCAGGTGGGAGTCACTGTAAACCATTAGCTCAGTGGCCTTCATGAACAGTGCTGATTTTAGGCCTGCTAGAAGTGCTTCGTACTCTGCTTCATTGTTTGATACTGGGAAGCCAAGGTTGACTGCTTGTTCCACTATCAGGCCATCTGGTGAGATGAGGATTATGTCAAGTCCTGCACCGTGCCTATTGGATGCTCCATCCATGAAGAGCTTCCACATCTCTCTAATGAATAGCTTCCGGCAAGTGGAGAGGTCGGATGATGTCTTGGGGTCATGAGTGTCGTTGATGTTTTCTTCCAAGTCCATGCCTACTAGTGGGGTTTGCTCTTCACTATCTGACTAAACCAAGTTTTTTCTTGTTGATAAGTCTTTGCCGAGTATAGCACGGTTTGCCTCTTCCTCCCTTTCTTCAATCCGGTATGACTTGGGATGTGGCTGGGCATCTTGTTTGGGGGGCTACGCAGTTCTTGTAGCACTTTCCATCCCCTTTTCGGTTGTATCAATTAAGTCAACTGGGCAGATGTGATGGCTTCCTGGTGTGAACTCAGCCACAAAGTCTGCCAGAGCTTGGGCTTTTATTGCGGTTCTGGGTTGAAACTTGATGTCGAACTGTCCCAACTCCACCGTTCATTTCAAGATTCATCCAGAAAAGTCCGCTCTCTCAAACAAAGCTTTTAAGGGAAAAGCTGTCAGGACGATTATGGTGTGGGCGTGGAAGTAATGTGATAACTTCCTTGAGGCCATCATCAAAGCTAAGGCCAGCTTTTCTAATGGTATGTACCTGGTTTCTACCCCCAGTAAGGTCTTGCTAACATAAAGATAGGCAAGTGTTGGATTCCTTCCGCTCTAACCAACACTGCACTGACTGCATGCTGTGAAACTGCTAAGTACAAAAAGAGTTCTTCTCCAAGTACTGGGTTTACTAGTAATGGAGGAGAAGTCATGTAGTCTTTCAGGCTCTCTAGGGCGCAATCACATTCTTCGTCCCACTCATATTTGGCTTTCAACGCTTGGAAGAATGGTCGACGTCTGTCTGATGATCGACTTATGAACCGGTTAAGGGAAAGCTATCCTTTGGGCATGCCTTGTTGACTGTTTTGTAGTCCACGCAAATGCGCCATTTTCCATTCTTCTTTGGCACTACTACAGTATTGGATATCTACCTGGGATAGTGCACTTCTCTGATGGCTCCTGCCTCCAGCAAGTTTCCCACTTCCTCCGCCACTATCTTCGCGTGGTGGAGTGCTGATCTGCGAGTGCGCTGTGTGATTGGTCTGGCGTTTGGGTGGACATTAAGTTGGCGACAGATGAAGTTAGGGTCTATGCCAGGCATGTCATATGGTGTCCAGGCGAACACTTCGATATTTGAGATTAAGAATTCCATTAACTCAGTTCTCTCAGTGCTGGACAAAGACGAACCTAGCAAAAAGAACATTTCTGGGTTCTTTTCATCTACCCTTACCTCAACCAAGTCCTCCACTACCTTCTGTTCTGCTGCCTTGCCAACATCCGCAAATAGTTCATTGCTCTCTGGCTCTTCTACCATCTGTACATATCCTTTTGCAGCCCGGCTGCCATTTACTGTCACGAAGCACTATTTTGACATGATTTTGTCTCCCAAGACCTCTTCAATTACTCCGGCTTTGTTGGGGAATCGCAGTGCTTGATGGTAGGTTGACGCTACCGATCGCATGGCATGCAGCCATGTTCTTCTCAGGATTATGTTGTAAGTGGAAGGGACCTTTAATACCCAGAATTCCACTTGTTTAGTCATGGTCCCAGCTTTGACTGGGAGGATTATCTTGTCTACTGGCCATTCTGGCATTGAGTTAGGGATGTTGCAGGGGCCAAGTCTTTGTCCTCTAGTTTCAGCTGTTTGAATGTTTCATAATACATTATCTCGCACGAACTTCCTTGGTCAATCAGGATTCGTTTGATATCGAAGTTCTTGGCGTGCAAAGTTACCACCAGTGCGTCATTGTGAGGGCAATGTAGTCTTGCTAGGTTCTTGTCTGAAAAGGATATGACGTTCGTAGCCTCTGTTTTGCCCTTTTTGATGGCGGGTTGTGCACTTAGTACCTCCTTCAGGTGCTCTGCCTTCTTTATCATCTCCCTGAGTTCACATACCCGCTCAGGTTCAATGATCCCATGAATAACATTGATTACGCCTTGGGGTGGTCCGTCCACCGGCATCTCGTTTGGCCCGTCGAGGTCCTGGGGGGCTGGCTGTGTTCCCCCTTCAATATATTGGTCTAGGTGACCAGCAGCTACTAATTCTTCCAGATGTTGCCTCAGGGGTGTGCAGTTTTCAGTTAAGTGCCCTTTCTCATCATGGAAGGTGCAACAGGACCTCTCGTCATAGCCCCTTTGTACTACTTCCAACTTGACTGGCCGCCGAATGAAGGGTTCATTCTTTATCTCGCTGAGAATTCGGTAGATGGGTTTATTGAACACAGTGGTGATGGCAGTGCGAACTCTAACCTCCTTTTTTCTGGGTCCTCCCTGTTGGCTCGCCTGCCTCACCCATTCCTGTTTGGCTGTTCTACTGTGTTGACTTTTACTGTAGTCTTTTTGTCCGGCATTACTGTTGAGCCAGATTTTGCTTTAACTCGGGCGCTATCTTCCTCCACGCGGATATGTTAGTGCACTCTCTCCATTAGGGCCTCCATTGTGAGGGGTGGCATCATAGTAATTGAGTCCCTCAACTTGTTTCCGACTGGTAGACCCCTTTTGTATTGCGTGATGGCGAGATTTGTGGGGCTATCTCCTATCTGGTTGAAAGTTTTCCAATATCGACTGTTGTAGGATCTCAACGTCTCCTTGTTGCCCATGTCAATGATGATCTCCATTGGTGTCTTGGTGTTCGTTCTGAACCTAGTCACGAACGCCTCTGCTAATTGTGCCTAGGAGGCGATGCTGCCTTCTGGTAGCCTTTCGAACCAGGTTAGACCTAGGTCGCCAAGGCTGGATGGGAACAGGATACACATCAGGGCCTCATTCCGCCGGTACACTGCCATAACCTGGCTCAAGTGGCTCAAGTGCATGTAGGGATCTGTCTTCCCCTCATAAGTGGTGAATTTGGGCTGGTGGAAGCCCGAAAGTAGTGGTGCGTTCTCTATTGCCGAAATGAACGGTGAGCTCTGTAACCTTGCTAATACCTTATCCGCTGGTTCGTAAGCAAGGCGAGGCATTGGCATACCTACCTTGACACTCCCATGTGTCCCGGGAGCCAATCGTTGTAGTGCTGAAACTCTACGTGGGCCGCGAGCCCTGTTGTCCTCTTTCCATCAGGCCCTTTCGTCAAGCACTGTTCGCAAGTCAAATGATCTAGGCAACTCCGTGTGCCTAGATGTCGTCTGGTGCGTGTGCGAGGGCCAATAGGTGCTTCCCTCAGTACACGACCTCTCAATTCTCGTTCTCTCAGACCTGGAGTAACGAGTCCTGGTAGTCCTCGATTAAGTGTCGCCTGTTCTAAGGCTCCTGCTTTCTGCTTGTGATGGTGTGGTATGCCTGTCACGATCCTCCGAGTGACGAAGGGTGTCACGACCCGAACCCGCCCCTATAGGTTAAGGCCATAACCGGCCAGTAATCACGAGATTACCTACGGCCTCAAACCAAATAAGACAAAACTCGTCAGAGTAAAGGGGCCGAACGGAAGCAAATTTAAAACCTTGTCCATATAGCCGTGCTTATATGCACATCATAACATTTCACATTTACATATGTTAATAACTCACAACATAAAGTATAGTAGCATAAGGTTCTATACAGACAGGATCATTCAAATTTAAGTCAGCCAAACAAAACTATACATAGACGTATACCAAAGTCCTCGCCAACATGACGAAATACACAGAATGGCAAAAAGGCGAAGACGTGTCTCGTGCGTGAGACGCAAGGGCTGACTCTTTAAAACTTTGGTTGTTTCATACAGACTTCACTGAGGCTGGGTCTGGACCTCTCTAGGCTCACCTACAAACACATGAATGAGCGTGAGCGAAAGCCCAGTGAATAATATCAAACAAAGAATATACATTGGAACAATATACCCCAAACGGCCTTGGGCCCAGTTTATATTTCTAACTAATACACACATACATAGACATATGTAGGTTAAGTAACTGCGGTTCAAAACACATCTTATGGCCTCGGGCCCAATTCATTCATATCATTTAGGTCAAACTGGCCTTTGGCCCATTCATACTTTCATGTCAAACTGTTATTCATGTCAAACTATCATTCATGTCAAACTGTTATTCGTATCAAACTATCCTTTGGCCCATTCATTTATTCATGTCGAAACGGCCTATGGCCCATTCATTCATGTCAAAACGGCCTCTGGCCCATTCATTCATGTCAAACGGCCTCTGGCCCATCCATTCATTATTGTCAAAACGGCCTCTGGCCCATTCCTTCATTCTCGTCAAAACGGCCTCTGGCCCATTCCTTCATTCTTGTCAAAACGGCCTCTGGCCCATTTATTCATTCTTGTCAGAACGGTCTCCGGCCCATTTATTCATTCTTGTCAAAACGGCCTCCGACCCATTCATTCATTCTTGTCAGAACGGCCACCGGCCCATTCATTCATTCTTGTCAGAACGGCCTCCGGCCCATTCATTCATTCTTGTCAAAACGGCCTCCGGCCCATTCATTTGGTATAGCAAATATTGTCCATCAATCAAATCAACGAATCTTATAAAACTTACATAGACGTAAGCAATTGGACAATAACATATTTCAAATATCTTTGTTAAGATATTACTCACAGTGATCGGCTGACTGATTTGCCCTGAAGCTTGACTCTACACATCACATAACACATATGGGTCACAACCGATTCAATTCGTTCTTAATTCACATATTCTTCTTTAGGCTTAATTCTTATTCTTCTAACTCATTTACAATGTTCAATGTATGCCTAAGAGTACTTAGAAGTGAAAGGGAACGGAAAACGGAACACATAATGCATTTTCAAAATTTCAGAAAATAGGGGGGTCCCCGCTCGAGCGTGGACTTTCCCGCTCGAGCGGACCCACGAGGCCTGCAAAAGTACTAGATATGTCAAATTTATGCTCGATCGCGAACTCTGGCGCTCGAGCGGAAGGCCTCTCTACATGCCTCCCCGCTCGAGCGTGAACTTACTCGCTCGAGCGTACACCATGTCTGCAGAAAATACTGGGAACACGATTTTCACGCTCGAGCAGCGGTTTCCCCACTCGAGCGGACATCAAAATTCTGGAAAATCCATAACATGTTCTTGACCTTCAATTTGATATTCAAAGGTTCCAAATGCATGATTTTAGCTCAAACTTCACATATACATATTCTAACATGGTATAAACACCAAATTACAACACAATGAAACTCAATTTCACAAACCATTTACATGCATGTTCCAATTTACCCCAAACTTGCTACCATGACAACAATTCCATGTATTTCAAACTCATTCCTCATAAATTGTACATGCATGTGGGATATCACTCCCATTTCAACTTACATGGTGCAATTGGTGATTACAAACATGAGCTTCAACCAAAATTCTTCATGGATCATGTATTTTAAACTTAAACATGCAAATTCAAGTAATTACATACATGCATGCACATATTGGCTTTCAATACAACAAAAATCAACTCAAATTCCTCATAATCAAACCAATCCATGTCCTTGACCATTATTCAAACTTGAATTCACAAGATGATAACTCAAAATTCATGTATTACTCACCTAGAGGCTTAATTCTTCCAATCTATAGCAAATTCTTGAGTTTAATCCTCTAATTCTTCACAAACTTGAGCCAAACCTTCAATTCCCTACACCATCTCCCTCTAATTCGGCTCTCTCACACTCAAGAGCCCAAAATCAGCCAAAATGAATCCAAAAGAGAGAGATTGAGTGCATATGGCCCTTTATATAGCCCCACTAGTCAAAATTATTAATATTAAATAATTGAGCACTTAATTAATCATTCTGAATCTAATTATTTTGATCCGAATCAATTTTCAATTAAATTTCACCGTAGGCTCTAAAAATTATGCCAATCACGATGGCGCAATCAATTTCAGGTTTTGTGGCCGATAAGGCCTTCAATTTAAATTCCAAAGCAGATAATCAAGCAGATATTCCTACGGTGAACAGATAGAAATTCAAAACCACATATGTTCATATAAATGGCACTCAAAATCATATCAAACACATAATCATATGCATAAAGAGGATCAATTAGCATAATACGGAACAGGGGTATCACAGGGGCGTGTTGCCTTTGCGCCCCTCTCCTGTCGCCACCCATTTCCCTTTTATCTGGCGCTTCATTGACTCCATGTCTGCCGTCATCCTCCTTATTACCTCGTCCTGCTCTCTCACACAATCCTCCAGAACTTGAGAATCCAGCCTTCGCCTTTGTTTATCAGGACTTTGAGAGCGAGGGGGGCTAGTGCCCCGTCTCTCCCTTGCGTCCTTCCGGGAGTTCCGTCGCTGGGGCTCTAAATCTGCCATGGGAGGGATAGAAGGCAAACCTTCGCGCCTCTCACCCCCCTCCGGGGTTTGCCTATCAATAGCCGATTGCGGCAAGTCTTCATTGTGCGCCGTTACTTCCAACTTGGGAGGAAAGCTTGATCAAGAGATTTTGTTCTTTATGGTGTTCCCACAAACGGCGCCAATTGTACGAGCACAAAATAATGTTCTCGTATAGTCTTGTTGATCAAGTCTGCGCTCCTCCAAACGTCGTCGCTTTATTCCCTAAAAACACAAACGTGAGGTAGCCGACAGGTGTGTGTCGGATACCTCTCCGATGCCTAAGTTAGCCAAATAGACAAATAGGTAAAAGCTCCGTGTATTCGATAATCAAAGTTGTGATACTTGTACATAGGTTCTGTTATGAGCTTTTATAGGTTCCGCGTGGCACAATCCTAGTAAGACTCTTACTCCTCAACGTAGAGTCCTTATAGGAATCACATTTATAAGAGACAATGCATATCCCTTAACACCCTTATCACTGCTTTAACCAAGTGAAATAGTTTTAGCTCGGTAGTATGACAAAATAATCGGGCTAACATATGCTGACGTGGCAAGTTTCACCGAACTCTCCTTAGCTCGGTTCTACCTTGCTTTCCCTAGCTCAGTATCAACTTGTTTGCATAACGCAACTCTTTGTACCCCAGTTCAAAATACTCAAACCGAGCTAACTTCAGTCATCCTTGACCGGACTAACAGAGCCCAGTGGCAAAGCCCATTCTACTCAGCCCATAACTCGGCTCGCTTCTTCCCAGTTCTAGCTCGGCCCAGACTTACGCTTTTTACCCTCTCTACACCTCTAAAAACAAACAGAGCCTATAGATAGATATAGACATGGATGACTTTTTTTTTCAACATATATATATATATATATGAAAAAAGTCTATGGTGTACACTCTGTTAGGAGACTCGGCGTCGTGCTGTGACAAGTAACGGTACCGTTAACTTCTTGTTGTTGTTGTTTTATTTTATTTTGTTTTTTGTTTTTGTTTTTGTTTTTTTTTAAAGTTTGTGTAATAGGGTTTCATTTCCCTTTTTCAATTTTCAAAATTCATTTTCAAATCAAGATGGTGAACCCCTCAAAAATTAAGATTTTGTTAATAAAATAAATAAAATAATCATATCTACTCAAAAACTAAATGAATTTGATTAGTTGAAAAAAAATAAAAGTAAAAATTTGTATGAAAATTGAATTCTACAATATTTGTGTGTCTTGAATAAATAAATTATATATATATATTTGTATGTCTCAAAATCACATGGTTTCATCTTCTCTCAAACCCTGATTTCGACATAATTTTTTAAATTTTCGACACTCACAATGATTTCCTCTTCTCTTAAGCCTTCTCCTCATATCATTGTCAGTGTTCTCCCTCTTCAACTCTAGCTTTTGGTTGTATTCGAAATACGACGATGATGGTAGCAAAGTTGAGCAGTGACAACGAAAATAACATCAATGATGAATTTTGATACAAATCTTGCTTAGCTTGATATAGATCTAACTTTTCAAACCACATCTATGAAAAAATTGATAATTTTTTTTGGAACATAATTAATTTCTTTGGTGAATTTGTTATTTTTGTTGTTTGTTTAGCCCTTCTATATGTTGTTTACTTTTTTAATATAACGATTTTTTATATTCTCGAAAAAAATAAAAATAAAAACATCTTCATGGGTGTTTTTTTAAAATGAAAAATACATATTAAATTACATCATTTTATACATAAATTACACATGAATTTTTTTATATCAATATTCAAAGAAAAAATGATATCATGATATTTATTGTCACTAAGGCTACACTCACCATATTTTTACCAGCATTGCTAATAACCCCTACCTTTCTTTTTAAAACCCTCACCTCATTCATTTTTTTTTTAATTCTAATTTTGTCCCAATCTAAAATTCCACTTTTACCCTCATTCCTAATCTTCTAAACCTAATTTTCCAAACTCTAACCTAACCCTAATCACCTCCGGCAACACCACCATCTCCGACCACCTCTCATCGCCGCAACCACCACTATCTCCGACCACCCCTCATCACTGCAACCTCTACCATCTCTGACCACTTCTTACCATCACAACCACCACTCCCTCCATCACAATCAACCATCACCTCTACCGACAAGCACCCACATCCCTTATTGTAGATCTAAATCAAAAAAGAGAGATCAACCCATTCAGCATTGTGTTTCCCAGCATTCAGGATTCGTTTAATACTGTGTTATCGAACATTCAAGATTTGTTCAGCACTATGTTATCGAACCCATTTCGCCATCGTGACCTCCCTATCTACTGCGAGAGAGAACGAGCGAGAGAGAGAGAGATGAAAACCTAAGGTTTTCAAAAGAAGATAAAGAAGAAAATAAAGAAGGAAAAGGAATGCAAGAAATCACTCACCATAGCCAGTGATAGAGGTTTTAATGGTGGCTATTGTTGATGGACTTTTTCTCTTGCTCTAATTCTCACTCCTACTTGATTTGAATGCAAGAAAACAAAAAGAGAATCCAAATTAGAGAGAGAATTGAAAGGGGTTAAGGTTTGAGTTTTATTTTGAGATTTGGGGTATAGTTGGTATTAAGGTGAAAGGGTTTAATTTTGCTTTGTGGGGATTTAAAGAAGTGGGTGGGCCAAAGTAATTAGATAGGAGTAAATATCAACCCTCTATTTTTAAGTGACATCTAATATGTAACATACACAATGATCGTTGTAATAATATCCATATAAGTTTCATTCAATTTATCCAAAAAAAAAAATTTCATTCATATTCATATTCAACCATAATAGTTATGCGTACTAAACAAAAAATGATATAAAAATAAGATAAACATGGAATTAATTATTTTTTTAAAACATTTTTTTTTATCAAAACAAAATTTTTTTGTTGATAAATCTATTTTTTAGAACTATTTTAATGGTGACAATTTATAAAAATCTCTCAAAAATTTTATATAATACTACATAATTCTAAAAACAAAAATTCAAAGTTAAGTGGGTTCAATTGAACCCACTACCTCATGCATAGCTCGACCCACGGACGTGTCCCAAAAGCTTTTTAGGGGTGTGAACCCACTACTTCATGCATAGCTCTGCCCATGGACACATCCCAAAAGCGTTTTAGGGGTGTGAAGCCTCCACAGCTCGCTTCCATGCTTCGATCGCTTACAAAAACAACTTCTTTAACCTGTCAGCAGAAAGAGTTGCTCTTTTGTTGGTTGGCTCGAGAACAAGTGCATAACTGAAATCTGCATGGCGAATAATGGGCCAATGTGAGACCAAATTACAAAGAAAAAAAAAAAGAAAAGGGACATAGAGAGAAGGGGTTCGTTCTCACCTTCAATCGCCTCTTTATAATAGCCTAGCATCTCCCGAGCTGTGCCTCTTCTCAAATAGGCCTTTACATTCTGAAGAAATATAAAGCCAGAATTAAAGCCAGAATCAATGCTATGGGCACAGCAAACAAGGTTCCAGATAGAGTTTATAATTTTACGTGAGATGACCTAAATAAGTGTACCTTTTGTCTTTTTATGAAAAGATGTGCAGAAAAGTAAAGGTGATGTGATGAAAAAAAGAGAAAAAGATGGATTATTTCTGAGTTGCCAAACTTGGCCTGCATCTATATAATTGACATGATCTTAATAATTATGAAGTATGAGAAGATTGAAAAAAGGACCACAGCATATCACCAAAGTACTTGGAAAACACATGTTACGCATTTACATGATCAATCCCAATAAAATAATTATTTGAAAGTAACTAGAGAATCTTGGTAGTTTGACAATGTTATGTTCTATTAATAACTAATTGCTTTAAAGGAAATCACTCTTATATCTAAGAAATACTTAAAGCATTCAAACTATGTGGTATATATGATCATTGCCGGAGTGTACCCTATACAAAATACCCTCCCCAATGAAAATTGAAATTGTACCGTAAATCAACTTTATGACTATACAGTAGCATCCTACCCTGACTATACGAGACCCTAGAAAAATTAGGTCTGTAGATAATACCATGCTTACATGATTAATTAACTGCTCAATGCTGTTTAACCCCAGGTTTTACAACACATCCAATTTTGGTAATTAAGCAGGATCAAATTTCACCATACACGCATGTAACAAAACAGGTCATTGAGATAAACTTGCATAAAGAAGTCAGGCCTGAAGACATCACTGCAGAAATAATTCATAAATTGCTTATATTTCAACATTCTACATCTTGGAAAGAAAGCAATCAAAGTTATCTCTAACCCAGCAAAAATAGTGTCACACCACAAGAACAGTAGTATAATGCTTATCCCAAGAAAATCAGTAAGATAGAAGAGGATCTTCATGGGGCCTAACATAAGCACAAAAAATAGCAAGATATTATATAGGAAGTTGATCACTGAAAATAGCACTCACCTTTTTATCAAGATTGATAGCTGCAGAACAATCTGCTTCAGCTTGGAGGAAGCTAGATGAACAAAAACTAACCTTATCACACACATATAATACATTAGCCAAGGCGGTAAACAATCAAGAAAGTAACAGTACCTTCCCAATTCCAGATAAGCTGCAGCCCTATTACTATAATATGTTGCATTATTGCCGTAGAGTTTGATAGCTTCTGTATAAAAGCTGATTGCCTTCTGCCATTGTTTATCTTTGAATGCTTGGTTGCCCTGGAAAAAAAGAATATGTAAAAAAACGGTTACTGATGAAGGGTTAACAGAGAAGAAAATGGAATACATTTAGAAATAAAGCATGAAATGCTGATATCTCACTTGGTGCAATAAAAAGTCCATTTTGCAACTTTGGCAGATAATTTTCTCCCAGCCCAGTCACAGCTCCCTTTCTGCTCCCCCACCCCGTTGCAACTCATCTCACCTGCCAAATCTCCTGTCACCGCAATCCCTTTCCCCACCCCCTTTCCCCACCCCTAGAGCCACAACCCCTCCCCCACAGTGAGATTCATTCTTGTTGAGACTCACAATTCTGTTTTCACATTTGCATTTGAATTGGGTCACAATATGGTGTAATAGGGGGTGTTTTTTAAGGTGGGTTGCTGTAGCAGGTTGAGATGGAGGTGATTTGCATTGCAGCGAGGAAGGTATGGAAGTGAGCAAAAAGGGAAAAAGTACACCCAGTTTAGTCCTTACTAGATGAGAGAGAGAGAGAGAGAGAGAGAGAGATCTAAATCTCTTTACCAAAATGCACTTAAAGCATTCAATAGTTCTATCAAATCCTATCACAGGTATGGTCCAAATAAGCTCTTAAATAATAAAAACTTGGGCAAATTACATATACACCCCTCCAGGTTTGACAAAATTACAGATACCCCCCTGAGGTTTGAGAAATTACGAATTCCCCCCTGAATGCTATATTTGCATAAGAAATTAGGGGGTAATTTGTTATGAAATATAAACCTCAGGGGGTAAATTGTTATGAAAATACAAACCTCAGGGGGCGGGATGTAATTTCTGAAACCTCAGGGGGGTATCTGTAATTTAACCAAACCTGGAGGGGTGTATATGTAATTTGCCCTAAAAAGTTGTAGGCTTAAATGCTTAATGTCTTCAAAAAAAAAAAATAATGATAAAGATATAGTCCACCTTTTCTTTAGCAATCTCAGCAGATGTTTCCCGACTGACAACATTAGCAGTTAATTTGGACTCCGCAGCTTTATCACCCTGCTCCTGCAAAGAAGCATACATTGTCTGCACAGTATCTAGCAAAAACCGATCACCTCCATGCCTAGCTACGAAGGACACGGAAACCGGACATTTGCCATGGAAACCAAGTGGTACAGTAACCTACAAAGAAGATGACAAAAGAACATGACAGAATGAAGTAGCATGAGCAAACATAGAATAATGGAGCATGAGAGCATAGTTACACGAGTGTAAAAAACTAAGCCCCGGACTTAAATTACAACAATCTCAAGAAACTATTACACCACGGAGTTTGTTTTTTTATTAAATGAAGTTTTATTGGATTCGCTGAATAGATAGACAGATAGAAAAAGAGAGGAAACGGCAGAGAATATAGAGAGGATTTCACCTGGCAGCAACCTGACACGCTAGCTAAACTCAACAGACTATATGCACGACTCAAGTAGTCCTCTGACAAAATCTCCTTCCCACCAAGTTTTGGCGGAGGGTCAGCAATTGTAGGGATCACCAGTATTCCATCATCCTGTCCAAATCATACAGAATATCAAGAACCATAGCAGCTATGGATTAACAAATTGAAAAGACACAAATAGAGGTGACAGTCTGGATCTACAGATACTAAAAGCACTGTCACATCAAGACTTAGGCATGAAGTTTGAGACACAACCCCAAATCCAGAGAAAATGATGCCATGTGTTTAAATGTAATTTACCACATTAAAGAAGCCTGTTTGTGTGTGTATGCATGTATTGAAAGAATCATTGAGAGTAAACCAGTCAATAAAACATTGGCAGTGTGGGAAACCTGGCTAAAAAATGACAGTGCAACCCTTATCTGCATTTCTATAGTATAGAGGTGGACATGTTTTTAACTTCCCAAATCAGGTGTGAGAAAAATCCCTACAAGGGCAATTGTAATTTCAAAGAAATGTTCTACATCCTTGACGGTATATTTCGGGCTGTTATCTGAAATAACCTCAACAGATAAAAAAAGCTCAAATCTTGGAAAAGGTAAAATGAAAGCAGTAGAAGTGCATGTTACAAATATGATGTTAGTTTCAAGAAACATGCCATCATAAAGTGGAAGTACAAAATATAAATATGATTTTGCAAGAAACATTTCATTGTAAAATTAACAAACGGATTAAGGTTTAAAAAATAAGCAAAAGTGAAAATGGAACATAAAGCAAGCAACTTAATCAAAAGGTGGCAAGCAAGGACTAGGACTGGCATGATGGTCCTATGAGTATCAATAAACATGTTAAACAAACAATAGTGCAAACTCAGGAGTTAAGACTTAGATGCATAACCAAAGAATACTGACATTAGCAAGCAAAAGTAGAATGACAGGGCACATTAGTGCTGGCATGGCGCAGCAGAACGGGAGAAGTGGTTGCAAGAGTTGAATTTCTAATTACCTTTAGAAGGGAGTTCAAAGCTACACGCATTTCATTCCTAATTGAATTGCAGTTCTCCATCTCCTTATCTGACATCTCCAAAGTTTTAAGTATCTGTGCTGCAATAACAGGATTTAAAGTAGACTTCACTGAGCTGATCCACTCTTCATGAATATGTTTGAACTCATGCCTGTGTTAAAGGTGATTAAAACAAACATCAGACATCATTAAAAATTTATCAAGATCATGAAATAATGTTCAGTGTTTTCCACATTTAAAAAGGATCATGCACTACAAAATGCAAAGATGATAGAATAAACCAACTTCTACACAAGATCAAACACCAAATCCAAACAACATATATTAGGGATTCA
Source organism: Camellia sinensis (assembly GCF_055761805.1). Lineage (NCBI taxonomy): Eukaryota > Viridiplantae > Streptophyta > Magnoliopsida > Ericales > Theaceae > Camellia > Camellia sinensis. Next base: position 140,613,577 of record NC_138975.1, read on the forward strand.
GGCCACAATCTTTGAAGAACTTTTATGATTAGGAACAAGAAGAAAATTTTGGTTAGTTGATTCTCATGTCAACAAATTTTTCATTAAAAAATAAGCAAATAAGAACCCTGACAGCAATATAGTTAAATAACGTCCTTTGAATTCAAACAAATTTCATCAAGCCTGGTCCTTTAAAAGCGAAGAACAGAAATTCAGCCAACAACCAATTAGCTAGAGCACTTGCTTCACATTCTGCCACTGCTTTGAAAATGGTGTGACAAAGGTGGCCCCAACAAATGAAAACAATAAAATGGATTTCCTACCAACAAAAGAACTAGTCCAAAGCAGGATTTGCACTAGATTCTCACCATTTTCACCATGATTATTAATCCCAGATTTTTCTCTCTCTCTCCGGATGTTGCATATAATTAGATTGAGTTGTTTGGCCTTCCAAAGCAGTGATTACAGCTATTAAGTTGCTCGAAAATTTTAAAAAGGATCACATCACGCTGTTTGTCAGACAATCTCCCTCTAAAAGGTCTTCCTAAAAGTGTCAACATGTTTGAAACCTCATTCTGATACCAAAACTGATGCAGGACGGTACTTTAAAGGGCTTTAAAGCTGGAATTTGTAGGTTTATGTCGGGTTTTAAAGCTGAATTCCATTTATTTTCTTCTCTTTTTTTTTCTGTCAGGTCACTTTGATATTTTTTCGTATTCTATTTATATGCCAATGCCCTTAATGAAATATATAATCCATTGTAGCCTTATCTTCAGATTATATAGGATTATTAATTGCATGTCATTTGAAGCACCCCAATAAGAATTATAATATTTTGGTCCTTTCAATTTCCATGATAAAACACTCACATGTGTGATAACTGTGTAATCAATTATGGCCTTGTATGGGAAGTTGGCTATTTTAGTTTTTGGCTATTTTAATAGACTAAAATTTTTGTGTTTGGGAAGATGGTTGGAATTTTTGTAGTTAGATGCAATGTTTGTGAGAAAAAATGTGAAATGATTACGAGTTTGATGTGACATTTTGTCTTATTGACTATTTTAGCCTATTTTGTCTTTTTGCGATTTTTAGCCAAAAAATCCTCCAAACCCAACTTGCCAAACACCGCCTATATTTCTTCTTTCTTTCTTCCAATTTTCTTCCAGATTTGCAGTTACTTATAAAAGCTTCTGACTTCTTGTGTTTGCTTCTGCTTTGCTTAGAAGCTCACCACAAACTTCCCATCACCACATCCCCCTTTTCCAGAAAGCAAGTATAGTGTTAGAATGAAAACAATCCCAGCAACATGCCAACCCAAGGGGAAAAAATCACTAAAAAAAGGAGAAACTCTCAATTAAACAAAACAATCCACAAATCAAAGAAAAACTAATAAAATATAAAAGACTGCATTAAAATGACACTCAAGCAGCAGAGCCTCAAAAGTAATCAAAGATCAGTGGTGATTAAAGAGAAATGCATTAATGAATTTAAGGATCCAGAAGTTGCAATGATTTCCCAATATTATCAATTAACAGTCTCACCTTTTAACTAATTGCATGACATTTGTTAGTGATCGTATTGAGGACGATTTTACTTCCCCATTTAACTTCTTGCTTTGGAATGCTTTCAAGCTTGGAACTTTAGAATCCAAATAGTCTCCAAGATTCTCATGCTTCAAAGCTTGTCCTGAAAAAGTCCTATTAAAAATTTATGCAGCGGGACTCCTTGATGGAAAAGTTAAAAATTCTGATGAAAATCCATTGTAACTTGTAGCAAATAGAAACAAATAAAAAGAACATACTTCCAAATATCTTTTCGGTGGATTTAATCACCACCTGAGCAACCCTATCAACAGGAATCTTTAGTAATTGAAAACAGTCATCAGCTATTATAATATTCCTGGGGTTGCGTTGAAGTGAAAATGGGACTTGCAGCAGCACATGCCCAACACGACGTAGTATATTGGGATCCTTTGCAAACCATCCTGCAAGAGTCATGTTAAAGATCATATGTAGAAAGAGAAATAAATGGAACAAGGTGCAAAGAACAAACAGAAGAAGCGCACATACACAAATGTAACAGGGAAACAAATGTACAATAGAAAGATATAATGTAAGCTCACAGCATTTTTTTTGTTAAAAAAAAAAAAAAATCATATGTTAAACATAATGTTTTTTGATTTGATCCATTTTCTCACCTAGTAAACATGTTTTATTTTTCCTTTTTTTGTTTTTTTTTTATCAACAACAAAAAGAAATTTGTTAATAAAAAAGAGGAAAATTACAAAAAAGTACAAGGGTGACACAAAGTCCGCCAAAAGCAAAAGGAAAATAAAATAAACATTACGAACTACATATTCCTTTCCAATCTCTAGAAATAAAAATTAAAGGAATCCCCTTAAAAGTGAGTGACACCGAAACCCAAAATGAAGCCAGATAACAAACTTTGTCCCGCATACCCTCTATATCTTCAAATTTCTCCTCAACAACTCTTGTTAAAACCTACTCCACCTACTCCACTTCACCTACTCCACTACACAACTCCACCTACTCCACCTACTCCACTACACCTACTCTCCACCCACATCTCCTATATAAAGGAGACCAACCATGTACATAATACATAACATTCAATAACATTAATATACATTATTATCTTTCTCTATACATTATTTAACATGGTATCAGAGCAAGGTTGAGAACCTAGCATTTTTGCTTCACCGGCGGGCGGCAGCCTCGCTTTGGCCACCCGCCGGACCTCTCACCTCTCAACTGTTTCTGCATGACTTCCATCACAGTGCTCAAGCACTGTTCCATTCGCTCCGTTCTGCTTATGCAGGCCGCAATCCTAGCTTTGGGAGATTCACTAGCAGGGACGCGGGGTAAGCCTCTGATTCGAAGGACACTGTCCCTTACAAAACTTTTCACACCCAGTTCTCTCCCTCCAGCTTGGGTGTCAACAATTTGATGTACTTTTTGATGAATGCAACAAACTGCTTCTTATCAAAAGCAGGTTGCTCCTGAAGCCTGAATGTATCGACAATGTCAACTACCTTGACAGCTTGATCATTGACACCCTCGTCTTCATCACCACCTTCTGCGGAAGGATTTGCACCAATGTCAACATCAACTGCTCCTTGCACAACCCACTTCCCATTGACCTCCCACAACACTCCATTATGGATTTCCCTGTATGGAAACGAGTCCGAGAGAAGCTCATCACCGGTAAGTAAGTCCTGATAGACCAACATGATTAGCAAGCTCTCGGATCGTCCAAACAAACGGAGAAGAGATCGGAGAGAGAAACACTGCGAGACAGAGCGAGCAACAGAGTCCGGTAGAAATGGAAGCACTCTTTCAGATCTGAGCAAGAGAGATACACACACAAACTCAAAACCCTAACTCTCCCCCGTCATTCTCTCTCCAATTCAAGCCCCAATTCGGTGATTTCTCTCTCTCCAAAACCACCCATTCCTCAAACCCTAATTCCAAATTCAATTTCGACGCCACTTCAATGGGGTTTGTCCCGCTCGAGTGACCTCTGGCCTGGAAGGACTTGACTCTGGAGTCTAAAGACTCACTCTTGTCCGGAATTGCTGTCACGGCGAGGACCGCATTGCCGGTGACGAAGCGGGTTGCGATGAATTTCCGTTGGGGGGTCAATTTTCCTTCTGATATCAGGAAACAATTGCCTTTCCTAACTGTGAATAAGATTGGTATAGAGAGGGTTGATGAGGTAAAGGAAACGAAGGAAGTGAAGGTGAAGAATAGTGAGAGCAATTTAGGTGATTTGGAGCTATTGAAGGGCTTGTGTCTTTCGGTGACCCGAGAATTGGAGGTTTTGCAGGTGGGGGCTGAGAATGAGTATATCCAGGCTGAACATAGCCTCCTTTCCGGACTCACAGAGACCAACCTTCATATCTCTCTCTCTCTCTAATCAAGGACACCAACCACTATGTCTACTTTTCAACCCATCATCCACCACCTTTTGCACACCCATACCCCTTTTTTTATTTTTAAACCAATCTCCACCAACACAAAACATGCTCATATGCATCCCAGCTCTCTCTCCACTCTATCACATGGACTTGTCCCCTCTCTCTCCTCCTATCACGTTTGATTTTAAAATCCATTATTTTTATTTATTTTCTCCAAACTATTTTTCCACTCTTTTAAATATCCACATTTATTTTTCTTTCCCATCATTTCTTTTAAATTTTTCTTTCCACCACTCTCTTTTAATATTTCTCTTTAGCAACTGCATTACTGAATGATGGTTGATTTTATTCTCAAAAAACAAAAAAAAACAAAAAAAAAAAAATCCATTCACAACCAACTCGGTTTTCATTCCACAAACTTGTCATTTCTTCATGCCGAGATCAACCCCGATCACAATTTTACACCACAACCGAAAAACAACAAAAACAAAAACAAAACAAAAACAAAAACAAAACAATCCCATCCTAAACACCGGCCTTACTTTTTTGCCTCTTCCACTACTCTCTTCCTCTTACCTCGGTCTTGGGCGTCCCTTGCCAGCGCTGCCTCCGTGTTTCTCACGCCGCCGAGCCCGTTCACTCCCCCCTGCTCCTCCACTGCAGCATCTGGCGGACCTCCAAATCGGAACATAACGGTGGCCTTCTGCTTCAGCTCCTTGTTTTTCGCTTTTAGCACACATATCTCTGCTCGCGCATCCTTATACATGCACTGGAGCAGAGCCAGTTGGGCGTTTAACTGCTGCACCTCATTTGTCCTACTCTGAAGCCGGTGCGACAAGTTTGTGACCGCAGTCATGGTCTCCACACATGACTTCAATGTATACTGATTGGCCTCAATATCCGATTGCACTGCCATTCTTTGCTCCACAGACCGCATCGGAAAGTTCAACGGAGCAAACCCAGAGGCGCTTGGTTGAGGTTCAAGGGCCACCGCATCAGTTATTTCTCTTGTGGACTCGTTGAGGTCTGGAAAGAGAGTGAGCAGACCACGGGAAGAAGAGGCCATGTTTTGGGTTGCTGAGTGTTTCAGAGGAGCAGCGATTTCCGACTGGTAATGTCAGAAAGGGTTGGTTCCAGAGCGTTTCAGAATGAAAATGTTCAGAGGTTTCAGACTGGTTTGGTTTACACAGCCTCCGCATTGGTTTATATAGACCCTGACGACGTGGACGACACGACGCTCTGTCGATCACGTGCCTCGCCGCGTGTCCGGCACAACTTTTGATGGCTCGCCGCTCGATGATTTCTGTCGGGCACGACTTTTGATGAAGTGGGCGCGACTTTTAAGGGCTCGATATATATCTACATGTATATCTTTTGGACAGCCTATATACACACGCATACAGTTAGCTTTTACAACGGTCCGACATGACCCCATAAACTGTCCCGACATTGATTCCGGTTAGCTTCTCCAACGGTCCGACATGACCCCATAAACTGTCCCGACATTGATTCCGATTAGCTTCTCCAACGGTCCGGCATGACCCCATAAACTGTCCCGACATTGATTCCGGTTAGCTTCTACAACGGTCCGACATGACCCCATAAACTGTCCTGACATTGATTCCGGTTCGCTCCTACAACGGTCTGACACAACCATACAGTGTCTTCACCAACGGTCTGACACGACCATACAGTGTCTCCTATCCACTTTTATTTTATGTATTAGTCTATTTTCTTATTTTGTTACTCTTTCCAAACTCAAGTTGATTTGTGTCTCTCCTCCTTGAGTTTGCGGGGGGGTTGTTAAAACCTACTCCACCTACTCCACTACACCTACTCTCCACCCACATCTCCTATATAAAGGCGACCAACCATGTACATAATACATAACATTCAATAACATTAATATACATTATTATCTTTCTCTATACATTATTTAACAACTCTCACATTCCATTCCAACCAAATAGCCCAAAAAACCACATGCACTACACATTTCCAAAGCCTTTAAAATCAAAACATAGCATATGAACAAAAGAAGAAGATCCCAATCAAACTCCACCATACAAGTCACCCTCCATCATAATGATAGAACTATGGGACAATGCACGAATAAATGATCGACACTTTCTTCGGCCCCCCATCCCCTTACACACAAGAAACTTGACCTTCTTTTTGGAACCAAACGTAATAAATCACAAAATGGATTCTCACATTTTATTTATTTAGTTATTTATTTATTTGACAAATAAATAAATCCATTAAAGATACACAAAAGGGGAGTGCAACCTCTTTACACAGTATGCAGAAAGCAAATAACAAGCCACCTTAAAATAACTTTTTCTCTAAAATCAACAGGATCCATGCCATAATATACTTCACTACAATGTGTAGAAGCTAGCAAGCCAGAATTTTATGTACCCTCTCTAGAAAAATATAATTTAATAGTCTTGATTAGCAGTTAGTACTGCACCATATCATATTAAGATTAAAACATGTTACAGGATAAGCAATACGATTTACTTGAGCTGTTAAAGTGATATTGATGAATAAAATAAATCGAAAAATAAAGAATGAGAAGTGTCATGCAACATAGTATAAGCATCGTGTTAATATTAACATAAAAAGTTTAAACAACACATACCGACAGTGTCAAAACTTGATGAAACAGGAATAATCCCCATGTGAGAGACAGACCCGTACGAGGGTCGAAACCCTATCACACCACAATATCCAGCAGGTACTCTCACGCCACCATCAGTATCAATACCTGTCATAGACTGATAATACTGAAATGCATTTTCCAAATTAAATAACAGAAGCCATTACATGAACAAGATGCCAAAATAACATAACAGTCACCAGCTCATATAAGATGGTTTCAACAATAATGATGAAAAGATACACTGTTAAGTCACCAATTTTTCCAAAAGCCTAAGTTTTTACGAAATGGACCCAACAATATATATCAAGCTATCTAACACCCTCCCTCACGTGCAACCCCGTCTCGCACATGAAAAGATAAACAGAGAATCAAACAGAAGGAGAGGCAAACAACCAAACAAAGAGGAAGAAACCAAATGGGGATAGAATACCAAATGCTAACGGAGAGACTCGAACCCAAGACCTCTCTCCTATGAGGCACCAACACGTCCCAAGGGCCTGCGTACAAGTGTCAGACACGCGTCGGACACGGACACACGTCGAACACGCAGTGGACGTGTCCGACACTCTCTCTAACATGTCCTCTTTTTTTTTCAATTTTTCCAATCGAACACACTGTGACACTTTCCGGACACGCATGAGGTGGTTCAAAGCCCTAACTGTTGGAGAGAGAGAGAGAGAGAGAGATTGAGGGAGGAGAGGAGACAAAGAGAGAGAGACAGCGAAAGAGATTGAGGGAGGAGAGGAGAGGAGCCCTAACCTATTCATATCAATTGAAGAAGTTGAGGTATTCTTCGTCTGCTCTCTTCTTCTTCTCCTCCTCCTCCTCTTCGTCTTTTGTCTCCTTCTTCTCCTCCTATTCTCTCTCTCTCTCTCTGATTTCACTTTCCCCTCTTTTGTTTCTCTTTTTTATTTTTTTTCCCCCTTTTGCTGATTCACCCGTTTCTCTCTCTCTCTCTCTCTCTCTCTCTCTCCTTTATTTTCTTCCCTTTCTTTTTTTTTTTCTTTTTTCTTTTTTTTATCCTTATTTTCGTTAAACCTAAAATTCATAAAATAAATTATTTTTATTTCAAAAAACTCATTTTATTTCTCTCTCCTCCTTTATTTTCCTCCCTCTCATTTTTTTTTTCTTTTTTCTTTTTTTTTATCCTTATTTTCGTTAAACCTAAAATTCATAAAATAAATTATTTTTATTTCAAAAAACTCATTTTTTATTAAAAAAATTAAAAAAATATGTTTATTAATTTTATTATTATTGAAATTGTATAAAAATTAATGATTTTCTTTTTATTTTAGACATATAATAAATAAATAAAATTATATATATTAAATGAGTCCCCAGCGTGTCGTATCTCCTATTTTTTAAAAATTTGTGTCCTTGTGTCTGTGTCCGTGTCCGTGTCCGTGTCGTGTACCGTATCTGTATCCGTGCATCATAGCCTTTCTCCTATGAAGCACCGACACGTGTCCTCTCTTTTTTTTTGAATTTTTCCAATCGGACATGCCATTGACACGCTGTGACACTTTCGGACACGCATGAGGTGGATCGAAGCCCTAATTGTTGGAGAGAAAGAGATCGAGGGACAAGAGGAGACAGAGAGAGAAATAGAGACAGAAAAAGAGATCGAGGGAAGAGAGAAGACAGAGATCGAGGAAGGAGAGAAGACAGAGAAAGAGATCGAGACAGAAGAGGAGCCCTAACCTATTCATATCAATTGAAGAAGTTTCGATATTCTTCGTCTGCTCTCTGTTTCTTCTTCTCCTCCTCCTCTTCGTCTTCTGTCTCCTTCGTCTTCTTCTCCTCCATTTTCTTCTTCTCCTATTCTCTCTCTCTGTCTCTCTCTCTCTCTCTCTCATATTTCACTTGCCCCTCTTTTGTTTCTTTTTTTTTTATTTTTTTCCCCTTTTGCTGATTCACCCGTTTCTCTCTCTTTCTCTCTCTCCTCCTTTATTTTCTTCCCTCTCTTTTTTTTTCTTTTTTCTTTTTTTTTATCCTTACTTTTGTTAAACCTAAAATTCATAAAATAAATTATTTTTATTTAAAAAAACTCATTTTTTATTAAAAAAAAATTTAAAATATGTTTATTAATTTTATTATTATTATAATTGTATAAAAATTAATGATTTTCTTTTTATTTTAGACATATAATAAATAAAATTATATCTATTAAGCATGTTCCCAGTTGTCGTATCCTCTATTTTTTAAAAATTTGCATGTCTCCGTGTCCGTGTCGTGTCTCGTGTCCGTATCCGTGCATCATAGCCTCTCTCAATCAGAGCTCCGATACCATGTTAAGTCACCAATTTTCCAAAAGCCTAAGCTGTTAGGAAATGGGACCAACAATGGCTACTATCAATTTTCCTAATCACCAATCTTGAACGATTACTCTATTAATGGCTGCTACCAAATCTATGTATTGATGATGAGATCTTACTAATATGTATATAGAACAGGCAGGAATTTATTGTAATATATTGAAAACATAAGTCAATTTATGGAATTGATGTTTATTGTGTAGAACAACTAAAAAGAAGAAACTCAGTAAAATGTTTCATCACACAAGTAAATATGTATCAACGTAGTAATCCCAGAGAAAAGGACATGTCTTCAAGATCATAAGAAGCTTACCCAAGGAGAAGTCAACCAGATTAGCAGCCACAGCTACAGCAGCTCCACTAGAGGATCCTCCTGTTATTCGTACAGGAGCAGCAGGATTGGTGGGTGTACCATAATGCCTATTTTCTCCGTTGATGCTGAAAATGAAATATGCAGAATCAGCTGAACAATAAGCATATCTAAACAGAAACTAACCTAAACTCATATATGATACCACTAAGACCTAGAAAACACACGTTGCATTTATCGTGACAACCTGCATATATCTCTCTTGTATCAAAAGAATTACATTATGCTATTAAAAACCAAGATAGGCATTCCTCATTTGTCCATCGTGTGAAACATGCAATCCATATTTATTAGTGAGTAAAAAGACCAAATAGACGACAAGGCTCCCGTTTCCAGCAAAGTCTTCAAGAGGTAGTAAATAGGCAGCCTTAACCCAATTTTTTTGTGGGAAGGCTGATTTCCGTGACTTGAATCTGCGCCAAAGCGCTGGTGCAGACAAGCATTTGTCATCATGCCAAGTCACAAACTATATTTCTTAACTATTAGAGATTAAAATTAAATACTTAAAAGAGTCAAGTACAAACCTATAAGCCATTTCATCCACAACTGTTTTCCCAACACATGTGGCACCTCCTTCAACAAGAGCTGAAACCACAAAAGATGTTCGAGAAGCAGCTTCGTGTGTCCGTACCCAGTCTAGGTTGCCAAACCCAGTTACAAATCCATCTATATCAAATCTGGTGATCAAAATTAGGAACTTTTTTACTTCAGCAGTCATAGAGAAGGCTTAGAAATTAGAACTTATAGAGATATATGAACTGAAATTCTATATTTTGATTACAAAAATCATCCAACCAAATCATCATTTTTTTTTCCTTGGAGATCAGAAAGTACAATACTATGTATTCAACTACTGCAAAAGAGCATTACATGTTGCCCAAAAGAATTTTCAGCACTTTTGAGATATTTCCTCTCTTGGAAGGAACCCCTCTAAAGGAATCCTGAAGCGCTCTATATAGCAAATTGTGATCCAAACTACTCCACCTGCATCCACTTTCTAAGTATTACTGTAATACTGCACTCTCTCTAAATATTTTCCTCATATATAGTACTTCAAAACTTTTGCAGAACTCAAATTATCAAAATTGGAACTCACTAATCACACAACAGAGCAAAACCCACCTCCCTCAACCACCCAACAACCGAAAACAAAATAAAAAATGAAAATCCATCCAAAAACATACACTTTCAGGGTTAACCAGTAACTATTTCATACGAATTAATGATATTGAAATTCTCTCAATCCAGATACCCACAAAATGCTCAGTCAAGTGGAGGTTTAAAGAAAAACCCAAGATCAAAAATGTCATTTTTTTTTTCTCAGAAACCAATCGGAGCACAAAGAAAGGGAAATTGGGTTGACTTACACATCTGAGACGGCGAAAGTGAGGCCAGTCAAAGGGTGAGGAGCTTTGGGAGGAGCAGGCTGAGGCGGTGGAAGCAACTGAAACCTATCCACAAATGCCCCAAAGTCTTCTTTAACCACTTTCTTGAGCTTTCTCGTCATTATCAGAATTCCGGCAAAGCCCAATCCCAGCAACACCCACAGATTAGCAGACGAAGACGCCATTATTGAATTTCTCTGTTTCACTGTGATCAAAGAAAAAAGAGTGGTCTGTATTGAAACCCTAGAATCCAATCAAGGATTCTAGAGAGACAATTAGAGAACCGTGTGTGTGTGTATATATATATATACTAGTGGTGTGGCACATGCGATGCATGTGCAATTCAGATAAATAAGCATAAAAACAAATAATAAAGAAATTAATGCAATAATATGTATATTGTCTAAATGGTAAGAGTGTTCTTAATGAAACCCAAGGTCTTGGGTTCAAATCTTACTCATGCCTTTGAATAACATTTTTTTATTTTAGGATAGAAAAATTTGCCACGTGGCAGAAGGAGAAGCTACCACACTATTAGACACCAAGTCATGTGCTCACATATATAATAGTATAGATATATATATATAGAGAGAGAGAGAGAGAGAGAGAGAGAGAGAGTGGATAACAGAGTATCGAGCAGCCCAGCCTAGGGCAAAGAGGACTGAAAATTGGGTTAAAAAAGAATGAAATTTGAAACTTCGCGCAAGTCTATCATATGAAGAATTTATACCGAACAGTCTCTCGGATAGGAGTCAAAAATCGAAAAAATGGATTTTGAAGTACTTTGATTTTCGATTCGGTATGAGTTTAATTATTTTATGCATCGAATTAATATTATGGTGGAAAACTTTGGAGGGGAAAGAAATTAAATGATTAGTTAAGTTATAAGAAGAAAAAAAAGAAATTAAGTAATTTTGATTTTCCTTCATCTTATTTGGATAAATAAAAAATAAAATAAAATAAATGATTGTGATTTCTCTTCTTCTTGTTTGATTAGGTTTCATAAGAAAAAAGAAAAAAAAAATTATATTATATTATCAAAATAACATTTTTATATTTTGTCACTATATAAGAGCATCTCTAATACTCACTTCTTTTTTTCTATTCAATTTTGAGAAAAATTTTAGTTAAAAGTTTAATCTAATATGAAACAGTTTAGTCATTGCTCTTTATTTTTCATCCAATATATTTCAAAAATTTCAAAGTTCACCTATCATTAGGGTGTCCGCAGTTCGGATTTAGACGGTTTACGGATCAGTTTGAACCCGCTTGCATCTATGCGGTTTGGAAAAAAGTCAACCTGCAACCACCCGCAATACGATTTGCGGTTTGTACGGATAGGATTCGCAAATGTGCGGGCGGTTTGTGGATTGAACTTTTTTCTTCAAAAATTTATTTTTGAGCTTTTTTTTTCCATTTTGTAAATATTTATTTTGGGTCATTTTCTCTCCATTTTCTAAAATGCTCCAACATTAATTATTAATGAATTAAAACTTATAAAATTAAAAATACAACAAAATTAATTCGTAACACAAACAAATCATTCAAAATTCTAAATCAAATCATAAACTAACACAAGCGCATATTTCAAAATCCTAAACTAGAACTCCATATTCAATAAGAAATTTAGAATTCCAAATCACACTTCATCCGAGACAAGTACAGTTATGAAACAATAATAATATGATCAGTATTTAATTCAGTTTCAGTTGATATAATACTATTAGCAAATGTAATGCTGGGGTAAGTTCAAAGAATAAAGGGTGTTTTGTTTTTGGCAGAAATATCTAGGTATGATATAGGAATGAAATCAACGATTAAGATTTTTTTTTTTTTTTTAAATGCAAACGGGTTCTTGCGGGTGTGGGTTAAACCCGCAACCAGCAAACATGCCATATTTCAAACTGCATCCGTCCGCATTATACCTGCGAAACTGCCCATTTGTATACGGGTTGGGCGAGTTTTGCGAAACGGATAAACCGTTGCCCACCCCAACTGTCATGACTAATATATTTTTCATAGATTCATGACCCTAATGATTCAAAACTTCTGATATTATGACCAATCAGTGTGTTTGGTTTAAGTTTTTTGAAAATTGAGTTTTTTTGTTTTCGTATTCTTTTGTTTTTAGTAAATATTTTTTAAATTTTAAACATTTTTTTTACTTTTTTAGATGCACCTTAGTTAGATCTATCTAAAAAGTAAAAAAATTTGTGAAAAAATATTTTAAAAAATTAATAAATACATAAAAATATAAAAAATATACTGAATTCTTATTTTTTTTGTATTTTTGGTATTTAGTGAATTTTTAAAAGATTTTTTTTACATTTTTTTTACTTTTTAGGTGTATTTATGTTAGGTGTGTCTAAAAAGTAAAAAAATTGCTTAAAATATTAAAAAAAATTAGTAAAAACAAAAAAACACGGAAAATAAGAAAGTAGAATTTTCTGAAAAGTGTTTTCTGAAAAGAGAAAACAAGACCTCTAGTGCAAAGTGACTCAATACATTTGTAGGGGAATAAAAAGTCCACAACATCCTAAGACCAATCAAGCAAATAGGACAAAATTGAATCAAGAAAAATGGGTGTTAAAGCAAGGAATTCATCATCCACAAAAGATCCAAAAAGAGTTAAAATCATCCACAAAAGATCCAAAATAAGTTCAAAGTCATCCACAAAAAACACCATATCTTAAACAGAGTCAAATACAAAATACGATAGACATCTCTAATGTCCTCTTCAAAGAAAGTATGATCACATCTATAGAAGAGTTACCAACGATTCTCAAGATCATACATCATGCTCTCTAAAGTTTCCTTGCAATACTCCACTGGGCAACCAAAGAATTGCATCATCCTCTCAAATTTCTTGGTAAGAAAAAGGTATGCCTTAGGGGTTGTTTGGGATGTTCTAAATAAGTGTACTTTTTGACTTTTTATGAAATATGGGTTGGGTTTGAAGTGATGTGGTAGAGGGGTGATGTGACTTATATAAGATGATGTGACTTAAATAGGATAGTGACTTTTTGACTTTTTGGCTTTTTTTGAACATCCCAAACTTAGCCTTAGTAAATAAGTTGTAACAACCCCGACCCATGATTAGCACTAACCCATGATTAATTATGCTCAATAAGTAATTAAGACGAAATTCTGAATTAAATTGCTTGTGTGTGTTGCATTATTTGTGTCCATATCTGTTGTCGTAGGAAGATTTGTTCATATTTATGCTTTGTTCTGTGAATTGAAAGCCTTATCGGCATCTGATTCAGAAATTGACTTGACTTACGTGTTAATTGGGATTTTTAGAATTTTATGGTAAATTTAATTGAAATTCGATTTGGAACGATTTAAACAGATTAAGTTGAAGCCCATGTTTTTGACATTAATTACCTATCTTTAGGCAAGCCTACATAAGGCACCTTTTTGGCCTCCACTCATCAATTTTTCTACTTCATTCAACACACACTCTTGGGCTCACACACACATAAACGTGAGAGAGGGTGAAGCTAAGGAATTGAGATCAAACTTGAGGGAGAGAAGGCCATTGCTTGGAGATTCAAGAAATTGCTCAAGATTTTGCTTAAGTGAAGCTCAATTGAGTAGCCTAGGTAAGAGCCCAACCTTTCAATCTTGGAATTGAGTCATTTAGTATTTGAATACTAATGAAATAGGTGAATTCATGAGGGTTTTGGGCTAGAATTTAACGAAGCTAAGTCAATTCATGCATGCATGTCCATATCGTGGAGTTTGAAGTTGTTTCCATAAGAATTCTCACATGTATGTTCATTTCTTCCCAAATTGAGCATGATTTCAAAGGATTCTTTCATGCATGTATTCATCTCACTTACATTTTGGGAATTCATCATGTTTTCTATCAATTTGCCAAATTTGATCATGTTTTGAAGTGAGTGAGTACAAGAGAATTCATGCATGTTATGTTCTTGAACATTCATAAAGTTTAAGTTGAAATTTTATACAATTGACATGCCCTTTGTTAGACTTATTTATTTTGATGATTTATTTAATTATGTTTTAATTTATTTGAAAGAGAAAAATAGAATCCAAAATTTATTTTGATGATTTATTTAATTATATTTTAATTAAAATTTATTTGGATGATTTATTTGAAAAAGAAAAATATAATCAAAATTTATTTTGATGATTTATTTGAAAGAGAAAAATATAATCAAAATTTATTTTGTCCCATTATTTCTCACCTAAACCTTTATCCTAAATGTTGTTAGAATGTATTTAATATTTGATTAAATCAAGAGTTCAAATAGCCCAAAACAAAGGTTCAAACAGCCTAGCACAGTAGCAGGCCAAAAGGTTTAAAAGGTTCAAGTGGAAGATATTCAAATTAGTAATGATGGAAGTAAAACGGCTTTAAACGACTATAAAGGTTCAAAAGGCCAAAAGGTTCAAAAGGTTAAAGTGGAAGATATTCAAATTTGTAATGATGAAGTGGAACATATTCAAATTGGTAATGATAGAAGTACAACGGCTATAAATTCAAATGACTACAATAGCTATAAACGGCTATAAATTCAAATGAATACAACAGCTATAAATTCAAATGAATACAACAGCTATAAATTCAAATGAATACAACAGCTATAAACGACTATAATTTTTATTATATATACCAAATCCTCTAATGTAAACAAGTTACAAAAAACCTAAAAATATTCTTTGATCTATAATCACTCACATCTATTCTTAGAAATTATACACTGAGCCTTATAGCTTTAAGCCATCTTTCCTGTGTGAGATTTACAGAAAAATCAAAGTTTCATTTTATATATCTATCTTTAAGAGATATTTATTATAAACTTTCTTTGAAAGTAAAAATACCATTTCATCTTGTAAAACTGTTGCAAACACTGTGTTCTTGAAATCTTGAGAGTGATTGTGAATCACCTAAGATTTGCAAGGGTTTGGACTTGTGAAGTCTGTGTAAAATCCGTGGAGGATTGCTCTATTTGTAAAGAGGTTGCTAGCACCCCTGTGAAGCTAGAAGATAGTGAAAAATCTCAAGTGAAGCTTGAGGAGTGGACGTAGGCCGAGTTGAAGCTGAACCACTATAAATTTGTTTGCCTTTCTCTCCCTTATCTTTTTATTTTATTTTAAATTGTCATAACTATATTTCACATTTTTACTGTGCTAAAATCATTAACTGACATAATTGTTGAGACACTTGTTTTAATTATTTTTATTTCATTAATTATATTTATCTATTGTGTTAGTCATAATTTTATTAGGGTATTATTAATTTTAATTGTAAAAACCTAATTCACCCCCTCTTAGGTTGTCTTTTGGGTAACACCCTTGGGCTATGATTTCATGAAATGATCTTCAAGTCATGATGTTTTGTGAGTTTCTAATTGTCTTCTAGAATTTTGGCCCAAAATATTGAGTTTTGAAGTGTTTGGTTTGAGTTTGAAGCTTGGAGATCAAATTTGAAAATTCCAGATTTTGCATTCACGCTCGAGCGTAGGAGTTCACGCTCGAGCGAGAACTCTGAGTGTGTGCTCTTCCGCTCGAGCAACTGGAATCTCGCTCGAGCGTAAAATGCATGTATCCAGAAGTTCATATGTTTTGTAGCACGCTCGAGCGATAGAAGTCACGCTCGAGCGAGGGTCTAAGACTCATGCTCGAGCGTAGATCGAGCGTCCGTTGAGCGTGAAAAGCAAGCAACTAGTACTTTTTTCCAAAGTTTACAGTCCGTTCGAGTGAGGAAATCCACACTCGAGAGTGGACCCTGTCTTCAGCAAGTTTTGGAAAATGTTTTCAAATGTATTTTTGCATCCTCATGCCATCCTAGGCATTCCTAGGCCATGATTAAGACTCCATAATGAGGTTAAAGGCTAGAAACACGCTCAGAACAAATAAAGCAAATTATGTACAATTCGAATGTGTGTTTCAGGTGTGTGTTTGTTATGTATTTATGTAGGTCACGTGTCGTAGACCGTCTGATTAGTCTGCTTTGTCTGTCTGCACTCGAAGCCAACTGTGAGTAATAACTTAGTAAAGCTATGTTCAACTTTATTTATTTTCTATATGATGAAATAAGATTTGTTTTTCTGAAATGATATGTTCTGTACAATGAATGATTGTCCAATTCCTAATAATGAATTCGTGGTACCCTTAGCATCATGTGATATCTGTTAGCTGTTACCCGGTATCGGAGGTTCCATTGTGGAACTTAATATGTCTGCACTCTGTTACCCGTACCGGAGGCTCCATCATGGGGCTAAACATGTTTATTCTCTGTTACCCGGATCCGGAGGTTCCTTTATGGAACTGGTTATTCATAGCCACCATATGTTCTACATCTGTTCTGTATTTGTCCTATTAGCGCTAATGGATGTACCACGTATGATTAAGCATGAATTATGATTTCTGTATATCACCTGAACAAGAATACGAATATGAATCTGAATTATGATTTCTGAATCTATATAAACTTCATTCATCAAAACCCTTTACTCCGTTATTATTCATTGGGCTTCCGCTCACTATTTATATTATGTATGTAGGTAAGCAAGCACGTGACCAGGCCCAAAGTTGACGGCCTATGCTTCAGTTTTTGTCAGCTAGCTTTTGCGCCTCCCGAGGAGGTTCTGGATGAAGTCAAGTTTTGTGGCTGTTTTTGTAATCATATTAGACTATGTTTGTTGTTAAGTTGTGGGCAAGATTTTGGCATGAATGCCTAAGTGTGATATGTAAATATTATATCTTGTGACTTCACTCTTAAGTCTATAAAAGTTTTAAGCTATTCTGTCCCATGTATGTCATCACAGCTCATTGGACCTCGTATATTTTGTATATTTGTTTCCACAGCCCCTAATTATTCACTAATCTGTCAAGAGGCCTTTGGTAATCCAATGATTACTGGCTGGTTATGATGCTAAACTCATAGGGACGGGTTTGGGTCGTGACATAAGTATGGCACAATTCCAATTTCCTCTAATGCTTTATGCAACTCTCATCTTGGAAAACGTCCTTGGGATTTCTCCATAGAAACATTTCCCTCTCTTATAGCTAATGTGATATCCTGTAATGCTATCTTCAGTATGTCAACGTCTCTCTTACCATCATTTTAGAGTCTTCTTTTCTTTGCCTTCGAAGATGTTCCACTTTCAGGAGATAGTACGACAACATTTTCATCCACAAGATTAAAACTTTCCAAGTTTGCTTCATTTTGGTGTACCAGTTCATCAATGACTTCAATTCTATCTACATGATCATTATTTGATAAGTTGTCCCATCACCGTACTTTTTCCTTAGCAGTTTCAGCACCTATACTAGTTGCCCTATCATTTCCATAGATCTCAGCCAGCTTTTCATAGTTGCCAATGGGTGTACATTTCCATTTCTCAGCATGTGGTTTCACCTTTTACCAAAATAAAAAAAAAATAAAAAAGTTATAGTTAAATATAAGTTATGTTTTTCTATTCTTTTTTTTTTTAAAATCAACATAAACTGAAATTAATTGAAGTAAGTCAATTAATGCCTCCCAAACTTCAAGTTTAAAAGTGAACATCTTTGTAATCGGGCTCCAAGAAAAACCACTAGTATGTTTGAATAAATCATAGCACTCAGGAAAACGCTCTTTGATAGTTTTCATCCTATTCTTGACTTTGGCCTTATCTAAGTCCAAGTTGTATATCTCACGTAATTCCTTTATTATTTTATCATATGCTGAAGTAGTGAAAGTTCAATTGACCTATTTTCTTCAACTTGTTGGTGATACAATGCATCAATCAATGCATCATCCATTTGATTTGTCCATGAAAGTTTTTATTTCTTAGAATCTTCAAACTTCTATGTTTTTTTACCCATTTATAAAATCTACGTCAAAATAAATTCAAAGTAATATCATAAACCATAATAATGTCATCACAATAGCAAAGTTATGGATATATCCAAATCTACAACAAAATAAATTCAAAGTAGCATCATAAACCACAATAATGTCATCACAATAGCAAAGTTATGTATACATCTGATCCGATATTCAAGTACTTATCACATAAAATCAAGATGACTAGCAAACATGTAAAAACTAAAATATCACTCTTGATTAGCAACATAATTAGATCGCATTGTAACTACTATCACATTTCTAATGAGTTCTCCTTGTTTTGCATTCTCATCGGTATCCCTTGGTGCATGAGTCGTTTCTTGAGTTTGATATTGATTTTCAAGCTCTTTGTCTACTTCAGAAATAAGTTTTTCATCTGGATCCACAGCCATTAAAAAGTTATGTAAGATGCAACATGCCATTACGATATTTGATTGTGTGTTAACCGAGTAAGTAGGCTCAGCTGTGCTTGCTATGATGGAAAATCGTTTCTTTAGCACACCAAAAGCTCTCTCAATGGCATTGCGTAAAGAAGCATGTCAGTGGTTAAACAACTCTCGAGCATTTTACGGTGGATGGTTGAAATACTTTTTCAAGTGATAATGCACACCTCTGTAGGGAGGGATATAGGCACTCCTTAACATATACCCCGCATCAACAAGATAAAACTTGCCTATTTAAAATAAAACACATCACTATATTAAACCCTGAATCTATATAATTTAACAAAAGTTTCATATTATCTAAGCATGAATTACCGTTGGGTATTTTCAGTTTATCTTATCTAGTGAATGCATTTTTTATGATCCTTGGGTCAGATGCAGTCCCCTTCCATCCAGGTAAGAAATAAATGAGTTTTAAGTCAAATGAACATGCAACCAATATATTTTGTGTAGGGTAACCTTTTCTACCATGATATCTCAGCGCATCATTGCTAGATACTTTAACACGAACATGTGTTCCATCAAGTGCTCCAATATAATCATAACATAAATGTATCATGAGGCAATTTTTGTTGGAACAATCTTTTGTGTAAAATAAATAACTTGAAACCAAATCAAACATATAAAAATAAATTGCTTACAGAATTTATTTACCGAAATGAATAAGTACAAAAAAGATTAAGTCGAGTGTGTGACACTCTGTCCTTAAGACAGATTTGCCACGCTTCGGTGCTTACGGATAAATGACATCTATCTCCCAAGATACAATGATCTACACAGATTGTAGTAGCACTTCAAACAATCTGTACGACGAACTAAAACCTGTGTTTTATACTCTCAGAATTTTCCTAAAAACTAATATGAAGAATAATAATGCAAGAGAGCAAAAATTCAAAGTAACGAGTGAATTTTTCGAGTGAACAAACTGCTGGAATATTGTAGTACTTATAGACAGATTGGTGATCTTCAGATTTGTCTGAACAGGTACAAATTGAAGTGAACAGGTGCAGAATTCAAACTGAACAAGTATGAATTTGAATTGAACCTGTTGAAACAGGTTTGAATTTGTCCGAACTGCTGGGCAGTTTAAAGCAGTTTAAATTGTTGGAAATTGGATCGAATGAGGCTTGTTTGGATAGAAATTTTGAATTCAAATTTGGCGAAAATTTTGAATTAATTTCATCTAGAAAAAAAAATTTCCTGCAAGAATTTGTGTAGGGTAACTTTTTCTACCATGATATCTCGGCGCATCATTGCTAGATACTTTAACACGAACATATGTTCCATCAAGTGTTCCAATATAATCATAACATAAATGTATCATGAGGAAATTTTTGTTGGAACAATCTTTTGTGTAAAATAAATAACTTGAAACCAAATCAAACAAATAAAAATAAATTACTTATAGAATTTATTTACCGAAATGAATAAGTACAAAAAAGATTAAGTCGAGTGTGTGACACTCTATCCTTAAGATAGATTCGCCACACTTAGGTGCTTACGGATAAATGACATCTATCTCCCAGGATACAATGATCTACACAGATTGTAGTAGCACTCCAAACAATCTGTACGGCGAACTGAAACCTGTGTTTTATACTCTCAGAATTTTTCCTAAAAACTAATATGAAGAATAATAATGCAAGAGAGCAAAAATTCAAAGCAACAAGTGAATTTTTCGAGTGAACAAACTGCTGGAATATTGTAGTACTTATAGACAGATTGGTGATCTTCAGATTTGTCTGAACAGGTACAAATTGAAGTGAACAGGTGCAGAATTCAAACTGAACAAGTATGAATTTGAATTGAACTTGTTGAAACAGGTTTGAATCTGTCCGAACTGCTGGGCATTTTAAAGCAGTTTAAATTGTTGGAAATTGGATCGAATGAGGCTTGTTTGGATAGAAATTTTGAATTCAAATTTGACGAAAATTTTGAATTAATTTCATCTAGAAAAAAAAAAATTTCCTGCAAGAATTTTTGAAAAAAAATCAAATAAAATTTTGTCCAAAAAATTAATATTAGAACCGACCCAACGGGCGACGGTGCGTATGTGTGGTGGTTTGGGCCAAAGACCACTTTGTCCATAACTCCTTCATTCTATAAACTTGGGGTGCCCCTTGGGGTCCAATCCAAGTATTGTCACCTAGAACTTATATACACACATAAGTTCTCTTAAGTTTTTAATGGAGGACAACCATATAAAGGAAACCCACATTTACCTCTTCAACTTCCCTTTCCACGAACACGAAAACAATATCAAGTTCTCATTCACTCATAAATGGTTTTGACGAACCGTTTGCACTGTGTGACTTGTCATACGGCAAAGAACACGTCACCTCCTTAAACCCACCCCAAAAGACATGTGGGACCCACTCAAATTTGGACCAAAATAAGCCTATAAAAAACCATAATTCCAACAGTTTTATATAGAAATAAAACTAAAAATTTAAAGCGAAATGTAATATGAAATTTTTACCTTAAAATAGGGATGAAACCTATTATTATTGAGTATTTCTGGAGGGACTTCTGATCCATTAGGTTGGCAAAGAAATCGATCTTCCATGCCACAAATTTAGGTAAACATTTCATATCAATTAATCTACGCAAAGATCCATAATTAACATGTCCTAGTCTACCATGTCACAAATTTGAAGACTCAGGCAAGTAAGAAGAAGATGTATTATTATTAATAACATGGGGGTACAACAATCATTACATTTATTTTGAAAAGGCCATCAGACATGTAACATTTTTCCGACATACATCCCATTTTTGGTAAATACAAATTTGTCATTTTCAAAAACTAGCCTAAACCCATTTTTACTCAATAGAGATCTGGAGATTAGATTCTTGGAATGCTCGGTACATGTAGCACATTGTTGTGAGTGAGTTCCTTTCCAGCTGTCATCTTCAGAATAATCTTTCCTTGTCCTTTAATTTTAGAAGTCGAGGAGTTGCCCATAAAAAGTTGTTCGCCGTTGTTCACTACAGAATAAGATGTGAACATCTTTTTGTCGGCACAGATGTGATGAGTAACACCAGTGTCTACCTATCATTCTTTAGGATTTCCGACAAGGTTTGCCTCGAAAACAAGTGCAGAAAGATTTATGTCATCTACATCATTAGAAATTTTGTCCACTTCGGTCACATTGGCTTGAGCATACTTCTTGCTTAATCTTCATTTGCCTTTGCGTTTGCTACGACAATCTTTGGCCCGATGTCCCTCTTTGTCACAGATGTAACATTTACCATTGAACTTGAACTTCTTAGTTTTCTCTCCTTTAGAGCCTTGTGCAGAACTTTCCCCAAAATACTTCCGTTTCTTTGGTTTTGAAGCGTGTTCTACCACATTTGTCTTAGATTCCATGGGATGCTTACCAGCCCGCTTCTCAGAATTGCAGTTATTTTTCTCAATCCTCAAACGCACAATCAATTCTTCCAAAGTCATTTCTTTGCGCTTGTGTTTGAGGTAGTTCTTGAATTTCTTCCAGTCATGGGGTAATTTTTCAATTAAGGCAACAACTTGGAAGGACTCACTGAGAGACATGCCTTCTGCATTACTGTTATGCAAAATGAACTGGAGATCTTGAACTTGACTGATCACAGTCTTAGAATCAACCATTACAAAGTCTAGAAATTTGCCTACTACGAATTTCTTTAAGCCAGCGTCTTCTGTTTTGTACTTTTTCTCCAAAGACTCCCAAAGTTCCTTTGTCGTCTTGATAGGGCTGTAGACGTTGTACAATGTGTTATCAAGTTCATTGAATATGTAATTCTGGCAAAGAAAATCAACATGTTTCCAGGCATCGACAGCATAACCACTTGCTGGTCGGTTTCATCCTTATTTAGAGTAGGAGCATCTCACGGAGGAAAAACGCCAGGTTTAGAGTAGTAAGATAGAATGATATTTTCTACTGCCATCTTTTAAAATTAGTTCCTAAGAACTTTTCTGACTTCTCACTATGATTGACTGGTATAGTCACAACATGAAGAGGGCTTGGAGCAATGGCAGCCACCATACCAATAGCCATAAATTCTAAATTATAAAACAAAATTATAATTAAAATTTTATACTACACAGAAAATTAAACCATAAACACAGAATTTTAATTCTGTAAAAATAAAAGAAATAAAAATTGTAACTTTTATTTCCAATTAATTTGAAAATAAAATATTTATTTAAACAAATTAATTCCACAGAGAAAAATATTTTTGTAACACTTCAAAAATTAAAATGCTGAAAATAGAATTTTAATTAATGGCAACTCAGAAATTATAGAAATTATTTATGAAAACCAAAATTAATTTTTGACCAACTTTATAAATAAATATTCTAAAATTATTAATGATTGCCAATATATTACTATTAGTTGTCAAAGAAAATAAATAATATATTACTACTATTTGTCAAACAGTATATTACTACTATTTGTATTTTCCAACCAAAATGTTACTTTGTATAATCATAGAAAATAATTTCTGTAAGACGAAAAGAAAAAAAGGAAATAAACGAAAAATTCTGTTTAAACAGAATAATTCGAATCTGTCTTAAGATTGTTGAAACAATTTTCTGTTTAAAATAAATAACTTGAAACCAAATCAAACAAATAAAAATAAATTACTTACATAATTTATTTACCGAAATGAATAAGTACAAAAAAGATCAAGTCGAATGTGTGACACACTGTTCTTAAGACAAATTCGCCCCGTTTCGGTACTTACGGATAAATGGCATTTATCTCTCAGGATACAATGATCTACACAGATTGTAGTAGTACTACAAACAATCTGTAAGGCGAACCAAAACCTGTGTTCTATACTTTCTGAATTTTTCCTAAACACTAATATGAAGAATAATAATGCAAGAGAGCAAAAATTCAAAGCAACAAGTGAATTTTTCAAGTGAACGAACTGCTGGAATATTGTAGTATTTATAGGTAGATTGGTGACCTTTAGATTTGTCTAAACAGGTACAAATTGAAGTGAACAGGTGCAGAATTCAAACTGAATATGTATGAATTTGAATTGAACCTGTTGAAACAGGCTTCAATCTGTCCAAACTGTTGGGTAGTTTAGAGTAGTTTAAACTGTTGGAAATTGGATCGGAGAAGGCTTGTTTGGATAGAAATTTTGAATTCAAATTTGGCGAAAAATTTGAATTAATTTAATCCAGGAAAAATAATTTTCCCACAAGAATTTTTGGGAAAAATTCAAATAAATTTTGTCAAAAAAATTAATATTAAAACCAACCTGACCCACAATCGCGCCTGGTACGGCTTGGCCCTACCGGCGGCGGCAGCGACGGCGATGCGTGCATGTAGTGGTTTTGACCAAGGCCCACTTTGTCTCTAATTCGTTCATTCTACAAACTTGGAATGTCCTTTGGAACCTAACCCAAGTATTGCCACTTAGAACTTATATACAGACATAAGTTCTCTTCACTTTGCTTGGTTCCCATTTTTTAAAAACAGTTTTCAGAAAATTCTACACTCTTATTTTTCGTGTTTTTTTGTTTTTACTGAATTTTTTTAATATTTTATGCAAATTTTTTACTTTTTAGACACACCTAACATAAATATACCTAAAAAGTAAAAAAAATTGTAAAAAAAATCTTTTAAAAATTCACTAAATACCAAAAATATAAAAAAAAATACAAGAATTTAGTACATTTTTTGTATTTTTATGTATTTTTTGATTTTTTAAAATATTTTTTCACAATTTTTTTACTTTTTAGACACATCTAAGTAAGGTGCATCTAAAAAAGTAAAAAAAAAATGTTTAAAATTTTAAAAATATTCACTAAAAACAAAAAAACACGAAAATCAAAAATCTTAGTTTTCAAAAAACTTAATCCAGAAAACTCAAACTAAACACAGTGCTTAAGTTTTCAATGTGGGACAAACATATAAAGGAAAGCCAAATTTACCTCTTCAACTTCCCTTTTCACGAACCTGAAACGACGTCAAGTTCCCATTCACTCATAAATGGTTTTGATGAACCGTTTGCACCGTGTGACTTGCTATGCAGCAAGGAATACGTCACCTCTTTGGATCTATCCCAAATGACATGTGGGACCCACTCAAATTTGCACTCAAAGTTGTTCCAAAATAAGCTTATAAAAAATCATAATTCCAACAGTTTTATATAGAAATAAAAATAAAAATTTAAAGCGAAATGTAATATGGAATTTTTATGTAACGCCCTCAAAAAATACATAAAACCCATCACTTTAGACATGCATTGACATAAAAGAAACTAACCATCTTTCCATTAATCAGAGTAGTTCTTACAAGAGTATTACATGTTAACAACAAAAGCAAATGCCCTACGGGCTTACAGCTTTCCAAGTTAACACTTGGTTACAAAAAGAAGAGTGCTAACTCAATACATATTAAGCCCTTGGCTTGAATTTACATGTAATACATCAAAAGAAAGCAAACAACAAAAGCAGTCTGTCTGCCTCTAGCCTCCCAAGCTATGTCCTTGGAGGTGGCATGCTACTTGTACCTGAAAATGATGTCCCATAAAGGGTAAGCCATAGCCCAGCAGAAATACGCTAAACCAGCTATGAACAATGACTAAAAGTTTAGCAGTTGATAGATGGTCAACACCGATACACTCACTTATATCACATTTCGGTTTCATGACATTTAAGTCTATGTTACATTTCATTTCTCATTTCTTTTTCAACCTTGAGTTTGAAAACAAGGCTCAAAACTTAACCAAATAACTTGATGAGAATAAGACTCATCTTAAAAATACTTTCGAAATTCATGGTGGATACACATTTTGATACTGTATCAATAACACATAAGCCACTCCCATACTATACGAATGATACACATTGTGGTGCTGTATTAACATGACATAGAAACACTTCTATACTTCACAATTGATAACGATATACATTTTAGTGCTATATCAAATCAATCTAAACACTTCCATAATCAACACTTGATACACATTGTAGTGTTGTATCAATGTCACACACAATCCAACTTTGAGATCCATCTCCTACCTTCCCCTAAACCGTGGAATACATCCCCTATCTCCTCCCACATACACAATGTATATAAACATAGATCATATACATAAACATTCAATACATAAAGTCGATGTATTATTACAATCGCTATATTCAATAGCATACTCAATCGATTAGTTTCAGTTTGCCTAATCATCATGCAATGTCTACAACAATCAAGGCTATCCCCCACCGATAGCCCAAGCAGTTATTTCTAAACAGGAAATAAGTGCACCAAATGGATATATTATCAACATTCATCCTGGGTGAGCGATTAAATGAATCCAACTACACCTGTTAACCCCATAATCTTTTCAATTTGAATACTGGCAATTCAATTCCTCATTCCTCAAAATTAATTATACAAATTAATTTATCCAACTAATTAGGGCATTTTCCCATAATTAACAAAACAACCCCAAGGTTCCACTTTCATCCATAGTTCATTATCTATATCATTTCTCTATGCCAAACATGCATATAGGTTTAATTATAAACAAAACCCCATCTTTTGTAAAATTACACAAAGACCCAAATTTTTTCAAAATTACCCAACAACCCCCAACATATCAAAATGCTAAAATTCAAAGACAAAGCTCATAAAGAGGAGTAGGATATCCCTACCTCGAAGTTAGAGCTCAAACGGAGAAGGAGAAGAAAGCGAAAATGCTCCAAACACCACGATTCTCGGATCAAAACGAAGCCCTTGACGATCAACACACTTTTTACAAAGGCCGGAGGATAGGGAGACACTCTAACTAGATCAAACCCTAGAGAGAAGGGAGATCCTAGAGAGAGAAGCTCCTAAAAGTGTTTTTAGAAAGTTAGAGAGAGAGAGAATGTAAAAAGTGATTTAAAAACGCCCAGCTGCCAACTGATATACGACATTCCCGCTCGAGTGGATAACAGGACGCTCGAGCGTCAAGAACAGAAAACTGAACCCGTTCGAGCGCAAGAATTCTCGCTCGAGCGCCAAGACACAAAGACGAAACACACCCGCTCGAGCGCGAAAGACCAGTCTGCTCGAGCGTAGATATTCATCTCCCAGAACTTTCACCAACGAGGTACTACCCGCTCGAGCGCCAACAAGCCCGCTTGAGCGTAACCCGCTCAAGCGTAAGAAACCCGCTCGAGCGTAGAAAACACACCTGCAGAAGTTTAGCAGGGACTTAAAATGCTGGAAGGGTGTAAACCCCGCTCGAGCGGACAACTCAAAAATTAGGCAACAGAAATGGGAGCCAAAACTCTACCAACCTATAACAACCAAGCCCAACACATCCTAAAACTCAAACACATGGATTTAAAGGACGACAACAAGATAGATACAACTATCAACTCCACGGAACCGAGTCCGGAATACAACTGAACAGTAAAGGGACAACCGGGATCGCTATATTTTACCTTAAAATATGGATGAAACCTATTATTATTAAGTATTTCTGGAGGGACTTTTGATCCATGAGGTTGGCAAAGAAATCGATCTTCTAATGATATAAGAGCTCTAAAAAAACTATGAAAATGCCGACGTACAATCTTACCAGAGCGATGAAAGAAAAACGAAACATTTCTAATCGTCACGCTATGTGACAAAATGTAAAGACACTTTACAACTTGTTCCTCAACAGTTGCACGTTTTGCAGGTTTCAGACCACCATCTCTTTCAAGTATATGACACAAATCTTGAAATGCTTGCGGTCCCATACGGGTGATATTACGACAATTCTTAATACATTTAAGTTGTGTCATTAGTTTAATCCTCTCTTTTTCTCTGTTCAAGTAATTAATAGGATGGTCCACGTACTTCCTAAGGTGATATTTTCTCTTTATATACCAATATACCACATGGCAAACAACTTGAACAACAGCTAACTTATGCCTTCTATCCCACATAGTCAAGTCCTTTCTTAGCTCTTTGTCTTGCTGATCCATTTATCCTATATTTTTTATCAAAATAAATCAGTATACTACACATCTAAACATTAATCCATATGAATAAACAATTAACCATTTTATCAAGTGCTCAGTGAGTTACAATTGTATTGTTTTTAATTTTAATTAAAATAAATTAGTACACTAAACATCAAGACATCAATCAATTTTTTTATATTTTTTTATTTCACACTATATTCACATGATAAACAAATCAATCAACCCATATATCTATTCTATTATTAAAGCCAACACAACAGTTGTTGTGGCTTTGTCACTATGTTCTTGATTTCTTACAGAATTTATGCAAGTGCATGATAGAAGATTTATAGATTGAATAGGGGCCACAACATGCAAAATTCAAAAAGATGAAGGAAATTTGTGAAAGGTACAAGAAAAATGCAACCAGAAATTTGAGAGTACAAAAAAAGAATACATATATAATTTTGTATGGTAAATAGTATATATATACATAACAGAATACATATAAAACAGAATATATATACACATTTTCAGATTTCATGAATGATAAATAGTATATATATATACATAACAGAATACATATATAATTTTGGAGTTTTCAATAATATATATACACATACACATATAGAGTCTGAATAACAAAATTAAGACTATCTTTTCTTTCTTATACATAACAAAATATTCTGTTCTTATGCGTAATAGTATATATATTATTAAGAATAGCTTTTCTTATGCCTAATAGTATATATATCACATATATACATAACAGAATCAAAAAATGAAAATAGGAAGGATGATTAGTTGCACGGCAAATAAGAGCCAGAAGAAAGCAGAGAAAGAGCTTGAGGTCATGGGTGTCAATCATTTTGTTTCTTTTATTTTTACAGGGACAAAATTAGTATTATAAAAATATAAGAATCTGTTAGTTTCTTTTCTTTCATAATTTCTCCACTTTTGGGAAGATTGAAAATGAGGGTTATAAGAGAAATTGATTTCTCTCAATTTCTCTTTATTTAAGTTATTCAAACAAGTAAAAGAAATACATATCTCTTTATTTCTTTTCTTTTTTCTCCAAATCACTCAATCCAAACATAGTGTAAATTGGAATCGATTGTTTCAATATATATTGTATTTATAGTATATATAATTTAATAATATAATAATATTAATAAGTATAATAAATTATTAATATTGATTAATTAACCTTATTATCATTATAATTTAAGTTTGTAAACTCTTATTATATATAATTTTAATTCTAACTCATTATTCTTGAAATCTTAATATTTTTTAACTCTTTTTTTTTAACTTTATTTTTGTTAATTTAGAAATTGAAAAATATTTATTAAATAGATGGATTGAATATATTTGAAATGGTGGACAAATAATTAATTTAATTTTTTTATATAGATTAGTGATTCTATTTAAAAGTAGATCAAACTTGAAAGTTTCTATTCATTTTTGATTACTAAAATTGGGTATTATTTATTATTTGACCCAAAAAATACTGAATTTATATGAATCTTTGACCATTTATTTATTTAAATTTATTTTATTATTTTTATAAAAATGCCTTTATATAAATTTTGATAAAATTAAATACTAACTATTATGTCAAAATAATTTTAATTCAAAATATATTTTGGAAGCATTACTTGCTTATCAATTTTGTTCTTCTTGTCAATTTATACATAATAAAATGCATTGTATGATGAAATTCAAAAAAATTGAATCATATATTGTGGACTACCAATGAATTACATTGATGTAACTTTTAATTAGGATTGTTTGGGAATTAGGTTAAAAGCTAACTTTTTATTTTTTTGACTTCTTTTTGAAAAAATATATAAAAAAATAAAGAGGAAATGTGACCCCAAAAAAGTTAAAAGTAAAAAAAATTGTTTTAACCTCTTTGCCAAAAGTAGGGTTATGCAAAATACTGCCCAATCCATTAAAACCGCACCGATTTGCATTAATCCACACCGCTCTATCCGCTAACCGCGGTTTAAACTTTAAAATTTATAATCCACCTTCGAAACCGTTCTGCTCCATTATAAGTATATATATTTTAATCTATAATGAAATATCAAAAGTAAAAATGTGTGTGAAAGAGATTTAATATGTGAAATTTATTATAAATTAGTAATTATATATATGAAAAATATTATGTAAAATTAGATTGTATTGTATATATGAAAAATATTATGTGAATTAGTGTTATATATTATGCAAAGGCTTGATAATTAGTTAAAATATTTTTCAATCTGTCCAAAATAGCTCAAACCGCAATTTGTCAATCCGCTATTCGACTTACAATTTTACTCTCAAACCGTCCAAACTGCATCGCGCACACCCTAACCAAAGAGGTCTAAATTAACAAGTTGAAGTTAAATATTAATTACAAAAGTACAAAATTTTAATTATTTATAATTATGCACGCATAATCATATTTAAATTTAATGTGCTATTAATTAGACCATAATGATTTAAATTTAATACAATGCTCACGATAACTAAATTAATGTCAAGTTGATCAGTTTGGCACCATATAACATTATCAAGTGTACTAACAAATTTCACTACACCAAATTATGTATTGTATTTATTTATATAATTTGAGGTAACTTGGAGTTTAATTGATCAATTTAAGTGTTTTTTTCAAATATTAAAACATATGAGAGTGCAATGTTTACTGGGGATTTTTTTTTTTTTTCAGAGAGTCGATATTGTTATAAAGTTCAAAGATTAAGATTTAATTTGTTACCAAGGACATACCATAATATTTATTTATTTATTTAAATTTCTCCTAATGATTGTGCATTGTGATCATTAATATAGCTAAAATTCTAAAGAAATGAATAGCCTTAAATATTACAAAATGCATCTTAAGCTTCTTTATTTCATCAAATGTGCCAAAAATTTAATGCTGGCACATGTAACCATTGAATATTAAACCTAGAAGCAATGAATTTGCCCACAAAAACAAAAACAATGTTTTAATATCACCAACCTTTGTTACAAAATCTTTCCACAAATGTTGGATAAAAAAGTCGCTCCTCTCTGTCATTCGGACATATTTGCTTGGTGACAGAAGCTGCAAACGAAGTATAACTATAAATAACTTCTATATCGTACTAAGCCTTGATCCTTGAAGACTCTCCCACAACAGTCTCCATTCTTGTGTACCATTCACCAATACGGGTGTGCTCCACCATATCTCTACCCGATCTCAGATAGCGGATAGGTCTTAGAACCCCAAAGACGGCAAGATCAGCTAAATTAGGTTTTGAACCCCCTGAAACAGTTTTAAAAAGCCAAACATCAACAATTTGGTTGCAACATATCAGAGACCAAGTGAAATCACACGAGAGGTGCATATATTCAAGTCATTTGATCGAGGCTGACATGAAAATAGAATTATTTAGAAGATATCATATTTTTCAGGAATTTCAGAACTTTGGGAACACAGCCATGGGTCTTTCGAATATCTACAAATCATGGTTGAACTACTAATTTGTTGTAGGGTTTCACACTCTGCATAACATTATCAAGAAAAATGTTATCATAGATTATTCTATAAAATTTCGTTCTCCCAACTCTACAACACAATTCAAAAATGAAATGTAACTTTTCACTGTAACTTCAAATCCGAGAAACATCTTATGGATACTTTCACATGCTTCCCACCTTCCTATAGACCGAATACAAGCATCTTATGAATACAAGCATCGCTCAAAATAATGAACAAACTGTTCCAAGAAGACACTACATGATGGTTGGGCAATTTGAGTTAAATATCAATTGATATGTGAAGAGACTTGGCAACAAATTATTTATGACAAGAGGGTACGCGCATGCACACGCAATGCATGTGCAGAAATGAAAGACCGGTGTGACAGTCGTCCGGGGGGGGGGGGGGGAACTGAATGTAGATGGAAGGGAGATTTTTTTTTTTTTAAAAGAAATCAAAGTTTAAAATAAAAAACTTGGCAGTTAGATAGGGGTAATTTGGGCATGAAAAATTGTGAGACATAGCTTCACCAAGTGAGCCGTGTGCTTTATATAATAGGGTAGACAGATGGAGGAAGCTGAGAGGATTTACAATTACTTAGACCACTATCTATCAATTTATCGACAACATCCAAATAGGGAAAAATGGACTTTTCATTGCCATAAGTGTGTGTGCGCGCATGCAAATATGCATGCATATGTGTAGTGGTGTGTGGGTAGGTGAATGGTGGCTTTGCTGTGTCAGCTTCATATTCATATTAATCATTTAATGACAAATGACTTCTGGAGCACAGAGTCTACAGACCTAGAAAGTCCCGGCCATTTAGTGCATCCACCCAAGTTTCTGCAGCTTCGTACAAGGCTGCACGTTCATCGGTAATGTTATACTTCTTCTTCAGATTCTTGGATACAAAATACATAGCTGCAGCCCCAGCATATTTCACAGTAAGTTTCTCTGTGTAGCCGAAATTACCTGCAAGTACAGGGGTCCCATGATAACAAGCATTCTTAACTAAAACCTTAAATATAACCTCTCAAAAAAATTAAGGATGGTTTTAAAATTGCATATAACATCAGCAGACATAACCCATTACCTACAAATCCAAAATAGAATGACATAAAGCAGGAATTGAAAATAAAGGGAAGGGGGCTAATGTTTCTGCTATTATGGACAGCAAATGCAACGTAAACAACATTCAATATGTAACAATGAAGCACACCATGCACTGATGGACAAAAATAAGTTGATTGTAAGTTAGGTCCTTTGCTTTTTGCTAGGCCAACAAAGAATGTAAAAAGATGGGTGCAAACCAGGCAAAAGCATCCACTATATGACTTTTAGACCTTTCAAAGGAAGTCATACGCCAATAGGCTAGGTTACACGGACTCGGGTACGGGTATCGGGTGCGGGTGTGTATCTAGGAGTCGGACACTTCAAAATTAAAAATTAAGGATACGTGGATATGTATCCAAATATGGATACGGGTACGGGGATACATTAAATAGTTTTTTTTTTTTAAATATATTTATTATTTGAAGATGAGTTACATTATATAAATAACAAATAAAAAATCTATGGAGATGAGTTATATTATATATATATATTTTTTATAAATATTTTTATTTTAATATACATTAATTATTTAATTTATTTATTATATTTTTTAAACAATGTGTTCTAATTAATTTTTTTATTTTATTTTACATACATGTGTTTATTTTTTTATTAATATATATAAGTATATATTATCTTATAAATATATTATATGTTATATAATAATTATTATATAACATATAATAATAGTTATTATTATTATAGTTAATAACTATAATAATAACTATTATTATTATATAATAATAATATTTATTATTATAGTTATTAACTATTAATAGTTAATATTATTATAGTTATCAACTATTAATAGTTTATTAACTATTATTATTATTATAGTTATTATAATAATAGATAGATGCGAATAGATAGACAGAGTCAGGAAGAAGATAAAATTACAGAGAGAGGGAGAAGGAGAAAAGGCGAAGCGATCGCGATCGCGATCGCGAGGGAGAGAGAGAAGGCGAGAGATAGAGACCGGATGGGGCTTCGATCGACTGATGGAGCTTCAATCTTCGACTGGATCGACCGGATAAAGCTTCGACTGGATGGAGCTTCGACTGTATCGACTGGATGGAGCTTCGATCAGGTTCTCTCTTGTTCTCTCCTCTTTCATTTCTTTTGCTGTCTGTGAAGAGCCGTGTTCGAGAGAGAACAGGCAAATCCGACACAGATCCCACACCCGTACCCGTGTCGTGTTGTGTCAACACAGGTACTTCGCCCAAAAGTGGCGTGTCCATGTAACACAGCCAATAGATCTATACCTTTTTTCTAAACTTTACTAGACTTTGAACCCATAACCTCCAAAATAAACGGGAAGTTCTTATTAACCCAGTTACATTGTATGTTGATTTGGAGTACATTCAGTAATTATATAAAATATGAAATAATATAGCATTATTTTGGTCAGGTACATGTCATATATTTTAATTATAACAACATATTCAAGCACATACACATTTATACAAGTATATACAATTATACCTACATAATATTTCAAGAAGGGTATTAAAAGTGAAGATAGAGTAAAAATGTGTGATTTACATTTATTATATTGATTTTTATCTTTTATTCATTTGGACGAAGGACTTTTTTATATGCAATGCAATGTGATGATGGTTTGGGGATGGGGCTTGCACATATAATACTAAGAATTTTATATTGTGCTCAGTATAAAAGTGATTGAGCTAGCTTAGCAGTTTTGTCTCTTAATTAAATGCATAATGAGCCCCAGGTTTGATTCTCCCTCATTATTTAATGCTTTCAATAGACTAACCCAATAAGGAGCTCATTATAGCCCACTCTAACCTACAAAATTTAGTAGGGGTAATTGGTTACCCAATTACAACCTGTGTAGAAAATAAGTGAACACAACCCATGAAATAACAAACGGGTTCAGGCAGGTTGTCATGTTCAGGTTAGCATTGCCACCTCTACTTGCATCTCAAGAATTTATCATAAGTGCATGAAAATCAAGGAATATATAAACCAATAATATCTTATGTGTCTTCTCTATCCAATTAAGTGAAGAAACACATCAAAACCAACTCCTCAATTTACAAATTAATGCATTAATCCACATACATTCACCATTGCTTGAGATATAATCAAAGGACTGGAGACTTGTGTAAGTATATATATATCACTGTTTGGTGGTACGATATGCACCAAAGGATAACCATATGCATTATTTTTTTACAAGGTCCATGTATCTTACCATTGCTAGTAATATAATCAAAGGACTCCAAAGCCTCAGAAGTATTTCGGTAGATATTTGGAGAGAGAACATGCACCAAATGATTATCAACCCATCTGTAACATAAAACAATAAACCAAATGCGTCAAAAGCTCAATTCCATTAACACATCATATCTGTCCTAATAGGAATGTAAGCATTACTAATACTAGCAATGGGTGCAAATGTGATTCTATCGCAATTTTACATTTAAATTTTTGAATGGTTTGATGACTAAGAAAAACTGTTTTGCAGTCATTAGATGTGGCAGTTATTGAATATGAAGGGCTTTCTTGGAGGGGAAAAAATAAAAAAAGAAGAAAGAAAGAAAGCATGACAGCGTTCACACCAAATGGGGTGTATGCTTTACATAATCGAATAGATAAGTTAATCCTACCACAACAAATAACGGCAATAAAAGTTTCCATATAACTAAAAGCCAAGCACACTAAGGAAAAGCTCTGGAGTATCAGTTTTGACCCAAGTAAGAAGATTAAAAAATCTAAAATTTGTTTTTGTAATCAAAATATTTTTTTTTTTGGTCATGCCATATTTTAAATTTTCTTAGTTAAATTTTGATTCTATTTCTTGAAGTTTGTTGACACAAGAACATCCTTGAAGTAGCAAAATTTGTGGGCTTAGGTTTGGAATGTAGTAGTGGACCATGGGCCGTATGTGTTTTCATGCACATCCACCCAATTAACGTTAATGGATCTTCAAGTGTGGCCTTGAGTATACTAGGTGTTTTCATAGTTTAATTTGAAGTTTCAAAAAAAATGAATTCCTATTCCTTGTAGAATTAAGAAACAACTAACATCTAATATCTATGAACTTTGGTCATTTAAAAGAATTTCCCAGCAATTATTAAACCTCTTTTAAGGATCATTGTCATGACTGTAGGTATGATGCCAAAGGAATGGCAGTGACATGCTACTTTGAACATTTAGACAAGCCTAAGTTGGAAAAGCAACACCTTCGCTCCACCCAAACCTTTCATTCTTCATATCTAACAGCATAAAATAACTGCCTCATTGCAAAGAACATGGGGCAAAAATGCTGCAGGTCTGGAGAGTGGTATGCACATGAGTGTAAAATGGGGTGGAAAGGGAGACTACACAATAGAAGAGCCAGAGGGAGATCCAACAATTAATACTACGAGATTCTAGCAACTTTTCACCATCAAATCAAAGCCTATTCTACACCCTACATATTCAATAACTTTTATAGTAACGGCTAAAGGAAAAAATTAACCACAACTATCAAATTATACAATTAAACAGACTTCTTTGACATATATAACATCATTTTCTACCTTCATAAATGTGAACATCATGTGCCTTGTGGGGTCTAGTAGAGAACACAGAATCACACTCAAGATCATATATCTGTATTAATCATACAAATCACTTCCCCTACGCTTTCAGCATCATGTATCCAGCCAGACAAATCACATTTCACCATTATTATTTATCTAGCAACGCAAACAACCATACTAATACTATAGTAAGGCAAACAGCATATTTTACTAGCAGCTAGCCAAATTACTTCAAACAGTTTGCACCAAAAAATATTGAATACAAATCAGTCAAAAATCCAGTCCCACCGTGCTAACTCTCAGGTTTAAAAGTAACCTCTAAGGTTTTTATTTTTCTTTTTCTTTTTGTTTCTTTTTCTATTTTCTTTCTAATTCTGAAGTTCGAGATTAACTGGCCAGCAGAATTTTCTTTTGTGTGAAACATGCAAGTATTTAAAAAATGAAAACTGGATAGATAGATAAATATGATACCGGCGCCATTTTTTCTCTTCATCATCATTAGGGACTGAATCAATAGATTTCTCAGGAAGAATCTTGCTGCCCAGCTTATCAATTATATCTGCAAAATGCCACAAGCTTGTGATAACAAATATAAACTGATAACAAATCCATAGCATGGCTAGTTTTCTGTACCATATTATACATTTCAATCAGAAATCCAATCAGGAGGATGGGGTGGGAAAGGAATGACAATAAGGATGGGAAGAGAGGGGTGACAATTTTACTTATAATAGCAATAGAAAGAACCTGATGAATCAACCAGCTGCTCACCATCCACCATAAGTATAGGCACTTTTTTGTAATCAGACCATTTAATTTCCTTTTTACTAAGTGGGTTCACCTCCACAACTTTGTACGGTAAATCATAATAGTCCAAGAATGCTGAGATCACAAATAAACACCCAAACTTTTAGCCACTAAACAAGAAAATAACACAAGAAGTAAAGCATATAGCAAAACAGTGATATCTTGATTCCATCTTCCACAAACCATCTCGCATAGTCTTGTGGCATATTTTAACTGATTAATCCATCCATATCAAGAGAAAAAACAGAATAGTAATGATATACTAAGAAATATAAGTTAATCAAGAAATATCATGGCATATTTTATTTCACATGGAACCCACCTTGAACATTACATAATTGTGTGCAAGGTTAACTTAAGTCTAAATTTTATGATTTATAAGTTATAATGCAGCTAGACAAGTTTATTTGTGTTTTATTAGGTTTTAGTATGCAAGGGTATCCTAGTAATCTTAAGACTTGCCAAACATGGTTAACCGTTTGGTAAATGGGTCACAACATAAATCATATTTTTAGGTCTCATATGATGAGGCTTTTAATCGTTCTAGAATATCCTTTTTAGTCAAAGTTTGTTAATCATTGTTGTAAGTCACATTCCTCGTAAAACTAGAAAAAAAATCTGGTAACTTATTGTTAGCATCTAATTGGTCATTTAATAGGGATTTATATTTTGAGAATCCATAAGAAAGGTTGTGAAGCTTTGTGTGGTGTCAACTTTATCTTACAGCAAAGCTGCAGAAATTTAAGTGGGATTCCTAAATTCTTCTTTCATTTTATTCCTTTTAACTTTCTCTTTGCAAAAACAACATTATCACCAGGTTACTTGTTTTATATACCTCTTTTTTATCCCTTTCAACATTGCAAAAACAACAATATTATTGCCAGGTCCTTGTTATAGACCTCTATTTAGCCCTAACCCTACCAAATCAAGCCTAGAATAGTCCTAATCCCTTTCTAGGCTTTGAATTAGCACCAAAAGCCATTGTCTTAGAGAATTCTAACATCTATTTCCCCCTTTTATGCTAACATATAATCAATCAGTGACTCATTTTCCCTATAATTCAACAACATTGTACCAAGCAGTCCAATCTTTTATCAACCAAACAGTCCTATCATCAGTTAAATTTAATTTCAATGTAACAATCACTCATTTTATGAACAATTTAGCAACATTGCAAAATACAATATCTATGAACCAGAAAACGAGATCAAGAACAACAACAACAAAATGAAAAATAAGTATAGCTCACCTTTAACCTTATTACAGAAAGGGCAAGCTTCGTACTGATAAAGGACAACCTCCTTGGGAACAAGCTCCGGCGGTGGACGCTCCTTAGCGTAGGCCTCCTGAAACAGTGACGTGGCTCCGGCGACCGTGACCAGAGCTCCGGCGAGTCCGAGAGACGCGATTTTGGCCGAGCTGGCTGATAGGGCGGCGGACAACCAACGGCGGCGAGAGGAGAAGCTAGTGGCGCCGTCGCTCGCGGCGGTTCCGTAGAAGACGACGTGGAGGAGCCGGTGGTGGACCGTGGCGACGGCGGTGGCGTCGTGGTAGGGGAGGAGAGCTCGGTAGATGACGGAGGAGGCGAGAGTCGAAGCTCTTCTCATGGTGTGAGGAGATCCAAGTTGAGAGTAAAAGCGTGTTGTTAATGGAGTTGTGTAGAGAGAGTTTTGGGTTTGTCTTTCAGATCGAAGAAAAAAGTCGATTGAGAATTTATTTACGCTTCGAGGCCTTTCGAAACGAGACTGCCTGCTGGCTATTGCGTGGCTGTTTAATAACTTCAAAATACATCACATTTTTTCCCCCAATTTGTTAATTTTGTGGTTTTTTTTTTTTTTAAAATTATATGAAAAGAATTCGTAATTTTTTTTTATGATCTTATATCTAAAGCCTTGTTTGGTAATTTTTAATTTTAGTTAAAAAAATCATTATAAATTACCATATCATTCTTTTTATT
This sequence comes from Camellia sinensis, assembly GCF_055761805.1. NCBI lineage: Eukaryota > Viridiplantae > Streptophyta > Magnoliopsida > Ericales > Theaceae > Camellia > Camellia sinensis. Next base: position 140,652,409 of record NC_138975.1, read on the forward strand.
TTTTTGCACATCCTTTCATAAAAATTAAAAAATTACTAAAATCAAGCCACATCCATATTATAACATATATCAACAATGCTTAAGTTTTATAGTTCGAAGACTCGAATATCTTAAAATAATGTTGTTTTAGGTATAAAACGATATCGTTTTAATATATTCGAACTATTCGAGCTACATGAATTTGACTTATCAAATATTTTTTAGCATATAAACGGATTATTCTTAAAAATGAATAAGTTATATAAATAAAATGATCTAATAGTATAATAATCGATGTTGGATTAATAGATTTTGTTTAGTTCACATTTCCATAAACTATTTTTAGACGTCCTTTGTCTTACTATGTTTTTCATATTTTAGTTTTTGTTTTTAATTTTTGAATACATAAAGACTAGATGTATCTAAAAAGTAATTAAAAAAATAAATAAATCACTAAAATATAAATTCTCAAACAAAAAATGTACACGGTTTTTTGTTTAAATTTTTATTTATTTTTAGTGATTTTTTTAAATATTTTAATCAATTTATTGCACTTTTTAAATGTAAATTGATTATATGCATCTAAAAAATATTATAAAAAAAATTAAATTGTAAAAAAAACACTAAAAAAATAAAAAAAAATTTTAAAAATAACTTTTCAAAAATCAAACCAAACATAATTTTCTTAGACCTTTTCTAACCCTTACTCAAATATTTCATCAAATTTAAATTTGTCAAAAAATGCTAACTTTTTAAGCCCTAATTGTGTCATCAAATGATGGCAAAATTAAAATTTTTATCAAATCAAAGAAGTATTTAATTTTTTATCAAATTTCAAAAGTGATTGTTAATGAATAACCGAGTGGACAACCAACCAGATAATCAAATTCAGAAAATTTTGATGAAAATTTGCTCTAAGTCCGATGACCAGCTATATTTGATAAAAAGGTTAAACCTTATCTTATCAAATCAAATTTTTACATAAATTTAATGAAAAATTTAAGCATGGGAGAACTTCTTAATTAATTATATAAGTCAAATAATAAATTAACTTAAACCCTAACAAATGACTCATTAAAAATAAAATTGAAACCAAACACGTCCCAAGTTCCCTAAGGGTTGGTTTGGAAAGTGGGTTGACTTTTTAATTTTTTGGTTTTTTTAGTTATTTTAGCTTGGACTAAAAAGCTTAGTTTGGGAAGGACTTTTTGACTTTTTGATTTTTTTGACTTTTTTTGTGAGAGAAGAGTATAATGATTATGAGCTGAATGTGATATTTTATTTTTTTAACTAAAATAAAATAACTAAAAAAATTAAAAAAAAATTAAAAAAAAAAGAAAAAGAAAAAAAGAAGCCTATTCCCAAACGGTGCCCTCCTTCCTCCTCGCAGCCCCTTAAACCCTTCAAAACCCTCTCTCTCTCTCCCCCCCCCCCCCCCCCCCCCCCCCCCCCCCCTCCTTCTGAAGATGTCAGCTTCGCGTTTACTCTCTCTCTTGGGAGCTTCAATCTTCCATAGCGGCGCATCTCTCTCTCCACCCCATCCAATTCGATTCAACAACCTCCTCTCTCCTCGTCTCTCACCTCTTCGGTTCCGCCGCTACATTTCCTCTTCCGCCGCCGTAGATAATATCTCCGGCAACAGCCTAGAAACTTCTTCTTCCGATTCTCATCACCCGTGGCCCGAATGGGTCGCCTTCGTCGATCGCTTGCAGGCCAAAGGCTACTTCGCCGGAAATTCTTCCTCTGCGGCGGCGGCGGAGGAGGAGGAGGGTGAGGATGGTGGTGGTGGAGGTTTTTACAAGGACATGAATGTATTGAAGGACGCTTCTCTCAGCTTCGCTCGTGACCGTTTTGACATTTTCAAGTAAGGGTATTATTTTCCGTTTTGGTTTCTCGGAAAATTTGGAAGAAAACAAAGGGAATTCAAAATTTTAGGGTTATGATTGCTGTGTCTTTTGTTTCCCAAAGACCCAAAAACTCAACATAGTGAAGCTGAATATGTGTATTTAAGACCTTTTGTTTATTGGGTCCTGCTGGAAATGGCCAGCTGGTGTTTGTTAAGGATCAAATAATGTTTTTAAGTTAGAAATTCAATACACATTTCGCACATTCTCGTACAATTGTATATATTTCTATACACTTTTTTTTACAAATAGGACATCATTAACCCCTGCCCGTTGGGCGGTGATTAGCATTTCGCTTGTTTATTTTCTTCTTGTTATGCAGATCATTGTCTCGGGAAGATATTCAGACAGTTGTGGGGAGTGGGTGTCCTAATCTTTTACGAAAAGCTGTTAATTCAGCTAAAAGGTTGAGAGCATATGTGCGACTTGATGAAGGAGATGTAAGTTCCTCCATTAATTAATCAAGCATTTTTATCAGTTGGGTTATCAGTGAAAAACATATTGTGCGTATCTTAATTAATCAAGCATTAAACTTAGTTGATTTTTTTGCTCTGACTGACACGAATACTAAAGTGCAGGTATGTAGTGCTTGCAATCTGCGAGGATCATGTGATAGAGCTTATGTTATACTAAAAGAAACTGAAGCAGAAGCACGCACAGTGGATGTTGTGCGTATCTTATTGTTCTATGCACTGGATCCACTTGTTATTTCCGGTGGGGAAATGCCTCCTGGTAGAGCTCTTGTTGAAGCATCCGCAAGAAATTTGCTTTCGGACTTGATTGTACTCAGTGAAACTTCACCTAATCATACACTTCCGAAAGCTGCAGTACAAGCTTCCCATAAGAAGGAACGGTCTCTAAATTTTATCAATGATGAATTCTCTACAGATGTTGAAATGAAGAGGGGAGATTGGATGTGTCCCAAGTAAGTCAATCTTGGTTATTTTATTTTATTTTTTATAACATCCCCCCCCCCCCCCCCCCCCCCAAAAAAAAAAAAAAAAAAAAAAATGCCGCAGATGAGGATGCATTTGATTTGATGTCTATGATGAGATTGATTCTTGGTTCTCAAGGACAAAAAAGGTTTCAGCTGACAATATACACATGGCAATCTAGGATTCTTCTATTGTTCAAATTTCAATTAGAAAACCCTGTCACCTTGAACATTAGTTTGACGGCCAATCATCATTTATAAAGGTTATTTCCCCCCTTCTATGAGTACCTCTTTGCCTTTCCTGCTACTTCTGTGTTCCTTTCACTTTAACCTTTCATCTCCTCACCGTGGTTGCACCTAGGAAGAAATTGTCTCAAGGAAGTGATGAAACTGAGGCCAGAACCCAAATCAGGTGACTCTTAAAATGCCAAGGGGACTCATTAAGCCATTAATAATCTATGTTTCTCTTACCTTTTCCCCGTTAGTGATTTGGAAGCTTTAAGTAGGTTCAACAAAGAAGATGGACAAAAAATGCCGGTTTTGGATCCCGGGGAGTTGTCTTGGAATCTTGTCTTTCTATGATTGGCGTCAAGTAACTTTCTTGAAGTTGAAATGCATGCACTTGATGAACAAATGCAGTTTTCAGTACATATTGTCTGAATATGTTTTTTCTTTCTCCCCATCTTTCATTACTTAGCTATTGCTTGCATTCCAATTGAGTCACTGTCTCACAGACTTTCTTCAATCGATGAACTCATGTCCTTGAACTTTCTTTGTAGATGCAACTTCATGAATTTTGCTAAAAATCAACGATGCCTTAAATGCAAAGAAGATGGCCCTAAAAAAGTTGGTTTCGATGATGTCGAAATGAAGAAAGGAGATTGGATCTGCCCCGAGTATGTTCTCAATTATCGTAATAGTGATATACTTGAAAAATATTTATGTTTTAACTTTTTTTCCTGGTGTGATTGTTTCAGCAGTATTGCTCTATCCTTATTACTGTCGTATTGTTAGAGATGCAACTTGCATTTTCAACAATTGTTAGTTTACCCCTTTATTAGCACACACAAACCCTTAAAAAACCCTATATTTTTTCCACCTTTCTTCCATAAATGCTAACCGTACGCAGTCCTAAGTAGAATCCTTTTGTTGTTTTCCATTAATTTAGGCTTACTACTAGTAGTGGAGTGATCCCCTGCTCATCCTTCATCATTAGGCTTTTTATTATACGAACTTGTCAAGATGTGAGAAGCACCAAAAGCACCAATGTTTGGTGCTACAAGACAGGATATGGGTATGGATGTGGGATATGATTGTAAGGTCACTCTGCAAAGAAGTGATGGAAAATGTATCTAGCACACTTGAATTTGTATAGGGCGTTCGAAACTATTTTCTATTAGTAAATAGATATTTCCAGATTAGTGGAGTTACTCGTGTTTAGGCAGCTATTTTAGAGAAAATCTTATTTTTACCTTAAGTTAACCAATGAAGATTAGTTAGGCATAGTGATAATCGGGCAGTGTCCCCAAGTCCTAAGATTATGGGATTAGATGAATCCAATGCATTGGCACACACCTGCTGTATACCTGATTCCATACAACATGGAATTTGTCTTCATATATTTGGTTCTACAACATTAAGGGCTTTGATTGGATTAGAAGAAACCTTAAAGGTGGTTGCTCACACTCTTCCTAATTTCTTCTTGTTAGACTTCTTCCCCATCTTTTTCTATGTTCTGCTTTTGTAACATTCTTCTCTCCTTTCTCTCTTAACCTAAAGTTGTTGGATGTGAGAAGCTTTCTTGTACTTGGTTGGTTGCTTGTTCCTTTCTCACAGATGCTAGCACTAATTTGTTGGTTTTACATCAGTTGACTTATTCTTCATAGCAGTGTTATCAAAAGCGTATGCGCCTAGGGCACAAGGTGTGCCTAAGCACCCCTGGGGCAAGGTGACTTTAATGAAGCACGGTTGAGGTGTACAAGGTGCATCAAGGCACAATCCTCTTTCAATTGTGCTTGATTTGTTAACAATGTGATGTCAACCCTTCAATATAATGAAGCCCATTATAATCTTGTGTGCTGGCACTGCTATCAATGCCCCCCAAATAAATAGAGCCTCAACCCTAGTCAACAAATTGAAGATACATACGAAAGCTTTTATATTTTTGCTTATATACCACTTTTTTTGTTTTACATTTTTGAGTTTCAGAAACCTTTTTAATATAGTTATTTGTTGGAGTCATAAAATGCTTGCATCTTAAGAATTTCATATATTTTTTATGGGAATGATGCCCTGCATACTTTGTTGCAGATGCAGTTTCATGAATTTTTCTAGAAATGTACGGTGCTTGAAATGCAAAACGGAGGGCCCTAAGAGGGTTAGTGTGGATGATGTTGAAATGAAGAAGGGAGATTGGAACTGCCCACAGTAAGTTTGTTATTGTTTTCCACCTGTTAAGAAACATACCGTGGAATAATGCTTAATTTTACTGCCATATTTTGATGGACAAGTTGTGGCTTTAATTACATAGTATTAGAATGCAAATATTAGGATAGTTTTCTAATTAAATTTGGATTTTTGTGGTCTATTTATATTAGGTTTTTGACATTGTAATATTTAGCTTTGATTAGTAAGATACATTGAGATTGAGAAAAGACTAGCTGTTGTGTGTTCCTCTCCATCTCTTTTGGTTCTACACCACTCATCTTATTGTTTTTTTGCAGGTGTGGGTTCATGAATTTTGCAAGCAACAGAAAGTGTTTACGATGCCGAGAGCAACGTCCCAAGAGACAGCTGAATCCTGGAGAGTGGGAGTGCCCCTCGTGAGTCTCTCTCTCTCTCTCTCTCTCTCTCACACACACACACACACACACACACACACACACACACACACACAGAGTTGAAGTTTGATTACAAAGTTGAGTGGTAAAAGCCATTAATGCATGGATTTGTTTTTTTTTTTTTTTTTGTAGATGTGATTTCTTGAATTACAGAAAGAACATAGTGTGCCTGAAATGCGATTGTGAACGCCCCAAAGACGTGTCGACACAGTATGAAGACCAGCTTTGGCATCGTCCTAATTAGGTAGCTTCTTGACAAATCCTGAGCACGTTTATTTATAAATGGAGATGATCACGAGAACGCGAAAGTACCCACCAGATAATTTGTTGGGGCATTCGAATTCCACAAGCAGAGAGAAGATAACCAAAGGTGGCTATAGTTTTCTGTTTGTAATTTTAAAAACCGATAAATTCTGTGGCGTTCTGGGCTGGGCTGTGTGGTTTCAGCCTCTCCGATTGTTTTTTGTTTCCTTGAAAGTATTTTAAGTACATGTTCCTTTGATGAAAAACCCAAAGCATTTGTTAGTTGTTAAAACACAAAGTATTTTAGGCATCTTGTGTGAATTCTTCTATCCTGTTGCTCAAAAGAGTGGTCTGCCCAAGGTCCCCCATTTCAATGGCAGATTAAATATTCACAGATTATGTTTTTCTGGTTTTTACTTTATTTATTTTATTTTTAAAACCTCAATTTTGAGCAAGCTCATTAAGATAAACAAGTCTCCTTCACACTTTTTTTTGTGGTTTAGACAAATTATCCCATGCATAATGGATAAATAATCTTTAGAAGGGAGGTATTGTTAAAGGAAAATGTTTAAGATTTCCAAAATGTCATTGCAAAATTTATTCACTATAATTTTAGAATATGCCAGTTATTTATTTATTTAGAAATCAATCAACTAAACTAATCCCTGTAACCTTAGCGTAACTCAAAAGACATTCCTATATTTTATTTGAGGGAAAATATCTCGTAGCTTAAATTTTGTGGCTCAAAAGTGGTTTAAATGGCCAAAAGTCGTTTTGGCCATTTTTATGTTGTTCTGTACTCAAAACGACGTCGTTTTGGTCATTTGAGTCACTTTGAGCATTTTTTATGTTGTTCTGTACTCAAAACGACGTCGTTTTGGCCATTTGGGCCACTTTTGAGTCACAAAATTTGAGTTACGTAACATTGTCGTTGTTTGAGAGTAGTTCTCTATAAACAAACTTTTTATTATTGGATGGGAAAGAATAAGACACGATTGAGGATTTTTAAGTTTTGAAGCATACAAAAAGAGTCATTTTGGTTTGGAGTAATGCTGGGTGGCCTGAAAAGGTAGTTGATTCGAATGGTCCAAATTTCACCTCGCCGGTTGTCTAGGCGGACGTTTAGCGAGGAGACTGACAACTGCGGTCGACAAAGGTGACAATCACGGTCGACAAGTTTTCATCTGGTCGTCCGAGTAGACGTCCGACCAACACCCATTCGGGAGCCGCTCCTTTTTGCGCTACCAAAATGCTTTGGTTTGTTATCAAATCAGTCTTAAAAGAGTTGCTTTTTTAGACTAAAATAAATGAAAAATACTAGAGGTCCCAAATTTTCTATCAAATAAATGACCAAATGTCTCACATAAGTGGGGGCCCACAAAATTGCAGACTCCACACCCATGTGAGACATTTGGTCATTTGTTTGGTAGAAAATTTAGTATCTCTAGCATTACCCAAAAAAAATGCTCTGCGTTAATGCGTGGACCATAAGCCCCTACTTGCCCCATCTATTCTAGCTAACCAAGGGAGACCCATGCAGCAAGAAACAAGAGATCTTGCGGATTCTTAACTTGCAAAAAATTGGAAAAACTAAACCACGTATAAATTGAGTCACATTTCAAAATCTAATTTAACCGCTCAGTGGCACACTAGTTGTGTTAAAAAAATTTGTTTGTGTAACTTTTTTTCTTTAGGTCGTAAATTTGGTGAGTGAAAAAATGAGAATAATGCAGAGAAAACTATGAGAGAGAAATTATGTGAGAAATATTTAGTTTTAAATATCACTCCTTTCCTTTTCCATGAATTCTTATCATTTCATATGTCATTTTAATCTAAGGTTTCTTAAAATAGGACAAAAAGACAGAACAAAAATTTCTCACTTTCCTCCTCAATGCCCCCACCAAATTCAAGTACAAAACAAAGCCTAACAAAATTTTTGATCCAAAAAAAGAAAAAAAAAAAGAAAAAGAGAGGAACATAAAATGCAAAAACAAAAGGAGGTTGGAAAGTCTGACTATAAGTACATGACATTGGTTATTTCTTTCTGTAAATATAAATAAATGATGCACAAAAATAAAATAAAATAAAAATAATAAGTAGACCTTTTCTTCCATGTGCCAAATCTATGTTAAATAAATACAAGTTCTTCATCTCTGCTAATGAAAGGGCACATTTCTTGTTTCTTTGCCTCAAAGCCTCTCTAATCTGCAACATGCCCAAAACAACCGAGGCTGCTCTCTGTCTGGTTTGGAGGAGAACCCAACAACTATACATCATTCTGCACTACAAAGCTTACCTTTTTTTCACCAGTTAATTGGCCACAGGAGCAACAAGGTCAATAGGTGGTTGTGGGACCACCTCCCCGGCACCAGCAGCAGCAACAGCATGCCTGCGTTGTCGCTCACGAAGGTAAAGGACTGTCAGTAGGCAGACGAAGAGAGTGAGTATTGTCGCGTTTCCTTCCTCCATGATCACATTTTCCACCCATGCTTCCATTTTGGGAAAGACATCAGGCAGTGAATCAATCATATCAACCTAGAATAAATTCCAACGTGGCATTATTTACCAATTTCAAAAATTTACGTCTGGTTTCTGCATTTTGAAGAAGATGACCAGGTATTTGAGACAAAGAAACTCACCATGAAACTGTTCTCATAGTTCTTTCGTACCCACAAGCTAGCAAGGGCCAGCGTTACAGGCAACTTTGCTGCAGGATCAATCTCTAGTGCCTGATCGTAGTAACGCTTGGCAAGATGAAGATCAAAGGGAAGCCCTTCACCATGTTCATGCATGTATCCAAGGTTGAACATGGCTTGCGCATTGGACTGGGATTTAGCATGCTTGTAAGCCTCTGCGGCACGTTCATAATCTCTTTCCGTACCCTGAAAATTGAAGTAGAATATAAAACAGAATAAGAACTATAGTCTTAAAAACTATAAATCCTACTCCTTCAGAGTTACATACCCGGCCATAGTAATATGCATCACCGATCAACAAAGCAGCATGTTCATTACCCTGCTCAGAAGCTTGCCACCATAAAGAATGTGCACGCTGATGACTTTCTGTATCAGTGCAGAAACCTGATTCTCCCATGCACATACTACGCTGTCCGTATTTGTCAAGAATCCAAGCAGCATTACTTTGTGCCACCTCATAGCCCAACTCAGCCATCCTTGAGTACAATAGAAATGCCTTGCCCACATCACCTTTCAAGTACGACTCTAATGCCCATCTAGACAAGGAGCTCCACGGTCCACGTTCTGCAACCAGCTTGTATAATCCAGTTGCCTGAAACCAAGCAGGACTCAACCATGAACAGATGCATGGATGTGTATTCATCTTGATATCATTCATAATCAATTCAAACGACAAGAGACAATAAAAAAGTCATACATTAAACCAGAACATGTAAGCATTATGATCCAGAAGAGAGCGAAATATGATTTCTACCAACTAAATATTATAAAGACAATTAGATCACTAGAAACCTTTTTGTAACTTTGTACAAACCCAGAACAAAGACAGTAGCTGAGTTCAAGAGTAAATTTGAAGCCTTATTTTATCAGCCTATTTATGTATGTAAACATGCTACAAAATCAAAATAAAGAACTGCTTGATAAGAAAAACATAAGGATTAGGCATAGAGAGATCAAAATTCACTAAGTCATCAGAACTTTGTCAGTTATCCTATGAACAACTTCAACTGAAGCAATTTCCTTCTGTATTGAAATGTAACATGAAAGTCCAATAAGAAGAATCAAACAACTTCAACTGAAGCAATTTCCCTCTGTATTGAAATGTAACATGAAAGTCTACTAAGAAGAATCAAACAACAGCATGTAAAATGTGTATAATCAAAAGGATTATAATGACACTACATGCTATTATACTAATTAGATCAACTCAAAGTTCAAGCAAATTAGCAATGGTAACACATCAAAATAAATAATACTAACCATATTCCCTTTCAATGGAATAGCAGGTGAACAGAGTCTTTTTATTTCTCACATTTCCTTTTATTAAATTGAAAAGTGAATAAAAAGATTTTGTCACAGACAGGGGGGCAGGGGGAGAGAGAAGAGAGAGAGAGAGAGTAATGGGGATTATCAAAGCATAGGAAGGCACTGAGCAGAAAAATGTTGGTTCCGTTTGGTAGAGTTTTCTAAATATGATTTGAGAATAGAGTTGTATTTTGAGTTTGTGAGTTTTGAAATTATGATTTGAGTGTGGAAAATTTGTTTGGTGAATGAGTTTTGAAAAGAGTAGGGAATTTTTGATGTGACATATGATATTTGATACAAAAACTTACAACTTATAACCAAAAACACAACTCAAAATTCTATTAAATCTCATAAATTTTTTTTAAAAATTCGGAAAATATTTTTTATTGAATATATAAAAATTAACATGTGTCAATTGCCAAAAAAAAAAAGCACTATTCCGGTCAATCGGCTGGACGGCCGGTGGGACGACCGGTTAGCATAAATTCTTCCGTCTTCGACCAAGTTTTCAAAAGTGAGTGTGGAATTAATTTTTAAAAATCCTAAACAAACACTATGCTCAAATCAAGCTCTGAAACTAACGATCTAGAGCTCCACTAAACAGAGCCGTCCTTTTTTCCCATCCTTTGCCCAAGCCTCTCACGTCACTCTTGTTCTCAAGAGACAAAATATAAGATCAGATGAGTAGCATTTTCATTTCAAACTACGTAAGGGCTTAACATTAGGTTCCACAATATTTATGTATTTTTTCTACAATGTATAACAATTGACACTTCTCAAATGCAATTGTGAGCAACTCTTTCAAAGTTAAGTCAGTCACTTGGTAAACCAAAAGGCTATCTGGTCCAACCATTCTCCAGGGACAATTGGCATTGACAGAGGGAGATATAAACAAAACAAAACAAAACCAAACCAAAACAAAATGAAAGGAAACATGAGTAAAAATAAAGTAGTGAGGGTCTAAGGTAAGTAAAGACCAAAATAGATACAAAGACACTAAAGGTAAAAGCATAGCAAACAGAAACAGAAAAAAGATCATGCATTCAGATTTACCATAGGGAGGTTTAACTTGAGCCCCACACCAGTATGAAACATCTTTGCCAGCTGATAAAATGCTTTGGGTTGACCCTTATTAGCAGCCAGTATAAAGAATTTGCATGCTAGCTTTACATCCCTTTTTACACCGATGCCTTTGAGATACATCACTCCCAGATTGTAATTCCCACCAGCTTCCTCATTCTCAGCAGCCTTCTCAAAGTATTCTTTTGCCTGTAATGCAAAATAATCAGCAGGTTACACAAACCCTGAAATTAATCTATTTAGACAGACACAGAAGAACCACAAGTGAGCAAGCTGCAGTTGCAAGGAACAATAGGGAAAAGCTTCTTAAAAATTTAAGCACAAAGAAAAAAATATTGCAGTTGTATTTTTCTAAACAAGCTCTTCCTAGATCCAACTCTATTCAACCGTGTTCACATGTGAGAATGAAAAGTTCTGAGTAAAGAAGAGGATCTAATTATTGGGTAGGATTCCCTTGACGATTCTCCTCTCTAATTGTGATGAAGCAAGTATAATAAAACCTATTTAAGGGCGCAAAGGAAAAGAGTCAGAGGCAAGTGCCTGTTTGTTTATTTATTTTGGTAGGGGATGCATCCATTACTAAAAACGACACTTGCAGTCCACTTACAAATGTATGGACATAGTTTCTTTTATAAAGTGCTCAATGACACCGAGCCACTATCTATTATTTTGATATTTTTTGAAATATATCCGTTGTACTCAATCATTTTGGTCTGAACCAAGTTTCTTCTACATCCTCTTCCAACTTCTTGTCCAAACAAGAGATAACTAAACTCTCCAACAATTATTTGTGTTGAGGACATAAATAATAAAGTTATCCTCTCTAATTGCTTAAGCTTTTAAATGAGTTAGTGGTCAACAATTCAACATAATATAGAGCAGGTTATATTATGGGGAAGGTTATGCATCGGTTCCACTTGAATTTTTTTCAATGCTAGGCCAGGATACAGAGAATAAAACCTGCTGAGGGTTCAGACATAAAGACAGATGCATTCATGGTAGAGGCAGCTTAGTATCTCCACATGAATGGATTGGTGCAGCCTCAGCAACTAATCAATAGCAATACCCTTAACAATAAAGTCCACCAATTTGGAGGAAGTATAATTAGATTGAGCAAGAAAGTATGTTGAGCAAAGAAGAAATACAAAAGTATCCTAGATAAAGCAAATGTAAAAGGAACGGCATACACATAACTAACTCAGCCAAGAAAGTATAAGAAAGCTAAAACCAAATCTATACAAAGAAGCAGGCCAAACAGCAATAAAACATTTGCATGAATAAGAGACCAAAATTATCTTACTTTGGTGTTGTTCTTCTTGTCCACTCCATAACCCTTGACATATAAATACCCCATCCCATTATAAGCTGAATAAAGTTGCTGTCTGGATGCAAGTTTAAGCCACTCAAATGCCTTAGTGTAATTTCTCTCAACTCCAGCTCCTCTTGCATATATCTCCCCAAGAAGTTCCATGGATCTTGGTTCACCCTTGTCCACAGCCTTCGAAAACCATGACAATGCCTTGACATGATCACGCCTCAGTCCTCTCAACCCGAAGTAGTAAAATATCCCAATTTTGTACATGGCTAAAGCATTTCCTTTCTGTGCCTGGTATTCCAAGATCTGGAAATCCTCATCCTCCTCCCCTCGGGACTTCCTTAGGGCCTCCTTGTTCTCCTCTGCTCCATTATGAATCCTGATCGGTTCAATCACAGGTGAGTCCTTTGAAATTAGGAAGCTATTGACCGCTACCTCCGCCAATTCAGCATATAGCTTGACAGCTTTATCATACATCTGCAACCAATCAAAACAAGAATATTCAACAAACTGGAAAATTGCAGGAACCAAATATTACAAATTTTTTCATAATCATTTCTGTAGCTAGGGCTTTCACTCATCAAGTATTGAATGTGGTTCAATAATTGCTAGACCTAAGAGCAAAGATTCCTTTCCCGTCATAAAATAAAACTGTTGCAATTATTGCACAAAATGACAAGCAATCTCAATTTTTTGTTTTGTTGTGTTATTCCTAGTTATAGTTTAGAAAGGAAACATAAGTGAACTGACATATATGAAAATTTTGTAATAGAAACTAAAGCCTACATAACTGTTTATACAAGCTCAATAATAAAATAATAAAGAACTTGTCTAACTACATGAAAAGAAAGAAAAAAAGAGGAAAAGAATTAAACATTTTTTGACAGTTGCATATCCATCTATCATAAATAATAATAATAATAATAATAATAATAATAATAATAATAATAATAATAATAATAAGTGTGTTTGGTTTCAATTTTCTGAAAATTGAATTTTTTGTTTTTCATATTTTTTGTTTTTAGTGAATATTTTTAAAATTTTAGACAATTTTTTTACTTTTTCAAATGCACCTTACTTAGATGTATCTAAATAGTAAAATATTTATGAAAAAATATTTTAAAAAATTAATAAATACACAAAAATACGAAAAATGTATAGAATCTACGTTTTTTTTTTTTTTTTTTTTTTTATATTTTTGGTATTTAGTGAATTTTTTAAAAACTTTTTCACAAATATTATACTTTTTAAGTGTATTTATGTTAGGTGTGTCTAAAAATTTAAAAAATTGCTTAAAATATTTAAAAAATTTAATGAAAACAAAAAAAATACAGAAAACAAGAAAGTAGAATTTTCTGAAAAGTAAATTATGAAAACTGAAACTAAACAAAGTAAATACTTTTTTTGGACAAATTACAAATAGTAATTGAGGACTATGAAAAATACCAATCACTCCCTCATGTCCGGGAAAATACATCCCGTCCCCTAAGATTTCTAATCATATAACAAATACTAGTTCCGTTAAGTCTAATGGATAAGAAAACTGATTGATTTTGTTGGCATCAACAATTTCATTTTTTAAAATACCCAAACAATTTGCAAACCCCAAATCAATACCAACCTCCTCCCACTCACGCAAAAATCCTATTCCTCCTCTTTTAGCACCTCAGCTCACCCCACCACAAGCCCTACCACCAAAATCAACCCATCCCCATCACCAACCAGCGCCACACCCCCGCCATGGCCATCAAAATTTTAGAAAATAAAAAAAGAGGAGTTTAACTGAGAGTTTGTTTGCTAACACATGCTACTATCGCAACCTCAAGGGTTGGCTAAGCAGTATAAACCTGAGGATTACATTCAAAAGTCTCAAGTTTGAATTACCCAAGCAGCCATTGGAAGTTTGGCCGGTCGTTAACTTTAGGCATCCACTGTCCAGAGGGCGGGAGATACCCTAGATCATTAAAAAGAAAAAAACACGCTACTATCACTCTGGTTGCTGCTTTCACTCGGATTCTCCCCAGGGGGAATACTGACACTTCCATATATTTCAAAATCACATTTTACAACAAATTTCAGAGTCTAGGGTTTCCATATATTACAAAAATTTAAAATTTTCGTTACTCTTCATAAACAAGTCCTTCCATAATCAAACAAGTTTTTACATGTAGGATTCCCAATCAACCAGAAACTAACATATTTCCAAAGAATTTCAAGATACAACCTTTCCAATGTCACAACAACTTGAACCTCAATTTCAGATCTAGACCACCTATACACCAGAAACAGAAAACATAAAATTTCCTATAATTGCTAAAATCCTTTAAAAATTCACATATATGTAAACATTTATACATGAGCACAGCAAACCAATTCAACAATATATCACAGAGAGAGAGGAAGATTGAACTCACATCTTGGCGAGAATAGGTATAAGCGAGAGCCATCTTCGATTGCATATTGCCTCCATTAGCCGCAAAGTGATGGTACATAAAGGCCTTAGCCCCATTCCTTTCCCTAGTCACCCCCATATTATACAGAAACCCTAGCGCCGATTGCGCATGAGGATATCCCCCAGCCGCAGCAGCTTCGATCTCCGCCGCAGCCTCCTCCATCAACCTCGGGTCGCCGGAGCTCACGGCTGTTACCATCTTCGTCACGCCGGAGTAGTACATCGCCTCGTCGTCGGTCGCCGGATCAGCCAATTCGGAGTCAGGCTCGAAGATCGGTCGCCACGACCCCGGGTCGAGCTCCTCCTCGCGTTTGGTGTCGGAGTCGCCGAACTCGTCCCAGTCGGAGGTGGAGGAGGAGGCGCCGTCGTCATCGGCGGCGGAGGGAGCGGCGTCGGTGAGATCGTCTTGGGAGAGGACGAGGACGAAGGGGCGGGCGGTGGCGGAGAGAAAGAGGAGAGAGAAGATGAAGAAAGAGAGGAAGAAGAACTTGTCTGTGGAGAGTCGCATTGGAGTGTGGTAGATCTCTCTGTATCTAGTACTAGTTGGAGATTGTTTGGTGGATGATTCTGGGTTTGAGTCTGATGATGGAATATTATGTAAATTTGAGAGAGAGAGAGAGAGAGAATGGTTGTTGTTGATGACGTCAAGGTTGTGTAATCCACCATTAGGATTCTGCCATGTCGACATTGTGACTGGACTGCGACGTTTTACTGGCGGAGAGGGTTTTTTTTTTTTAAAGATTAAATGAAAAAATATTTATAATTTATTAGATTAAAAAACTTAATTTAAATTATAAATTTATTTTATTTTACAAATATTCAGAATTTTCTCAAAAGTTATAATTATGACAAAAAAAATATTCAAGAGTCTCAAATAAATTAAAAAAGTTTAAAATGATAATTTAAGATAATCTCACTTTTTTTATCAAATATATTTAAAAAGTCAAATAAGATAATTTAAAATTATTGAAATTTTTAGTTTAAGGTGTCTGATAAATATTAAAATTTTATAAAATAAAAGACATAATATTTTTATTGTAATTGGGATTCTTAACATTTTCACAGAGCTCTTAACAAATAAATTTCTTTTTACACAAAGAAATTTCATCTATTTAAATATAAATTTATCTAATTATATTATTGAGGCTTATTTTTTTAATTTTTTTTTTGATTTTGATTTTGATTTTTATCTTCAACTAGACTACAAACACAAAACCAACAATATATGCATACTAGATGATAATACCCATCATATAATACAACAGTTTCACTCAGATTGTTTCACTCATGATTATTGTGATTGTTTTTGTTAATAGACTTACTAATTTATCTACTTAAAAATTTAAAATAAAATTTTATTTGTAATAAATAATCAGGTTGGGATTAATAAGCAATACGTTGATCGGATCAAATTCTGCGAAATAAAGAGCTGCGATGTTCTTGTTTTGTTATCCAATCAGATTGCAAGTTTTTTTTATTTACAATTTATTACTTAAGTGGAAGTTGTTTTAAACTAAAATTTTAAACAATAAAGCTGGGTGACTCAAAATTTTATGGCTCGAATATCTCAAAACGACGTCATTTTTAGTGTAAAATAATATCGTTTTGATATATTCAAACCATTCGGACCACATAAATTCGGATACCAACCATTTTTCAATTTTAAGTCCAAATTATTTTCTAAAGTCAGTGTTTAAAAGCAGGATTTCAGTCTTAAAAGTTGTGCTTTAAAAAAATGATTATAATAATTCACATAATAAGTAAATTCATTATAATTTTATTTTCGAAAAACATGACTTCCCAAATTAACATCTACATTTGGAAGGAAGAAAGAAAAATGAAAAGAAAATAAGATCGTTTAGGTGTTTAAATGGACGGAATATTTTGACATACATCTATTATTTTCTCCTCATTTCCTACCATAACATATATATATATTTTTTCTTTTTTCTTTTCCCTCGACAAATTCACCTAATGTTAGATTTCAAAGGCAATTTGCATTGCACCTACCTCCCCTCCTCTCCTTTCCGGTCCCAGCCCAGTCAGGCCCGATGACTCCTCTCCTCTCCTCTCCTTTCCCAGACCAATCCGGCCCTGCCCTCAATCCAGGACAAACAAGAACGCAACAAATCAAATCGTATGACAGTACACTAAAATCTGCCGGGCTTTACCATTTGTAGCAACTTCAAAGATGACCATTCGGCTAGTTCATTACCTTACCATCATATCATACACATCTTATAGACAACAAAAGGAACAAATGATAGCCACCAGTTCACACAACTCAACATGACACAACAAACCTCTATAGTACCTGTGTAGCATACAGCAGCACCCGGAAAAAGCTGGATCCGCAAGCTTTGAACTTCCACACTCGGTTTTGCATTCTCATGTTTGCTGCCCTATGCTACCATCATTAGGATCATCACCATCACAAAACTGGGCCCACGCACTTCTTGTCTTCCCACCATCACCGCTAAATTCTTCCTCATCACATCCGGCCACTGTCTTCAGGAGCTCTGATTGCAGCAGCGGGTAATTTTCTTTCAGATATTTGAAACCATCTGAGCACATTACAGCTGCATCAAGAGAGACAAACAAATGACTATATGAAACAGAAGTAGAAAATATCGTATAATATATTATATTTTTGTTATGCCCTATTAAGTAACTAAGGTGAACAAAATAAAAGGGCATCTTTTTGTACTAATGTACAGCGACTAAGAAAACTGGACAGCTACAAAGGAGGAATTATAAAATCTTTTAGGAAACTAACATAACAATTAAATGTTTTACCAATATGGGTTACGGAAAAGTCTGCTTAAAACAAGTTCCATTGAACAAGGAAATGGCTTCTCTCCAGTCTAGGCATGGACTAGAGAGACCAGTTTGAGCAACAAATTTGAGCCACCTTGGCATTTTGTAAACCAAAGGTTTACATTGTCTACCCATTAACCCATTAAATATTGGGTTGGATTTTTTTATTTGATCTAGTATTGGGTTTGTAAATAGGTGATAAAAATTGGAGCACAAATTGGGGACAAGCTCGGCCCATTCAACAATGTCTCAAAGTTACATGGGTAAAGGATTGCCCTTTTACAGTATTAAAAGGGCCTCTTTGCACCATAGTAGTTATCACACCTTTTACTGATCCATTGACATTTTTCATATGTGAAATTTCCAGAGTATAATTCAGAGGACGGAGGGATCGCAAAGGTTGGGAAGAGGCTCTGAAAATCAGAACTAAGCCCATTCACCCAACAAAAAAACCTACCTAACCACACCACTAAGCATATGACAGAGTTTCTCACATTGTTACAAAGAAAAAAGGGAAACTCAAGAAAGAACATACCTATAAGATTTTCAGCAGCAAATTTTAGGCAAACTTCTTTTAAATCCAAAGCATGATAGCGGTCGGCCAGGGCCAAAATATTGGCAACACTATCTACTGATATATCCTTGCAGAGTAAGGATTGACACAACAGTCTAAGTCGAGCCAAATCATATCTGTCTGCTGCAGCTAGCAACTTCACAACAAATGTGTCAGATACAGATGGAATGCAAGATGAACTTGACACTACCAACTCTTCATTGTCAATCAGAGAATCTCTGTATATAAAATGCAACACAGCCTGCCCAAGACACAAAGGAAGGAGTCAGAAAAATGAAAACAAAAGAGGATGGAGTGCAATATATTGCCATATGAAAATGTATAATGCAAATCTCGAGCCACATTAAAATCTAAACAAAATAAATAAATAAGTAAGAATTACCTTAAAAACCATAGGCTCTATGTTTTCAACAACAATTTCATGACAATCTTCTTCTTTTACATTTAAAAGTTCTGTTTGGAATACAGGAGATCGAGCAACCAATACCAGCTTATGAGCATGAAACTTTTCTCCAGCTACCACAAAAATAACATCTGAACCTTCCTCATTCTCCAACAACATTCCAAAATGTGCTCCAACATCAGAATCAGGGATCTGTATCAAGTTTAATCTTGAACAATCTATAGCTGAAACCACAACACCAACAGTGCAATTTATTTTCAAGCAATCATCCTTCAGGAAATCCGATGTCTCAAGCATAGCCCGTCTGAAGAACCGCTTATACCCCCTAAACTCCCACATTTAGATTATCCATATTGTAGGAGAGTAGGGGAAAGGAAAGAATTAAATATCAATATAAAGCATATATCACAAGTCCAGAAATATTGATGGATACATTAAACCATATTGCAATTTTCGGGGAGAGAGAGAGAGAAGAACAAAGGATATCTCCATCGATTCATGGTAGATATACTAAAGAGAAGACATTCCATTTAAACCACACACCTGTTTCTTTTATGGGAGAAATCACCCTAAAAACCTAATAGATATCTTTAACGAAGAAGATTGTCACTAACTACTTCAATTAAGGGGGAAATGTGAATAATAATGAGAGTATTGTCTCACTTACCTATTTTAAATCTAATGGTGAACTATGATGAAGGCTAAATATTGTGTAAACATGTTTATTTATATAGGAAAAATTTGTATTCCTTGCATGATAATTCCTACCATTTATGCTAAATTGTGTGCTAAAATTGAATTTACCTTGTAGGATTAATTCGGCAATTACAGAAGGACAATATAGGAGTGGGCCCGCTGCACATGTGATCGTTGATCATCAGCCAAGACCCTTTTGAAGCATTAAAGTGTATGCTAATTGAATTAACTAGCAACGTGGACTTTGTTTCCAACACATGCAAGGCGATGAATTAAATGAGTGGGCAGCCTAGTACAAAGACATTGCATGGAGTAAAATGAGAATTGTTCCTTTAGCACTTTTACTACCTTGTCCAAGTGTTTGTATGTTGATTAACGGAACCCCACACTAGAGCCCACGTGATTAGTGTTGTTATGTGCACTGCCAAGTGAACCAAGCTTTTGGGTATCAATTACCTGTGTATTATGTCAAATAAGTTTATTATTATATTAAGTTTTGAGAGTTTTCTTTTTATTATAAGTACAAGACTGACTCATCATTGGGGAATCCTTCGTCTTACATTATGTTGAAAATACTTCTTTGTTCTTCTCCATGGCTTACTAAATTTTTTGCCAAGGTTAGGGGTGAAACCCCAATGAATTCTTTGCTAGTATTCCTAAGATTCAATAATAGTATATAATGTTTTTGCTCAGTGGAGTATCTGTTTCTTGGTGTACCAAGAAACAATCCTGTATTGCTTTGTCCATGATGGAGTCGTATGTCGCTTGTTCAATGGCAATACAAGAGACTATTTAGTTAAGGATATTCCTTTAGCAACTGGGAGTCACAATTATTGCAAACAAAGTCGTTGTGATAGCATGGTACCTTTAGCATATACGAGGAATCGCAAGTACCATGGAACTACATTAGAGATATGATTGCGTGAGGGGAGGTGATCCTCCAACATCTATCTGCTAGTAGGATGGTTGGTTGATCCTCTTACTAAAGCCACTACTAGACTCATGTAAGACTTCGGAGATTTTGATACCTATTTGACTATGTAAATTTGGGACTTTAATGATTGTGGGTATCTTATTTCTTTTTCATGTGGATATGGATCAATATAATGGTATGATGGATACTATTATCTGGCACACATTATTTTGCATGTCACCAGGCTTAGACCAACCCACTGACATGGGAGGTTACCCTGTCGCTTAGATTGCTACCGAGATAAGACATTAAATATCTTAACATTTTGAGAGCAAGCAAGATAAATGTTTGTTTCTTAAGTTGCCAACAAAATTAATTTACATTAAATGTCGCCTTAGATGGACTTTCATGTGTGGAGTATTTATAATTAAGAAAGGCAATTTCTGTGACATATTTTGCATAAGAAAAATATTGATAATCCCTCATGCATGGAGGGCTTGTAACCAAGCAAGGAAATTTCTAGGGAATATTTTGCTCAAGTATACCCATAATATCTCCTTCTTCTTCTTTTGTTTTCTTTTGTTTTTTGTTTTTTGTTTTTTTTTTTTTGATTTAACATGCTCAATGAAAAAAGAAAGACAAAAAGGCAAATGAGTTTTGCACCAAAACCTATGTTAGGTAATGTTTTGCAACACAATTGCAAAAATAATTAGGAAGTACCAACGGTAAAAAATGTACTAACAAATCTAGCTTACCACATATTGTCTCTGTATTTGAGAGTATAACACCCACTCCTTGACAGAGCAATCAAAATGGTTGTGGACCCGACCTTGTGATTGCCCTTGCCACTCTAAGCAAGAAGCATCAATTCAAACAATGCTCGAACATTGATGCCATGGTTGGCCAGAGCAAAGAAGATCGAGACATACACGAAGTTGTCTTCAGGGTTCTTGCCGTATGAGTAGAAGTAGATGGCCCACTAATATCCTCCAACGGTGAATGTATCATTGGCGATGTGTTTGCCCACTTCCACTCCCATGCCTTTGGTCAGGAAGTAACCTCCGATCACCAACTTGTGAGAGCTGCACCTTATTCTCAAACTTAGAATGGCCGAGTTTGCTGGCATGCATAGTAGGAATAATAGCCAAGGCAGAGTGGTCCTGACCAACGGAATGTACCATAGAACTACGCTGACTCTCCTCTTGGTAAACAATGGCATAGGCCTTTTGCAAAGTGGGAAAAAGCTCTCGACCCAATATCTGAACCCAAATCTAATCATATTACAATTTAAGGCCAACAACAAAAACATCAGCTCATTCATTTTCCACCATCTTATGGAACATACTTGCACTTGTGGAACAAACTACTTGGAAACTCTAGTAATAGTCAAGCTCCTACCACAAGCTGTTCAACTTGGCACAAAAACTTTAAGCGACCGATCCTTTTGATCCAATCCACCAATTTTCTTCCTCAATTCAAATGCCTAGGCATCATTCCCTTTATGAGAATAAGTCTGAGCTGTTGCTGTCCAAATCTTATGAGCAATATCCATCAATAGGAAAGTATGACTAATAGTAGGCTGCATAGAGTTAATCAACCAAGTCATAACAAGAGCATTTTCTGCAATCCACTTACTTTGTGCAGGCCCATCAGTAAAAGGATCCTTGAGAGCCCCAATAAGATAACTAGTCAGACGACAAACAGTAATACATAGACTACAAGAATGTGATCATATCAAATAGTTGGTACCATCTAACTTAACCAGGCTAATATGAAGAGATGGATTATCACAAGAGTCCCAACACAACTCAACCCACACTCCTCACTGCTCGTGGAGTCCTTGCCACCTTCTACCATGTCCACCGAACTGAATCAAACACTTACAAATCCAAGAAATTCTCACAAAAATAGACAAAAATACCAAAACAAGGTCGCTTGATCTCAAATAACCACAAAAATCAAGCTTACTAGCGAAAAAAAAATTATTTATTTATTTTTACATATCGATGTCAAAAAAAGAAAAAGAAAAAAAATGAGAAATAGGTATGATATCTCCTTTCCAACAATACAAAGAAAGTAGATATATGATACCAAGTTAAAGATAAAATAGCACAAAAGAAGAATGAGAGGAAAAGAAACATAATATGATCATTGAGAGAGTTCTAGAAGGTCTAGAGTACATAATTACCCTTAAACACAAAAACACACAACAATTAACAGAGAACTAGGACAGGGCACTAGAGAAGTAACAAATTCCTCATATTGTTTTCACTCAGGGACATAATGCCAAAGCGGAGTAAAAGTGAAAAAAGGAGGTGACTAAGGACTATTCAAACTTTGCAACATATAGGAAGCATTTAGATAAATGCATAATTGTGCGAATGTGTATTCTCAAGGGTGTAAAAGCGGCACATAGCTCATGGCCCAGCCTAGTGCTAACCAAGCCTAGTCCACACCCCCCGGGTTAGGGCCTTACAACCTCAGTTTAGAATTTTGAAACCAATCTTGGCCTGATGGCTTAGACCTAGATAGACTGACCAACCCAACTCACAACCCACGACCATTTTGAATTTTTGATTGTTTGGCACTCCAACAACTAGTTTGTTTTTTCCTTTTTTGAAAGGGTATAATGTTGCAAACTAGGCTAGCAATATAGAGCGTAAATCCACAAGAGGTTAAGAATCCGTGCTCAGTGGGGCATTTGTTTATTAGTGCAGTAAGAAACAATCTTGCATTGCTTTGTCCATGATGGAGTCAGACTATGTCACTTATTCAACGACAGTACAAGAGGCTGTTTAGTTAAGGAGATTCCTTTAATGCCTTGTACTCATGACTCTTGCAGACGAAGTCGTTGTGATTTAAGGTTGGTTTGGAATGTCCAAAAAAAGTGCACTTTTTGACTTATTGGTGGGTTTGGGTTGGGTTTGGGTTGGGTTTGATGTGATTTGTTAGAGAGGTGATGTGATTTAAATAAGATGATGTGACTTAAATAAGATAGTGACTTTTTGACTTTTTGGCTTATTTAATACATGCCAAACTAGCCCTTATTATGATAGCATGGAAGCTTTAGCATACACGAGGGATCCCAAGTAGCATTGTAGAACCAAACATACACACCTTTGATTCCACTACATTACAAATATGATTATGTGAGGGGAGGTGATCCTACAACATATATCTGCAAGTAGAATGGTGCCTGATCCTCTCACTAAAGCCATGGCTAGACTCATTTAAGGAGTTTGGGACTTTGTAGACTTTGACATGCATTATGAATACCTATTTGACTATGTAAATTTGGGACTTCAATGCTTGTGAGCATCTTCTTCTCTTTTTTTCCCATGTTTTTCCACTTGGATGGGGCTAAAACCAATGGCAAGATGGATACTATAATCTAGCATACATTATTTTGCACATCACCAGCTCAGATTGACCCACTCACATGGGTGCTTACCCTGACACTTATATTGCCACCAAGATGAGATGTTAAATATTTTGACACTTAAATATTTGTTGCTTAAGGAGCAAACGAAACTAATTTACATTTAAATGCCACCTTAGACGGACTTTCGTGTGTGGTGCTCATTATTAAGCAAGACATTTTCTGTGAGATATTTCTGCATAACAGGCATATCAATAATCTTTCATACATGGAAGGCTTGTAAGTTGTAATCAAGCAAGTGAATTTCAAGGAAATATTTTGCTCAACAAGTATACCCATAATTCATCTTTATTTTTGTTTAACATGCTCAATTCAAAAAATAAGGGCAAATTACACTGTTAGTCCCTGTACTTTGGCCCTTGTGCCCTATAATTTCAATTGAATCAATTTTAATCCTGAATTTTTTATTTTGTCCAATTGCTTCCAATTGTTAGCATTTTTTTTATAGTAAATGTGCACATGAGCGGCTTGTATCATACTTTTAGAAGCAAAATTGTAAACGTGATCAATTCAGTGACTTAACCTTAACCAATACAATGAAAAGTTTCGGTCAAAAAACCCAACAAACAACATTATCAATTGTACTAA
This sequence comes from Camellia sinensis, assembly GCF_055761805.1. Lineage (NCBI taxonomy): Eukaryota > Viridiplantae > Streptophyta > Magnoliopsida > Ericales > Theaceae > Camellia > Camellia sinensis. The sequence continues at coordinate 140,676,587 of NC_138975.1, forward strand.
ATTGATGCAAAATCTAAAATTAATGATCAAAATTGAGCCAATTGAAATGACTAAAATGACTGTAAAAAAAGTGTAGAAAAAAACCCAAGCTTACCACATACTGCCTCTGTACTTGAGAGTATAAGGTCCACTCTCAAGAGATCGATCGAAATGGCTATGAACCTTGTGATTGCCCTTACCGCTCTGATCAAGAAGAGTCAATTCAAACAAAGCTCGAACATTGGTGCCATGGCTAGCGAGAGCGATGAAAACAGAGACGTACATTGAATTGTCCTCAGGGTTCTTGCCATCAGGGTAGAAGTAGATGGCCCATTGGTACCCTCCGACGGTGAATGTGTCGCTGGCGATGTGTTTTCCGACTCCCATGCCTTTGGCGAGAGAGTAGCCTCTGATCACCAGCTTGTGAGAGGCGTTCACTGTCTCCGTCACCGACCGTGACCACCGCGTCGGAGAGAGGAGAGAGAGCTTTTCCGGCGATGGCGATGGCGATGGCGATGGTGATGGTGAGGACATGGTTGTCGTGTGTGAGAATTGAATTTTTCTCAGAATGAAATTGACACATGAACAAAAAGAAAAACAGAAAAAAATACCTTGGGGATTTTGGAGGTTTGATTTGGGGAATTCAAATTGAAGTTGAAATTGAAAGGAAATTGTGGTCCAATTCGTTGTGTAGAGTAGTTTAGCCTTTTACACGCCACCAAGAGCCTCCAGAGTGAAATTTTCTAATTTTTCCTTAGAATGCTACATTGTGTGGTTGAAATTTATTGGTAAGTCATATCAGAAAAATTGATATAATTTGTCAGTAAATCTCAACCGCACAATGTAACACTCTAGAAAGTTGAAATTTATTGGTAAGTCATATCAAAAAAATTGATGTAATTTGTCAATAAATCTCAACCGCACAATGTAACACTCTAGAAAATTTTAAGAAAAAATTACTCTATAGATCCTTTCTCATTACACGCCTGCTTTGGAGACTATAAAAGCATCATCAGCAGTGTCCTTATAATAGTTTTTTTTAGGGTGAATTACACTCATACCCTCTTATATTTATATTTATTACTCCTCACGTTTTAAAAATTACATCTTATCTCTTAATATTTAAAGTTTTATTATAAATTCTTTCTTAGCAATTTAATTTTTTTAAATATGAATTTTACTTTCACTGGGTAAATTATATTAACACCCCTCATATTTTAAAAATTAATATCTCTCCCTAAGGTTTAAAGTAGCATTACTAATTGCCCACTCGGTTAGTATTAGTTGAAAAAAAAATTAATTGAAAAAAAAAATTGTTAGTAAAATTTTTAAATTTCTGTTTAAAAACTAACATAAACTCATTTTTGAATTTACGTTTTTTCCTCAAATTTACAAACTGAGACAGCAATTTATAAACCAAAAAAATTATCAAACAAGTTTTTATGATAGTTTTTAAAATTTGTATAAATATAAATTGAAAATTGAAAATGAAATGATTACTAAATAGGCTTCAGATGGTAAAAATGTCGTAAAATTAACAAATAATTAAATAAGTTACCAACGTAAGAAATGACTTATCAAAAGATTCTTAGGCTATGTATGGTTTGATTTTTAATTTTTTTTTTAAAAATTAAAAATTAATTTCGTTAAGAAATAAAAAATAATTATAATTTAAGGGTAAAAAATAATCATCATTTTAACTTTTGGACAGATTATATACATACATATGGCTGTTTCAATTTAATTTGTAAAAAATTATTTCTAATCATTCGAAAGATAAAAATTATATAAAAATGATAATTATTTTTTATTTTTTATTTCTTAACCAAATTAATTTTTAATTTTTTTAAAAAAAAATTCTAAAAATTAAACCATACATAGCCTAAGAATCTTTTGATAAGTCATTTCTCACGTTGGTAACTTATTTAATTATTTGTTAATTTTACGATATTTTTACCATCTGAAACCTGTTTTGTAACCATTTTGTTTTCAGTTTTCAATTTACATTTACAAAATTTCAAAACTGTCATAAAAACTTGTTTGATAATTTTTTTGGTTTATAAATGGTTGTTTCAGTTTGTAAATTTGAGGAAAAAACATAAATTCAAAAAATGAGTTTACATTGGTTTTTAAATAGAAATTTAAAAATTTTACTAACAAAATTTTTTTTCAATTAATTTTTTTTTCAAATAATTTTTTTTCCAATGAATTTTTTTTCCAATGGATTTTTTGTCCAGCTAATACTAACTGAGGAGGCAATTGGTAATACTACTTTAAACTTTGGGGAGGGGATTGTAATTTTTAAAATGTGAGGGGTGTCAATGTAATTTACCCAGTGAGGGCAAAATTGGTATTTAAAAAAATTAAATTGCTGAGGGGGAATCTGTAATGAAACTTTAAACCTTAGGGAGGCAGATGTAATTTTCAAAAGGTAGGGGGGAACTGTAATAAACATAAATCTCAGGAGATGACAGTGTAATTTACCATTTTTCTATTACAGGGGATTATTTCTTCACAAATTATTTCTTAGCACATTCTTTATCCAACCCTCTAAATATAAGTGTTATTACAGTCATTGTAATTTTCACATATCTGATAAATTTTTATTTTATTTTGTTAAAGGCACGAAGAGAATGTCTCCCCGGATGTCTTTCAGATGTTCTCCCGGATGTCCCATGAGTGCTTGTAGCTAGAGAAGGAAAATGCTCAAAATTGGCTTGATCGGTCGACGCCCCTTCTTTATTTTCGACTGCTTTGATCTGCTGTTTTGTACTCTGTTTTGGGCGTGTTTTGCACTTTGTTTTGTGCCTATCTGTTGGGGGAAGTAAAAGATTGTTTTAATAGAATAGAGAAAAAATAAAGAGTTTCTTAGGAGAAGGAAATGAAAAAGTGATTCTTAAAATAAAAAATAAATTTTTTAATAATATTTTAGGTTAAAATATAAGTAGGAGAATGGAGAATGCTCCAAATATTTTAGTCAAGAAGTGACTTTTTATTTTTTTATAAAAAATTAAAAAATTATTAAAATAATTTATTTTCAAACGATGTCTCAATCTCTCAAAAACGAAAAATTAAGGGTGTGTTTGGATGTAACTTTTGTGGTTAAAATAGTTAATAAAAAAATATTAAAATAGTTAATAAGACAAATATTATATCTAAATTATAATTATTTTATTTTTTCTCTCATAATAACCATCAAATCAATTATTCAAAAAAATTAAAAATCATCTCAAACATAACTTTTTAACCATGTTAAAATAGTTAAAAAGTCAAGTAAAATAGCCTAGAGCTCCAAAACGAGCACTTTAGTGTCAATGAGACACATGTCACATGCCACACACGGATCACAATATATTGGCCTTGTTTGATACAACTTATTATAAATTAAAATTTAATAATTATGAAACAAAAACTAAAAACACCGTTTTTATAATTTTCAAATAATTAATTTATTTCAACATATTTAAGTTATTTTTACTTAGGCTCAATTTGAAAACTTGGCTAAAATTCAAAAATCAACTTTTAACTTATTTTAGGTCACATTACCATTTTACTTTTTTATACATTTTTTTAAAAAAAGGCAAAAAAATGTCAAAAATCAATTTTAACTAATTTTCTAAAATAACTTAATAAGTTGTGAGTAGAACTTGTACTAAACAATCTGACAGATACTTTTAAATTAAAATAAATTATAATTAACTCATTTAAGTTATAACAAATAAGATCATTATGTCTTAGACTGCTGTCTTATCATTCAACACAAAATTATAGGCTTACTTCTTCGACTAATTACAAGTGACATGGGGCATCACCTGTCTGCGTCGTGAATAACACCATATAACGCCTCCTTCAAAATAGAGAAATTAGAAAATAAATGAAAACAACACCAGATAACACCTCATTAAAATTGAGAGATTAGAAATGAAATGAAAAGGATAATCGGGGTGATTATTAACTTATTATAATATTTTCTTTTATAAGAGAAACCATTATATATATATTTTTAAGAAAAATTAGTGAAATATTCATTTCTAAGTTTGTGTAGTAGGAGAGATTTAAAATATATTTTTTTTATTAGGTAAAGTCCCTCGATGAAATTTCATTATGATCATACTAGAGAAATTTCGAAATTTCTCCGTGGCCATATCAGAGAAATTTCTCTATGTTGGGGTCGAAATTTCTTTGAGTCGGCCAAAATTTTTCTAAGTTGAATTTTTTCTGTGAAGATATTGAGGGATTCCAACTACTATGAAAATATTGTATGTCATTTATCTTATAAGATTTTAATATTAGGAATCTTAAAAAAAATTCTCCTATTTTTTACTTCTTCTCTGGATTAGTCAAATAAGAGAGAGAGGAAATTATTATTTATTTTTAACTTCACAAATCGTTTATTTTCTTTTTTGAGATTAGATTGATGGATGGTAAGAGAGGATTTTAATGGCGATTTAGATGGCAGTGCGAGAGGCAAAAGGTGTATGTTGTTTGTGATGGTTTTGATGGTGGTGAAAGGGGGTGGTTTGGATCGTGGTTTGCTTATATGTGTGTAAATAAAATAACTCTCAAATAGATTTTTATACAAACGTATGTTGAGAGTATCACAAAAGTTTATTTTATTCTATATGAAAATCTTATATAATAATTCTATTCTTATAACATTACACTTGTGAAAATAAAGCCATTGTAGAAGAGTTAGAGGAAAATGAGATATAGTGGTATTTTAAGAAGTTGATAAAAAATTGACTTTTTTGCTTTGTTTGGTTTTTTAGTGGTTTTTTGTGTATAAAAAAGTCAAAAAATTAACTTTTTACCAACTTCTCAAATCTTATACAATAGTATATAAAATGTCTCGCTAAAGTAATCGTGAGCAACACGTAATCATTTTTCATGAAAAACATAGTCAAAGGTCTTTTCTAATTGGATAAATTATACACAAATTGAAGAATTAAAGGACAAATTGTCACAATAAAAATTGAGTATTGCTATTAGCACCTGCTAAAATAATTTGGATCCCCCAATTTATAATTTTTTTTAATGATAATTATACCCTAAAGTAAAATTATATTAAAAAATATTATTAAATGGAATACCCACTTATCAAATAAAAACTAATACTCTATAATATTGAATACTCACCCCCACCTCCAGCTCCACCTCCAACTCCAATTCCAATTATACTTATTTCATGTTCGTAAACCCTAAACCTAGTACTCTTCATAACCAACCAACATAAATCCTAAATCTATTATTTTCTATAATCATCTTAAATCCTGAATGTGTCATCTTTATCACTATCATCAACCCCATTGAACCAGAAAGTTTTGATTCAAGTATAACATACATTTCACCACTTATTTCACCGTGTAGAGCAATGGAGGATAAGAACAACATTTCTACTGAGACTGACATTCCATTGGTAAGTTTATCTGTCTTGTATTAACATTCTCGGTCGTTTTTAGTCATTCTTCTTTTGTTCGAACTGTTTGGTACTGGTTTGCCGACTGTTAACATTATGCTCGATAATATATTACTGAACATAATCATCTAGTTCAATACATGGGTTTCGAACATTAATGCAGATAGTCAGTACTGTTGAACCAAATATAATCTTTATTTTCGGCACTGTTGAACTAAACAAAACCATTAGTTTTGGGACTGTTCAATTGAACATAATTTTTTCAATTTTGAAATTACATTCACACATGTTTTCAGGGTGATGCTTCGACTAGAGGCAGTAAGATTGATTCAGAACTTGTAATGGATTATTGTAACTGTTACCCAAAAGACAACCTAAGAGAGGAGTGAATTAGGTGTTTACAAATAAAAATAATAATACCTCAATAAAATTTCAACTAGCACAACAAATCAAAATAGCTAATGAAACAAAGATGATTAAAACAAGTGTTCTAACAGCTATATCAGTAATGAATTTGGCATAGTGAAAATGTGAGATATAGCTATGACAATCAAACAAAATAAAGAGATAAGGGAGAGAGAGGCAAACAGATTTATAGTGGTTCAGTTTCAACCAAGCCTACATCCACCCTTCAAACTTTACCTGAGATTTTCCATTATACTCTAGCTTCACAGGGGTGCTAGCAACCTCTGTACAAATGGAGCAATCCTCCACAGATTTTACAGACTTTCTAAGTCCAAACCCTAGCCTTCTTTAACTGATTTTCAATCACACTCACGAAGTCAAGAACACTGAGTGTACTACACTCTTACAAGGTTGAAATGAAATTGTTTTTACTTTCAAAGAAAGCTACAAGAGTTATCTCTCAAAGATAGATGTATATGATGAAGCTCTAATTTTTCCGTAAACCTCACACAGGTAAGATGAACTTAAAGCTATAAGGCTCAGTGTATAATTTCTAAGAGAAAAAAATAAACCCAAATTTGAAGAACACTTCTCAGAGAGTAAATGAAAGGTGAGAGTGATGATTGATTATATAATGTTGTCTAGCTTGTATTATTTCTGTATATTGTTTAGCAAAAGTTTTGCTATTTATCAATGAGAAGATTATGGAGCCGTTGACTGTTGCGTGTATTGAAAAGGATTGAGTCTACTCAAAATGATGCATTCCCCCATTACTGATTAGATCTTGAAGGCGGCAAAGCATGGAGGCAAAGCACGAGTTTGATAGATAATAGCTCTCTTTGAAAAATAGCCGTTGCAGAACAGAGTGGTCTATCCAAAATAAATTTTATTCTTGAGGGACGTCCACCCGGATGTTCACCCGGATGACCGGTGGATCCCCGTCGTCAAGGATGGCTTCCGCGGATATCAAGGATACTATTGGGTATACAGCAGGTGAGAAGGAAATTTGAACTGAAGCAAAACTGGGCAAAATGCCGTTGGCCGGTCGTCCGACTGGATGACCGCCAAGATGTCCACCCAGATGTCCAGTGCCTTGTTGAGCTGGACTGTTTGAATTGCTGCTATACTGGGCTGTTTTGGGCTCTGCTTTGGGCACTGATTTTGGGCTGAAAACACCTCATGATTTGAGCAAATATATATATATATATATATATACTTCAAAAATATTTAGGATAAAAGTTAATGTATAAAAAATAATGGAATAAATTAAAATTTCAATTTAATTTTTCTTTTCCAAATAAATCAAAAAAAGAATTAAATAAATCATCAAAATAAATAAGTTTAACAATCTCCCATTTTTTGATGATGGCACACTGTGATATTTTGATTTGTTTGGGAGTAAGAAAAGCTCCCCTTCAAGTCATGCTCCCTGAATGTTTGTTCATACTAGATACATAAGATAGCACATAAGCAATAAATATGATTTAATCAAAGACATGATATGAGACTAATATATCAAACCATAGATGTTCTAATATAACAGTTTTCCACAACAAATAACATCAGAAAAAAAAAACAAGGCGGTCTACATCAGGTTGAAAAAAAAAAAAAAAAATAATACCATCCATAGTACCACAATACAAAACATGTAATACCACAATATAAAACATTACCACAGTTTCTCCCCTTGTGACATTTTCAAAAGGAAATCACTGCTTAGAATCTGGAGGAGAATGAGGGAAGTGATAGTAATAAATGGCATCAACGTGGGCCTCAATATGATCAACAAGGGTGTTGAGGACGCCAAATTGCTGAATCATTTGTTGTTCCCAGGCAAGGCGTTGGTTGTAACGGTCTTGTTCCAAAGCTAAAAAATCTGTCCAATAAGCAGGAGGCGGTTGGTGAGGTGGTGGCATATCAACGGGAGAAGGATCTTGAGGCTCCTCCATGGAAACGTCAGGAGCAGCCATATTGGCTAACAGAACATCACCTCTTCCAGCACAGGTGATGGTGTAATCACTAATATCGGAGGCAATAGGCATTTCTAGCTCTTTAGAAAATTTGATTTTGAAGTGTTTAAAGAGCTTGGTCAATAAAGCGCCGAAGGCTAAGGATTTGTCACGGGATTGAGAAACAAGGTCCATTTCCCTCATGATGATGTAGCATAAATCAAGAGGGTATCCAATCTCAAAGTAATAAAGTAGATAGGCATTAAAAGTAGGAACAGCATCATAATGACCGCCCTTTGGAGTGACATTTTCTAATAAAAATCAGTATAGAATGCGGAGATGAGGTTTAAGGTGTTTGGCTTGAAGATGGGACCCGGTGGTTTTGTTAAGACAAATGGTTATATAGACTTCGGTTATGTTACCCACAATTTGAGCCATTTGTGCCTTGGTTTGGAAATAGACTTGGTGAGGACTAGTGTCAACATTGAGAATAGTGGCCAAAGTGCCAACAGTAAACTCAATATAAGTGTTTTTCACATAGGAGGTACTAGTGTAAATTTCCGTGTCGATACCAGAAGATTGTAGGTGGACATAAAATAAGGTGAGGAGATGAGGATATACTTTCTTCGGTAAATTGACCAAATTTTGCTAGCGCATTTGTTCAAGTTTAGTCATAAGAAGGGCATCATATTGTGGGGCAAGACTAATTCGGAAATCGGTAATGATGGAGTGGGATGCCATGGTGCCAAAAACTTGCTCTCTGACGGGTGTAAGGAAGTCAGAAGTTGGATATTCACATGTGGGCTGTGAAGACTAACCTTCCTCTCTGGCTTGAGGCTTTTTAGTGCGAGGAACCATAACTGTGGGAAAAGGGTTGATAAAAAAAATTCAAATGAGGTTAACACAAGATAAAGGGAAATGAAGTGATGCAAACAAAAAATGGAGAGTAAAAAAAATTCAGGCACTGATGTGAAAAGACAAATGGAGTTTTTTTTAAAATAAAAATAAAAATTGCAGGCATTGAGGGTTAATGAAGAATACAATGGTTTGTTAAAAAAAATGCAAGCACTGATGTGAGCTATTTAGGTTAATGAAGAATACAAGGGTTTGAGGGATAATGGTATGATCTTTAGGTTTTGGCACTAGTTCCCACACTTTGTTTCTCTCAAATTGGTTGAGCTCTTCATGCATGTCCATCATCCAATGTTCATCGAATTCGACTTCTTGAAAGTTCTTAGGCTCAATCTATGAGAGAAAAGCCAGGTTATTACAAATGTTTCTAAATAAAGAGCGAGTGGCGATACCTTTGGTAGGGTTACCTAGGATTAAATCCTTAGGGTGATTATGAACAAACTTCCATTCTCTTAGCAAATCATCGTTGTTTCATCCTTCTTCTTGAGGTGGGAAAATAGGTTGTTTAACCTCTTTGTTCAACTCACATGGTTGGTTCTCTTCTTTGTAGATACTTGAATCTTCCACGTTTGGTTCCAAATCTATATAATCACTACCAATTTGTTTTTGAGAAGAGATGTTAGTTTCATCAAATGTCACATGTATAGATTCTTCCACAACAAGAGTTCTTTTATTAAAAACACGATAAGCTTTTCTAGTTAAGGAATAGCCAAGAAAAGTTGCTTCATTATATTTTGAATCAAATTTACCCAAGTTATCCTTACCATTATTATGCACATAACATTTACATCCAAACACATGCAAGTGACTAATGTTGGGCTTTCTATCATGCCAAAGTTCATAAGGAGTCTTTTTTAGTATAGGTCTAATCAATCCACGATTTAAAATATAGCAAGTGGTGTGAACGGCCTCAGTCTAAAAATATTTAGGAAGATTATTTTCGCAAAGCATTGTTTTACTCATCTCTTCTAAAGTTGTATTATTCTTTTCTACTACACCATTTTGTTGAGGGGTTCTAGGGGCTGGAAAATTATGTCCAATACCATGCTTATCACAAAACAATTCAAATTTCTTATTTTCAAGTTCTCTACCATGGTCAGTTCGAATATTAGTAATAAGAAAGTCTTTTTCATTTTAAATTCTACGACAGGCTTTTGTGAATGAAGAAAAGGTTTCATCTTTGTGTGCCAAAAACATAACCTATGTAAATCTTGAATAATCATCAACAACAACAAGACAATAATGTTTACCACCTAGACTAGATGTCCTTGAGGGACCCAATAAATCCATATGCAATAATTGTAAAGGTCTAGATGTGGAAATATGAGATTTTGATTTAGACGATGTTTTAGTTTGTTTTCCTTGTTGACAAACACTACAAAGTTGATCTTTTTCAAATTAATTTTTGAAAGTCCAATGACCAAATCCTTTCTCAAAAGTTTAGCAACTAAATCCATGAGCATGACCAAGTCTTCTATGCCATAACCAACTATTATCACTATTAGTATATAAACATTTAACATCACTAGCATAGAGATCATTGAGATGAAAAACATAAACATTATCATGGTGATTACCAACGAATAAATCTTTATGATCATTTGTGCTTTCAATTGAGCAATGTGATTTATCAAAAATAACATGATTACCCTTATCACATAATTCTTATACTAAGTAGATTATGCTTAAGTCTGTCAACAAGTAAAACATTTTCAATGGAAGCGTTAGGAGAGATACCAATGCTATTAATACCGATGATTTTTCCTTTTTTGTTGTCTCTAAAAGTAACAAATCCTTCATCTTTGGATGATAGTGTAGTAGAAAAGGATTTATCTCCAGTCATGTGTTTGGAACATCCACTATCAAGGTACCACTTCCCTTCTTTAGCTTTAGACTTAAAAGCAAACATACAGGATGACAATCAAATGTTGGTTTTTGGTACCCATAATTTCTTGGGTCCTTCTTGGTTAGTTTTGTTAGATCCCTTAACAACCCAAATCTTTTTAATTCCCATGTTCATATTCTTTTTGAATGGACAAGAAGATATATAATGACCTTTCTTTCTGCGATAATGACAAGTAATATGAGGGTGTGTCATGAGAGGTGCCTTTTCAAAAATTGTATTGAGATTCTTTTGTTTCTTAATAGGGTCATATCCAATGCCTGCTTTATCGAAAACACATTTTTGATTTTCAAGAAGCATGTTGAGATTATCTCTACCTCTTACAAAATTTTCAAGTGCTTTTGTTAAATCATCAATATTGTTTTTTAAAGCAGTTTTCTCATTAGAGATGGTGTCAAAATCATTTTTCAAAACAATTTTCTCTTTTTTTAATTCTTCTACATTACTAGACAAAGATGCAATAGATATTTTCAACACATTATTTTTTGCACAAAATTTTCTAAATTCATCTTGTAATTCATGGAATGCACTCTCAAGTTCTTCATAAAGAGTAGTTACCTCATCTTGAGTAGAGTCTTCATCTTCAAGAGCCATGAGACACAAGTTGGTTATTTCATTTTCAACTTCATCACTTGAGCTTGCATCTTCACTTTCACCCCAAGCTGCTACCATGGCCTTCTTGTTCATTTTGTAGTATTTTCCATGATTTTTCAATTTTGGACAATCTATCTTCATATGTCCAGGATTTTTGCACTCATAACAAATAATAGGTTCTTTCTTGTTATTTTTGTTGTACTCTTTCTTGAAAGGTCTTCTTCATCTATAATTGTTTTTTTTGAAGTGCTTTTGAGATTTCTACTAAACATAGCATAGCTTTCATCCTCACTGGAGTTTTCATATTCTTCTTCATTGGATGAAACTTTGAATGCAATACCACTTTTCTTTTTGTTTTCAACATCCTCATGTACTTTCATAGTGATCTCATGAGTCATAAGGGAACCTATAAGCTCATTCAATCCAAGTGTGGAGAGATTCTTGGCTTCTATAATGGTGGTGACCTTTGCTTCCCAATTCTTTGGCAAACACCTAAGAATTTTTCTCACCAATTTTGCCAAGAGATTTCAGAGAGTTTACAATTTCAGTAAATCTAGTAAACATACTTGAAATAGATTTATCAGAGTTCATTTTAAATAATTCATAACTATGAACAAGCATATCAATACAAGATTCCTTCACTTAGTTTGTACCTTCATACGTTACCTCAAGTTTGTCCCAAATTTCCTTTGCCGAATCACAACTTGAAATCCTGTTATACTTCTTAGAATCTGATCCACAAACAAGGGTGAGCTTTGCTTTGGCATTGGCCTGCAATAATTTGTGATCCCCCTCATTACATTCATCTTCAGTTTTAGGTACAGTAATGTTGTCTACTAATTTAGTAGGAATTTTTGGACCTTTGGTGACAATAATCCACATGGCATAGTTAGTGGCTTGAAGGTATAGGGTCATTTTATCTTTCCAATGACTATAGTTGTTCCTATCAAACAATGGTGGCCTATTAGTGGCTTGTCCTTCAGTAGTGCTAGTGCTAGCTAAGGTTGCCATGGATCGAAACTCCCTGATGGTTAAATCCAAAGCAAGAGTCTACGCTCTGATACCAATTGTTACCCAAAAGATAACCTAAGAGGGGGTTGAATTAGGTTTTTAAAAATAAAAATAATAATACCTTAACAAAATTTCAACTGGCACAACAAATCAAAATAGCTAATGAAACAAAGATGATTAAAACAAGTGTTCTTACAGCTATATCAGTAATGAATTTGGCACAGTGAAAATGTGAGATATAGCCATGACAATCAAACAAAATAAAGAGGTTAGGGAGAGAGAGGCAAACAGATTTATAGTGGTTCGGCTTCAACCAAGCCTACATCCACTCTTCAAGCTTCACTTGAGATTTTCCACTATACTCTAGTTTCACAAGGATGCTAGCAACCTCTTCATAAATGGAGCAATCCTCTACAGATTTTACAGACTTTCTAAGTCCAAACCCCAGCCTTCTTTAGCTGATTTTCAATCACACTCAAGAAGTCAAGAACACTAAATGTACTGCACTCTTACAAGGTTGAAATGAAGTTGTTTTTGCTTTCAAAGAAAGCTACATGAGTTATCTCTCAAAGATAGATGTATAAGATGAAGCTCTGATTTTTCTGTAAACCTCACACAGGTAAGATGAACTTAAAGCTATAAGGCTCAGTGTATAATTTCTGAGAGAAAAAAATAAACCAAAATTTGAAGAACACTTCTCAGAGAGTAAATGAAAGGTGAGAGTGATGACTGATCAGATAATGTTTTCTAGCTTGTATTATTTCTGTATATTGTTTAGCAAAAGCTCTGATATTTATCAAGGAGAACATTATGGAGTCGTTGACTGTTGCGTGTATTGAAAAGGATTGAGTCTACTCAAAATGATGCATTCCCCCATTACTGATTAGATCTTGAAGGCGGCAAAGCATGGAGGCAAAGCATGGGTCTGATAGATGACAACTCTCTTTGAAAAATAGCCGTTGCAGAACAGAGTGGTCTATCCAAAATAAATTTTGTTCTTGAGGGACGTCCACCTGGATGTCCACCCGGATGACCGGTGGATCCCGGTCGTCAAGGATGGCTTCTGCGGATGTCGAGGATAGTACTGGGTAGACAGTCGGTGAGAAGGAAATTTGAATTGAAGCAAAACTGGGTAAAATGAAGTTGGCCGGTCGTCCGGCCGGATGTCCAGTGCCTTGTTGAGCTGGATTGTTTGAATTGCTGCTATGCTAGGTTGTTTTGGGCTCTGTTTTGGGGCTGAAAATAGCTCCTGATTTGAGCAAATATATATATATATATACTCCAAAAATATTTAGGATAAAAGTTAATGTAAAAAAAATAATAGAATAAAATAAATTTTCAAATTAATATTTCTCTTCCAAATAAATTAAAAACAGAATTAAATAAATCATCAAAATAAATAAGTCTAACAGTAATGAATTTGTCACTCATGAGGTGAGTCTTTGATTGTTTTACAAATAATGTACCTTTTTTTTGTCCTTTTTTATGTGCAATAATTGGCTAGTTTAATTTATTTATTTCAGATATTCAATAGTTGAAATGAGTTAATTCAATGAGCGTGTCAAGTTGGAAGAAGAAATGGATTTGTTATTGTCGTGCAGAAATCAAGTGGGGTTGGTATTCGTGGTAGGAAGCCAAGACTTAGCCTAGTTTGTGAGAGGAGTGGATCTTATAGGGACACTTGAAAAAATAGCAAGCCTAAGACAAAAAAAAGCAGGACCGATTGGTACTAAAAAATGTGAATGTCCTTTTTTATTAAAGGGCAAAAAATTAGCCACAAATGATGACTGGATCTTGATGGTTGTTTGTGGTGTGCATAATCATCTTGATGCAAAATATCTTGAAGGTCATTCTTATGCTGGAAGGTTATCACATGAGGAAACCTCTTTGTTGGTAGACATGTCGAAGAGTATGGTACGACCAAGTGAGATATTGGTTATGTTGAAACAATGTTATGATGCAAATGCTTCCACAATAAAGACAATTTACAATGCACGTCATAGGTATAAAGTTACTGAGAAAGCTGGGAGATCTCAAATGTAGCAACTATTAGGTCAGTTAGCGGTGAACAAGTACATTGAGTGGCATAGGAGTTGTGCAGATACTGAGACAGTGACTGATTTGTTCTTTGCACATCCTACTAATTTGAATTTGTTATGTGCATTTCCAAAAGTATTGTTGATGGATTGTACTTATAAGACCAATCAATATCGATTGCCCCTTCTAGAGATTGTAGGTGTGACATCGATAGACATGACGTTTTCAGTTGCATTTGCATACCTCAAGTATGAGAAGGAGGATAACTACACATGGGCACTTGGTATTTTGCGTAGTGTCATGGATGAAGATACTTTTCTTTCTGTTATTGTCACAGATAGAGAATTAGCCCTTATGAATGCCATATGTACGGTGTTTCCTGGAACTACAAATTTGTTGTGTAGATGGCATATTGATAAAAATATGCTTGCTAATTGCAAAAAGATGTTTGAGATAAAGGATAAATGGGAAATGTTTATAATGAGTTGGAATATGTTGGTTATGTCATCGTCTGAAGAAGTATACATGCAATGGCCATCTTTGTTACATAGTGAGTTCAATACTTATCAAGATGCACTTCATTATGTTACCTCATCTTGGTTGGATACAAAAACGGTACGTGGTTTACTAGTGAGGTATGTAATTGTGTCATATTGTCTATTTTATTGTCTAACATTGGCATTGTGCTGTGATAGGTTCACCAGCTTCGATCATTAAATTCAAATTTCGTTTTAGAGGCATTTCCTTCAGAATTGAGATGATGTATTAAATATGTTAAAGATGTTTCCGAGCTATTGTTGGTTTGATGGGTTTTGGAGAAGAATGATGGTTACAAGTGAGAAAAGATTTACTTAAAGAGTTGCATGCGCATAGTGACCGCTACAGGAAATTATTTGGATCACAAGAGAGACTCGATGACCTTACCAATATCTTGGCATATTTTGAACCAAACCCTGGGTTGGACCGGTGGATGACGATGCCTGACATGGGTCATCTTATATCATATTTCTTCCAAGTTGAATGACCATTCACCAACTTTAAAACCATGATTTAAGCATTTAAGTATTTCGCATTCCTGCAACATAGAATTAAAATAATAAAAAAAGAAAAAGAAAAATGAGAATTAGTAAAGTTGAAACAAAATTTAAAATGTTAAATTAATGTAAGACAATGACTTACATCATTATGCCAAAATTTTGTTACTACATGACAATAAAAACTCTTCAAAATTGAAAGATCATCTGGCCCTCCAAGAAAAGGTCCAATAAGATCTTCATTAACTTTTTCAGTTGTATCTGCTGGTTGGTCTTCATAGTCATCCATGTTTGTTGGTTCATCAACAGGATCATCATCTATCTTTGTTGGTTTATCACCCAGATCATCACCTATATCTATTGGTTCATCACCCAATTCATCACTAGGAATGGCAATGGGCTGGGGCGGGGCCGGGGATTACAATCTCTGTCCTTGATCCCCGATGGAGAAAATTCCCCCGTCCCCGGCCACAATCCCTGATGGGGAACCTATCACCGTCCCCGCCCTCGCCCCCTAATGGGAACGGGTTTCCCGACCTCGAAAATTCTCTGACCAAAAAAAGAAAAAGAAAAAGAAAAAGAAAAACTATAACCAACCCCAATGAATTACACCAAATAGGGCCGAGATTATGGCAATCCAATAGTAAATTGTGAATTTATACTAGTTGTTATGAACCATAAAATTCAAGTAGCAATTCATCACAAAGAAAACATTTCATTGTTTATAGTTGTTTCTGTTCACGATTCAACAACATAATCCACAAAACAAAATAATTGCAAGGAAAAAAAAGAAAAAGAACTAATACAATCAAGATCTGGGATTTTACCAATCTCCAAATTACAAAACTATA
The DNA here is from genome assembly GCF_055761805.1 of Camellia sinensis. NCBI lineage: Eukaryota > Viridiplantae > Streptophyta > Magnoliopsida > Ericales > Theaceae > Camellia > Camellia sinensis. The sequence continues at coordinate 140,692,678 of NC_138975.1, forward strand.
AATTTATACAAAACAACCTAAAATCTGCAAATTTAAGCTCCATTCAACACATCAAATACAAAAAAATAAAATAAAATAAAAAATTACACGAATAACTTACAGACCGAGACAAAAACAGCAAAATCATCAACAACAACATCATATACAATAGATCAACTACCAAAGAGATCAAACCAGGATGGGATCGAAGAGAGTGCCTTGATTTTCTTCGAAGTCGACGTAGTGATGGTAATGGTGGTGGTGGTTTGTGTGGTCTCTGGTACGGTATCTGAAAACCCTAACCCTAGGAGAGAGAAAGAGACTGACAACAGCTTGAGAGAGAAGATGAGAAACGTTTCAGGGAGTGGGCTGTAGATTCGAAGCCTTCACATCTTAGATTTATCACAGATCCAGCAGAGTGGTGGTTCTTCGATTGAAGACTAGCGGTGAGTCGATGACAGGGCAACAATGGAGGTGATGACAAGGGAGAGAGTGAGAGAGAGGGTTTAGGGTGAGACGAAGATGAAGATAAAATCTAGATTAGGGTGAGAGCGATAGAGAGAGAGAGAGAGTAGTGTAAAGAAGAGAAGTGATTGAGTGAATAGAAAAGTATATATATCGGGGGATAGGTTCAGGGTGGGGTCGGAGCGGGAGAACTTATCCCCATCCCTGGCTCAAAAACTGTCGTGGAACTATTTTTTAATACCAGTTTCGGCCTTATGGGGGTAATTTTCGGGAAAAAATCGTCTTATTGGGATGGAGCGGTCCAGGTCCCCGTCAGGCCGAGTTCAAATTGCCATTCATATTCATCACCCATGTCACTGACATTCAATTGATTGCCTCCATCGTTTTCAACCTCAACCATTTTTGCTAGAGCAGCACCTATGTCATTCATGTCCTGTTCATTAACTCCACTACCTTGATCCTTAGTCTTACGAGTGCATCAAGGTCTCTTAGACGTTTTTTGAGAAAGTACAACATTACATCTCCTAGACGCTGTTGGGTGATCTCGAGTAGTTTCCACCATAGCAGTTTCCACCAAGTACAATTAGATGTTAGTCAATGATAGTGTAAGCAAATATATAAGGCAATTTAAGAAAATAGAATAAACCATAAGACAAAGACTAAGACTAATATAATATTATTCAATTGACTAAATACTACATCAACAATATTCTAGAAATTAAACAACCAAAATTATATCCCATATAATACCAAAAGCCTTCGAGTCTTATTGTTGGCTTCTCTTCTACCAATTAAAAAAAAAACAGAAAAAGAAAAAAGAAGAGACAAACTCACTTTTGTCTTGTCTTCATGTTTGGTTTTGAAAAATCTAGAAATCCCCTAGATTTTGATTTGTGTATCAATTTTAAGCAGTATATAACAATCCCAATCAAACAATCAAGACAAATTGACACAATGATTTTACATGGAAAAACCACTATTGGACACCTCCAATTGTGATAAAAAAATCACAGGCAATAGCCACAAAACAATCCACTAAGAAGATATAAATGAATTACACTGGTATACTTTCAATTACCTAGAGAATCTACGCCCGAATTGAACCAACCTCTATGTGCCTTTTCCAACCCCGTCTTCACCTCGAAATTGTCTTAACGATGAGCCACTCCAGAATCCACCAAAGCTTCAGGCTCAAATTCTTCAGAATCCATCGAAGAACAACTCTCTCTTTTGTATAGAATTAAACAAACAATTCTTTGATGTAAACTTCTAAAACCATGAGTTAAATACTCAATCAAAACATCAAAGAAAATTAGCAAAATATCTTCAGAGATAAACCTTAATATCCAAAAAGAAGATCTAGAGAAGTAATCCTAAAATCTGACAGAAACCTGTACTTATAGAAATCTGGGACTGTGAAGCTCGCTCGAGCGAAGACTCTCTCGCTCGAGCGAGGAACCAAAAACGCGTGTTTTCCATAAGTGGCTTCACTCGAGCCAAACAATCTACACTCGAGCGTAAAATCATCTCTTTCAGGTTTTTACATAGACGCAGCCTTCGCTCGAGTGAGAACTCCTTCGCTCGAGCGAGCAAGGGCGGACATGCAACTTTGAATGCAATTTTGCATTTTGCTTCGGGGGCGCTACCCCTCGACCCCGCCATGGCCCTGCCTCGGACCCGGCAAGGGACGCTGCCCCCTGGACCTCCGTGAGCTGACTGGGCAGCTCGATCCCCGTCATAATCAGCAAAGTGGCAATCTTGAAAGAATTAACATCACAAACTTCTCTACAAGGCACAATTTTGGTTGGATTCACATCCAAAAACTCATAGCCTCACTGAAAAAAAAGGTGCGAAAACAAATACAATTGAAAGGAGTTTTGTCAACCGGGATTGCCAAGAATAAAAACCTAACAGGTTTGATTGATATGTTTGCTTGAGATTTTAGTGGAAGGTGTTTATTGAATGCATAGTTTTGGTGGAAGGTATTTGATTGAAAACACAATTTGTAGTTGCGATGATCCAAAAATTACCAGGGTTGGAAAATTAAAAAAGTTTTTTCACGTAACAACCACGAATAGCTTAAATAGTCTTCCATCTGCTATATAATTTAGATTGGGTTCTAATAGTGCATCCTCAAAAAAAAAGTAGAAAAGTAAAAAAATGGCTCTTAGGGAGGCATATAATCCCCCATTTGGTTAGAGTATTTTCTAAACATTTTTTGAGCAAATAATTGAAGGATTGCCTCTATAGATGCAACTTAACTTGCATGAATTGTGAATCTGCAAATGAAGTTCATACTTTTTCATTATTTTAGTACCAACAAGAAACATAATAGTTATGCCTAGGCTGAACTTTTACACCAATTGTCATTGATAAACATAAAGTCATCATTTTGATTTCTACAATGTCTATATCTTGTTTTCTTTACATAGTTTCTTTGTTGTTCTCATTCATTTGATTAAAAGACAAATCCACAGATTAGGCTTTGTCTTAAACAGTGTATTTTCTAACGATTACGTGATTTTAGAGATTTTACTGATTATGTTTTACAAAATAGGCTTGTCTTTAATAGTGTAATTTCTTATACGGGGCTTCCGACAAATGGTTTTTATAGTTGAAAACAATTTAGAGATGTATAGTGTTACATTAATTAGTGTATAGACATTCTATTTTTATTGGCATTTTATAATTTATTTTAGATTTCTTTTATAAGGTGTGAAATTCCAAGATACGTATTCTTCGTTTCTTGCTGGTAGCAGAAGCAGCTGCGTGTTTGGAAGCAATTGTGTAGGTGAAAAGCAGAGGCATGCTTAGCACAGCCATCTACACAAATTCATTTGATTTGGTTCAAGCTTTTTGTAATAGATCCAATGTCAATTGTAGATAGCTTCCATAGTAGAAGGTATTTGGTCAATTACTAGGTCCTTTAACTTTATAAGTGTATCTAAAATTGATAGGTCTATAGTTAAGCCAACGCATATTCTAGCTCATCGTGTAAACAATATTTCTTAACTTTTATATATGTTTTTGCTTTCTTGTCCACAAAATAAATAAATAAATAAATAATATAAAAAATAAAAATAAAAATCACTTTGAAATTTCTCAATGTGATAATTATTACTCGCGTAATGCTAGAGGCCCCAAAAGTTCTACCAAAATTTCTACCAAGTGTCTCACATGGCCCATATGAGACATTTGGTAGAAATTTTGATAGAACTTTTGAGATCTCTAGCAATTTTGTTATTACCCTTCTTCTCTTAAGTTTTTCTTGATTCCCAACAATAATTAATAAACAAAACAATGAACTACAATCAAAGAAACTTCTTGTAGAGGGTCAGAAATTAAGCCCCAAACTAAGTATGGGCCTAAACACTAAGGTTGCCCCAAAGTGGCGACAGGGAATAAAAAAAGAAGCATGGCCAAAAGCTCAAGGGAAATGGGCCAACAATGGGCCAAGCAGGTTCGACCCACTAGGGGTCCAAATGGACTCCACGAAGGAAAATGCCTAAGTCAAGTTGCAGAGGCAATGCCTGCAGCGGTGAAGTTGCGGAGGGAACATGTGCAGCGGGAAAGTTGCTAAGGCACTTTGCCTCAGCGCCGCTATTCCTAATATCTTCGGTTCTGCCGCCATTTGAAGTTGTTAATGAAAAAAGAAAGCCGACGCTACTAAGTTGCAGAGGTAACACTTGCAACGGCCAAGTTGCAGAGGCACTTTGTCTCAGCATCGCTATTCCAAGTATCTTCGGTGCCACCGCCATTCCAATTAATGTCGGTACCACAGCCATCTGGAGTTGCTGAGGAAAGGAGAAAAGACGAAGCAACTAAGTTGCAAAGGTAGCACTTGCAGCGCCCAAATTGCGGAGGCATTATGTTAGCGCCGCCATCTTTAATATCTTCAGTCTTGCCGTCTGAAATTGCCACGGGAAATGACTACCTCAACAACTACGACTGCAACAACTAAGTTGCAGGGGAAATATCCTGCCAAGGTGATAGCAGGCTTTGAGAGAGGCCTCTCTCTACAAGTAGAAGCTAATGCTTGGCGCTAATAGTGGGTCCCTAGGCATTACTAGCTTAGGGCTGATAGCAGGCCCCCAAAGTTCATTTAACTTAGCGCTGATAGCAGGCCCCAAGACTTACTGGTTGGAGATGATAGCAGGCCCAAAGATACCAGTCTACTGCGACAATCCCGCAAATATGGGAACAGGGTAGCCCGAACATAAGGGCCTCCATTTCCATTACCCAGGTCATGGACCTACATTAGTCGCACAGGCAGGACTAAGGAAGCCCCCTTGGGCTTGGTACTAAGGTATAGCATGGCTGATAGCAGGCTTGGTTGTGGCCTTCGCCTTGGGAAGCTGGGGAGTTTGTGGTTAGGTGGCTAAGAGTGGAGGCTTCGCTGAGGTGAACACGAATGTAGTCGATAGCAGACTAATGGAGTCCTAAGAATGCTTGTACTGGCCAAATAGAATTGAGAAGGCAAGTACAGTGGCAAGGTTCACCGCTGCAAGTGCACTTGCTGAGGTTCAAGCTGAAAAGGCAAGAGCAGAGGCAAACACTTCTGCTGCAACTTCACTTGCTGAGGCTCGAAAGGGAGTTGCAGCACTAAACACTCCCATCACAACTACACTTATTGAGGCTCAAAAAGGTAGTTGCGGAGGCAAACAGATAGTGCACAGTACATGCAGAGAGACATGTAGCACCTTCAGCCTTGTGGCTTAAGACAGAATATTCCATGTGGTCCTCTGGGACACATGTCTTCACTCTATTTGGCCACTTGGTGTCTTCTTGGTACCAAGGAAAAGCCTATAAATAAGACCCATTTCCCAATATTCAAAAGAGGAATTTTTGGGGATTTAGGGGAGATGCTGCCCATTTTGGTACTGCCATACATTCTTTCTTGAGCTACTTGCTTCACCCTCACCTAGCTATACACTCTCCAACTCCCATACAGTTGCTGCCTCTCATTCTCCAGCCACTTCCACCATTATTAGACTATTAACATAGTTTTGCCTCTCTAACCTTGAACCCCTCTTACATTTCTGGCGACTCCATTGGGGAGGTTGCTTTGTTGATGGTTCATACCCAGAGTGGCTTGCACACTTCATTGGAAAATATGGTAGAGGATAAAGTTCAACAACCTCCACGACAACAAAGCTCTTCCAATGGCGAAGCATCACATGCGAAGGACCATAACCACAATGTTGTGATTGAGGCAGTTCAGTTACTCCAGGATATGCAGAGGGAGATCTTGGCAGCTTTGCAAACTCTCACTGAGGCTATTATGGCCATTGCTTCTAGACCAACTCCAGTGCAAGCACCTTCACCTGTAGCAGTCCCAAACCCAGTGCCTAACTTGTTCCCTAAGGTTCGGGCTCTGATCTAGGTGTCTCTAGTGGTACCTCAGGCGAATGGTACGGCTGCTGGTTCAACTACCCAGGAGCAGACTGGACCATTCCAACCCACTCATTTTGTTACTCTAGCCGATGTACAAGCTATGCTCGAGCAGATGCGCAACAAGAAGCAACTACCATCTTTCCCAGACCCAGATGTGAAGCCCCCATACTCTCAGGAGATATTGACCATGCCATACCCAACTGGATATACAGTGCCCAAGTTTATTAAGTTTAATGGAAAACAAGCCAATGCCAGAGAACATGTGGTGAGGTTCATTGAAACTCTTGGTGTCCATGGCAGTGACCACTCTCTGCGCCTTCGGGAGTTCTCCAAATCACTTACTGAAAGGGCTTACAGCTGGTTTGTGAACTTGGCTCCCAACTCGATCAAGAGTTGGGAGTAGATGGTGAACAAGTTCCACACGAAGTTCTTCCAAGTCCAAGAGAAAGTTATAACCCTCACACTTGGGCGAGATGTCCAAAAAGAAGGCAAAGATATACTGGACTATGTTAAGCGGTTCCAAGATAAGGCTATTGACTGTCATGAACTAGTGGATGAGGCTCATTTAGTCAGTATATGTGTGGATAGTGCCATATGAGACCACACAATTTTCTTGGTGAACCATAATTTGCCTATCTTTTCAGCCTTGATTGAGGCAGCTAGGAACCTCAGTACCACTGGTCCTTTACACAGATCTCGTGACAGCCACCGTTACTCTCGCATGAATAGATTTTTTGTGGTAACCTCTACAAGAGGGAGCCACTCATAAGCGGAGGCGTCGTCCTTTCGAAAGAGAAATGGTTATGAGGACAAAAATTCATATCCTTGCAGTCTTGAGAATGTTAAGGCCTTGTTAAAGAATGAGTAGCGGATGGTGAACTTACTTTGCCTCCAGTTGATGTCACTCCAACCAAGAAGGACAAAGAAAGCCCAGATTATTGTGTCTATCATAGAACCACCAGACACCCTACTAGGGATTGTTGGACTTTGAAAACTATCTTCAAGAAGAAAGTTGATGCGAATGAACTGAAGTTCAAAGATGCCGGTAATCATGACGTGAGGAAGGACCCTTATTCTAATCACAAAGAGAATGAGAAGAATGTACATATGATTGGGTACCTTGGGCCCGTGCACGATTAAGTGCACATGGCGTCCTATTATGATAAGTTAGAAGAAATCGCCAGCGGCCAGCTCTCGGAAACAGTACCTGCGGAGGCAAAACTCGCAGAGGATACTCATCTTCAAGCCTTGCAAAATTCTGTCAAGTTTCGTACTTTCTTTGACCAGCTGGGGTTGAGCCAAGCCGCCAGGTTGGAAACAACAAATGCCCTCCTCAACATCTCTGATGTGCACCATACTGAAATGCTGAGGCTAAGGAGTATGTGCCTCGGCATATCTAGGAAGATTATGGGCCGTTACTTTTTCAGAGGCAGACAAAGCATACCCATTTCCTCATAACCGTCCTCTTTTTGTCACAGCTTACATCAATGATGTAAAGTTCAAGCATGCTTTCCTTGATAGTGGGGCATCTATAAATATTATCACTACTGATACCTTTGCAAAGGCTGGTATCCCTGAGTGCAGGATGATTTGCCAACCGATCATTGTAACGGGTTTTGGTGGTGAGAAAAAGGTTACTAAGGGCCATGTTCTAGTGGACTTAGCAATCGGTGAGATCCGTTCTGCAACTAAATTCCATGTGATTGAAGCAGACACAAATTATCATATGATACTTGGCGGAGCTTGGATGCACCGATATGGGACTATCCCGTCCAGTTATCACCAATGCGTGAAAGCAAAGTTAGGAAAGCGCACAGTGACCATAAATGCGTCTGAAAGGCCATTCAGAATGGAAGAGGCACACTATTTGGATGTAGTTTTCTTTACTGAGTTGTCAACAGATGAAACTCTAAGGATTAGTAAAATTGCAGGGGGTAAAATTGCTGAAGTGAGAAGACATTCGAGATGTTGAGGTTGCTCTAGAAAGCATTGGACAGAAAAGAAGTAGCAAGTCCACAAGTCCTCCGCCCAAGATTGTTAAGGTGGGCAAGGGCGGCAAGACAGTTTACTACCTATGACGGTCTTGAGGGCCAGACTTTATACCTTGGGAGGATGGTCCCCAAACGAATAAGTGTGATGGTGATGAATCCCAAGAAGGGTTGGTGGAGACGCCTCAGCTCGCCCCTGAATGCATGCAAGATAGACCCAAACTGCAGTAGGAGGTACTTGCTGAGGTCAACCTCAGTGACTTACTTGGATAGAGCAAGCCAGTGTTTATCAGCGATAATGGCTCCAGTAGCTAAGGCAGAATTGATAACACTACTATAGCGGTACAATGATATCTTTGCTTGGACATTTGATGAAATGCCTGGTCTTGACCCATCCTTTGTCACCCACCATCTGGACACTTTTCCCAACTCTAAACCAATCAAGCAACATGCTTGAAAGTATCACCCTGATCTTGAAGCAAAGATTAAGGCAGAGGTAGAAAAGTTGCAGAGGGCCAAGTTCATTGAGCCTATACAGTACCCAACCTGGCTAGCAAATATTGTGCCTGTGTAGAAGAAGAACGGTCAGATTAGGGTCTGCATAGACTTTCACGACCTAAATAAGACCTGCCTGAAAGATGAGTTTCCATTGCCCCATGTTGACACACTTGTTGATTCTACTGCAGGCCATCAGATGTTCTCCTTCATGGATGGGTTCAGTGGTTAGAACTAGATCAAAATGGCACCAGAAGATATAGAAAAGATGGCTTTAAGAATGCCCTTGAGAAATTTTTTCTATACGGTGATGCCCTTTGGTTTGAAAAACGCGGGGGCAACCTACCAACGGGCTATGACTGTAGTGTTCCATGACATGTTACATCATGAAGTGGAAGTATATGTGGATGATCTAGTGGTTAAGTCTACTGAGGAAAACTGACACCTCTGAGACTTGGAAAAAGTTTTTCAGCGTTGTTGCAAATTCTGCCTAAAAATGAACCTTCTCAGGTGTGCCGGAGTGACCGTCGACAAGTTCCTTGGCTTTCTTATACACCAGCGGGGAATTGAAGTAGATAGGGATAAGATCAAGTCAATCATGGAGATGCCACCACCACACTCTCAAAAGGCCTTGAAGAAATTCTTAGGCAAAGTGTCATACCTCAGGAGGTTCATTCCAACCCTTGCTGAGATACCCTTTTCCTTTGGGACACTGCTAAAAGGGAATCACAAGTTTGAATGGTTATAAGAACACCAACAAGCATTTGATGTCGTGAAGAAAGCACTTACCTCTCCACTTACAATGATTGCCCCACAACTCGGAAAGCCTCTGCCACTGTACCTAACCTCTACACCTTGGTCTATTGGAGCTCTACTTGTCCAAAACATAGATGGCATTGGGAAGCCAGTCTACTACATCAGTCACAAAGTCAATGGTGCCAAGTCTCAATATACCCAATTGAGAGGCATTGTTTAGCCTTAATGGTTACAGCGCAGAAATTGCGCTACTATTTTTTGGCACATCCGATCCAAGTTGTAACCCGGAATGATCCAGTCTGCTAGTTGCTAAGCAAGCCCGCTTTGACTGGAAGAATGACAAGATGGCTTTTGGCCTTAGCAGAATATGACATCACTTGTGTTACTCCCAAGGCTATTAAGAGCCAAACACTTGCAGACTTACTGGCCCAATTCCTATCTGGTGAACATGAACCTGCAGAGGTACCCCTACCAAGTGAGGTCTATGTCTTAGCAACTGCAATTAAGTCTTATTGGGACTTAAAATTTGATGGAGCTTCCGGAGCTAGGAAAGGTAGAGCTGGCATGATACTAACTAGTCAAGAAGGAGAAAAGTTTCATCTATCATATAAGCTTGACTTCGAATGTTCAAACAACGAGGCTGAATATGAGGCATTGATACTGGGTCTAATTGCTGCCCAAAAGAAGGGACTCCGCAGGTTAAACATTTAGGGCGACTCCTAGCTAGTTGTCAAGTAAACAATGGGTGATTTCGCATTGAAGGAGCCTCTGTTGGCCCCATATTGCACTGTGGTTCAAAGGTTGCTCACTCAGTTTGATGATGTCCAAATCCAACACACCCCTCGAACACACAACCGTTTCCCCGATGCCTTAGCTACATTGGGGCAAATGTGGATATATTAGATGATAGTATAGCCATCATCATCGAGAAAAGAACAACACCAGCAGTGCTAGCCAAAGAACATATAGAGCAAGATGCTAAGGGGTGGAAAGCAAATATAATCCAACAGTTAAAAACAAGCCAGAGAATAATCAGACCAACAGAACTTGCATCATTTTTGCTCCTCAAAGGAGAGTTGTATTTTCGCAGTCCCAACAACCTGCTAGCAAGGTGCATCGGCAGACAAGAAACAACTTACAGACTTAAGCAGATCCATGCTAAGTCCTGTGGAGACGGAGATATCAGTCTATACCGACGGATACAAAGGCAAGGGTATTACTGACCAGAGATAGAGAAGGAAAGTACCGAGTTGCAGAGGCAAAGTACAAAGTGCCAGTCTCATCCTAAGGAAGAGGAAGCCCATTTCTTAACCAGTGAAGAATAGAGGTAGCCATATATCGACTACCTTGGAAATGGCACACTACCCGAGAACAAAGCCGATACAATCAGAGTTAAGAGGTGAGCTCTCCGTTTCTTCCTTGACCAAGGCAAGTTGTACCGAAGAAGCTTCGAAGGGGAACCTTTGGCGTGTTTATCAAAAGATTAGGCAAACGAGGTGCTAAGGGAAGCCCACAAGACAGAGCATCAAGGAGGGCAGTGATTATATAGACATCTCATTCACCTAGGCTACTACTGGGCGACAATGGAAGAAGATGCTAAAAATTTTGTGAGGAGATGCCAATCCTGCCAAAAGTTTGGGAACTTGATACATGCACCGGCAGTTGAACTACACAACATCAAGACTCCTTACCCGTTCCATACTTGGGCATTTGACCTGGTAGGTCCTATAGCGCAGCAATCCAAAGGCTATAAATGGATACTTGCAGCAACTAAAGTCAGCACCAAATGGGTAGAGGCTATACCGATGAGAAAAGCAGACGGGGCAGGAATAGCTAACTTCATCAAAGAAAACATAATTTGCAGGTTTGGCATACCTAAAGTAATGCTGTATGACAATGAAACTCCCTTTGTAAACCGTCATGTGGGAAGACTGTTGGATGCCTACCAGATCAAGCACCATAAGTCTAGTCCATACTATCTCCAAGGGAACGGACAAGCTGAGGCGACCAACAAAATCCTCATCCGAATACTGAGTAAAATGATGGATGAAGTAGGGGGCACATGGTCTGAACAACTCCCCGTAGCACTCTGGACGTACAGAACATCAACATCAAAGAGGAAGCCAACTCAGGCAACCCCATTTTCCCTAGTATATGGGTCTGAAACTGTGTTACCAGTTGAGTTGGCAGTACCTTCAGCAAGAATGGTTATGTCAGCACACTTAGTTCCAGACAGCAAGAAAAACGACATAGAGGCAGCTGAAGAAAGAATAGATCAGGCCTCGTGGGCAATAGAAAAGTATTATCAATCCATAGCTCGTGCCTACAATCAATCTGTTTAACACAGGAAGTTCAGTGAGGGAGACATGGTATGGAAAACAATGGGTGCAATCATGCGGGGGTAGCCAATTCCTAAGTTCTCACCCAGATGGAAAGGCCCCTACAAAGTTGCTAAGGCAAGTAGCAGCGAGCACTACAAGTTAGACAAAAGTAGATGATGGGTTCAGAACTGGCCCTATCAACGCCAAGTATGTCAAAGAATATTTTCCTTAAGTGCTTTTGTCCAGGAAAAGAGTTGTAAGTTTCTTTGTTAATAATTTCAAAGCAAAGTGTAAAAAAAGTGTCATACACTTAGTAAACCTGTTACTCTCATGTACACTTGGTGTGAGGAAAGTTTTCCATACTTAGTGAAATTTTATCCTTGTAAAAGCTTAGTCATGATGAAGTTTTGTTCACTGCAAGAGTTTTGCTTATCTTTAGAAATTGTATAAAAAACAATGTTAGGAGGGCAAAGAAATGAAATTCAAAGTACTACAAAACATCCACACTTTTCATTAAAGTCAAATTTCCAAAATATGATTACAATGTTGAAAAGAAGTTATGACAGAGAAGAAGAAAAGAAAAGGCGCAGCAGGTGCAATGAAACAACAAAATAAAGAAAAGAAAATGAAGGAAATCATAGCAAAATCACAAGCACATCAAATCAAACCCTTCAAAAGGGAGTCCATCAGGGTCACATCTCGAGGCAGTTGGGCAACCAACACAGAGTCTTTCTCTTTGAATCGAGCTAGGTTCTGCCGATGCTGTTCCAAGGCACCCTCGCACTCCTTGATAATCTCCTCTAAGGACGCAATCATCGCCACATTGTCTGCATGCTCAAGGAAACCATCGACTGTCTGAAGCCTATCCCTCATCCACGATAGGTCCAAACCATTCCTCTCAAAACCGCTCAGGTTGGTCTTAGCACTTTTCACGAACTTGTTGGGGGTTGTTAGGATCTGCTTGATAGCAAGGTCATGAATAAAGCTGGCAAGTGACTCTAGTAGCGCTGTCTGCACTATAGATCCAAGAACATTAAAGGTAGTAAAGGTATCCGGATACAGTGCCTGGATACGAGTAAGAGTGGGAGCAGCTTCGAAGGAGACCTAATAACTTAGAAATGAAACTTTCTCTGAGGACTGAGGGGACTGTCTCAAGCCGCTGCTGGCTTCAATCACTGGAGGGAGATTGATGGAGTGACCAAAGGTCTGAGGGCGGTGCACTTCCCCTGAAGATGATTGCCCAGCAACATTAGAATATGTAGATGCTAGCTGGTGACCTGGTGAATTGGCCTCACGAGAAAGACCAAAGCTGCCTGCACCATTATGTAGCTCCGAAAAGAGGTCATCCATCTAGTAGTCTCCAACGTTCAAATCTGGTACAACAGTGGTATCCATCCCAGTATAAAAATCTTGGGACACCCCAAGGTCAACTGGCACTTCCGGAAAGTGAGTGGGATATAAGTCTGCCAGCTGTTTAGACATTGCCAAAGCAACTGGGCCAGAGGTCCCAGCGACAACAGTAATAGTGTGGGCAGCTAAAGTGATAGCTACCTCTGCAAGTCGGTCCAAATTTAGAAGGGCCATAGCAGGAACAGTGGAAGTAGCTGCTACACTTGCACTCCCTTCAGCCACTTGGACGATTGGAAGTGGAGTCTATTAAACCAATGGAGACTCAGTAGACTGAGAGGAACCACCAGATATAGCTCTAAAGGGAGGTGGTGCAACTTCCAGCGGCTCTCTCACGCCGCGATCTTCCCTTGGGGTCTCAGGGACAAAATCGTCTCCGCCGACGGAGGAATAATCGTAGTGCACAGAATCAGCGGGGTTTGGAGGCTCTAAACCCTCAACAACTATATCACTCGCTGCAACTTCCACGGCAGGGGGAACTTGTACATTATCTGCAGCCTCCACAACTGGCTCAGCCTCAGCAACTGGCTCGGCCTCAGTAGTTAGTTCGGCTCTCACACTTGGTTCCTCTTCAACATCTGGAAGTACTGTCCTGCGAGTCTTGAATCTTGTGACTCTTGTAGCAATGGGAAGGTTATTGTCGTCGTCTGAATCTGAGGAAATTCTAATGCCAGTAGAAAAACCTCTAGGGCTTGAAGGTGGTATGGTCGATGGGCCCTAAAAAAGAAAAGAAGATTATGTGATTATTAAAGTAAATATAAGAAGCCCAAGGAAGTAATGCAAAATATTTGCTAAGTATGGATACCTTTCGGAGTCTCTTCCTACGTGGTAAGGCATGTGCCTCAGCAACTGATGCCACTGCTGCTTGGGCTGCCCTCAGTTTGGAACGGGTCATACATATTGTTATGCCGACTTGAGGGAGAGCAATTTGCAAGTGTTGAATAGACATTGCCCCAGACAGGTGAGGCTCTTCCATAGCAGGCAGAGATAGAAGCTTGAAGCGGCAGAATATACTGGTTTGTTTTCCTAGGTTAGAGGGTAGACGAAGGGATAAGTTAGGCTGCAGGATGGGTTCTATCGCAGGGACGACAGGAGCACTGTTGCAAAAATTGAACAAAGAATTGAGGTTGTGGTGCTAGAACAACCTGTTACTTGGAGTAAAGACGTCCTCTCTCCCAAGTGAGGGAAGCTCCATGAAGCCTAAGCCCTCCACAAGTAAAACGGTATAATCACGAGCAAACCGCTAAAAGCTTTGGCGAAAATTAGTCTGAGTCGGGAGGGCATGTGGGATGCCCTAATCCATTCCGAACTGCCTAAGGACCCTGTCTGGTCGATAGACGACGCTAGACATGCCCTCCTCATTCTACACGGGTAGAAATTTGGGGCGTATCATAGCAGCAATAAAAAGGGAGTTAGCCTGGACACTATCAAGAGAAAAATCAACGTGACGGGCCTCTAAAAAATAAAATGGGACAACAGAAATGCCTGGAAGAAGTTAAGTGAAAGGGCGGAACACACACTACTCCATGCGGTCGACGTAGTCTGCAAAGGGTCTGTTGGGGCCAAGGCCAGACCATTGAGAGATGTGAGGGAGGGATTGACGCACTTGCCTCATAATAGAATGACCCTCTGCATCTAGAATAGAGTAGCCCTCTGCATCAAAGACTTCATTGGTAAAGAAGGCCTTATGCTCTTTAGGGATAGGGCCCATGGCAGGGAATCTCTCACAGAAAAAAGTAGTCAGGAACTGAGTGTGTACAAAGCTCCACACATCATAGTGGCCCATGGATTATTCCATGTCTGAATGGATGAGGTCAAGTTGGAAGTATAAGTTCTCCAGGAAGAGGGGGGCCAGAGGAATCTAATTGCCGTTGTAGAGCTTGATAGGCAAAGGAAACACCAGGGGATTGATGTTCTCGACAGGGTTGCTAGGGAGAACAAAAAAGGAAATGAAATAACTAACGAAGGCGGCTAGGTACAAGTTGCCGTAGTAGCTCGACCCAACTACGGAGTCACAGCTCTACTCTGTGATGTCACCCACAACTGGTTACAGGTCCTTGAAGAAATGCTTCATCCAGGAAAGATGGGTGGTTTTGTCCTTCTTAGGTCGCTCTTGGAGCAGTTCCCCAGTCCTAAGGTTATACGAGGAGCCATACTTTCGCTCCTCCCAAAAGACGCTTTGAAGGGCAGTGACGACAACTTGTTCTATAGAAGTCAGGGATACTGGATCAAAGGGGTGGTCTCTACGGGTGCTTAAATGCAGAAAGACGACAATATCTTCGAGGGTTGGAGTTATCTCCCCCATGCTAAGGCAAAAGTGTGAGTGTCGCGGCTCCAGCGGGAGACAACCATATCAATGTTAGTCTGTACCTTGCGCACTAATAACTCCCTCAAAATCAAAATGGCATTGAAAAGACGAACATCCCACAAACGCTGCTCGATGCCATCATTTACGATGATGTCATCAACCCAGAGGGACCAATCTGCTGGGGGGCCCGAGTGAGTGCGATAGTAGATGTATGAATAGGGAAAGTCGCCACACTCCACACGAAATCGCAGCACAGAGATTAGGTTTACCATGTCGGCATCATCCAAAGTAGCCTTGTGCTGGCCATGAGGAAGAATAAAAGAAAGGTAAAGAAGACTTTGGAAAGTGAGGACAAGAGAGAGAAGATGACAAGAAGACAAAAGGTGTGTTTGAGTGAAAGTGGGGGACCAGTGGACCCAAGGGCACTATTTATATAGGAAGTAGTAAAAGGGCACCGACACGGCTCCCTAGGCCTATTATGACCTGTTAGTCAAAGGGGGGCACCTTTTCAGAGCTGACGCAACTTCTGACCTAACCAACGCAACCCTTGGGTTACTTGCTGACGTCATGCATGCATGAGAAACTAGGAGCATGTCCCCCACATGCGCAGGGGGCAAATATAGAGGATCAGAAATTAAGCCCCAAACTAAGTATGGGCCTAAGCATTGAGGTCGCCCCAAAAAGGCGGCCAGGAATGAAAAAAGAAGCATGGGCAAAAGCCAAAGGGAAATAGGCCGAAGTAGGTCCGACCCACCAAGGGTCCAAATGGACTCCACGAAGGAAAACGCCTAAGTTAAGTTGTAGAGGTAACGCCTGCAGCGGTGAAGTTGTGGAGAGAACATGTGCAGCGGGAAAATTGCCTCAGCACTTTGCCTCAGCACCGCCATTCCTAATATCTTCGGTTCCACCACCATCTGAAGTTGCTGAGGGAAAGAGAAAGCTGACGCAACTAAGTTGCAGAGGCAACACTTGCGACGGCCAAGTTGCAAAGGCACTTTGTCTCAGCGCCACCATTCCAAATAATGTCTGTACCACAACCATCTGGAGTTACTGAGGAAAGAAGAAAAAACGAAACAATTAAGTCACAAAGGCAGCACTTGCAGCGCCCAAGTTGCGGAGGCATTATGTCGGTACCGCCATCTCTAATATCTTTGGTCCTGCCATCTGAACTTGCCGCGGGAAATGACTACCGTAGTAATTACAACCGTAGTAGCTAAGTTGCAGAGGAAATATCCTGCCAAGGTGATAGTAGCCTTTGAGAGAGACCTCCTTCTGCAAGTAGAAGCTAATGCTTGGCGCTAATAGTGGGCCCCAAGGCATTGCTAGCTTAGGGCTGATAGCATGCCCCCAAAGTTCATTTAACTTGGCGCTGATAGCAAGCCCCAAGACTTACTAGTTGGAGCTGATAGCAGGCCTAGAGATACCAGTCTACCGCGGCAATCCCGTAAAGATGGGAGTAGGGTAGCCCAAAAATAAGGGACTCCCTTTCCATTACCTAGGTCATGGACTTGCCTTAGTCGCACATGCAGGACTAAGGAAGCCCCCTTGGGCTTGGTACTAAGGCATAGCATGGCTAATAGCAAGCTTGGTTGTGGCCTTCATCTTGGGAAGCTGGGGAGTTTGTGGTTAGATGGCTAAGGGCGGAGGCTTCGCTGAGGTGAACACAAATGTAGTCGATAGCAGACTAATGGAGTCCTGAGAATGCATGTACTGGTCAAATAGAACTGAGAAGGCAAGTGCAGTGGCAAGGTTCACTGCTGCAAGTGCACTTGCTAAGGTTCAAGCTGAGAAGGCAAGAGCAGAGGCAAACACTCCCACTGTAATTGCACTTGCTGAGGCTTAAAAGGGAGTTGTAGTGCTAAACACTCCCGTCGCAACTACACTTGCTGAGGTTCAAAAAGGTAGTTGCGGAGGCAAATAGATAGTACATAGTACATGCAGAAGGATACGTGGCACCTTCAACCTGGTGGCTCAAGGTAGAATATTCCATGTGATTCTCTGGGACACATGTCTTCACTCTATTTGGCCACTTGGTGTCCTTTTGGTACCAAGGAAAAGCCTATAAATAAGACCCATTTCCTAAGGTTCAGCAAGAGGAATTTTTGGAGATTTGGGAGAGATGTTGCCCATTTTGGTATTGCCATATATTCTTTCTTGAGCTACTTGCTTCACCATCACCTAGTTATACACTCTCTAACTCCCATATAGTTGCTGCCACACATTCTCCTGCCACTTCCACCATTGTTAGACCATTAACATAGTTTTGCCTCTCTAACCTTGAACCCCTCCCTACACTTCTATGACCTGATAATGGGCACTAGGTTGCGTGCTTTGCACATAGTCGATCTCACCAGTATATTATAAAGGAAATCAGAAAAACAAAACACAAACAAAGCATGTCCCAGTAATCTAAACGAATTTTATGAAAACAAAAAAACAAAAACAGGCCCTAATAATACAAGAAAGACAAAGGGTTTGGTTTTCACAAACAGTTAGCCAAACAAATTTTCTAAAAGACAAAGGGTTATGATATTTTTATTTTATTTTATTTCTACATTATAATATTCAAGCTATCTATTAGATTATAATATTCAGACCTCTATTCCCTAAAAATTTTGATTTTATGTGGAATCAGGCCATCCATTGCATTATAATATTCTCCCACAATTAGGGTTTTGTGTGGTTGTAGTTTTGGTTAGTAAAAGGTTTTTGTTTGTGTGGTCATTGTTAATTGCAAAGTAGAGAGAAACAAATTATACCTTTGATTCTTAAGAAAAAAGTCTACAGCTTTATTGTGTGTGGCTCCACCACTAGCTACGTTATGTGCGGCTCCACCACCAACAAAAGGCTGGTGTTCTTCAACAGCAAGAAACGTTCTAAAGAAAAAAAAAAAGAAAAAAAAAAAACAGCAATGAAACAACGGCCCTGTTTGGTAGAGCTGTGGAAAAGTGATTATAACTTACAGCCTAACAGCTTATAGCTTATATCTGTGAATATAAGCTGATTTTTGACTTATAAATTAAGCTTCTCCTCCCCTACTCAAAGAATAAGTTGATTTTTGACTTACAAAAAGCTATAAGCTGTATTATTAAGCTGAACCAAACACATCAAAATAACTTAAATTAAGCTAAAAGCTGAAATAAGCTGGAAATAAGCTCTACCAAACAGGGTCAACAGCACTCTGTAAGAAATGGGTAGATTAGGTCAGTGCAGAGGAGACGAAACAGAGGAGACGAACGGTCAAGTAATAGGAAAGGAAAGGTTATGAAAAATTAGGTAGGGATGCATTTGATTGTGAAAATATTATGAATATGGATAGATTTGGTATCTAAAAAAATATTATTAAAATTTAGGGTTTAGGATGAGGGTCCAAAAAAAATAGAAAGTCCAAATTTTTTTAACAAATGCTAATAGTAGCACTTTAAAAATTACAAGCCCCAAATTGAAGCACAATTTTTTTAGGCTCGTTAACATTTTTTCTAGTTTGATCTCAAAACACGTTCTCACTTATAATAGTCTAGTAAAGATAGTAGATAGGCAATTCTATCCTTAGATAAGTTGTTTTGTAATCTCGGGATAATATTCTCAGAAATGATACATTTCTTTAATTTGGAAGCTCTAAACAAGGCTCTAATGACTTGACAATAAAACAAAAAACAACAACAATAATAAGATACAAACATCACATCATTATAGAATCTACACACCATTAAAACTTTCTAAAGCTTTTCTTTTAGAGTTCCCAATCTTTTTTCTAATAGTCTCCACCATACACATAGTGTCACTTGTCTTTTTCTCTCCCAGAAACTAATATAAAACAATAGATCGTACTGTTTCAACTAATGAAAAATAAATTAAGAAACTACATAAATTTGTCCTAGGACTACAACATAATTTTTTTATATCCTTCTGTCTTATGTGAAGAGAATAATTCCTATGGCTTCAATTGAGTAAAACATCTTATTCACCAAAGTCAAGAATGGTGTGCCACCGAAGCTCTCCCACTCCTTCCTCCTACCTTTCTGACTTCCACCAAAAGGAAGTGGAAATTTTGGTGGATTCGTCTCTCTCTCTCTATCTCTCTCTCTCACAAGCACAACAATCACATCTTCCGTATCTATATATTTACCAATACGTTCTTTTTTCTACAGTTAAATCTTCCATTGTTGTTGCTAAGTTCTTGTACAAGAATGGATAGAAGGTTAATTGTGGCTGCCCAGATAGGTGATGTTGACCTTTTGCTCAATTTGATCCAATATAATTCCCTAATTCTACACTATGTATCATTAACAGAGGAAGAGACTCCATTATACATTGCTTCTATGGCTGGCCACCTCAATTTTGTACGAAAAATACTAGAATTGAAGCCAAAATTCGCCGAGGTGCTCAACCAAGACGGTTTTAGTCCCCTCCATATTGCCTCGGTGAATGGGTATTTAGAGATTGTTAAAGAGCTCTTGAGCTTGAACGTGAATCGTGATCTGTGCACGCTGATGGGTAGAGACAAGAGGATACCCCTCCACTACGCGGCGATCAAAGGTAGAATTGCTCGCTGCTAGCCTGGATTCTGTTGAACATGTCACGGTTCGGGGAAAGACTGCCCTTCACCTTGCAGTCAAGAATAATCAAATTGAAGCGTTGAGAGTGTTGGTGGAACATCTCAAAAATATCAAGAAAGAGGGTGTTTTGAGCATGGAGGATGAGCATGGCAGCACCATCTTGCACCTAGCTATCTTAGGAAGACAGTACGAGGCAAGTATTTCCCTTTATACCCTTTTGTGTCGAGAAATTTTTTAATACAAATATTAAACTTGAATGATCTGATAATAATAGTCACCTTGACAAGTCTGTTTTTTTATTTGAAATGATATTTTGATTAGAGTTTCTTTATAATTTTTTTTATTTGTATATTATTGTTCTTTTAATTATGAGATAAATTATGAGCAGGTTGTCGACTTATTGCTTGGTAAACATTCCGTTACTAGGGCAGTGGTGGAAGTGAATTCCTTAAACAAGAATAACCTCACGGCTCTTGATGTTTTATTAAGTTTCCAAAGGAGAGCGGGCGATAGAGAGATTGAAGATGTTCTTAGGCAAGCCGGTGCTAAGAGAGCTAGAGACTTGCACACATCGACACTAGCATTAACTAGCCAAAATCAGGGTGTTACAACTAACCTATCAAATGACTGGTCAGTGACAATTGAACGGACTCTATCTCCAGCTATACAGTTGCTAGACTATTTCAAATACGACAAGTTTAGAGATTCGCCGAGTGAAACACGAAACACCATGCTTGTGATAGCTATACTTATTGCCACCGCAACATATCAACCGTGCTTAGCCCTCCAGGTGGTGTTTGGTAAGGCGATACTACCAACAATGGGACAAATAGTACCAACAATGGGACAGATACTACCAAACCACATATTGCTGGACAATCGGTCATGAGTTCATCGAGTGTGTTCTGGTGCTTGTTTCTCGTTCCCAACTCAGTAGGGTTCTTCACCTCTCTCTACATGATCAATGTTCTCACACGTGGATTCCCTTTGCAATTAGAGTTGCAAGTTTCAATGTGTGCACTCGCAACAACATATGACAGTTCTATGATTTCAATGACATCTAATAATGTCTTGTCTGTGTTATTTATTGCTGTTTCCATAGCCTTGCCATTAGTGATATGTGATAACCCTCACCACTGTTTACTGCTAAACTGAGACTAAGCATGCTAATTGACTGATTGACTGAAAGTCTGAATTGATTGATTGAGTATATGAGTTTAATTGCATTTCTCTCTGTTTGACTGGTAAATTATCTGTTCATGTTTTGTGTTTAAACTGCGAATTGAAGGCCTTATCGGCGGTCGAATCAGAAATTGATTAATGTTTTATGATCATTAGAAATTATGTGATTTAATGGTATATTTATTTAAAATGCGATTTGGTATGATTAAATTAGATTAAAATAAGCTAGATTACAAGAGTTAGCCCTATTTACCAATTTGCCACCTAGTGGATTAATCTAGGCAACTCCTCTCCACTTCATACACTCTTGACTAAACATTTCTTCAGTCCATTTTGAGAGTCACAACCGACTAGAGAGAGAGAGGGTAAGAGAAAATCTTGAGTTCTTGAGAATTGGCTTGGAGATTAAGAGAAATTGAAGGGATTCTTGCATATTTGTGCTTCTACCCTTGAATTGAAGACATAAGGTAGAGAAATCACTCTCTTAATTGTGTATCTAAGTTGTATCTAGCATGGATCATGGTAGTTTAGAGAGCTACATCTAGAATTGGCTCTAGTATGTTGTATTGTAGCTCAAATCATGCATGCATGTTTACATTGTTGAGTTTGGAGGTTGGATTTCATGGGAATCTTGCATGCATGTTCATGTTTGTGTTAAAATCCATGAATTCATCTTGTCTTTGAAGAAATTGACTCACTTGAGCATGTATTTGAACTTTAAAGTTGATTTAACTCATGCATGTTGCATTGAGGTCATGTTCATGAAATTTGGTTTGAAATTGGGTTTAATTGAACTACCTTTGGGCTTCGATTTCTCAAATGGATCTTTGAAACATGTAATGTTATGAGTTTTGAAGTGTTTTCCAGAAAATTAGCCCAAAAGGATCGAATTTGATACATTTGAAGTTGATTTTGAGCTTGAGGTTCAAATCTGGGAGTTCCAGATTTTGGACTCACGCTCGAGCGGGGTGACTGGCGCTCGAGCATGAAATTCGTGCATCCAGCACTTTAGTTATGTTTGCAGTCCGCTCGAGCGGGGTATTGGACGCTCGAGGCGGATCTTGTGTCTCATGCTCGAGCGGGTGTAGAGCGCCTATCGAGCATGATTTTCACACATCCAGTACTTTTGACTGTTTTACAGTCGGCTCGAGCATGGAAGTATACGCTCAAGTGTAAATGTCCGCTCGAGCGGAGATAATCACGTTCGAGCGAGACCTCTATTTTCTGAAAATTTTGAAAATGTTTTTAAAGCGCATCTTTGTATCCTCATTTCATTCTAGGCATTCCTAGGCCTAGCTTAAGGCATCTTAATGAAGATATTGATGTAGAACCACACTGAGGCAAATTAGGGATTAAGTTATTATTTTTTCCAACCGTGTAGCTTAGTGTGTGTTCAATCTGTAACTGTGTAGGGTTGGCATTCCGGAGACGCTCTAGCTTATCTGTAGCCCAGAACTCTGTGAGTAACAATGTTGTAAAGATATGTTCAATAATGATTATCTTCTACTATTTTCTGAAATAATACTGTTACTGAATGAATGATGTCCAATTTGTGAACTGTATTCGTGGCATCCATAGCAACCTACTGTTACTGTACTGTACTGCTACTGTCACAGAGATCTCTATTGGTTCCCATGTTGGAACCACTACTGTTTACTGATATGATGGCCATCAACTGACTGTTTGGTCTATAAGACCTACTGTACTGTTTTACTATTGGATGTACCACATATGACTATTATAGTTTCTGAATGACTGTTGGCATGAAATGTGAGCCATAAACTGAATGACTGATATACTCTTTAATTGACTGTTTTTAATACTGAAAGGATATTCATTCTTAACCTTTTTACGCATATGTTATTCACTGGGCTTTAGCTCACTGCTTATATATATATGTAGGTGTTCAGGCACCGGACTGTTGCTAGGGGCATCAGGCAGGCTCTTGTTTTGTCAGCCAACCATTGTGCGTCACTGCAAGGTTCCAAGTGTGATCAAGCTTAGGCTGCTTTGGGGGTGTCTTAGTTTCACCCAACTGTCACTGTTCTATAATACTGTATAGACTGAATGTTTTTGAACTATATTGTTTACACAGGGATTAAGTCCCTATCCTAAAAGATTGTAAATATTGTGCATATTGTTTGGTACTGACTGTATACATGTATGAAAAGTCTTTTGCATGCAGACTGTTACAGCTCATTGGACAACTTTAATTACTGTATTGGCTTCCGCCAGTCCCTGTACTCTGTATTACTGTTCTACTGTTAAGTAGGCCTTCGATAATCTCGGATTACTGGCTGGTTACGGTGCTAAACCCATAGGGACGGGTTTGGGTCGTGACATGATACCTATTGCAACTGTGGTGGCAAGGAATCACCTCAAATAGATAGGAGTTGCATAGCAATGTACAAGCCTACAAAGTGCTTGAATTAGAGGCATGTTGTTCTATTTCTTTTCTCTTTGTTTATATGAAATTTAATTATTTGTGAGTATTCCTCACTTGTTACTTTCATAGGCCTAGAAGCTTATTTGGTGAACATCTATAATAAATAAACAATTGAGGCAAACAAGATAAATTTCTTTATTATCATTCCAAGTTTTTTTTTTGTTTCAAACCATATGCCAACAATAGTTTCAAAAACAACAATGCAACTTACAAAAATTATTCTGAAAAATAATAAAATGAACTGTGAAGCAGATTCATTGAGTATGGTCCACTTCACACAAATTTAAATTTACATCATACAATTCAATTTTTTGTCTTTTTCGACCTACTTTTTTCTAATTCTGTAATTTTTTTATTTCAAAAATCAAAGTACAAATGATTAGTGTAAATCTAGGTAGAGAAGTATTAATCTTCCGATACAAACTATACAAGAAACCTTTCTAAGCAAATTTAAAAATATCCAACACCTTGTTTAAACTCTGAAAACAATTCAAGACAAATGTAACTATGCGAACATGTCATGATTGAAATATAATATAAATAAAATTCTCACTTTCATCAAACTTTTGTAGGGCCATCTCCAATGGTGCGTTATAGTGATTCAAGTTTTACCCCGATCTTTGTTGTGTTCCGGACTCGGGTTCCGTGGTTGTATGTTGTTGTATTTGTCTTGTTTCCTCCTTTTGATTCTTCAAATTTAAGTTTTGGGACTTGTTGGGCGAGTTTGAAACAGGTTAGTTGTCTATTGGTGCAAATGGTTACTGCCTTGGTTTTGGCTTATTCGCTTGAGTGAGGGTTCTTGTGCTTGAGCGAGGATTGAGAGTCCTCAGGTTTCTTTCTTAGACGCAGCTTTCGCTTGAGCGAGAACTTTTGCACTCGAGCGAGACGTGTGTTCTTTGTTCCTTTGCTCGAGCGAGAACTCTTGCGCTCGAGCATGCGTCTGCGTTGGTGGCAGACCTGAAGCTTTGCATTGTGTGCTCGAGCGACGCTTCTTGCGCTCGAGCGAGGCCACTTATTGTGTATGGTCACTTGAGTGACAACACCTTCGCTTGAATGAGCCTTGTATATATCAGTTCGCAGCAGCGTGATTTTATATCACTTTTGACCTTTTCTTCACTCAAAACCCTAATCCGGCTGTCTCTCTCTCTAAAACACCCCATCTCTTTACAAATACTCCTTTGATCTTGTGTTCTTCTACCCTACTTCCTTTGTAAAAAGGGTGGAGTATCGCGTGGGCTTCCTTTTGATCCAAAAAAGTTTAAGTTTGGAGCATCTTCAAGTTTCTCCTTCTTCCTCTTTGAGCTTCTCCATTTAAGGTAGGGATAATCTACGCTTTAATATGAGTTTTGACCTAGACATTTGTCATTTTTGCATAAATGGTGGAGTTGAGAAGCTTGGGTGAAGTTAGGGTTGGGTTTTGATTTGTAAAAGAGGGGTTTTCTGTTTTGAACTCCATATGTGTTTGTGAGGTCTTGAAAATGGGGCTATTTGTGTATAATGGGTGGAATTAGGCCTTGGGTGTAATATTTGGGAAATGGGGAAAAATGCCCTAGTTTGAATTAAATAAACTATTTTGTATAAATAGTGAAATCAATGTGGAAATATGAAATTGGGGGAAATGTGATTAAATGGTGTAGTTGGATTGATAAATTACTCACCTATGGAAATTTGGTAAATTATCTGTTGATAGATTTATTTATCTGTTTAGAAATATCTGTTTTAGGCTATCGGTGGATGATAACTATGATTGTTGTAGAAAATGCATGAGAATTAGGAAAATTGAAACTAATCAATTGAATTGTGTCATTGAATATGACTGTTTGAGTAAACCATTGAAAATGTGAATTAAGCAGTCATTGTATATGACAACGTGCTTAAATACATTGTATATGTATCTTTGAATGGGAGGGGATAGGGGATGTACTCCATTGTTTGAGAGGAGATAGGGGATGGACTCCATTGATAATTAAGTTGGCCGGAGTGTCCAGGGTGAAAGTCCCGAAACCTTATTAGTTATGAACATTTATGAACATGTTTTGTACGTAATACTTTTTGTAAAGAAGACTCTGATGAATGAAAATATAATATTTCTAATATTTTGAGGGCGTTACAACTTGGTATCAGAGCGTACCGGGTTTGAATATTTTGGGTGCGCGGGAAGTGGTTAGTATCATAATGGGTTTGTCTCTCTTGTTAGAGACTTATGTGTGATATTATGTGCTTATATGATAACATGCTTAGGTGACTATATGGGTATGGGATTTAGTTTCTAAGATGTTGATCGGGTCTATGGGTTTCTGGGAGTCCCGTTGGAAAGGCACTTGATCATTACTGTTTCTAACTAGAACTCTAACAACGCCACGGGACGGTCATTATCCGGAAACAAAATTCGTATATGTTTATGTGATTATGTGCTTACGTGGAGTGAATTATTGTTTTCCATTGTATTAGGACGCGAGTGAGATAGTTTCGGCACATTTGAATATGTGCCAATTTCTTCTGTTACCTTTATTAGGATGTCAGGAGGAGGTCGTGGTGGTAGGCATGGTAGTCCTAGAAGGTAGGAGATGCCTATACCAGATGAGATTCTGGCACAGGAGGAAGGAGTGGGTTAGGCCAATGTGGTCGAACCGGTTGGTCAGCAGGCCATGGGCGCTTTAGCCGCGAAATGGCCGGAGCATTGAGGGAATTTATCGACATTCACAGGGTTGAGAATCAAGTCCAGGCCCAAGTAGCTGAGGCAGGGCTGTCTTTTCTGAAGGGGGAGTTTTTTCGGTCGAATCCGGATGAATTTTTAGGAGACCCTAAGGAGCCACTGAAGGCCGATGAGTGACTTGAGCAGATGACGAAGACATTTGAGATGTTTGGCATCGAAGATGGAGGTTTGAGGGTGACCTTGGCGTCCTTCCAGCTTAAGGAAGATGTGGGTCAGTGGTGGAAGTATGTGCGTGGGCGCATTGGAGGGACTTGAGAGGCCTTTGTTGAAGTTTTCTAGGACAAGTACCTGCCAGCTACAGTGAGGGAGAAGTTGCGGGATCAATTCTCTAAGTTGGTGCAGTTGAATACACCAGTGGCGGAGTTTGAGGCCACCTTTACCAGCTTGTCTAGGTTTGCACTGGAATTAGTAGCGACTGAGGAGCACCGATGTTTGGAGTTCGAGAAGAGGTTGAGGACCAGACTCATGTTTAGAGTTGTCGGGTCCATGATCAGGGAGTATGGGCGCCTTGTGGAGGCTATTGGCCATCTTGAGACTATCATGCATGCAGAGAAGAAGAGGATGAGGGGCTTCAGGAGGAGTTAGGATGGCCAGGGAGACGGTAAGAAGCAAAGGGGTTCTAACCCTCAGCAGTCCCTGGGAGTGCATTTGAGATCTACCTTTCTAGTACCAAGTTTGGGTTCTGGGAAAGGCGGTTAGGGAAACATCACCTGTTACAAATGTGGTCAATTGGGCCACAAGTCTCCAGCTTGCCCACAGATAGGAGGAGGGCAGCGAGCAACTTCATCTTCGGCCCGTTCTCAGGGCCACAGTCAGGGTAGAGGCCAGCCACTCACTTGTTATCAGTGTGGACAGGCGAGGCACTTAAAGAGGTTTTGCCCGCAGTTAGGTGGCACACCTGGTGCGTCTGGTTCGAGATAGTCACAGAGTCACCAGCCAGCACAGTCAGTTCAGGTCTCGAGGGCCAATTAGGGAGCCTCTTCGACTTAGTCAGTGTAACAGTCTTATGCTCCGAAAGGTGAGCAAGTAGATCAGAAACCTTCAAGAGGTGTGTATGCTGTTACCGCGCCAGATCTTGTACCGGCTCCATCTGTTGTGAGAGGTACCTTTTTGTTTTGTAACTCGGTTGCTAATGTGTTGATTGATACGGGTGCATCCCATTCATTTATTTCGTCTATATTTGCATATGTTTTGGGGTTGGAGTTGGCGTAGTTAGAATCTCCTATTTGTGTTGTGTCATCTATCGGGGTTGAGATGGTTCTGAAGTAGGGGTGTCGGGGTTGTAACATAGAGGTCACCGATCGTCGGCTTCCATTTTTTTTTGTGTTGATGGATATATCTGGTTTTTATTTTATTTTGGGTATGGATTGGTTATCGTCATACCGGGTTGTTATAGATTGTTACCGCCAGAGGGTTATACCTTGAACGGCGAGTGTTTTCATTTTTTGGGGGATCGGGTTGGTAGAGTCTTACCACCAGTGTATGATCCACGAGGGAGGAGTGAACTTAGTTGTCTTCTCTCTAGCTTTATGAGTAGTGAGTGTGATGAGGCCCAGGTTGAGTTGCCAAAAGTGGTTTGTTAGTACTTGGACGTTTTTCCTGAGGATCTTGTTAGTTTACCACCTTACCAAGAGATTGAGTTCTCTATCGATCTAGTGCCTGGTACGACACCGATTTCCATGGCACCATACCGTTTTGCACCGGCTAAGTTGAGCGAGTTGAAGGTTCAGCTCCAGGAATTGTTATATAAGAGTTTTATTCGCCCTAGTACTTCGCTTTGGGGAGCACTAGCCCTCTTTGCTAAGAAGAAAGATGTGGCCTTGAGACTTTGCATTGATTACCGAAAGTTGAACCGGGTTACGGTTAAGAACAAGTACCTTATGCCTCGTATAGATGATTTGTTTGACCAGTCGAAAGGATCCCGTTGTTTTTCTAAGAAAGATTTGAGATCGAGTTACCATCAGTTGAGAGTCAGGGAGGAGGATATTCCGAAGATGGCATTCCGTACGCGGTATGGCCATTATGAGTTTCTGGTGATGCCTTTTGGGCTAACCAATGCCCCAGCTGTGTTTATGGACTTGATGAACTGGATTTTCTAGGAGTTCTTAGATCGCTTTGTAGTCGTCTTTGTGGACGACATTCTAATTTATTCACCCTTTGAGGAGAAGCACGAGGAACACTTGCGAGTGGTGCTTGAGTTGCTTAGAGCCCATAAGTTGTATGCAAAGTTTGGGAAATGTGAGTTCTGGCTAAGAGAGGTTAAGTTCTTAGGCCATGTAGTTTTCGTGGAAGGGGTACCTGTGGATTCATCCAAGATAGAGGCAGTGCAGGATTGGGCACAACCTAAGAATGTTTTCGAGATCCGTAGTTTCTTGGAATTGGCCGGGTATTACCGTCGGTTTGTGAAAGACTTCTCCAAATTAGCTTCGCCTTTGGCTAGATTGACACGGAAAGGGGTCAAATTTGTATGGAGTGAGACTTGTGAAAAGTCATTCCAAGAACTTAAAGTTAGACTTACCACTGCTCCAGTCTTGATTATTCTGGAGAGGGTTTTGGATTATTCAGTGTACTGTGATGCCTCACGAGAAGGTTTGGGTTGTGTGCTGATGCAAGAAGGGAAAGTAGTAGCCTATGGCTTGCGGTAGTTGAAAACACACGAGAGAAACTACCCCACTCATGATTTATAGTTAGTAGCTGTAATTTGTGCCTTGAAGATTTGGAGGCACTATCTGTATGGTGAGAGATTTGAGATATTTTCTAACCATAAGAGTCTGAAGTATCAATTTACACAGAAGGACTTAAATTTGAGGTAGAGAAGGTGGATGGAGTTCATAGAGGATTATGACTTCGAGTTACATTATCATTCGGGGAAGGCCAATGTGATGGTTGATGCCCTAAGTAGGAAATCCATCAGTAGTGTAGCTTGTATCGCTATCCGGGAATGAGAGATGTTGGGTGCCCTTGGTGAATTTGACTTCCGTCTGGGCAAGTTTGTTGAGTCCGCAGCCTTGTTTTCTGTAGTTGCACAACCTACACTTGTGAACCGAGTGTTAAAAGTGCAGAAGGGTGACTTTGAGGTAGAATCCCTCCTGGAGAAGATCTCTAGTGGGAAGGTAGAAAAGGGTTTGTCTGTGTATCCCGACTTGAGTGTGAGATACCGAGACCGCTTGTTTGTGCCGGAGTCTTGTCGAGAGGAAGTACTCCGAGAGTTTCACCATTCACGCCTTGCGGTGCATCCGGGAGGCACAAAGATGTATCATGATCTAAGTTGCCAGTTTTGGTGGAGGGGTATGAAGAAGGATGTGGCAGTGTTTGTATCGAGGTGCCTCACTTGTCAGCAAATGAAGGCCGAACACCAGAGGCCAACGGGTTTGTTGCAACCCTTGCCTATAGCTGAGTAGAAGTGGCAGCATGTCACGATGGATTTTGTTGTGGGTCTTCCGAGGACTCAACGGGGTAGTGATGCCATTTGGGTGGTAGTTGACTGGTTGACCAAGTCAGCTCATTTTATCCCTATGCATGTAAGAGATTCAGTAGATTACCTTGTTGACTTGTACATTTGGGACATAGTGAGATTACACGGGGTCCCAGTGTCGATTGTCTCAGATAGAGATCCGCATTTCACTGCCCGGTTGTGGCAAAGTTTGCAGAGTGTCTTAGGCACTAGATTGACTTTTAGTATGGCTTACCATCCTCAGACTGCAGTCCGAGCGTACTATTCAGATACTTGAGGATTTGCTTCGAGGCTGTGTCCTCGACTTTAAGGGGTCGTGGGAGAGACACCTACCCTTAGTGAAGTTTGCTTACAATTATAGTTTCCAATCGAGTATTGGCATGGCACCGTTTGAGGCCTTGTATGGCCGACCGTATAGATCTCCAGTGTGTTGGGCCGAGGTGGGTGATGCACCTCTGTTAGGTCCCGAATTAGTTCAGGAAACGACGGAGAAGGTGGCACTTATCCGTAAGAGGTTGGTTACAGCCCAGAGTCACCAAAAGAGTTATGCCGACCATAGGAGGAAACCGTTGTCATTCGAGGTGGTGATCACGTCTTTTTGAAAATATCACCTAGACGGGGTTTGATGAGGTTTGGAAAGAGTGGGAAGTTATCCCCTCGATTTATTAGCCCTTTTGAAATCCTTGAGCGGATTGGGAAGGTTGCATATCGTTTGACATTACCGCCACAACTTTCCGGAGTGCATGACGTGTTTCATATTAGTATGCTTCGAAAGTAGGAGCTGGATCCATCACATGTGTTGGATTGGACCGACTTAGAGGTAGATGAGGATGCCTCGTATGAGGAGAGACTGGTGAGAGTCTTGGATAGGCGGGACCAAGTCTTGTGAGGCAAGACGATTCCCTTGATCAAAGTATTGTGGAAACATCACGGGGTTGAGGAAGCAACTTGGGAATGTGAAATGGAGGTCCGAGAGAAATATGCGGACCTATTTGTTGATGTTTGAGCATACGTTGAAATTTTAGTTTTGTTTAAGAACTATAAGAGCATTGTATATGTTTTGAGATTGTAACACATTGTGAATGTTGAGTATGTTTCAGAAACACAAGTTAAATTGAACATTGCATATGTTATTTAAGTTTTGGAAATGTAAACTTATTATGAACATTGAATATGTTTTGGAAACATGAGATGTATGTGTTAGAATTTGTTAAATCTCGAAATATGCATATTAGTAATATGTGTTGAGTTGTATATGTTGTGAATTTATTCTCTTATGAAGAAATGGAATGACCGGTGGGTGGGTCATGATGGTGAATGTTGAATTGTAATCGCGTTGGGAATTGAATAACCAAAATTTTGAAACTTGTATAAAATTTCAAGGACGAAATTCTTTAAGGGGAGGAGGTTATAGCGATCCAGGTTTTACCCTGACCTTTGTTGTGTTCTGGACTCGGGTTCCGTAGTTGTATGTTGTTGTCTTTGTCTTGTTTCCTCCCTTTGATTCTTCAAATTTGAGTTTTGGGACTTGTTGGGCGAGTTTGGAACATGTTGGTTGTCTATTGGTGCAAATGGTTGCTAGCCCAGGTTTTGACTTCTTCGCTCGAGCGAGGTTTTTTGCACTCGAGCGAGCCTTGGATATTTGATTCTTCGCTTGAGCGAGGGTTTCTTGCGCTCGAGTGAGGATTAAGGGTCTTTAGGTTTCTTTCTTAGACGCAGTTTTCGCTCAAGTGAGAACTTTTGCGCTCGAGCGAGACATGTATTCTTTGTTCCTTTGCTTGAGCGAGAACTCTTGCGCTCGAGCGTACGTCTGCGTTGGTGGCAGACCTGAAGCTTGCATTGTATGCTCAAGCGACGCTTCTTGCGCTCAAGTGAAGCCACTTGTTGTGTCTGGTCGCTTGAGCGACAACTCCTTCGCTCGAGCGAGTCTCGTATATATCAGTTCGCAACAGCGTGATTTTATATCACTTTTTGACCTTTTCTTCACTCAAAACCCTAATTCGATTGCCTCTCTCTCTAAAACACCCCCTCTCTTTACAAATACTCCTTTGATCTAGTGTTCTTCTACCCTACTTCCTTTGTAAAAAGGGTGGAGTATCGCGTGGGCTTCATTTTGATCCAGTTTAAGTTTGGAGCATCTTCAAGTTTCTCCTTCTTCCTCTTTGAGCTTCTCCATTTAAGGCAGGGATAATCTACTCTTTAATATGAGTTTTGACCTAGACATTTGTCATTTTTGCATAAATGGTGGAGTTGGGAAGCTTGGGTGAAGTTAGGGTTGGGTTTTGATTTGCAAAAGAGGGGTTTTCTATTTTGAACTCCATATGTGTTTGTGAGTTCTTGAAAATGGGGCTATTTGTGTATAATGGGTGGAATTAGGCCTTGGGTGCAATATTTGGAAAATGGGGAAAAATGCCCTAGTTTGAATTAAATAAACTATTTTGTATAAATAGTGAAATCAATGTGGAAATATGAAATTGGTTTAGGAATTATGAAATTGGGGGAAATGTGATTAAATGGTGTAGTTGGATTGATAAATTACTCACCTATGGAAATTTGGTAAATTATCTGTTGATAGATTTATTTATCTGTTTTGGGCTATCGGTGGAGGATAGCTATGATTGTTGTAGAAAATGCATAAGAATTAAGAAAATTGAAACTAATCAATTGAATTGTGTCATTGAATATGACTGTTTGAGTAAACCATTGAAAATGTGAATTAATCAGTCATTGTATATGACAACGTGCTTAAATACATTGTATATGTATCTTTGAATGGGAGGAGATAGGGGATATACTCCATTGTTTGGGAAGAGATAGGGGATGGACTCCATTGATAATTAAGTTGGCTGGAGTGTCCAGGGTGAAAGTCCCAAAACCTTATTTATTTATGGGTGTCGGTTCTCTCGAATGTGATTCCGTAAAATGGCAAGAAATAGAAGTGTTGGATTGATGAATGCATTGAATTGTGAACCACTGAGTTGAAATCTCATTTTGGTTGTTTTGATAACTATGAATTTGGTAAATAGATTTACCCGAAATGGATGATTGGAAATGAATTGAGATATGGTTATATGTATTGAATGGTCACGGAAATAATATGTGTCGGTTAAGAAATATCTCACATTTATCTGATGCTTATGTCATAATTATTTCTCATATATGGTTTAGCATATCTCTACTGGGCTTTGGCTCACCCAACTTGGGACACCATTTTCAGGTACAGGTGACATGCCACCTTCAAGGACATAGCTTGGGAGGCTTAGGGGTTGAAGGCTCCACTTTGTATATTTTGTTTGGCGTTTAATATAAAATTTCAAGCCGAGGGCTTTATATGTAAAAGAGTTAGAACTCTTCTTTTGTT
The DNA here is from genome assembly GCF_055761805.1 of Camellia sinensis. NCBI lineage: Eukaryota > Viridiplantae > Streptophyta > Magnoliopsida > Ericales > Theaceae > Camellia > Camellia sinensis. The sequence goes on from NC_138975.1 coordinate 140,725,509, forward strand.
GTAACCAAGTGACAACTTGGAAAGTTGTAAGCCCGTAGGACATTATTTACTTGTTATCAGTTATAAACATTTATGAACATGTATTGTACGTAATACTTTTTGTAAAGAAGACTCTGATGAATGAAAATATAATATTTCTACTATGCTTATAGACTTTATGAATGGTTGATTTGTATAATATTTTGAGGGTGTTACACATCAGATTAAGTAATTCAAATTTGATGAAAAAGTCCCTTTTTCCCTCTCCAATGGTTTCACCAAATTGATATCAAACTGAGAACGGAACAAAACTTTCGTCAAACTGAGGACAAGTGCGAGATTTCACCATTTCACTATGCTGTAACATTCGGAGTAGGCCAACCGGTCAACTAGCCGGATATCCGGCAGGTTGACTCACCACTCGTCCCTTGCGGTCGATTATCAAAATAACAGAAGAAGGGAAAGAAGAATTGAGTGTAAGAAAGAACACATTCATATTGAGTGTAAGAAAGAAAAATTGTAAATTAAAAAATTTCAACTCCTCGATCGGCAAGAAAGAAGATCGGAAGACCACCAGGCTTGGATTTTAAGGAGAGAACAACATCACTGAAGCTCTTACAAGCCTTTTGATTAGCCTTTGCATAAACCACAGTTCCAACCATTGTTCCTCCATATTGAGGAACCCCAAAATTCACAATTGTAGATTCATAAACACCTTTCAAAGAGTCCAGTGACGTCACCTTCAAGCTATTCCTCTCCACCACAAATCTACCCAAACAAGACTCGTATAGAAGAAACCAAAAACACACGATGAATCTCACTTTTTCTCTTATGTTTTCTCTTACTTTCCTTAGAAAGAAAATGACCCCAAAACCGAGCAATCAAAACTCAAATCACTTTCTCGAAACAAACCCAAACCCAAAAATCAATTCTTTACACGAATTTATTTCGAACCCACATCATTATTTATCTAGAAATGACCTAATTCTTCTGGGTTTTATTTTATTTTTTCTTTTTCAGCTGAACATGGAAAGTTGGGTTGTTTGGAAGACAAGACTCTGCAAGAAAAAAGAAAAAGTTTTTTTTTTTTGGAACCAGAAAAAAGAAAAACTTGAGGAATTGTAAAAAAGCCTTGCTTATTGGATAAAAAAAAAATGTAGACTTTGGATTGTTTTTGGAAAAAATTCACGACCCTTCTTCACGAAGTAAACATGAGATCTAAAACCGCCATTGATGAAAGCTTTCAAAGCTTTATTTGTAAAATCAAGATAAGACAAAAATGAGGTTGCTTATCAAGATAAGATAGAACCGGTTGATCAAATTGAAAAAGAAAAAAATTCAGGCCTAATCGGTGGACCGGCCAGTCGTCCCACCGGACGTCCCCTTTATTTTGATGCATGCTATAATGCAACGGTTGGAGCGGCTTATATCAGATTGAGGAAATTATCTTTTTTTTCCTCAGATTTGGTGAAAAATTTGCTAAACCGTTGGAGATGCTCTAAGTAACTAGAATGGAAAAGAAATTGCATTGTAAAATATTTGTTAGACCATTGATTTTGTGATAGCATCAAATTGTAGATTTGACTTTGTTAATTGGTCACTTGGAATACCCAACCGCTTTGCCCAAAGTCAAACTAAAAACGTGCAGGTCACATAAGGCGGTTGGCAAACACCTATTCATTTTCTTCTTATTCATCCTTTTTAATATTTTTTTCTTTTTTTAATTTCTTTTTTACAAATCTAACATTATCAAACTAGCTTATTAGACAAGGTAACCAACCAAACCTTGACATTCATAAGATATTTTTCCATTTGAAGCAAGTATTTTTTATTTATTTATCTTGTGACAAAGATAATGCACTCGTTTGGCATAATAAATTCAGTTCTGCTGGGTAGCTCGAATCTAGCTGGCCCGAATGGCTCGAAAATGCAAAACGACGTCGTTTTGCATTTTTTTTTTCTTCTTCTTCTTGCCGTCTTCGTCTTCCTTCCTCCTCTCTTTTCTGTCTCAAACATTTGTGAACATTAACAAAATTGAAGTTAAACATATACCTCAATGGCAAAATCAAAATCCTAATTATGATCAAAATTGACAAAATAGTGAACATTTGTGAAAGAAAGTGGGTTGGACATTTGTGCTCAACACTTTCTTCATCTTCTTCAACATTAGTGAACTGGTTTGTGCAGGAAAGAGAGGAGGAAACCTACTTTCTTTCACAAATGTTGAACATTGACAAAATTGAAGTTGAACATTGACCAAAACCATCACAAAATTGAAGCAAACCCACTTTCTCTCTCTAAAAACAAAATCAAAATCAAACCCACCCATCGATCAAATACAAAAATCAAACCCAATCAAACATAAAAATCAAACCCGCCCACAAAAAATCAAACCCACCCATCGAGAGAGAGATCTTCCTAAGAGATACACACACAGATACAAGAGGGATCATCACACACAGGTGTCATTTGGGAAGTGGGTTGGCTTTTTGGTTTTTTGACTTTTTTGGCTATTTTAGCCTGGGGCTAAAAAGCCTGGTTTGGGAAGAGCTTTTTGTTTTTTTTGGCTTTTTGGCTTTTTTGGTGAGGTGTCTTCTTGTTAAATTACCGAACTGCCCTTCAAGTGATTTGGCTATTTCTTGACCTTGCCGTAGGGTCCACGTCAGCGTCATTGTTCATTTTTTTTTTATCCATTTTTTTTGAATTTATGTTTTTGTATTAGCCGTCTTTTTATGGTTGTTTTTTTTTGGAATTTACGTTTTTATTTTTTTTTTGTTTTTCTATACATTAATTAGTTCATTTTTTTTAATTTACGTTTTTGTCATTTTCATTTTTATCGGTGGTATACATTAATTTGTTTTTATTTTTGAAAAATAGATTTTCATGTGTTGTATTTATTTTTAAATTACGTGGCAAATGGTAAATTATGTTTTTATTTTTTTATTTGTTATTTTTGTGGGTGAGGCGTATTTTTGTGGTTCTTTTTGTTTAATTTATGTTTTTGTCATTTTCATTTTTATTGGTATACATTAATTTGTTTTTATTTTTGAAAAATAGGTTTTCATGTGTTGTATTTATTTTTAAATTACGTGGCAAATGGTAAATTATGTTTTTATTTTTTTATTTTTTATTGTTGTGGGTGAGGCGTATTTTTGTGGTTCTTTTTTTAAAATTTACGTTTTTGTCATTTTTATTTTTATTGGTATACATTAATTTGTTTTTATTTTTGAAAAATGGGTTTTCATGTGTTGTATTTATTTTTAAATTACGTGGCAAATGCTAAATTATGTTTTTATTTTTTTATTTGTTATTTTTGTGGGTGAGGCATATTTTTGTGGTTCTTTTTTTAAAATTTACGTTTTTGTCATTTTCATTTTTATTGGTACACATTAATTTGTTTTTATTTTTGAAAAATGGGTTTTCATGTGTTGTATTTATTTTTAAATTACGTGGCAAATGGTAAATTATGTTTTTATTTTTTATTGTTGTGGGTGAGGCGTATTTTTTTGGTTCTTTTTTTTAAAATTTATGTTTCGGTCATTTTCATTTTTATTGGTATACATTAATTTGTTTTTATTTTTGAAAAATGAGTTTTCATGTGTTGTATTTATTTTTAAATTACGTGGCAAATGCTAAATTATGTTTTTATTTTGTTATTTGTTTTTTTGTGGGTGAGGCGTATTTTTCATGTCTCTCTTGGCTTTTTGATGTCAAAAATCATAATGTACTGCCGTGGCACATGATAATTATTCATGTCTCTCTTGGCTTTTTGTTGTTTTAAACTGAACTTTTTATGTTTCTAACGGACGTGACACATGATAAATTTTGAATTTGTTTTTTTTTATTTTTCTTATTTGTTTGACCTTGGTTTTTTTTTTCCTGAAAAGGCTTTTTCTGTTGTTTTTAGTTTCTCAAAGTTAGGCACGTCACCAACTGAAAGGGATTATATTCCCGTGTAAACACATACATATTGTACATGATAATATATTTGAATACAGTCTGTTCCACATGTGTTACCAATGTTACAACCCTACGAAAATTAGGTGGACTATTATATATTTCCTAACGTTCCGTTATTACGCAAGTACACTAACTTGTCGTGTATGCGAAGGCTCACCAATGCGAAATACGGGTCCTCATCCCCAACCATTAAACCATCCTCGTCATGTTCAACTTCTGGTATGGCATTTACTATTGTCATAGCCTCTTCCTCATCGTAGATTAGGTGAACAGCTGTTGGATTACCTGTGTTTCGCCGTATATAATTATGTAATGCCATTGACGCACCTACTAACTGAACTTGCACATTTGCAAAGTCATATTGAGGCATGTCTCGAATAAACCCCCATCGATTTTTTCAGGCATCGAAAGTGTGTTCCACCACATTGCGTAATGACGAGTGAACTTTGTTAAATAATTCCCTTTGCGTTTTTGCCGTCCTGTTCTATTGAGTACGTCGGAATTCTTGTTGGTGGTAACGGCTGCCTCTGAAAGGTGCTAGGTAACCTACCCGGTTTGGATAGCCAGAATCGACAAGATAATATTTGCCTGTAGACAGTACAACAATTTATGACACGAAAATCTACATTGTGCTTCATTTTCAAGTAACGTTGTTTGACAAAAAATTGTAGCCCCATCAATTAAGAATTCATGGCACTGTGTTACCTTATTGAGGATGTGGAAATGGGACATTGTCATTTGTTAGTATCTCGTTGAAGATGCGACTATCATGCTTACTTCCTTCCCATCCGCACGAAATGAAGATGAAACACATGTCAAAATCGCATGCGGCCATGATATTTTGCTTGTGATAGTATTTCCTACCGAAATATGTTGCCGCATCTGGCCCCATAACCCATGCACTTACATATGTTCCGTCTATTACTCCAATACAGTCCTGCAAACAACCCAATTGTATTGTTGCTCCTACGGGTACATGTAATGGTTATTTTCATACGTCACGTCCACTTAATAATCAACAAACACAATAACTGGACTTTGCACAAATAAGTAGGTAATGTTTTTCAGTAGTATCTTGAACGGTATGTATTTCTGTTTAGACCGCACGTATGGATGTATACGATGCTGACTATATGTGGGCCGATAATGAACAACAGTGAACTCTTTCATGGAAGTTAATATGTTATGCACGTGCCGAGACACAGTCTCCCCCGAATGTTGGAACTGTTCTTGGATTTTCTGATTTTGCATCCCTTTCAACACGTGGATAAACATTGCAACGCTTTCTTCAACAGCTAAGCCATGTGGACGTTGCGGTACTTGTAACCCAAAATCATTTACTAATGTCTCACACAAAGCGGCAAAAACTTCCTTCGGCATGCAAACATTTTCCTCAAATCGACCCATACGGCCCGCATATAGTTCGAATATCCATGCATGCCCGGTCAATATAGAAGTGCGACATGGCGTTTTAGCCATGTGTTTTTTGTACCACTCTGTTGCATACTGGCATGCTTGTAGAAATGTCTAGTTGTTTTCTTGTTGCAGCTGTACGACCATTTGATTAAGCATTTCTCTTAAATCGTCATTGTTGCTTCCATCCCAGGGATTCATCACGTCTTCGTTGATGCGAAACCTACAAGAGTGGCACTGTTTCAATTAGTTTGCATGTGATTCATTGACTTAAATGTAATAACAGTTTGCAATTACAGAATGCCGACATCATTTTTAATGTAAGTAATGCCGTCACCAATGTCATTACTAACGCATAATGATATGAATTAAACAAATACTGAACCTGGTGGTTATTGTTTACAGGGGGACCATTACTAACACAACCACAAAAAATGACTTTAAACTAACATAACAGTTTCCCAAACAAAATAAATAAATACAAAAGCAGCACACGCAAGCCGTCGTTGCGCATTTCATTGCCATACATTTAATTCAAACACAAGCATCCTATTCTTTTCCAAAAAATGCACAACCATGCTTCCATTCCGTCTATGACAAACATGCAAAACTTTTGTTCGCCATAGCTAGCAAGAAAAAAAAAACAACAAGGAACAGTTTAAAACATGCAAACACAACCATCCTGTTTTAGTACAGTGCCAACAATAACATAACTAAAATTTTTCCAAAGCAAGAGAAGGGCAGGCATCATCAACAATCCTAACACTGCTATGTCACTCCGGCGAGCCCTAAACAGGTTCGCAAATGGTGCCGACACAGTACATTGGAGCTGCTTTTGTGTAAGCCACCCTATGATGTGGTCGTCATCATGCTGGCACATCATCACCTCCCAGTAATCTGCGTTATCCATAAGTGTTGAGGCAAAATGAAATAGCGGCGTACCAATCAGGGATAGAATAGTCGTTAGGCGATGCATGCACTCCGAAATAGTGTACATCGATTCATTGCCTGTGGGGTGCCTCACCGTAACCTGCTGATTCTTCGTACGCACCACATTTGTTAGATTGTTCATGCTTTCCGCAATAAATGACGCTCTACTTGTTGCCTTCTTCGATTTTGAAACACTTGTTGATGGCGTCTTTCTCCTTTTTCCCTTTTCAATCGGAACATGTTCCAGTGAAGAATCTGAATCCACGTCCTGTACTCCTGCGGGTATCGGATCAGGAAATGACTGGGCTCCCAAATTGTGCACAGAATCAGATGAGTCATCAGCATCTTTAGGAAGTTTCTCTCCCGGGGTCCAATGGTGCTTACCAGTAGCTGATGCCCCGATGAAGACCGTCTCCATCAAGTCACGATGTTCCAAAGTTTTTTTCCTAAACTTGGCACACACCTTGTTTATCTACACAAAGGAAGATATACGAAAGAGAAAGACGTTAAATATCATATAATTAATTAAAAGTTAACTAAAAAGGTTAAATGTACTGGTAATAGACAAATATGAAACGCAAGAAACATGTACTTACCAATTCCATCTTGTCCCACCACTCCTCAAGTGCCTGAAACATCCCGGTGTCACAGTCAAACCTTATCCCTGACACTCCTTTGCCTGAATCCATCAACTTTGTCCATGCTTGCCACTCTTTTTTCAAACTCATGTATTTATTCTTCAACTGTTTGAGGCCATGTTTTCTTCTTATTTTTTTCTCAAATTTCCTGGCCAACGGCTTGTACCCTGATTGGCTGAGGACTAGGAATGGCCGATTTCCTTTTGTAATCTCATTTGCAATCAACTGCAGGAAAACTCAGATTGAGTCACTGTCCCATGAGGCCTTGTGGCTGAACTAAGTCTGTGTCTCTTCAAGACTGCTTGACTTCTCTGTGACAATGCATTTGCTTTTGGATTGGGTACGTGGCGAAGTACGTATGGAAGCCATTACTAATGTAAAGTTACAAAAGATTACCATCACATATTTGGTTGTTACATACAAACGTATAAGCCCATAGCAGAATAATTTAAATTGGTTGCACGATGCACAATCTATGCCCATGAACAATAAACAGAGAAATAGGATGCTAAATTACACATCATATAACCATTGCACATTAGAAACATACATAAACAAACATGGAACTGAGCGGTGCACATAGTTATGATAGTCATTAATACGTCTACCATTTCGTAGTGGAGGAATGCACAGCAAGATTATAGTCATACTAAAACATACTACCAACATACTAACAACCTCGTAACGTGTTTGTACATCCTAACAACATCCTAACATTTGTTACATACGCAACAACAAAATGACAACGACAATGCATAGCACATACACAATGGTCTTAAGGACATGCAAGGATTGTTGAATGTGTATGACATCATCCCGTAATTGCATGACAATTTTGTCTCTGGGTGACGCATAGTCCGTGCTCTCTCGCCTTGGTTCTTTGCACCAACCAATCCAACTGACACAGGGCTGATGAGTGGAAATGATGAAACTATTATTCAATGGGTTCTTAATGTTCATGCAGTTATGACCAATAATGAATTGGGCACTCACCACAGGGCGAGGACAGGCAAAGTAGGGACGCCCTGAATTTTTGGTGGACCTTGAAATCTTAACAATACAGGGGCCATGTCCACAGGCACACATTCGACGTGGCCATGTACTGGAAGTTGCACTAGAGGTAAACGAAGTCATGCTATGAACGACAAACATTCGAAAGTAACAATGAATCATAGCAATAATTAGTTTATGATATCCATATTTCAAGTTAAACATGAACTGAATACGCTGATGCACAAATTTCATATGATGGATATACAAACTCATTATTTTATTCATTTAATATTAAAGAAAAGCAGCCTACCAATTATGGTTTCACTATCAAAGTGTTAATAGAAAGGTAAATCTCTAATTTCCTTTTCAAACCTAACAGATAAAAAAAAGGCATGAACACCGTGTGTTTAGATGAATCAAATTAAGAATTCATGATCAAATTAAGCCAATTTGATGTAAATTGTAAATTCATAATCAAATTACAATTCAATTAAATTTACATGAATCAAAATGATTATGTACAAATCTATTGTCGTAATTTGATTCCATTAATGAAATTGATTTTGTAAAAGTATTATTCATCCATAACTTTGTATAGTGGTAAACTTATTTATTAACCCATATGCGCTTGCACACATGGGATATATACAACCCAAAAAAAACAATAATAATATATGGAACATAGTAATGAACACCATTTGTTTACATTATCAAATTAAGAATTCATGTTATGGCAAAATCAATTAATTACAAATTATACATTCGTGATCAAAGTAAATCAATTACGATTACATGAATGAAAATGGTAACGTAGAAATACTAATGTCGTAAGTTACCATTAATAAATGTTATTTTTGAAAATTATTATTCATCCATATATATTACAGTGGTAAACTTCTTTTCAAATTAAATTTGTGAAATTAATTTTTTACGTCTCTTAATTAAGTTTTAAAAATCTATTTTGGCTTTTTTCTATTTTATGTTCTTCATTCACGTTCTTTTATCCATATGCACTTGCACACATTGGAGATATACAACCCCAAACCAATAATAATAATAATAATAATAATAATAATAATAAGCCATGAACACCGTGTGTTTCCTATCAATTTGCGTCGAGTAAGTGCAAAGGCTTCAAAATGGATAAACATTTGCATAAATTGTTGGGTACGTTTAAATTCCCACACAAGAAGTTCCAAAAAGAATAAACTACTTCATCTTTATGTCCGATTTGTCAGTTTGTATCATAGATTGATCATACATTTATCCCCCAAATAGATTTATATGTATATCTCTATCAATTTACTTCCCTTACATTTGTATAACAACAACTGAAGAACATATTACTTTATTAAGCACAAATGTACATGTATCTGTTTGTCAAATCAAGAACAGATTGTTTTAAGAATCTCAACAGATGTATAACAGACAAATGAACAACAGATGTATAAGAACAGGTTTTTAAGGTTCTTCATATGTATCTTTTTCTCAATTTTTACCATGGGTTGATCATATATATATAAGAACAGATTTATATATATCTGCCCAATTTACGTCTGTTAACATATCCAAATCGACTTGAGTTAAATGAAGCAAAATATCTGAACTTAATTTGACCGTAATGACCATGGATATGGAAATGCCATGATCTGCATTGAATTATCGTCGTCACCAAAGGAAATAAATGAAGCAAAAAGGATGACAAATTTGAGTAGAGCACTATAATTCTGTGTTGTAGCAAACAGAGCACTGTAACGTAACAGACCAATACATTTGACAGACGACTCTTCCAAACCCTATTCTCAAGCTTGGTCGGTGTTATTGGCCCATTTTGCAGAGTAGTGTACAAAATCAAAAAATTGAAGAGTAAACAATCTGAAAATGGAAATATTCATGTATGATTTGGGAACTCAAACATAAGAATCCACTTCACATTCGGCAGTGGGTTTTCCACAGGATATTCAAAAAACAGAGTCCACACTTCCTTTTAAATTTTTTTTTTCTGTATTTAACAGAGAAAGGGATTTCACACATGAACCCAAGCAGATTGGAACTAGGGGACGGATTTACGTGAAAAGGGAACTGAAATCAGAACGGCCATGAAGCATTACTTGAAGATCGGTGGTGTTTGAGACGGTGACTTCTTGTTTGACGCCGCCAACGTACGCCCCAACCGTTTGATCTGCCGTCCTGTTCGCGAGTCTTCTTCGACACTGCAGATGCGTACTCCGGTGTCGATTGGCTTTGGGAAGCTTCCTCAGATGTTGTCGCCGCTGGTATACATTAATCACCTCATTCGCTTCACGAATATTGTGTGCTCTAGAAATGTTATGTGTGTAGTGAGGCGATAGGCCTCAGAATCAGAGGGGAGAGTGGGGGTAGTTTGGTAAATTTACCCCAATAAGGGTTATTGCCAAGCACGTGCAGTCTGTTTTGTCTCCATTTGGCTAAATTAGCCTTTTTTTGTCCGTTAGTGGCTAAATTAGCCCCAACTTGCCTTCCCAAACACCACCACAGATCTTCCCTCTCCATCATCATCAACACACACAGATCCTCCTCTTCCTCTCTTCTTCTTTCTCTCTTTCTCTCTTTTTCTCTGGGTTTGGTTCAACCGTTGACAGAGAAACAAGAAGTGGAAGGGCAAGAAGAAAAAAAAATATCAAAATCAAAACGACGTCGTTTTTGAAAATCGGGCCATTCGGGGGAAAATGTTTCGAGCTACAAAACATTGTTCTAATAAATTTTGGGACAAAAAGGTTATTTTAATCATTAAATAACAAAATTAATTAAAAAGTCAATAAGACAAAATGTCACATCTAAATTATAATCATTTTATTTTTTCTCCCACAAAAGTAAAAAAATTAAAAAAACTTATCTTAAACGAGACTTTTTAACTCCAAATTGAAATAATAAAAAAGCTAACACACATCCAAAACCAACCCATTGATGGAGAGATAAGTTGTTACCTAAACAAAATTGATAGAGAGATAAGCAAGAGTTCAATCTATTAAAGTCCAGGTTTTCATTTATGCGGAAAAATGTCAAGTTTATGCAATCAAAATAAAAAACTATACCTCAAATTGTTTGTCCTTGATGTTGTTAAAAAAAAAAAAAGAAGAGAAAGTTGACCTTAACTAAAAAGAGAAGCCAATAATGTTGTTGGACTGGATTCATACCTATCCAAATGTGCATTCTGTTTGGGAATTTTGATTTTTAGTTAAAAAATCATTGCAAATTATTATATCACATTACTTTTTATCTTTTTTTTATATATTGTTTCATAAAAATATAAAAAAATTAATTAAAATAGTCTATTTCTAAATGAAATTTCACATCCTTCCATTATTCAGTAAAAGTAAAAAAAAAAAAATAGAAAAAAAAAAATTGCTAGTGGACTAGAAACTAAATTGTGTACATTTAGAAATTAAAAAATATACTTAAAATATTAAAAAAAAATTACTAAAATAAAAAAATAATAATAATACAATACTCAATTTCAGAAAAACAATCAAAACCAAATAAGTGATTGTTTCCTAATTAGCTAACAGCCTATAGGGTGGAACCCGTAAAGCATTTTCATTACATTATTGTTTGGAGTATCACATCAATAATATCATATGATATTCAAAAGCTACCCAATAATTTTATGAAGTATTATAGACAGAAAAACATAATCAACCTCAATACTAGCAACACAAACTGAGTTTAATTTTGTTTAGACATACACATTGCTTTATTAGTGAAAAATAATGAAAACTATAGTTTTAAGTGAGATCAATATATTTTTGGATATGAAATCTAATATTTTAGACCAATCAAAATTCGTATATTATTTAGACAAACTATTTTCCAAGAAAATACAGGTGAGGTAACTGGTCAGTTGAGATGTCGGTTTATTTTGGAAAGTATGTTAAAAGTCAATTTATTGGATTTTTAGCTTTTCTAAATTACATCATCTCTACTTTTATATATATTTTTCTTTTAAAAAAATCAAAAAATCAATTTTTAACCTATTTCCCAAATCATTTGACAAGTAGAGATAATTTTGAGATAATTTGAAATTTCAGCTATTGTTTACACAAACAAGGAAGGAAAAAAGCTGACTGCAAGCAAGCATTCTGCAGAGCCTCTTTTTTTTTTTTTTCTCTGTTTTTGGGTGAAAAACAGATCTGCAAAACTATAAAATACTAATTCGTCAGCTCCATCTTTGATACAAAAAAAAGGGGTAGGGCACACAGACAGTGGCGAAATCAGGAAATTAAATTAGAAGGGGCATATCTTAATTAAAATTTTAATTTTTTTTTTTTATAACTGAGAGGGTAATTTATATTTATAAATTGAGCCGAGTTGGGCAATGGGCCGTTATGGGCCACAATACGGAGGGTAGAGTAAAAAGGCCTTGAAAATTAGTCCGGTCCCAGAACCTTGAAGTTAGTCTTGTCCCAAACGGCCCTAAAGTTAGTCTGGTCCCTGAGAGCCTATTGTTATCTTGGTCCAGGAGAATGCTACGGATAGCTCGGTCGCCAGGTTGCCGCACTCAGAGTTAGTACGGTCACGGTATAGCGCTGCTAGCTCTGTTGGACTTAGCTAATGGTTAGCACTGTCTAAGCAATACTATGGTCAGCACTGGGAAAATCGTGGTAGGAGCAGTGAATGGAAGAACTGAGGTAGAGTTATCTCGATCTAGTTTGCGGCTTAGCATAGCCATGCTTACCTCGGTCATGTTGGAGTCTGGCCATGGTAAGACCATCTCACTTGGTTTAAGCAGTGAGGGGGGTGTTGAAAGATAAGCATTATCTTTCAGGAGAGTGAATCCTAGGAGGACTCTACATGGAGGAGTAAAAGTCCTACTAGGATTGTGCCACACGGAACCTATAGAAGCTCACAAACATCCCCTATGGAGAGGTAACACAACTTTGATTCTCGAATACACAGAGCTTTTGTCTATTTGTCTGTTTTACTGACTTAGGCATCAGAGAGGTATCCGGCATACACCCGCCAGCTAGCTCACATTTGTATTTTCAGGAGATAAAGCGACATCGTACGGAAGAGCACAGACTTGATCAACAGGATTATACGGGAAGAATATTTTGTTCCCGTACAATTGGCGCCGTTTGTGGAAAAATCAGACTAGAACAAAACCTCTCGATCAAGCTTTTCCTCTTTAGAAGCAATGGCGCACAACAAAGATTTGCCGTAGTCCGCCATCGACGGACAAACACCAGAGGGGGGTGCAAGGCGCGAAGGCCTACCTTCTATCCCTCCCATGGCGGACTTGGAGCCACAACGACAGAATCCCAGAAGGGATGCAAGGGGGAGGAGGCGGACTAACAGCCCCCGTCACTCTCGTTCACAAAGTCCTGACAGACAAAGGCGGAGGATTGATCCTTAAGTTCTGGAGGACCGCGTGAAGGAGCAAGATGAATTAATAAGGAAGAGCGGACATGGAGGCCATGAAGCGCCAGATCAAGGGAAAAAGGGTGGCGATAGGAGAGGGGCGCAAAGGCAATGCGCCTCCTCGCCACTCAGAAGATCGTAGCAAGCATACCATCGCAAGCAGAGAGTAGAAGCCTCAGGACGAGCGACACTCAATCAGGGACTTCCAGAACTCGTTACTCCAGGTCTGAGAGAACGAGATCACTAAGGTCTTACACAGAGGGAAGTACCTATCGGCCCTCACACTCGCACCAAACATCATCCAGGCAAATGGAATTGCCTAGATCGTTCGACTTACGGACTGTGCTTGAAGAAAGGGCGCGACAGAAGGAGGATGCCAGGGCACGCAACCCACACAGAGTTTCAGCCCTTCGGCGGTTGGCTCCTCGGACGCATGGAAGCGTCGAGGTTGGAATGCCAGTACCACACCTTGCCTACAAACCAACAGATAAAGCATTGGCAAGACTACATAGCTCGCCGTTCATTCCGGGGATTGAGAACGCATCATTACCCTCAAGCTTCATCTAATCTAAATTTACCACGTACGAAGGAAAGACTGACCCTTACATGCACCTAAGCCACTTCCGCCAGGTTATGGCGGTATATCGACGAAACGAGGCTTTGATGTGCATCCTCTTCCCATCAAGCCTTGGTGACCTAGACTTGACTTGGTTCGAAAAACTTCCAGAAGGCAGCATAGCCTCCTGGGCACAATTGGCGGAGGCGTTCGTAACAAGGTTCAGAACGAACACCAAAACCCGGTGGAAATTGATCAACTGCTCTCCATCGACATGGGTGAAAAAGAGTCATTAAAATCCTACAATAGCCGTTATTGGGAGACCTTCAACCGGATTGGGGACTGCCCCACCAATCTCGCCATCGCACAGTACAAAAGAGGCCTTCCAGTCGGGAACAGACTAAGAGACTCAATCACTATGACACCGCCTCTCACGATGGAGGCCTTAATGGAGAGAGTGCACCAGCACATTCGGGTTGAAGAAGATGGCGCCCATGCTAAAGCAAAGTCTAGCACGACAGCAGTACCAGATAAAAAGACCGCGGCAAAGATCAACGCGGTAGAACGTCCGAACAAAAACGGACGAGGCAGGTGGGACAACGGAGAAGACCAGGATAAAAGATGGGTAAGAGTCCGCACTGCCATTACCACGGTATTAAAAAAGTCAATCTACCGGATTCTAAGCGAGATACGCGATGAACCTTTCGTCAGATGGCCTGCCAAGCTAGGAGAGGCTCAGAAGGACTACGATGAAAGATCACGGTGCACCTTCCATAAAGAAAAGGGGCACCACACTAAAAATTGTACACCATTAAGACAACATCTAGAGGAGTTGGTGGCGGCCGGTCACCTGGACAAATACATTGAAGGAGGGGTGCAGCCAGCCCCCCAAAATGACAACCACCCGAACGGAATGCCAATCGACGCCCCACCTCAAGGCGTAATAAACGTAATACATGGGATATGCGAACCTGAGCGCGTATGTGAGCTCAGGGGCATGATCAAAAAGGCTGAGCACTTAAGGGAGGTTCTAAGTGCACAACCCACAATCAAGAAAGGAAGAATGGAGGCCACGAACGTCATGTTTTTTTCAGACAAGGACTTGGAAAGAATATATTGCCCTAACAACGATGCACTGGTCGTCACCCTTCGCGTCAAGGACTACGACGTCAAGCGAATTCTGATAGACCAAGGTAGCTCGTGTGAGATAATGTACTACGACACCTTCAAACAACTAAAATTGAAGGACAAAGACCTGGCACCAGCTGTATCCCCCTGATCGGATTTAACTCAATGCCAGAATGGCCAGTCGGCAAAATTATCCTGCCAGTCAAGGCAGGAAGCGTGACAAAACAAGTGGAATTTTGGGTGTTGAAGGTCCCTTCCACTTACAACATAATCTTGGGAAGAACATGGCTCCATGCCATGAAATCAGTAGCATCATCCTACCATCAAGTAATGCGGTTCCCCAACGAAGCCGGAGTAATTTAAGAGGTCTTTGGAGATCAAATTATGTCCAAGCAACGTTTCGTCACGATTAATGGCAGCCGTGCTGCCAAGGGATATGTTCACTCGGTGGAAGAACTTGAGAGCAATGAAATGTTCGCAGATGTTGGCAAAGCAGCTGATCAAAAAGCAGTAGAAGACTTGGCAGAGGTAAGAATAGACGAAAAGAACCCGGATAAGTTCTTTTTGCTCGGTTCGTCGTTGTCCAGCACTGAGAGATTAGAGGTCCTGGAATTCTTGACCTATAACATCGAAGTGTTCGCCTGGACACCCTACGACATGCTAGGCATTGATCCAAACGTCATCTGTCACCAACTCAATGTCCACCCATCCGCCAGACCAATCATTCAGCGCACTCACAGATCGGCACTCCACCACGCCGAAATAATGGCAGAAGAAGTGGGAAATCTGCTAGAGACAGGAGCTATCAGAGAGGTGCACTACCCTAGATGGATTTCCAACACAGTCGTGGTGCCAAAAAAGAATGACAAATGGCGTGTCTGCGTCGACTATAAGACAGTCAACAAAGCATGCCCAAAGGACAGCTTCCCCCTACCACGAATAGATCAATTGGTAAACCTAACGGCGGGGCACAACCGACTTAGCTTTCTGGATGCGTACAGAGGCTACCATCAGATCGCCATGTACGAACCAGACCAGGAAGTCACGTCCTTTACAACTCCAAGAGGACTGTATTGCTACAAGGTCATGCCCTTTGGCCTAAAGAACGCAGGGGCAACATTCCAGAGAATGGTCACCAAGATGTTTGAGCCGTTGTTAGGCAGAATAATGGAAGCTTACATCGACGATATGGTGGTCAAAAGCAAGGATGAGAATGACCATCTAAGGGACCTAGGTGAGATGTTCCAGATTCTGAAGAGACACAGGTTGCGCCTTAATGCATCTAAGTGCGCGTTCGGTGTAGGATCTGGCAAATTCCTGGGCTTCCTAGTGACCAACCGGGGTATAGAGGCAGACCCCTCCCAAATCAAAGCTATTCAGGACCTGGAGAGGCCTAACTCAGTAAAAGAAGTACAACATCTCACCGGCATGGCAGCCGCACTCAACCGATTCATTAGTCAGTCGTCAGACAGACTACGACCATTTTTTCTAGCATTGAAAGCCAAGTTCGAGTGGGACGAAGAATGCGACCGCACTCTAAAAAACTTGAAGGAATACATGTCTTCTCCACCACTGCTTGTCATCCAAATACCTGGAGAAGAACTCTTCCTGTACCTGGCAGTCTCTCAGCATGCAATTAGCGCAGTATTGGTCCGTGCAGAAGGAATCCAACATCTGCCCATTTATTATGTCAGCAAAACATTGCTGGGCGCCGAAACGAGGTACTTGCCACTGGAAAAACTGGCCTTGGCCTTAATGATGGCCTCTAGGAAGTTGTCGCACTACTTCCACGCCCACACCATAGTCGTCCTTACAGCTTTCCTATTAAAAGCTTTGTTTGAGAAGGCGAACTTTTCTGGGCGAATCTTGAAGTGGGCAGTAGAGCTGGGACAATTCGACATCAAGTTCCAACCCAGAACCGCGATAAAGGCCCAAGCTTTAGCAGACTTTGTCACAGAATTTACTCCTGAAAGTCATCATATCCGTCCAGTCGACCTGACTAATACAACCGAACTAGGGATGGAAATTGACGCCGGAATAGCATAACCCCTGGTGCAGGATACTCAGTCGGACCCCAAGGAAGACCAGAGTAAAGAGAGCAAGGTAGAAGCGAACCATGCTACACCAAGCCAAGTCTCACTAACAAATAAAGACTTGGTTCAATTAGATAGCGAGGGGTAGACAGCAAGTATGGACCTTGAAGAAACCACCAGCGACATTCTGGACCCCACAGTATCATCTGATCCCTCCACTTGTTGGAAATTGTTCGTCGGAGAGATGTGGAAGCTCTTTGTGGATGGAACATCCAACCGGTATGGTGCAGGACTTGGCATAGTCCTCATCTCAACAGACGGCCTGGTTATGGAGCAAGCAGTCAACCTTGGATTCCCAGCATCAAACAACGAAGCGGAGTATGAAGCGCTTCTTGCAGGTCTCAAATTAGCATCCTACATGAAGGCCACTGAGCTAATGGTTTACAGCGACTCACAGCTGGTGGCAAACCAAATTTCAGGCGACTACGAGGCAAAGGATGGTAGGATGACTAAGTATCAAGACTTAGTCAGAAAAGAGATCAAGAAATTTGAAGTAGTTAGGATAGAACAGATTGGCAGGGAGGAAAACAGTAGAGCAGACGAACTAGCAGGCTTTGCTTCAATGGCAGATACATCCATCCCTCATCCGTTGTTAATTGACTACTTACCAAGACCAAGCATTGAAGACCCCAAAGCAGAAGAGGTATGTGGCGCCGAACTAGGCCCCTCATGGATGGATCCCATCATACTATTCTTAAAAAATGGCATCTTACCAGAAGAAAAGAAGGAAGCCAACAAAATTAGAGCAAAGTCGCAGCGATTTTGGCTTTCTCCTTTTATGGCATTGTACAAAAAATCATTCTCAGGACCTTATTTAAAGTGTGTTCACCCCAGTAAAGTGGAAGCATTCTTGTTCGAAATACACGAAGGGGTGTGCGGAAGCCACCATGGAGGAAGATCGTTAGCTTATAGAGCCATTTCGCAAGGATACTGGTGGCCTTACATGCAAGTAGACTCGGAGAAGTATGTAAAGAAGTGCGAGAAATGTCAGAAGTTTGCACACCAAATACATCAGCCAGCTAGAGAGCTCCTACCACTAACCAGCCCATGGCCCTTCGCAATATGGGGCTTGGACATAGTAGGACCACTTCCAATAGCACCCGGAAACAGGAAGTTCTTTCTTGCGACAACAGACTACTTCACAAAATGGGTGGAAGCAGAGGCATTGGCAACAATCAAGGAAAAAGATATGAAGAAGTTCGTCTGGCAGAATATCATCACTCGGTTCGGCATACCTAAAGCCCTAATATTAGACAACGGCACTCAGTTTGATGGCAGAATCTTTAGAGGCTTTTGTGAAGAATACAAGATAGAGTTCTACAATTCTACACCGGCGTATCCCCAAGCAAATGGCCAAGTAGAGGCATCAAACAAGGTTGTCTTGGATGGATTAAAGAAGAGGTTAGAAAAGACAAAAGGCAAATAGACTGAGGAATTGCCTCATGTTCTGTGGGCTTACCGTACCACACCTCGGTGATCAACTGGAGAGACACCATTCTCTTTAGCCTATGGCATGGAGGCGATAAACCCACTGGAAGTTGGCCTCTCCACAATTAGAAGCGAAAATTTTGATCCAGACTTGAATGGAGAGGCCATAACATTGGAACTCGACCTCACCGAAGAAAGAAGAGAAAAAGCACTGGTTCACATCGCCTCATACCAACAAGAGTTATCCAGGAAATACAACAAAACAATACATCCAAGGCAATTCAAGATTGGAGATTGGGTGCTGCGCAAAGTAATGGGGAACACCGTGGTTCCGGGAGATGGCAAGTTAGGGCCCAATTGGGAAGGACCTTACAAAGTGGTCGAATTAGCTGGCAAGGGGGCATACCACTTAGAAGATGAGGACGGCAAAGCAATTCCCAGACCATGAAATACTGCAAATCTCAAGTTATTTTATTTTTAGCTTTTTTTAAGTATGTGTAATTTTTCCCTTTCTCAATAAAACAAGTAGTTTCTTTTCAGTATAGTTGTTTCCTTCTGTAAAAGATTGTTTTAGTGAGTTAGGGGCATTAAAAACATAGTTGGCTGGAAAAACCAACACCCCTCCTAAGCCCAGGATAAGGATCCAGGCTGCAGGACGTTTGGTCGGAATAACCAAACACTTTACTCTAGGTTGGCTGGAAAAACCAATCTAGAGGTTGGCTGGAAAAACCAACACCCCTCCTAAGCCCAGGATAAGGATCCAGGCTGCAGGACGTTTGGTCGGAATAACCAAACACTTTACCCTTGGTTGGCTGGAATAACCAATTTAGAGGTTGGCTGGATTAAACCAACTCTTAGTACTCTTTAGCCGAGGTAAGGATCTCGGCTAAAGAGTGGTTGGCTGGATTAAACCAACTCTTAGTACTCTTCAGCCGAAGTAAGAATATCGGCTAAAGAGTGGTTGGCTGGATTAAACCAACTCTTGGTACTCTTCAGCCGAAGTAAGGATATCGGCTAAAGAGTGGTTGGCTGGATTAAACCAACTCTTAGTACTCTTCAGCCGAAGTAAGGATATCGGCTAAAGAGTGGCTGGCAGTTGTAATAAATTTCCAAAGTATAGGACCGAGATATTTATCTCGGCAAGAAAATGTTAGTCTGTGTACAAAAGTGAATGCAGGTATAGCATAGATCGAACGGAAAGATGCAAGGTTTTTTCATTCAAAAGTAAGGAAAAGGTACAATAGTTGGGGACTCAGCCCGGTTACAAACTTTTTTGTCCAACAAAAAGAAGAAAAAACAAAATCAGTCAAACAGATCATCAAGATCAGCATCAATATCAACACGGAGCCCGGTTTCAGACGGTGGCACGGCTTCGGTTGACAGCTCGGTGTCAGCTAGAAGCATGGTTTCAGTCGGCAGCTCGTTAATCAGGTTTTCCACCATTGGCTCCAACCGAGCTGATTGATCAGCAGGATCATTGATGATTGGGGTGTCATTAGGCTCGGTTTCTTCATCATCATCTGAACCCTCAAGGAATTGTTTCTGAAGGGTAGCAGCGTACTCCGCTAGTGAGCTCGGTATGAAGTACTGAGGAGGATTGAATACCTCGGTCTCAATGCACCACGGCCCTGCGCCAACCGCACTTAAAAAAGAGATCCTTCGCAGCCTCATACTGCTGGACGTAGAGGGCTTCGCCTTCCTTAAAACCCTGGAGTTCGGCATCCTTCACACTTTCCTTCAGCTTGGTGATCTCGGTGTCCTTCTTCTTCTCAAGCTTTGTAAGCTGGCGCAAATACTTGTCTTTCAACTCGATTGCAGCCTTTTGTTTTTCAGCTTCAGCCGAGCTAACAAGACCGGTTAGGCGACCGTTCTTGGTTTTTAGCTCGGCTATCTCCTTCCTAGCCTCTTCCAGCTCGGCGTTTTTCTCGGTTACTTTGGCCATGGCTTGCCTTGCAGTTTTTCGAAGCTCCAATACACACTTGTGAGCAATGTGGTTCTTTTGCAAGGCCTGGAAAAGAATGGGAAGTGACTTGTAGTAAAACCGAGCAGAAAGTAGTGCACAATTAGAAAAATCAGTAAAGGAAGCTACTTACAAGCACCATGGATTTGGTGGCCGAACGGATGGCCTTTAGCTCGGTCAAATTCTTGTGATGCTCCATGTCTGCTAGTAGGCAAACACTCTTGGCAAGATTGAATGCCATTAGGTGATCTTTTTCAGCGACCACTGAGGCGGTGTCCTGAATAGCTCGGTTCTGGAAAGTGATTTTGGGAGCCCACTTGGAGGAGCCAGCTCGGTCGGAAAGCTCTGGTTGCGGGCTTGGTGGAGGGCTTGATGGAAGAATGGTTTCGTCTTCATCAACAAGGCGTTGCTCGGTTTGGGTAGTCCGAGCATGCTTGCTTGGGTGAGATGAGGAGGGTTGTTGAGATGGAAGGGCCACCACGGTTTCCTGAGTCTAGTTAGGTGGTGGTACCTCGGCTCGGTTTGTTTCGGTTAGGAGGGCCCTTACTTTGTTCCTCTTTGCCATCTCTTCTTCGGCAGTAATTCGGACCAAGTTGATTTCAGGCAAGGTTGGATCCGGTTCAGGAGATGCCTCCAGCAAGAAGTCTGTTACTCTGGCTTTTCGTCGACTGCTGTATCTATACGTCAGTTCAAAATTCAGTAGCTTGGCCCAACTTCTTTCAGGATATCGCAGTGCAGCGCGAAGTATGTTTAGATTAGGGTAGCTGTACAGTGACTTGAGGTGGGCTAAATCTGCATAAAGAAGACAACTGTCAGTTCGGTTCAGGAACAAGAAACTGAAATAAAGGAAGGCATGCAAAGAAGCCAAGGTAGTTATACCGGGGGTTCCTTTCTTCCAGTTTATATTGCGGCCTGGGATTTGGGCTTGGTGGTCTTCAAAATTCCCAGATACCCAAAAAATATCGTCATCATTTAGGTCTTTGTCCGGTGTGTCCTTTATTATTTTCTCTCAGCGGTGGCATATTCTTAGATAATAGACCCAGCCATCTTCTTTTGACCCTATGAAATATTGATGGAAGAGCTCGGCTAAGCCGAGGTTAAGACCAGCTCGACGGTTTAGCTCGGCTATGCCATTTATTATACGGTATGAGTTTGTGGAAAGTTGGGTAGGACAAAGGTTGGTTTGTCTAAGGAATTCACAGAGTAAGGGCTATATAGGGAAGCGTAAACAACACTCCACAATGGAAATTACGTTAAAGGGGATAAAATCTTGTTTTCTCCGGGGGACGGTGTCTAGCTCGGCTAGAGAAAGGTGGACATCATCTGGGATTTGGTAGTCCTTGCGAAATTCAGCTATTGCACCAGGAGAGTTAACTAAAAACCTATACTTTCCCATTTATGGTCTAAGTTATGGGTAAATTAAACTCGAGTACTATCTCGGTCGAAGATTTGTGCTGTGTAGCTCGGTTGAGCGCTCAAAGGAGTGTCTGGGCAACCTAAGTCCGCAAACCGAAAAACAAAGGTGTTAAGCACAGACATTAGGACCGTGCTAAAAGAAAACAAAGGCAAGATAAATGAAGCATTAGCTCGGCTATGTGGCATACTACGGGTTTAAGCTCGGTTTGCGCAAGGGGTCTGTTAGCTCGGTCTCGGTAGGCTGTTCGATAGCTCGGTTAGAAGGAAAGTTTTGTTAGACCGGTTGAGCTTCTAGGGGCAGTTTTCTTAGTTTGATCTAAACTAAGAACGCTAGTTTAGCCCCAAGACATAGCTCGGTCGGAAGTGAGGCTTTCAAACACATTAATTGCGGACTTGGTTCGGTTTGTTATCTAGGCTAAGTTAAATCAAAAGATGGTTTGACTTGTTGAAATTACTGGTATAGCATGAAGTATTAGTTCGGTTGGATAAGTCTGACTAAGATTCACAGCAACTACAAACAACTTTTTAGTTCGGTTATATTGTGATTTTGGATCAAATACAGTGTTCTACAGACTGCTTCATGAAATACAAGTGGTTCTTATGAGGTTTTTCCCAGAAAACGCAAGGAAAAACAAAAATGTGTTTTGCAAAAACACCAACAATATGCTATGGATTAAACAAAGTGCGAAAACAAGAAAAATAGAATAGATTAGTGAAGCTTACCAGATGAAAAGGAAGGAAAGGGGAAGTAGAAAGCAGCCACAGACACGAGCTTCACAGTTGCAAGGTTAGAAGAACAATGGAGGCTCGAAGAGAGGGAGAAGGAACTTGAATAGTAAAGTGGTTGATTCAAAATGAAGAGCTTATTTTGTGTAGAAGGCAGGACAAAAAGGGCGAGACTGTTCAAATTTTGCGAGATACGAAGACGGCGTGACGGCTGCCTTGGGCCAATCAGAGTATGCCACGTGTCATGGGAATGAAAAGCGATTCAGTTGGTGTGATTGAAGAGACATTTTGACCGGACAGTTAGAGCCCGGTGTGAATTTAGCTCGGCTGGAAAGGCTAAAGAGTTTTAGCTCGGTTGGAAAGGCTTAAAAGTTTAGCTCGGTCGTAAGACTAGAGTTTTTGGTTCGATTGGTAAAACAGGTAATCCCTATCATGCTACGCAGATGGAATTAAGGGGCAATTGAGAGGGTAATTTATATTTATAAATTGGGCCGAGCTGGGCAATGGGCCATTATGGGCCACAATATGGAGGGCAGAGTAAAAAGGCCTTGAAAATTAGTCCGGTCCCAGAACCTTGAAAATTAGTCCGGTCCTAGAACCTTGAAGTTAGTCCGGTCCCAGACAGCCCTAAAGTTAGTCCGGTCCCTAAGAGTTATCTTGGTCTAGGAGAATGCTACGGATAGCTTGGTTGCCAGGTTGCCGCACTCAGAGTTAGTACGGTCACGGTATAGCGCAGCTAGCTCTGTCGGACCTAGCTAATGGTTAGCACTGTCTAAGCAATACTATGGTCAGCACTGGGAAAACCGTGGTAGGAGCAGTGAATGGAAGAACTGAGGTAGAGTTATCTTGATCTAGTCTGCGGCTTAGCATAGCCATGCTTACCTCGGTCATGTTGGAGTCCGGCCATGGTAAGACCATCTCACTTGGTTTAAGCAATAAGGGGGGTGTTGAAGGATAAGCATTATCTTTCAGGAGAGTGAATCCTAGGAGGACTCTATATGAAGGAGTAAAAGTCCTACTAGGATTGTGCCACACGGAACCTATAAAAGCTCACAAACATCACATATGGAGAGGTAACACAACTTTGATTGTCGAATACACAGAGCTTTTGTCTATTTGTCTGTTTTACTAACTTAGGCATCGGAGAGGTATCCGGCACACACCCGCCGGCTAGCTCACGTTTGTATTTTCAGGGAATAAAGCGACGTCGTACGGAGGAGCGCAGACTTGATCAACAGGATTATACAGGAAGAATATTTCGTGCCCGTACAATAACCAACAATAAGAAGATAATAATAATTTTTGAAATAATATTAAGTACAAAAACTTAAATAAATTATTACAAAAGTATTTCACATAAAATTCTATAATTAATTTCGAGTAAAGTCGAAAAGAAAACATTGCGTGTAACTAGTGTATCATGGATAATGTAAACACAGTCATATATTTAAGTCTTAAAATAAATTATATAATGGTAAGATACATCAAATTTTTACAAAATTTAAGTAAAAATTTTATATAAAAGTGACATCACGTTATTATTGGCATATGATATCGCCAATTAATAGTAAAACAACATATGAAGGGTGAACCCCACATGCAAATATAACTAACACTCTTAGAAATTTTTACATATATATAGTGAGATTGTATAACTATAATTTTTACATATATATACTGAATTTGTATAACTAAAATTTAAATTTCTATCTTTCTTACAAAATTTCCATCATTATCAAATGCTTGCAAGAAAATAAAATGAAAATAACTTGAACATTGCTTACCTGAATTCCGGCATGGCTACATAGGTAAAAGTCAAATTCATTAGGGTGGCAAATGTGGGTGTCCACAACCGTACCTGATCACAAGCATGCAAATAATCATCAATATACAACAATAGGGTTCCAAAACAAGGCATCGTACAAACTCATAACGAGGGGCATAGTCTGAAACCTGGCAGAATGTTGCCACTCCTATCTGTTGAACGACGATCATTATGATCTGCAGGGAAAAGGCGTGTGTGGTGTCTCTTTTGCGCTACGACAAAGGTTACACGTGGCAGATAGTGTTCCTCTAACGAAACGAAAGCCTGACAAAAAAGCAGGCTTATATGTAAAAAAACAACGTAAATGGTGAAATCACGTCAGTACCCAAATATATCAGCTGTTACATATCATATCGGCCCATGCGTAACAGAATTGGGACAATCCACTATTCACCGATATATCGCGACATATGACCATATCACCAATACACTAGCATTATTTAATACCATGCCAATCAGTAAGACAGTATAAACAATACCTTTCGGATTGCATCCATTTCGTAGAGCAAAACTTGGTTGAATTGACCTTCGCTAACACCATCTCTACAAGATTAAAAACAAGATTAGCATAGTTGTACAAAACAGGTATCAATAACATTAAATCAATTAATAGTTAAAAAACACAACATTTTTTTTTTTTAAAAAAAAACACAATGAGTTAAAAAAATCAATTACAAATCTTTTTCTTCAAAATACAATCTAATCATCATCAATTGTTACTTAAAAATAAAATCACATTTTTGCTCATCATAATAATAAAAAAAAAAACACAATGAGTTAAAAAATCACAAATTAAGTTAATTGATAATTAAAAAACACAATAATTTATTTTTCAAAAAACACAGTGAGTTAAAAATATCAATTACAATTTATTTATTATTTTCAAAATACAATCTAATTATCATCAATAATTGGTACTTTATGTGACCCTAATGAGTACAATCCATTTTGTTTTTCAAAAAACACAGCGAGTTAAAAATCAAATCATAAATTAAGTTAATTAATAGTTCAAAAAATACAATAATTTTTTTTTTCAAAAAACACAATGAGTTAAAATAATCAATAACAATTTTTTTTTTCCAAAATATAATCTAATTATCATCAATAATTGGTACTTTATAAATACAGTGAGTTAAAAATTGAATCACAAAAAACATAGAGTTAAAAATCAAATCACAAATTAAGTCAATTGATAGTTAAAAAACACAATATTTTTTTTTGTAAAAAAATCCCAGTTAGTTAAAAAATCAAATTATAAATTTTTTTTTGGTAGTTATAAATTTTTTTTTTTGGGGGGGGAGGGGGGGATGTAGATATACCAAACACTTGAAAAGAATGGTTGAGTATTTGAGTTTAAATTTGGTTGTTTTACAGTTGTTATGCTATCTTTGTAACTGTTCATGTTTATCTAACTACAATCATATTTTTCTCGTAACAAAAAAAAATAAATGAAAAAAAAGAACCATTGAACTATATAACTACAATCAAATTAAAGAATCACATTAAAAAAAAGAACCATTGAATAGAGTACAATCACATCACATTTTTTTCATAATAAAAAATAAATAAATGAAAAAAAAAGAACCACTAAACTAATTACAATACAATCACATTAAAAAAAAAAGAACCATTGAACTAACTACAATCACATTAAAAAAAAAAAAAGAACCATTGAACAAACTACAATCACATCACATTTTTCTCATAATAAAATAAATAAATAAAAAAAGGAACTATTAAACTAACTACAATACAATCACATTAAAAAAAAGAACCATTGAACTAACTACAATCATATTAAAACATTAAATTATTTTTTTTGCTAGACAAAATACAAATCACAAAAGGAGATACTTTCAGTCATACAAATCACAAATTTTTTTTATCACATTAAAAAAAAAAAAACCATTAAACTAACTACGATGAGATAACTTCAATCATACAAATCACAAAATTCTTTTATCCCATTTAAAAAAAAAAACCCATTGAACTAATTACGATAACATTTTTCTCTTTGTGAGTGTTTATGTTTATTTAACCTCAATCATATTAAAAAAAAATCAAATTATAATTTTTTTTTTGCTAGACAAAATACAAATCATAAAAGGAGATAACTTCAATCATACAAATCACAAATTTTTTTATGCTATGTAACTACAATCATATTTTTTTTACAATAAAAAAAGTAATTGTAAAAAAGAATCATTAAAACAGTAAATAAAAAGATTATATAGATTGCTCACTGTTTGCATACGTGGGAGATAACTTCAAGTTCCTTTGAATGTTATTGCTCAGTGATTGCTCACTGTTTGCATACGTGGGAAAGAGTGCTCACTGTTTGCATATGTGGGAGATACTTCAAGTTCCTTTGGATGTTATTGCTTACTGTTTGCAAGGGAGAAGTTGAAAATGAAGAAGTGAGAAAGGTTGAAGTGAAGAAATGTTGCCGGTAGAAGTGAAGTGAAGTGAAGAAGTTGAAAGGGTCCAATAGATATGGTAGAAATGAGAAAGGTTGCAATAGGTATGTGAGAAGTTGAAAAGGGTATGTGTATGAAAGAAGTCAAAAAGACTTGGGAGAATTCAATAAGTGCTGCGATTTTTTTTTTAAATCAAAAAATTAAGAAATTAAGGTTGAGATATTGGAGCTCCCACAAAACTTATGGGTTAAAAACCCCCTTTTCCTTATATAATATATAGATATATTTTTATTTCATCTTCCGATTAGTTAAATAAGAGAAACGCAAAATACTTTTGTTTTTTTTTTTGTGTGTGTTAATTTTATAATAAATCATGGTGATTTTGATGGCAATGTTGGTGGCAAAGGGGGTACATTGTTTTTAGTGGTTTTGATAGTGGTGAAAGGAGGTGGTTTGGATTGTGGTGTGCTTATCTATAACCTATATATAAGAGAATAGAAGTAGACAGCTCTTTTGAATCTAACATTTCAAATTCTCTCATTTTCCCTGCCTTGGCTCTAGATGTTTTTGTGAATCGGTTTGGTTTGGTTTGGTTTTTTCCCCCCTTAATAGCAAGAGTGAGGTGAGTCAGTGAAGCAATTTGGTAGGTCTCTTCAAATTCTCGAATTTGGTAGGTCTCTTCAAATTCTCCTATTTGCCCTGCTGGTTTTTTGCTCTGAACGTTTCTCCTTGTCAGTTGAAGCAATTTGGTAAGTCTCTTTAAATTCTCCTATTTGCCCTGCTGGTTTTTTTGGTCTGGACGTTTCTCCTTATCTGTAACAACCACCTCCTTAATTAATTGTTAATTCTGTGATTAGCTTAATTATGTGTTTATATGTTCAGTAATTACCTTGTGATATTTGCATTGTGATAATGTAAACAGATATAAAGAGAATGGGAATTAAACCTGTCTGAGTCAGTAAACCATACATTAGAATTAAATATTTAAATAGGTAATTAGAGCCTAATTCACATTAGTTCAATTAAGCTTAGTTTAATTTAGAGTAGATTAGATTATGGTGAGCATTGAGTTAATTAAGTGAATTTGATTTATTAAGAACTACTTGGAATTAGGAAGAACTAATTAAGTCCTCATCATAGTCACCAAAAAAGAAAAAGAAAAAGAAGACTTAGCGGGTTTGTTGGAGATATACATGAAAGAAGGAAAGAGAGTTAGTGCTTTGTGTAGAGAGTTCTAGAGCCACAGAGAGAGAGAGAGAGAGAGAGAAGAAGGAGAAAGAGAGATTTGAGCAAATCTTCATCAAATTAACCATTTAAGGTAAGAATTGTCTTCTAATCTCATGAATTGAAATTGTATTATCCATGAAAATATAGAATCTAGGTTGAAATAAGAGGTAGAGTGGTGTAATTTGAAGGTTAGAACCCTAAAGGGAAGAATGGTAAAGCACAACTTAAACTTTTGTCATTCATGGCTTCATTCTTGTTTTTACATGTGAGATTTTGCATGGTTCCTTAACTTTGAGGAGAATTTCATGGATTTTATCTTTGGCATTTACAATTTGCATAGAGTACGATTTTACACTCTACGGTTAAGAGTTTGAGTTCTTATATGAGAATTGAGTTATGATTTGAAGCCATGGCCCTTATTTGAAGTTGGAAAAGTTTTAATCAACATGTTTCTGAAGAGTTTTGAGCCTTGTTTTGTATCAATTGAGGTTGGTTTTCTAAAGGGGGAAGTTCCTTGTTTCAGCAGATTTTCGAACTGGGTTTCAACCCAGACCGCTCGAGTGGCCTGGGCCACCGCACGAGTGGCTAGCCTTGCTCTGCTTCATTTTGCATTCTGCTCGCACAAGCGGCCAGACCCACTGCACGAGCGGCCAGGCCACCGCACGTGCGGTCAGCAGGGCCGACTCAGTTTTGTTTTCTTCCTATATTTTTTGACTTCTAGGCCTCCGTTTGCATGGTTTTCAAGTGTTTTTCATATGCATATGCATCTCATGAACACGATGGAAATTAATGAATGAAAAGGAAAGTTTAGTGACTAAGTAACGAATAGACCGAATAGGTTATGAATTGACTACATGAAAGGATTGTATGTTGAGCCGTTGTGCTTGCATGTGTCTATGTAGGTCAAACACCGCGTCCTAACCACGTGTTTCAAGGAGCCAAATGTGAGTAATGATGTTGTAAAGCTATGTTCAATTATAATTATTTTATGAACTGTAATCGTGATATCCATAGCATCTGTTAATCTTACTGTTACTGCTACTACTACAGCTACTACTACTGTTACAGAGATCTTTGTTAGTTCTAATTCTTGGAACTATTGCTTACTGTATTGATAGCCATCAAATGATTGTTCGGTCTTTAAGACCTACTGTACTGTTCTGCTATTGGATGTACCACGTATGACTGCTATGATTTCATTATGACTCTGAAATGTATGAGATACTGCTTGGTGAATTGATTCACTATTGAAAATTGACTGTTTGAAATTATTATGAGGGCATCATTCATAAACCCCTTTACGTAATTGTTATTCACTGGGCTCTAACTCATTGTTTTAATATATAAATGTAGGCGATCAAGTACCAGACTAGACTTAGCGGCGTCGACCTGAGCCTTGTTTGTCAAGCCAACTACCGTGCCTCATTGCGAGGTTCCAAACCGTCACGTATCAAGGCTTTTGGGTAGTCCCAAATTCACCCTTTTGCATTGTGATCAAATGTTATGAAGCTCTGGTTTAAGATAATTTGTTTTGTTTAATTTTGTTAATGAGAATTAGTTCCCTAGGTTATGTAACAGTTTTTGTACTTATGTATGAGATGGATTTTGTGAATATCTGTATATAGTATATAAAGCTGTTTTGTTCCATGTAAGTCTCACATCTCATTGGACGATTTATTTTTATATTGGCTTCTGCCAGCCCTTATTACTGTTTACTGTTAAGCAGCCTTTGGTAATCCCGGATTACTGGCTAGTTACGACGCTACACCTATAGGGGCGGGTTTGAGTCGTGACATTATCAGTTGATGTAATTTGGTAGGTCTCTTCAAATTCTTATTTGCCCTGTTGGTTTTTTTCTTTGGACATTTCTCCTTATCAGTTCATACTTCAATCGATTTGTTTTTTGTTGTTTTTTGCCTTCCCAAGATGCAGAACCAAGCAGGTGAGTCATTCTGAGTAATAATTTGGTATATAGAAATTGTGTGGTTCCAATTTTTCAATCTGCAAATCGCCAATTGTCTTCCATGCAGTTTGCATCAAATAGCCAAGTGTATAGGATTATATATATATACCTTCTGTTGCTGCCGTTGGTACTGTCTGTATCTATAGCAAACAAAATTGCTAGTATGCTCATCGTCTCTCTCTGTTTATTTTTTTTATCTTATGTCTACTTCTATTTAATATTATTATACATTCATGGGCTTCTTTTATTGATGTTGTGTTTTTTCTTTATGATATGATTTGTCAACCATGTGTTTGCAAATATGTTTGAATAAGAGATTGAGATATTTTGGCTTCCATACATTGTTCAGCATGTGTTTGATAATATGCCTAAACCACAAATTCAAAAGAGAACAAAAAAATTGAATCACAATAAATAATGAATCACAAAATCAGAAGAGAAAAAAATTGAATTACAATAAAAAATGAAACACAAACTCGCAAGAGAACAAAATTGATGTGATCAAATTCTAAGAAAAAAATAACAAACCTATTGGTAAAATAAAATACTAGAAAAAAGCAAGAAAAAGCAATTGAAAAATATATTTTCAATTTGATGAAAGAAAAAACAAATTTGATTTCAATTGTTTATTTTAATTCTATGTTTGTCAAGATTCTTTGCTAGCTTTGGTATATCAGAATTACATTCTGTTTGTTCACCATTGCCAAGATATGTGCATTCGCAGTTTAAAAAACAAAAATTCTCCTAAAAATATTTTCTATCATATGTAAAAATATAGAGAATGCCATTGTACCTATTTAATTATAGAAAAATGATTTATTCAATACATACATCCATTAAATAACAATCGCTCATGTGAAAAGACTTCAGAAAACTTGACTCTTTCCATTAAATATAATGGTATCCTAATATAATCAATACATACATCCAGCTAGCTTCCTTAGTCTTGTGGCAGAACTGAAACCATGACAACATAAAATCTTTACACCTTGCAGTTTCTTCATGAATTGCTACAAATCGTGCTGGTGATAAAGCCAACCTTCAAAACCCCAAACTCACATTAACCTGCAAATGGACATAACTTAGCTTCCAAATACAGAGTTTGACTGTTTCTAAAGAGGTATCTGATGTTAAACTAAACATCGCGTGCTAAACTAATTCTTCTATCCCAATATTTTCTCTTCATGGATGGAGCCCATACTTTTAAAATTTATTTGGCAGACTAAGTTTGTAATCAAATGAATCTGTTGCATAAACTTGATGTTCAGTCCACCCCTCTCAACACCCTCGGATGAATGTGAAGTTGTTGCCCATACAGTTACATATAAACTACAGACAAGTTTCCGAGCAAGGAAATAGCTGAAAATCAGTTTTCCCTACTCTACTTTATTTTCATTACTGTGTTTTGATTCTGCAATTTTCTTTTTCTTCCTTTTTGTTCATTTCGTTAAGATTGGCAACCTGGAATCCAAAAAGGGGCAGCTGATTGGGATGAAAATTGGGACAAGTTTGAAGATGAAGGTATGTCAAACAATTTTCATATAGGATTAAGTGGACATTAGCGTAAGTATCGTTTTGGCGATAAGTGTTTGATGATGGATCTTTGAGCCTCTGCACTACTTGTTACTCTTCTTGACATTTAAAATGCATCTAATGCTTTCCTTTTTTGATTGGCCTAATTGTTTTGTGGCTTGAAAATTTCTTGGTATAGGGAATCTGAAGCCAAGATGTGCAAGTTGTTGTAATTCTAATGAACTCTTGCCACTTCCAAGTTTCACATTTGTCAAAGAGCTCACTCTTGATGTGGAAAATGTTGTAGCCCCTCCCTAGCCAAAATCCTCTTCAGATTTAGTAAAGCATCTTCCACAAAAGAGGTGTACATGTTTCATCAACAAATGCTGATCATAACTCAGAAACGCCACCAAGTGGAGGGGAAAGGATTGTCGATGATGCTCACAGCAAAGACAGCAAAGCTCGAAGTCCAGCTCATGCTCAAAATTCTCCATCTAGCAAGAACTTCAGTAAAGATGGTTCACCCCATGCTAGAAAGACCCAGAGGTACATCTTTTAATTTGTAGCTTTTTCGTATTTTCCTTCTGCGTTGGATTTGAAATTTTTTATTGGTGTCCGAACCTTTAAACCATTTCACAGCATCTATCTACACCTATTGTTTTATTAGAAAATCTGAATTTCTACATGATTTTATTGGTGCACTGAACATGGGGGTGTTGAACCTGTGTTCTCTGGGGACATAAGTGTTTATGAACGAAACTAGGGTGCATTTGACACTCATTATGATACCGACATAGGCTGGGACTTCAGTTCTGGTCCCTTCGATCATTCAGTCTGTCTTTTCTTTGGTGTTGTCCATGAGAATCCTTTTTTCAGAATTTTTGGTTTAATATTCTTTTGTATATCATGTTTTTCCCTCTAATAATAAAAAATTAAAATAAAAAATCAAACATTTCATGCATGTGAAGTTTTGATCCAAATCCTTAAAAGTCTATTCTGAATTATTTTTAGCTTACCATAAAGAAAGGGATGTTTGTGTGTATATAGTTTCTGTTGACAATAGGGAATTACAACATTACCAAGGCAATTAAAAAATTAAATTAATGGAGTATTGTTTTCAAAGAAATCAAAATATATATATATATATATATATATTGCAATTATCTACATTAACAATGTCGCAACCCCCATGCGCGGAGCATGTGGGGGTTCAACTAGTATGTGTGTAAATAAAACAACGGTCAAATAGATTTTTATACAAAAGTATGTTAATAGTACCACAAAAGTTAATTTTATTCTATATGAAAATCTTACACAATAATTCTATTCTTATAACATTATGTTGGTGATGATTACAAATAAAACACTAGAAAATACAAATAATACAAATTACAATAATTATTGAAAGGGCTGAGGTGTGGGAAATTCGCTCTCTTTAAGGAGATTCAAGCCCTCTGCGGTTGGGCAAAGCCTCACACCGGTGCAGCAGAAAAAACCTTGACTTGTTCTCCCCAGGATACAACAGCCCGACTAAGTCGTATGGTTAACCAATACTGCGCAATTGGTTGAACCCAAAACTTTATCGCATACACCCTTTTTATTTGCCTAATAATCTCACACAAAACATAATAAAGCAACAAAAAACTCCTTCTTCTTACCAAGATAAGAAGTTAGATCAATATATAAAAGTAAAAACTTATTAGGCAAGTGTTCTTGGTGGAGAAGTTAACTGGAGACTAGACCAAGACTTGGTGAAGACTTGACTTGGACTTGGAAGACTTGATTGGTGGGCAAGCAAACTTGGTAGAAAAAAAAGAAAAACAAACCTATAACACATTATAATATTAAAATATCTGCTAACATTTCCCCACCTATTTTAATATTATAGGTAACAAAAACTGAGATTATTAGGCAAATAAGGATATTATGCATCATGGTAGGTGTGCTCTGCATTGAATCTCCATTAGTGAAATAATAATATCTACTCCAGAGCCAATAGTATGCTCAGTATTGAATTATGACTACTTAAGGGAAATAAATAATTATTGCACACACATAATATTCAAGGTGTTTACATAAGCTTTAAAAGCCAGCACGTTACGGCTTTGTGCGATCCCAGGATTCATGAGTGTGTTTGAGAATTAGCCCAAATCTCATAGGTAGCGGCCCTACTACCACACTCACATAGGTGAATTCTGTCAAGGGTGCTCCTGTAACTATGACACCCCACTAAATAAGAGCTATAGAAATTCATTAAGAGTTTTTTAATAACTCAACCTCTACAACGCTACAGGATAAATGCACTTACATCATAGGGATGAGTAAAAAGTAATTTAGTGCATTTCTCACGGCCATCATATGATCGTTTTTCTCATTGAACCCAGTTACAGGATCTCTGGTCCCTGGATTGAGTATCCTCATACATGGCTCCTGCTATATTCAATGGGCTTCAACCCTATCCCTCTCGATGTATTCCAGACTCTATCTCTTGCTAAGGCCTTAGTTAATGGATCTGCAAGATTATCACCAGATTTAATATAATCCACATTTATGATGCCATTATTCATATAAGATCTCACAATACTGTGTTTTCTTCTGATAGGTCTGGACTTATCGTTATAATAACGGTTATTAACTTGACCAATTGCTGCGGTGCTATCACAATGAATCAATATAGGTAGAATCGTTTTTTTCCAACAAGAGGTTTCATTTAACAAATCTCTCAACTAATTTGCTTCTTCACTAGCTGTAGCTAAAGCAATAAGCTCAGCCTCCATTGTTGAATTAGCAATAATGGTTTGTTTTTTCGATTTCCAACTTATAGCACCACTTCCCAATGTAAATAAGTAACCAGTAGTTGATAATGAATCATCTGACAAGGTATTCCAATCGGCATCACTGTAACCTTCAAGTACTGCATGATACTTATTATAAAACAAGCTATATTTTATGGTACCAGATAAATATTTCATAGTCCGCTCAATGGCTAGCCAGTGATTACTGCCAGGCTTGCTAGTAAACCTGCTAAGTACTCCAACTGCATAGGCAATGTTAGGTCTAGTATAGTCAGTTGCATAACGCAAGCTACCAATCATACTAGCATATTCCTTTTGATTAATTACATCCTCATCATTTTCAATAGGAAATAAACGCACACGAGGATCAAAAGGAGTAAGAGCATGCTTGCACTTATAAAAATTATATTTTCTCAAAATTTTCTCAACATAATGCGACTGATCAAGAAATATACCATCACAGGTTTTGGTAATTTTCATTTCCAAAATATAATTAGCCTCACCAAGATCTTTCATATCAAAATGGCTACTAAGTATATTTTTAGTTTCCACGATGATATGCAAATTAGAGCCAAATATCAGTAAATCATCCATATAGAGGCTAATAATGACATGTGAATTCTCTTCAGATTTATAGTAAATGCATTTATCACATTCATTCATTTTATAGCCATTCTCAATCATGCAAGAATCAAATTTCTCATGCCACTGTTTAGGGGCCTGTTTTAATCCATATAGGGATTTAACTAGCTTGTACACTTTGCTTTCTTGACCGGGTTCCACAAAACTCTCAGGTTGATCCATATAGATTTTTTCACCCAGGTCTCTATTTAAAAAGGCTGTTTTAACATTCATTTGATGAATTTTTAGATCATGAATTCCAGCAACTGCAATTAATAATCTAATGGATGTGACTCTAGTAACCGGAGAAAATGTATAAAAAAAGTCAAGATCTGCTTGTTGTTTAAAACCTTTTGCAACAAGCTTTGCTTTATATTTATCAATAGTTCCATCCGGTTTAAGTTTTTTTTTCTCAAAACCCATTTACAGCCAATAGTTTTACAACATGGTGGTAAATCTACTAATACCCAAGTTTTATTGGATAATAATGATTCCATCTCATCATTTACAGCCTTGTTCCAAAAAACAGAGTCAGGAGATGCCAAAGCTTCTTGTAAAGTTAATGGAATTTCCTCCACATTAAAAACATGATAATCAGGGCCAAAATCTTTTTCTAATCTGGCTCTTTTACTCCTTCTAGGTTCAAAAACTACAGTATCTTGGTTTTGTAAAAGAGGAGTAGAGGAATCGGTTTCAAATAAAATATTTTCTTGATAATTTTGACCCCCACAATTTTTAGATTTAAAAAGAAATTTTTCTTCATGAAAAATTGCATCACCCGATTCAAAAATTATTTTGTTTTCTATATCAAAAAATCTATAGGCTGTACTATTCGTTGCATATCCAAGAAAAGCACAAGTGGTAGCTTTCACACCTAATTTAGGTCTTTTAGGGTCCACAAGTCTAACAAAAGCTAGACAACCCCAAACCCTCAAATATCTCAAATTTGGCTTATGCCCTTTCCACAACTCAAAAGGTGGAACTTTTGTTTTTTTATGTGGCACTCTATTCATAACATAACATGCAGTTAAAATTGCTTCTCCCCACAAATTTGAAGGAGCATCTGTTTCAATTAGCATAGCATTTGTTAAATCAATTAAAGTTCTATTTTTTCTTTCTGCTACACCATTAGACGCAGGTGAATATGGTGGAGTAGTTTCATAGATTATTCCCAAAGACTGAGCAAACGAGTTGAATCCAAAGGATTCATACTCCCGGCCTCTATCACTTCTATATCTTTTAATCTTTTTACCGAATTGATTTTCAACTTCAAGAAGGAATTCTTTAAATTTTTCAAAAGCATCACTTTTATTTTTCAACAAGTATACATAAGTGTATTTTGAAAAATCATCAATAAAATTGATAAAATATCTATTTCCACTACGTGTTAAAATTTCTTCAAATTCACATAAATCAGTGTGAATTAATTCTAACAATTCAATATTTCTCACCACACTTTTATGAGGCCTTTTAATTATTTTTGCATGACTGCAAACTTCACATTTCTCAAGCTTATTTGTTAGTCTGGGAATTAATCCTAAACTACTCATGACTCCCACATATCGGCTATTAATATGACACAGACGAGCATGCCAAAAATTCATAGAAGACAACATGTAAATAAAAGCAAGTGCTTTCTTATTCTCAACATTTAATTTAAACATTCCATCACAGGCATACCCTTTCCCTACAAATATGCCCTTTTTAGTGATTACATATTGGTCAGATTCAATAGTTTGCTTGAACCCAGCTTTGTTGAGCAAATAACTTGACATCAAATTTTTCCTCATAAACGGTGTGTACAACACATCTTTTAAAACAAGCACACGTTTAGAGGTAAAATTCAGCTCAACATCCCCACACCCAAGCACCTTGGTTAGACTGGAGTCACCACGCATAACAGTTCTCTCCTCATTAAAAGGAGTGAAATCTTTGAACCAATCTTTATCATAGTAAACATGCCTATTGGCACCAGAGTCTGCCCACCACCCTTTCACAGATTGAACCATAAAAATATTTGTAATCATGGCCACAAATGGTTCCTCGGTAACATTAGCCTGTGGTCGAGATTGTTGTTTCTAAAATTTGCAAGTTCGAGCAATATGCCCACTTTTGCCACACACAAAACATGTCACATTTGTCAGATCTTGTGAAGGGGGTTCTTGGTTCCATTTCTTTTGCCTCAGGGAATTTTTATTTTGAGGCCTTCCAGTATTTTTCCAAATTTTCTTAACTGGCTTTAAGTGACTATTTTTATGAAATCAACCTTTAGGTAAAGTATTTCCAGAAGTTAAATTTACCTTTGTAGTGGAATGCTCTTGTGTCATAAGCGCATCTTGTCCTCGTGCTTCCTCCTCCACCCGAATCCATGTGATTAGAGTCTCCAAGGACGTCTCCTTTTGCTTGTGACGCATTGACTTCTGGAACTCCCTCCAAGATGATGGAAGTTTGTCAACAATACCTACTACAAAAAGATTGTCTCCAATTTTGATGCCTTCGGATTTAACTTCAGCCACTAGCATTTGAAAATCTTGAACTTGCTTCACCACTGATTTTCCATCTATCATTTGATAGCGGAAAAAACGGCTTGCAACATATTTTTTAGCGCCTGCCTCTTTAGTGTCATATTTATTCTGCAAGGCTTTCCAAATTTTCTTGGCAGTGGTGTAAGTAGTATCATAATAATCATAAAATTGATCTGAAAGACAATTCAAAAGATAATACCGACATTTATACTCATCTGCGTTGTTGTTGACTTTTTGGCTTTCGAAGGTTATTATTGTAATTGCGAGCATGCCAGCAAGGATCAATCAGTCCTTATAGAAAATTAATTGCCAACTCATTATCAGACGATTGTATTTTAGTTCTTTCAGCCTCAATGAAGAGGACTTTTACTGGTGGCTTGATTTAGGAGAATTAAGCAAAATAACAATTAAATGAAGAACAATTGAAGTATTTCATTAAAATGAAAAACTTACAATAATCCAAACTCAGCCTTGCAGAGGTTTACAACAACAATCTACTTGAAACTACTCCTATGAACGAAGTGCAGTGCAGGAATTTAAAGTACAAGAAATGTAAGACTAGAAATGTAAAAGTGGAAATGTAAAATAAGTAGAATAAGACTGGTTTTTTGGATCTGAGTCTGGGGGGTTTTTCTGGGGCCTTCTCTGCTATTTATACTGCTCAAGGATGACCATCGAACTGCATTTCTAACCGTCGAACTGCTCCTCCATGATCGCTGATCATGTTGCCTCAAGATTAGCTCCATTACGCCATTACTTACAGTTAGGCTTCCCTCCTAAATTTGAATTTGAAATGTGAGTAACCGTTGAAGCCACATCACCTTGCATCTCTTTGTTGATCCACTGCTACTCAGATCTCATAATAACAAATACTAACTGCCACGTGTACGATCAGGATCGAAGACTTGAATAGTCTTCCTATATTATCCTTATTTTGCCACACGTCAAATTGTAATTGGCTTATACAAAATATGTAGCCAACATTACCCCCCGCACTAATATACCCAATACTTGGTGATATTAGTAGATCAAGGTCTTTTTCCCACGTCTTAGAACGTGCATGGGTTTGTATTCTCCCAGAAATGCAATTGTCATTCATCATCTGCATTAAACTCTCCTTTAATCTTTTGAACACCCCCACCACCTTAGTATTCGAACAGACTGATATATTTTTTATGGCCGAATCAATTTTTCCCTCAATTGATCGAGCACACGAAGAGTCATATGATGATGCTGTTCTTCCTCGAAAGAACCTCTATGCATTAATTAGCCACCTTTACCCACCTTTCTATATTCAGGTCATGGATGCCTTTGCAAATTATCAACCCTTGGACTTTGAGCATATTGCCCTTAATCCTTCGATTCAAAAACTTACAAATATGGACATGGGAAGTTCTTCTTTTCACTCACCCTTGGACTACAAACAAACTGCTCTCAATCCTTTGATTAAAAAAGTTGCAAATATGGACATGAGAAGTTCTTCTTCACAACCCTCTGCATGGGATAAGGCTGCAACTTCTTCCTCTTCTAGGGCTTCTGACTGGACAAGCTGCCCAAAACCTGAGACTTGTGATTTGAGGGAACGAATCAACCATCACTTTGTCGAGTTTACTAACCCTTTAGAGTTCCCTTCTTATGCGCGAAGCTCGGTGGTCTATCCCTACGTGCCCGTTGACCATCGACGCAGTTTGGAGAAGAATCTGCTTGTGGCATGGTATACATCCTCCATGCCTACAAAGATAGTGCACGCCGCCCGACGCCTAGAAGAGGCACAAGGGTATAATCCATCATTCTTAGCCCAGAAGGCGAAGATTTGTTGTTTTGGCTGACTCAATTATATTAATGCCCTTGTTTCTTCTGCCCTTGCTCCATCTCCTGAAATAGAAGCATCCACACCTTCACCTCCGCCAAATCCTTGCTGGACAGAGAGACTAAGGCTTGCCCTCTCCGCGGATAAGGTCTTTCCACCTTACAAGCCTCCACCTTCCCCTAATCCAACTAAGCGGAAGCAAGCTCAACTCCTGTTTGCGGCTTTCTCTCACTTGCCCTTCAATGTTCTTGAGGACGAAGTCCCTCTCAAGAATCTTCGATGGGCTTGTGATATTCTGACTCGGGGTCATGTCCTCAATCCCCTTGCCCAAGCAGAGCTTCACATGTTTTTGGACCAACTTCCATTGCTTCTCCACTGGCATCGGACCTCTATGGCCACCACACAATCTTTAGACCAACTCTTGTCCTTCGAGTTCATGCCCAGTATGAAGCAGAGAACTTCATTGAAGAATTCGATGATTTCAAGAATAAAGATTCTGCGTACTGGGATGACTTGGATATAGACGAATTGGAACAAGGATTGAGAGAAGCAGCATTCGAAATAAAGGCTGAAGAGCTCTTTTACGAAGTGAGAACACATCAACTCATGTAGCCAATGTTAGAAGAAATAGAGGATGGAATAAAGAAATAACAGAAATTCAGTGATCATAGTTGGACTAAATTTCATGATCTTGTTATTTATTCCATTCCCTATTTTTATGAGCTTGAGTTTGTACTCAAATAGGGCCATTCGATGTAATTGCTTTTGCTTTAATACCACTAAGACTTTTTCTTTGTTTGATATGGTTTGATCTTGTCCCCATTTGTCTTTAAAGCAAATTCAGGGCTTCGAACTGAACAATCTTATCCTTCGAATTTGGACTCAATCATTTTAAATGAAACACTAAAAAGAACCAACAATGAACCTTTCCAATTTATGGAATATAGTTAACAATTTTTGCTGATTTTCATTTAGAATTAGTGCTTCGAATTTAACAATCTTACCCCTTAAAGCTTGTTTTAATCATAACCAACATATGGTCATGGTTAGTATGATCAACCAATTTTAAATTGACCATTTTTGCTTCGAAGAACAGTCCATGCTGTTTTTAGTTCAAAAGACAATCTCTGTCTGTATGTATACAAACCAACTATTGGTTTTAATATTTCGAATACCAATTCCTATCCTCAAGGGGTCTCAAGTTTTACTTCGAAAGACATTACTTTTATTGAGAAACCTAAAACAGGTCTTCAATCCTTTTGAAGCAAACAAATACTTCAATATTCTTACACCTTTAAGTATGAAATGTGCTTCGAAGCCGGCTTGGTAGTTTTGAAGCCGTTGTTATTTGATTTCTGGCGCCAAAATCTGGTTTCGAAGCCAAATATTTTACTTCGAAGCTAGCATCAACATCTGCGTTGTGTTTTTCCTCCAAAAGTATCAATATTGAAGGAAACTCTTCGTATTCGTACTTTTAGCACTTAACGAATTTACGCGATATATTTTCCAGACACAAAGGCTTTTAAAACCCTTTTATTTCGTGCTCTGAAATCACTTGCTCGCTTAACACACAAACCCTTTATCTCTACCGATCTTCCACTTCTCTCTACTCCCTTTTCCAGATTCGTCTTTTGAGAAAGCGTTCGATCAATGGCTTCTTCTTCATTGAAAGTACCAGTCGTAGAACGTGCGAGCC
This sequence comes from Camellia sinensis, assembly GCF_055761805.1. Taxonomy (NCBI): domain Eukaryota; kingdom Viridiplantae; phylum Streptophyta; class Magnoliopsida; order Ericales; family Theaceae; genus Camellia; species Camellia sinensis. Next base: position 140,766,517 of record NC_138975.1, read on the forward strand.
CGTCTGTAGTCCTGAAAAGGATCATTGATGCAGAATGTGAAAAGTACAAGGCTGGGGAGAACAGCGTCATCGACGGACGCATCTTCATCCCTCGTCGTCATGAGCAACAAGACTATGTGCTTGGGCCTATATTCAAGGAGATTCTTACTGAGCTTCAAGCTCTATATCCTCGTCTAGAAGACCATTTTCTCCTTTACGAAGGTGGCCTTGATTGGAGGAACTGGAGGACAAATCGCCCCCACCGATGCTGGCCCACAGTGAGACCGGAGTGGCAAGAATGGTATGATCGGGTTGTCCCTGATAGGACTCTGGGCCTTCAAGAACTCTGCCTTCTCGATGCCCTCCGATTATCCAGGTTAACTATCTCAGAGGACCCCTTCTTAATTCTTGTTGCCCTGTGCTTTTGGAATTCTGTTTTTAATTTCTTCCAATTTAGATGTGGGATAATGGCCCCTACTGTTCTTGACATTTGCTATCTATTAGGATTATCTCCCATTAGAACCCCCATTGGACCAGATTATCCTGACTTAGCAGTTCCTTTTTCCATTCCCTCTCTTAACTCATCCCATAGTGACTTTGTCAAGGCTGAGAATAGAAGGGAGGGTCCTGGGACCGATAGAGAATTCTTTTCTTTCTTATTATATTGGCTTTGCAAGTTCCTTTTTTGCACCTCCTCTTAAAGAATCATGCCTGAATTTGCCCCTCTTGCCAAAGCCCTTCTTTTACAGAAGAGGGTGGCTTTAGCTCCATACGTTCTAGGTCACGTATATAGATTCTGTTCTCTTTTCTGTGAGAAACCCTTAGATGCCAATCAAGGGGGGCCATTTTGGATTCTTTAGCTTTGGCTTTTTGCTTATTTCACTGAGTTACAATCCAAATACCTTAAATTTTTTGAGCCAAACCCTCCTACTCATGGCATGAGGCTAGCTAATGCTTCACTTTATCCTTCTACTTTTGCTTTTTACTTCTCTTTCTTCTACCAACTTCCAGCTTCTCCTCCGACCTATTACTTTCGTCCCTTCGAACCCATGACCATTGGCCCATCTTGGTTGAAGAATTTCCTAAGTGATAGGCTCTGTGCTTCACCTGCTCACAAAGACATATTGGCCTCTATTTTAATCCCTAGAGAATTATTCATTGGGACCATGAACCCCAAAGCTTACAAATGCATTGCTGAGCCCTACTATCCTGCTCAATTTGCTAGACAATTTGGCTTCTCATAAGGGGTCCCAATACCTCTCTGCAGTAACACCAATCTAAGTCTTACCACCAGGGATTTGAAAGTTTGACGGTTCAGACTAGAAGAGGCAACTTCTAAGTTTATACAGGACTTGATCGATTTTGAGTATACCACTTTTCTTCCTCAAGGTAACATGTTGAAGAGGTACCACAACTGGTGGGTGACCAATATGGAAGTATACCTGGCCATTTCTCCTCAAGACCTACTGATGGTGTTGGATATGCCCAAGCACAAAGGAGCTGGAGTTGTTACTTCTTCCACTGTCCTTACCTCTTCAGTTCATGTGCCTGTTACCACACAGTCTGCTCCTGCTGCCTCAACTCCTCCTAGAGTTACTCGGGCCGCCTCGAAGAAAGGTATATTCTTCTCCTTTTGCCTTCTTTATAATGCTTTTAGACTTATCTTTAGTTCTTCTTTTGTGAAGGTGCTGCGGGTGCCTCACAGGGAGATTCTCCTCAGAAGACCCAAGCTCTAAATCTTCTCAAAAGCAAACGGCAACAAAAGAAAAGGAGATTTTTACTTGAGCCTGAAAAAGAAGTACCTGAGGTTCAAGCAGAAGAAGAAGAAGAAGAGGTAACTCAAGAACAAGAGTCACCCTTGAAAACAAGGAAAAGAGTGACCGTTCTTTCTTCTGGCTTGGTTCAAGATCCCACTCATGAGACAACTGCCAGAGTAGTGGAAGAGGAACTCACTTATGAAGAATCTGAATCCCAAATTAGAGAAAGAAATTGAGAAGGAACGGGCAATACTAGTACAAAGAAAAAAGAGAAGGAAGATGACTATATCTCCTTCTGATTTAGTCGAAGACCCTATTCATGAAGCAGCTGCTAAGGTAGTAGAACAAGAGCATTCTAAGGCCATAAATGTCTTTGAGAGAGCTGAGAAGAGACGACAGCAGCAATTCTTAAGAGATGAAGCAGCTGCTGCTGATGCAATCTAAAGGGAAGCTGCAAGAAGGCAACATATTGCTGAGCTCTATTCCCTTCGAAGCTCTCCTATTGCTGCTATCACTTCTGAAACAAGTAATTTCTTTCATGCTTCTACTGTTTCTCCCTTATCAAATTTTTGGTATTGAAACTTGACATTACTTTACATCTCTTCTTTTGCAGCAACAACTACTGAGCCTATTCTTCCAATAAGGACTCCCTCAGTTTCAGTTAAAGTTGATCAGATGCAAAATGTGAGGACTATTCAAATAATACTCCTACTTCCTAGGCCTACATTCAATGTACCCTCCTTGAGGCCAAGCATTCCTGCATCTCTTTCTTTTGGATTAAATCCGTATCTTCCTTACTTATCTTTGGATTTACCTCAATTCAGTTCTCTTTCGAGCCTTGCTCTTCCCTTTCCTCCTAAGGAAATTCTAACTACTGCTCCATCTCTGATGGTAGCTGATTCCCCTACAGAGGGTGCTGGCAGCTCTCCAACCCATGGTTTATTACCTTTACCTACTTCCAGCCCTTCTTTCCTTGACCTATTGGTGGCTAGGACCATAGAGACTGCTGAAGATGCTCCACCCATTTCTCTTATCCCTATGCAGTCCTCTATGTCTTCCACCACTGCTTTTTCTGCACCCCTCATGTCCACGGATGAGGTAGATATCTTCAAAGCAAGACTACCCAATCTCTTCGACATGCCCTCTACCTCTCCAATAGCTAATGATGAGGCTGAGCCATTAGTTCTGGATGATTCCTTGTTAGAAATTCTTGAGAGCTCCTCTTCCTCTAGTAGTAAGCCTTCTGCACCTCTGATGGACTTAGACAGCTGTCTGGAGTTATTGACATCTTTTTCAAGGATTCCTTTCGAGGCTTACAAAGGCCTATAATAAGAAATGACTTCCTTCAGTGCTGCAAAGTTGTTGAGCAATCTAGTATAACTGTCTCAAGTCATCTATCTCAGGCAACAGCTACTATTGACTTTTACATCAACATTTGTCATGCTGCCAACGTTGCAGAGGAGAAATTAGTGAGAGACCAGAGCTTTGTTTCCACAGTACATGCTGAAGTCTCCGTGCTAAAGGAACAACATTCCTCTGTCTCCCATTTTCGAACTCAACTACTGGAGAGGAAAGCTCAACTTGAGGAGGAGCTATCTGCAGTGAACCAGGCCTTAATCCGAACTGACACGAAACTGCAGATCACCAACCAAGGACTGGCTGACCGAAAGCAGGAAATGACCACAGCCATTTAGTTGTTTTCATCTTTTAATAATAGAGCATCCATTGTAAAAGAACAACTGAGGCATTGTAATGATTTTTGGGCCAATTTATGGCAGAATGTATTCAACTCTTTATGAAAGACAAATTCTTATTTATCATTTGAGCATTTTTGTGTTCTTGTACTTGGCATTTATTTTACTCCTTGTGTTTCCTATATAGTTGGAAAATAAGGCTTCAAATACTTGTCATTAATCTTTTTGGGATGTACATATCTATTCAAATTTCTCAAGTTGCATGCTCCAAAAGGAAAGACTCTATGGACTTGGTATGGTCCCTCCCAGTTAGGTGACCATTTACCAAACTTATGGCTTTTAATCCCTATTGGGAGTATGATTTTCCACACCAAATCACCTTCATCAAAGCCAATGTGTTTGACTTTTTTATTATAGTTTTTGGCTGCTTTCTTCTTTTGGAAAAGAATGCTATTTAATGTCAGAATTCTAGCTTCATCTATGCTTTCTAATTCCAAGCACATACTCGGATGGTATTGCTCAGGATTTAACTGGTCTTGGCATTTTACCCTCAAGGACTTAACATTAATTTTCACAGGTAACACTACATCATGCCCATATACTAAGGCATAAGGAGTGCCTCCTGTGCTTGACCTTGGGGAAGTTCTATAAGCCCACAATACATCCAACAACAAGTTATGCCAATCCCTAGGATTGTCCTCCATAACTTTTTGTATTCCCTTTTTCAAGGACTTATTGGATGATTCAGCTTGACCATTGGCTTGTACATAATAGGGGGTGGAATTAACAAGGCTAATTCCAAACTCTGCCACAAAAGACTTTACCATTTTTCCATCAAACACAGTCCCATTATCAACAGTTATAGTCTGTGGGATACCAAATCTGTGGATTAAATCCTTAATGAATCCAATAACCTCAGTTTGGTCTATAGTCTTGTATGGCTTGGCTTCGACCCATTTAGTGAAGTAATCAGTGGCCACTAAGATGAAACAATGATGCTTCGAAGAAGGTGGGTGTATTTTCCCCATCATATCCATGGCCCATCCTCTAAATGGCCAAGGCTTTACTACTGCATGCAGGTCAGTTATGGGCACATGCCTGATCGTGCCATGCTTTTGACATGCCTGGCAACCCCTTGCATATTCTATGCAGTCTTTAAGGATAGTTGGCCAATTGTAGGAATGCCTTCGAAGCAACCACCTCATCTTTACACCAGGCTGATGAGCACCACAGATGCCTTCATGAACCTTAGCCATAGCTGTCAATGCTTCTTTTGGGCCTAAACATTCTAGCAATAAACCATCTTCCCCTTTTTGTAGAGAGCATTACCGTATATGATGTATTGCATAGATTGCAATTTAATTTTTCTACTGGCCTTCGAGGATGGGCCAGCCAAGTACTGCATTATTGGATGCCTCCAATCTTGTTCCTGTAAGTCATTATGATTGACTTCCAGGACCACATTCCTTTTATTTAAGGGTGGTATAGATTTCTGGTATGTTGTTTGGCTTATGTCCCTTTGAGTATTATCCCTTCTCTTGAAATTTGAGCTTTCTAAGCCACATCATTAGCTCTATTATTCAAGAATCTTGAGACATGAGTTACATTTGCTATTTGAAATTGAGAAAGCAGATGTAATGCAACAACATAGTATGGCAACATGCTTATACTTTGACATTTGAAAATCCCTTTTACTTGGTTAACCACCAATTGAGAATCTCCAAATATGTCAACTGCATGAACTTGTAGTCCAATAAGAATTTCCAATCCCACTATTAAGGCTTCACATTCAGCTTGATTATTAGAACAAGTAATTTCATCCACTCTGAAACCATGTGTGGTTTCTATTCCTTGTAGTGACTTAATCACTATACCAATTCCAGTTAGGCCATTGGCTTTCGATCCATCGAACCACATTTGCCATGGCTCAACACTAGCCATACCAAGTTCCATTATCTCTTGGCTTTCTGTTTGAGATGGATGCTCTGCCAAAAAATTGGCTAAAACTTGTCCTTTTACTGTCTTTTGGGGAACATATTCTAAATGAAATTCTGATAAGGCTAATATTCATTTGCCAATTCTTTCCCTCAACATAGGTCTAGATAACATATACTTAACCAAATCTGTGGTTACAATTACCAAGACAGTTGTAGGCAAAAGATAGTATCTTAATTTCATTGCAGCAAAATACAATGCAAGACACAACTTTTCTACAGCTGAGTATTTACATTCACAAGAATTTAAAAACCTACTAAGGTAATAAACAGCTTGCTCCTTGCCTTCTTAATTGTCTTGGGCTAAGAAAGCTCCCAATGAATCTTCTGCTGCAGCTATGTATAACTTCAAGGGCTTCTCACCCTTTGGTGGCATTAGCACTAGAGGGTTGGCCAAGTAGGCTTTGATTCCTTTGAAAGCAATTTGATGCTCTATTGTCCATACAAATTCCTCTTCATCTCTTAACCTTAACAAGGAAGAAAATACTTTAGTTTTCCCTACAGTGTTAGAAATGAATCTTCGAAGAAAATTAACCTGTCCAAGGACCTTTTGTAATTCCTTCTTACGTGATGGAGGTTTGGCTTCAATGATGGCTTTAGCTTTATTCTGGTCAATCTATATTTCTTTCTTGTGTACTACATAGCCCAAGAAATTTCCAGATGATACGCCAAAAGCACACTTAAGAGGCTTGAGTTTCAACTTGAACTTTCTCATTCTTTCGAAAGCTACTTCTAAGTGAAACAGATGCTCCTCCATGGACTGGGATTTAACTACAATATCATCAATATAACACTCTAAATACCCTCTAATGAGGTCGTGAAAGATAGTGTTCATAGCCCTCTGATATGTAGCCCCAGTATTCTTCAGACCAAATGGCATTTTAAACCATTTGACGGTGCCAATATTCCCAGGACATCTGAATGCTGTTTTGTGAACATCCTCCTCTGCAATGCAAATTTGGTTATAACCAGAGTGCCCATCCATCATTGATAAAATTTGATGCCCTGCTGAACTGTCTACCAACAAATCTACTATAGGCATAGGATACTCATCTTTTGGAGTTGCTAGATTTAAGTTTCTGAAATCGATGCATACCCTCATTTTACCATTCTTTTTAACTACAGGCACAATATTAGATAGCCATTCAATATACCTGGTTGTCCTAATAAAGCCTACCTTGAGTAGTCTAAGAATTTCCTCCTTGACTTTCTGAATCACTTCTGGACTCATTTTTCTTGGTTTTTGCTTGTATGGCTTGAAATTAGGCTTCATATGGAGCCTATGTTCCACTAATGACCTATCCAATCCTGGTAGTTCATTATAAGACCATGCAAAACAATCTTTATATCTCCTCAGAATAACCAACAACTGGTTCCTGTCAAGAGCATTCAACCAAGCACTTATATAAATGGGCTATTGTGCAGAACCTTCCCCTAAATTTATTTTTTCTAAGGGGCCATGTATCTGAGAACTTACTGAAGCTCCTTCTTTGATTCCTTCTGGCTTCGAAGCAATCTTCTTGCTGTGTTCTGCTCCTAGGTTCTTTGATTCAACATCTTTCCCTTCCTCCTCATAGGCAAAGTTTGTCTACAAGGCTTCTTCTTCCTGTATCTCCTGGACTTTTGTTTCAATATCCAATGCACAGTATTTATCAAGGGCCAAAACTCTGGCCTATTGCTGCTTCTGCTTGCAGCCAACTATCATGGCTTCTTTCTCTTGCTCCTGTACTTTCTGGACTATTGATTTTACGTCCAATATTGAAAAATTAATTAGAGCCAAAGATTTGGCTCCTGGTGCTTCATTTCTTTGCCTACAACCAGGCATCATTGTCATCTTTAACGACAACCTCTTCATCAGCACTTTCCTGGACTAAGTGCTTCAGGTGTGTCACCTCCTCATCAGCAGTCACTTCGGCTGAGCCATCAGGTTTCCTCAGTATACTGAGTGGTGTTACTCCTTCAATATACAATTTGGCCTCTGCGAAGTCTGCACAGGCTATAAAGGGTTGAGAATCTGCATCAACCTCTGTCTCTCCATTACCCAAGGCCGACATTATTTTCTGATGCAAAGAGGAAGACACACATTTATTGGTGTGGATCTAATCTCTGCCAAGTAAAGCATTGTACTTAGCATTGCTGTCGATCACGAAGAATGCCGTCATGCAGTCCCTAGTTCCCACAATCAGGTTGATGGGCAGAATTCCCTAAGCCATCTATCTGTCTCCAGCGAAACCAGCAATGGTTGTGCTAGTTGGGATTAACCTGGGATTCCTTTTCCCTAGTTTCTTTAAAGAAGATCTCGATAGTAAGTTCACCGCTGTCCTATTATTCACCAAGACTCGGTTCAATTGTATCCCAACGAAAAAGGCCTTGATATACAAAGGCTTAACATGTTGTGTCATAGAGTTCGAGGGATACTCAAAAGGATATGAGAGGTTGATACTCACCTCTTGTTCACTATCATATTCAGTTTCCATTGGGGTAGCCATTCCAGAATTATCTTGCACCATACTCACTTGTGAGTCTTCACTAGAGACTAGAATTGGGTCAATTTCTTGCCCCTCTTGGTTCTCATCTCCAGCTTGGAATTCATACGGTAGTATGTGTACCATATTCACTAACACTGAGCCAAATTGGATGGTTGGCTGTAACTGTTTCTCATCTTGGCCACCTTGTTCAGTTACTCCAGAAGCATCCTTCATGCTGCATTTTGGCACTCCATTACTAACAAACTCCTTTGAATGGTTTTTCATGACCGGCTTTTCAACCAAGAATGTTTGTTCAGCCATGAAGGCTTCGAACATTTCTTCCTCAACCATTTCTTTCTTTTGGCCTAAGCCAACTTCTTTCTCTGTCTCGCTATCACTCTCCATCAATGCCTTCTCCAATCTTGCTAAACTAGACCTCTCTGTGGCTTTTAGTTCAGAGTGAACTTTGGCCAACTATTCTCTGCTGCAAACTGTTTTGCCTTGTAAAGTTGGTTTTGGAGTATGGTCTAACTTTGGATTCTTCTTTCCTTCTGTCTGGACCAATGAAGAACTCTCTCCACTTTCTTTCAAGTCCTTCTGGTACTGAGTGTACCTACGCTGAATCTTCTTCCTTTGTGATCTAGAAATCATAGGGACCATATCTGGTTCCTTTGTTTTTCGGTGTTTAAGCAATACCTAATTGTTTGAAGCCACCAAAGGAGGTTTGACCATCCTACCTTGGTTTCCAACAACATCTCTCTAGGTATACACTTCCCTAGGTTTGTTCTGCATCACAAACCAGTCTGGAACTCCAGGTAACCACGAACCTACTGACCTAGCTGTTGAACTGCTTTTTTCTTCCTTCGAATCCATCTTCGATTGGTCCTGACTTTATGTTTTGGGCCCAACTCAGGCCTTTGACGAAAGTGTCCACTTTTTGTCCTGCGTGAGGTTGGTCTAAGGGGCCAATCTCTGGCTTTTATCCCATAAACTGAGCCTCTCTCCAGTCTCCTCTCAAAGTGACTGCTCTCCATTTTGTGATAATTAGGTGCCCTGGACACATATAAAGGCCTCTTGCCTTTGGAATGCATTCTATCGACTGCTGGTTCAACCATCAATGGCTACTGCCTAACACCAGATGGATATGACCTTTTATTAAAAGCATTGGTTAGTTTAGGATGCCTCTGCACATCCTTGTAATATTGTTTCCCATGAATTGGAAGCCCTTTCAACCATTTGTAGCTCAGTCTGCACCTGGGACACATCCTTTGCATTATAGCTGCCTCTAAAGAATCGTCATCCAGTGCTTCTTCACCAAAGTCTTCCCTCTGGTGTGAGAAACCTTGTCCAATAGCTGGTAGATTTCCAGTGTCCTTCTTGATGGTTATCTGGTTGGCAACATGCATCTGCACATTGACTTCTCCCAATTCTTTCAAGGACAAGCTTCGAAAGTCTGGCATTATGACATTGGCTGCCACCTCTCCAATTTCTGGAAATGGATTACTGTCGATCCCCATGGCCTTTTCAGCTTTGGCTGGGAATTTCAAACTTCCTTTCCGAATTTGTTCTTGGATCCTGTCTCGAAAAACAATACGGTTCTTAGTCAAGTGAGACCAAGAATTATGCCATTTACAATATACTTTTCCTTTAAGTTTATCAAGAGATGGCATTTTAACTCCTTTTGGTAACTTAAGGAAGTTGGCCGCAAGCAAATGATCAAAAATGTCATCTGCCTTAGTTAAATCGAAAGAGTATTTCCTATGAAGGTCTTTATTTTTAAACTGTTGGTCAATTGTTGTATCCTTATGAATTAATGCTTCACAGATTACAGGTTCTTTCCCCACAATCTCTGCTGCATCGGTCTCATAATTAGGATCTCTATAATATGTCTTGTACGATGCATTATTTCGATCTTGTTCCTCCTCTAGTAATGCTTCGTACCTAGACACCTTATAAGTGAGTTCCACTAAGTCTCTGAACTCAGTTGAGTCAAATTTCTTTCGAAGCCTAAACTCTAAACCATTTTGAGCCAATCTCACGAATTTAAGCTCTGGTAAGATGACTCTACATTTATTTCGAGCCCTTTTAAATCTGGCAATAAACTGAGTAGCCTTCTCGTCAGGCCTTTGACTCAATCTTGCCAAGTCTGCCATGGAAACCTCTGGCTCCGATTGGAAGAATTGGGCATGAAATGCCTCTTCCATTTGTTGCCAAGTTTGGATAGTGCCAGGTGTAAAGTTAATATACTATACAAATGCTCCCCCAGTTAGGGAATTTGGGAATAACCTTAACTTCATATAGTCATTATTAGTAAATTCACCGCATTGAGCAGCAAACCTAGCAATATGCTCCACTGGAGTCTGGACCCCTCGAGCCATTGGTCCACACATCTCTCTAACAATGTCAGCAATTTGGTCCCTAGGGACCATATTTTATGCCTGCTGAACCACTACTAGAGGGGTAAACACAGGATTTGGTGGGCAAACTTGTGCTTGTGGTCCTCTTGGTCCATAAGGTGGTATATTTGGGACTGGTTGTCCCTGTGGTGCAGGTTGCTGTTAGGGGTGTGGGTAACCCCTTTGAGCCTGTCCTGCGAAAGGACCTACGAAAGGTGCTGGAACTAGTGTTGTGTCTCTTCCATTTGTAGGAAAACCTTCCAACCCCCCGGGTATAAATTTGAATAAGGGATTAGTGAACCCCCTTGTGCCAGGTATGGCTTCGAACATGGGATTTGGAACCATTCTTATGCCATTTTCTTGTACTGGGCCAGATCCACCAAATTGCATGGCTTCACTGTTAAGTACTGAGGCATTTTGACCTGCTATAGGCCTCAGAATAGGTTCGTACCAAGACTGAGGTGATGGTCTTTCATAGTTCATATTACTAGTTTGACCATTAAAATGTCCATTAACTTGCATAGGCTGTTTATCTCTAGCCAATCTTTGCTGAGGGACATTCGAAACTTCCTCCATGTGTCTTACGTTTGTCAGTTGGTGGTTATTCATTCGATCCAAAAAGGATGTTGCCCACCTTTCCATCGTGTTCATTAACTGCTGTCCCATGGCATCTACTAGGCCACCCCATGGATTTATTGGCTGAGGAGATGGAACAGTGGATGGTCCAATTCCTTGGTCTCGTCCAATATTACGAACATGTGGTATTTGTTCTGAAGTGCTGGTCTGTTCGACCATAAGTTCTGATAAAATGGGAGTTTCCACAGGATGTGTTATCACATTATCCTCTGGATTAGGTATCTCTACCTCTCCTTCCACGCCTTCTTCCAAGCATTCATTTTCTCCTTGTCTCCTATGTCTAGCCATTTCAATTAGTCCCACTGGGCGTGCCAAAAATATATGTTGGCTTTTTGGCTTTCGAAGGTTATTATTGTAATTGCGAGCGTGTCAGCAAGGATCAATCAGTCCTTATAGAAAATTAATTGCCAACCAATTATCAGACAATTATATTTTAGTTCTTTCAACCTCAATGAAAAGGACTTTTACTGGTGGCTTGATTTAAGAGAATTAAGCAAAATAACAATTAAATGAAGAACAGTTGAAGTATTTCATTAAAATGAAAAACTTACAATGATCCATACTCAGCCTCGCAGAGGTTTACAGCAACAATCTACTTGAAACTACTCCTATGAACGAAGTGCAGTGCAGGAATTTAAAGTACAAGAAATGTAAGACTAGAAATGTAAAACTGAAAATGTAAAATAAGTAGATTAAGACTGGTTTTTTGGATCTGAGTCTGGGGGGTTTTTCTGGCGCCTTCTCTGCTATTTATACTGCTCAAGGATGACCATTGAACTGCATTTCTAACCGTCGAACTACTCTTCCATGATCGCTAATCATGTTGCCTCCAGATTAGCTCCATTACGCCATTACTTGCAGTTAGGCTTCCCTCCTAAATTTGAATTTGAAATGTGAGTAACCGTTGAAGCCACATCACCTTGCATCTCTTTGTTGATCCACTGCTACTCAGATCTCCTAATAACTAATACTAACTGCCACGTGTACGATCAGGATCGAAGACTTGAATAGTCTTCCTATATTATCCTTATTTTGCCACACGTCGAATTGTAATTGGCTTGTACAAAATATGTAGCCAACAGTTATATTTCTCGATTTTTTCAAGATGAGCAGCATATTCCTCGTTGGTTATCTCTTCAGTGGGGATTTTGTTCGGATTTTTCTTGGTCAGGATATAGGCCACCTTAAGGAGACTAAGGTAGAAAAGCACCTTGCCTTTCTATCTCTTGAAATGGGCTCCCTTGAACCGGAAAGGCTTGTTGAGATCGCCGGTATTCTCGTTGGGCTTCTCCAGTACTGGCTCCATGAATTTTTGCTATTTGAATCTCTTTAAAATTGTTGGTAATAATTACAAATAAAACACTAGAAAATACAAATAATAAAAATTACAATAATTATTGAAAGGGCTGAGGCGCGGGAAATTCGCTATCTTTAAGGAGATTTAAGCCCTCTGCGGTTGGGCAAAGCCTCACATCGGTGCAGCAGAAAAAATCTTGACTTGTCCCCCCCAGGATACGACAGCTCGACTAAGTCGTATGGTTAACCAATACTGCACAATTGGTTGAACCAAAAGCTTTATCACATACACCCTTTTTATTTGCCTGATAATCTCACACAAAACATAATAAAGCAACAAAAAACTCCTTCTTCTTACCAAGATAAGAAGTTAGATCAATATATAAAAGTGAAAACTTGTTAGGCAAGTGTTCTTGGTAGAGAAGTTAATTGGAGACTAGACCAAGACTTGGTGAAGACTTGACTTGGACTTGGAAGACTTGATTGGTGGGCAAGCAAACTTATTAGAAAAAAAAAAGAAAAACAAACCTACGACACATTATAATATTAAAATATCTGCTAACACATTACACTTGTGAAAATAAATTCATTGTAGAGGAGTTAAAGGAAGATAGGATATACCAATAGAGGATTGGTTCAATAGTAAGACCTTCGATTTCTTCACTCAAAGTCTGAATTCGAGACTCCATAATCTCTTATTGGGGTAAACATACTTCTTAGCATTCAAAATACGCGAGGGTATTACCTTCGGCCCCAACGTAGGTGTGATGAGGTTCCTTACAAATGTGTTACGGGTACTAAGGAGTAACACTCTCTGATGAGTATATAGAGTAGTCTATCTGCATATTCATTTTTATGAATTCAAAAAAAAAAGGGGGAGGGGGAAGATAGGGTATAATGTATAAAATGTCTCGCTAAAGAAACTGTGAGCAACACGTGATCATTTTTCATGAAAACATACTTAAAGGTCTTTTCCAATTGGATAAATTATACACAAATTGAAGAACTGAAGGACAAATTGTCACAATGAAAATTACAAGCCCCAAATTGAAACACAATTTTTTTAGGCTCGTTAACATTTTTTTCTAGGATGATCTCAAAACACGTTCTCGCTTACAATAGTCTAGCTAATATAGTAGATAGGCAATTCTGGAATGCTTTAACCCATCATATATCATCGATATTGTCCGCTTTGGGCCATGCTTGCACGGATTTGTTCTTCCTAGTGGCTCATCTATACCAGAACTATTCTGGCCTAAGCACGCTTAACAGGGGAGTTCTGTTAGGGATTTCACCACCCGAGAAAAGGCCTCGATGCTATATAAAGGTCTAGGTTTTTACTTTTATAGTTGAGGAACTCCCCATCAATTCTCGATGTAGGACACGGGGACCTCACAAATTCTATCTTTAGCTAAGTTAGAGTAATGTTCCACACTACATATGGTGTCACTCGTCTTTTTGTCTCCCAAAAACTAATACAAAACAATAGATAATGCTGTTTCAGCCAATAAAAAACAAATTAGAACACCTCACAAACTTGCCTAAGGACCACAGCATAATTTTTTATATCCTTCAATCTCATGTGAAGAGAACAATTCCTATGGCTTCAACTGAGTGAAGATATATATATATATATATATATATGTCACGCCCCACTTTTTATTACTCGAAGTATTACTAATTTCATTTACTTAATTCGATTTCAGAGATAACATGCGGAAATAAACTCGTATATTCAACTCGTAGAAGTGAATAACATTGCTCTCATTCGTATGCAAGTAAGTACAACATGAGTATAATAAATAAATTGCCCATGGGCTTACATCATTAACGAACCAAGAAAAAAGGGTGCAACCCTTTTACACATATGCATTCCGCCAATACAAGAGAGGCCCCGTGGCCAACAAATAAGAAGATCCAAATCTTACAGCACATTCAGCTCAACACCTGAAAAAGATTCAACAACGTTAGATGAACATATAGTCCAGTAGGGATCTCAACATAGCCCTCAACAATAACAACTTACAGATAGCTATGTTCATGAATGCTCAATCTCATACTAAGGTAGTAATGTGACAGTTTGCACAAAATATACATAAGTATAAACTTTTCTTGAAAACAACCAGTTTAATCAACGCCATAGGCGATTCATCTTTCCTTTTTCCTTTTATTAACCCCCATTCCCAATCTTGCATAACATTAACAATTCCTTAGGAAATAAATTCACTAAGCCCACTACTCTCTTCCATTTTCCAAACATACATAGATGTGCCTTTTCAAAACATATATTTATTTAAAATATCCGTTCTCCTTCACACTTTCCAAAAGACAAAAAGACATTTTGGCTTCTTCCCGATACAATCAAATCTATACATGCATCGTTATAAAAAGGGAGATAACAACTCACCAACATGCATAAGATAAACCAATGAGGCAACTCGGCCCTCCAAAACTATAACTGACACAATCCATGATATTCCCAGACACACTGAAACATCAACAACAAAACTTTGCTCTACTAGCTATCTGCGTAGTAAACCAAAGATACACCTCTCACAACAACTTGCCAGTTTATCAGGCGCTAGCTGGAAGGGTATGGTGCCTTAGATTCTCAGCGCAATCAGTTCTCCAGGCGCAAGTTGGAAGGTTACGGTACCTCTGATTTTTAGCGCAAGGTATAATATCACCAACCAAACACAACAGGGTATAACCAACATGTATAACACATATACACAAACCATCAAGATACAAGCAATGTGTTAAAGTATATGAACACATAACTACCTCCTCCCGAGCAAGTATGCATATATAATGTATCTCAACACTTCATCACATACGATGTTCAATCAACATGGTATAATGCATGCACGACAATTCAACACAATCGTGTCATCCTCCATCGATGACCAAGGACAAAACCTCTAGATGCAAATATTTAGTACATCTATTAAAGACTCAATTACTATGAGACCACAAACCTAACAACAACATTAACATGGTAGTTAAAGATACAATCCCTCACATGTATGTGTTCAACACTCAAGAAACAACAATCCAATTTTCATACGTATTTCAAAAATACTTTTCCCATTTCACAAAACAAGTTTCATTTCCTTTTGTTTTCACAAAACCAACTCCGTCCCTTTTGTTGTTGCAAAACCAAATCCGTGGATAATAAAGCCATAACTCATATTAGTCCATTATATTCATTTCAAACTCATTCCAAAGCCATGGTTAATCCCTTAGGCATTAACACCTTCACCCAACTCACAATAACAATAGAGATTTACAACATAGGTTAACTACCCTTCATTTTAATTTACTAACTCACAATATAATTTAGGGCTTTTTCTTCTTTCAACTATAACATGCTAATTTATACTCCAATTAGCCCAAAACAACCATCAATGATAACATAACCATTTTTCAAACACCCAACCCTAGGTTCCTTCTCATGATTTCAAACAAATCCAACATGGATATGATTTTCATGCAATACAAAATTACCACATGTCTATCTATACGCGAAGTATTGAAAAGAACAAGGAAATCCCTACCTCAAATGTAGAACCCAAGGAGAAGAAGAGCTAAACTCGAAAGTGCTCCAAATACCAAATTTCTCGGATCAAAATGTAGCCCTCAATGATCAACACACTATTTGTAAAGGCCAAAGGGTAGGAGAATACTCTAACTAGATCAATCCCTAGAGAGAATGTAGGTTTTTAGTGAGAGGGGCTCTTCAATGGAGTTTTAGAAAAGTAAGAGAGAGAGAGAGGATGTAAAAAGTGATCTAAAATAGCCTAGCTGCCAACTGATATACAACTCTCCCGCTCGAGCGGATAAAAGGACGCTCGAGCGTTAAGTACAAAAATTGGACCCGCTCAAGCGCAAGAAGTCTCGCTCGAGCTCCAAGACACAAGAACAAAACACACTCGCTCGAGCGCGAGAACCAGTCCGCTCGAGCGTAGATTCTCCTCTTTCAGTATCTTCACCAACAAAGCTCACCCCGCTCAAGCGCCAACAGACCCGCTCGAGCGCGACCCGCTCGAGCGTGAAAAACACACCTGCAGAAGTTTTGCAGAGACACGAAATACTGGAACTGTGAAAATCCCGCTCGAGCATAAAGAGACCCGCTCGAGCGTACCACCAAAAATCTGGGCGACAAGGAATGGGACTAAGGCTCAACCAACCTGTTCGAAACACGCCCAACATAACCCAAAACTCTAAAACAAAGAGTAAGGGATGGAAATGAGGATAAGACAACAACAGATCCACGGAACCAAGTCCGGATTACAGTTCAACAACAACAGAGAAAACCGGGATCGCTATATATATGTGTGTGTGTGTGTGTGTGTGTGAAGTCCACTTTTCATGTAAGAAGAGAATAATATGTGTAAATTTTTAAGCGTTCTCAATATTGAACCTCTTAATTTTCCTTTGGGTTATGTAGATAATTTTTTTAAGGGACCAGCTTGTCTCCAGTTGGAGATTAAGATTGGACCGTCCAGTTCACATTGTGAACTCACTTTTAGGCCTCGTTTCAATAATCTAAATTGTTTACATTTTAGAGTATGTTGAGTACATTATCCCTATAAAAAATCAAGTCGATCAGATAATGATAATTAGGTGTTCAAATCAGTTTTGTATATAAAAAAAAAATGGACGGTGAAAAAATAAATGATTCATAAAAAATTGATTCGAAAATGTAGTTGCCATATCCAATCAATTTATTTTTTTATAAGGATAATGTATTCGACGAATCTTAAAATATAAACGGTTCGGATTATCGAAACAGGACCCAAACAGTCCAATCTTGATATCCAATTGGTGATAAGCTGGACCCATTTTTAACCCTACCATGGGAAGTGTGAAAGAGAGAATTTTGTTGATTATCAAAGGCACAAACTCTGAAGTCATTTCTTAAATTCTCTAACTCACTCATGATCAAAATATGAATCGCAAAATTATTAGATAAGAATCTATATCTATCTATATATTATATAAGAAAAATGGGGTTCCTAACCCACAAGCCTTGTGGAAGTTTCAATACCTCAATCTTAATTTTCTAATTTTTTTATTTAAAAAAAAAAACTCAGCACTTATTGACTCCTCCCCTACACACCCTTTTTAACTTCTCCCATACTCATTTAATTATTTTGGAAATAATAATTATTCTACCTTTTCAATTTCTCCCGTACCTATTTAATTATTTTAGAAATAATAATTATCCCTTAATTTATAGATTTCAAATAGAAAGATAACAAAAACATTTCATAATCTCTCCATTGTAATATCTCTCATTGATTTTTAAAAAAAAATATTAAAACTTGCCTTCATTTTCTCTCCCTCAAAAAATTAAATAATATTTTTCATGAGAATTGTGGGTATCTATCTATATCTTATATATTATATTATAAAATAACCAAAAAAAAAATTAAAAATCAAATATACAAATAGATAAAATTAATAAATATGATTTTTATTTATTTAGTTAAAATCTTTCTTTTGCCTCTCAATATCTAATTTTAAATTTTAAAAATCTTTAAAGTCTATTTAAACAAATATAATTTGAAAATATCTCACGCCATCAAACTTTAAATAAATAAAACTCATATGTCCATCACATATCTAATTCACATCATAACTTACTTAAATAATAATAATTAAAAACAAATATAAACTATAGTTAAATTAAATTTAAAAAAAATAGAAATCTACAACTCCATCTTAAATAAATTGAAAAAAAAAAATTAATAGAAACCACACAAAAATAAATAAGATAAGAATTTAGATATAGATCTCAAAAAGATATGACAATATCTGAATTTGAATTATGATTTAATAATGTAATTATCTATTTTTTTTTTATGTATATCTATCAATTTGTAATCAAATTTTTTTTAATCAATTTTTAAGTCTTATTTAAAGAATAATCTAATTAGTCATCCCAACTCCTAAACTTCGGGGGCACTAACGGAGAAGCTGATGGACTAGGCGGGGCGAGGTCTAAGTTGTTGGGAGGTAATATCCTACCACTCCATAAATTTATGGTAATATCCTACCACTCCATAAATTTATTTGTTTTTTAATTTTATTTTTTTTCCTGTGTGATTCTCTTTCTCTGTTGTTGGTTTGGTTTTGGTTTCTGTTTTAGTGAGATTTATGTGTTTGTTTACAGGTTTATATGATGGAAAATAATTGTTGGTGATGATAGTTGTAATCAAAATATCTATGCCCATTCTGTGCCAAGGATTTTAATCAGATTTTGTTTTTTAAATGAAAAACATAAAATTGAAGTAAAAAAATGGATATTAAATTTTTTTATTTTTTATTGTTATTTTATTTGATAAAAAATGTGAAAATTTATTGGGAATTCAAGATTATACTGTAACATTAGATTTTTGTATAATTAGGTAAATTTAAAACTTTTAAATATCATTGTGTTTTTTATTTTTATCCTCTTTGTATCATATTTATACCATTACTACTATTTATTAGTTTGTTAATAATAATTCAATTAATTGAAAATAAAAGCTTAGTATAACTTTTTATATATATTAATTAATTTGTTACCGCTATATTTGTATGTAATAGCATGATATATAGGAATAATTTCCAAATATAATTTCTATTTTTTTATGTGATTAAAATAGTCCATCTTAAAATAGTATATAGAGGAGTTAGATGGCTTCTTTTATCCCTAAAAAACCCAATCTATATGTTTTTTAGACTTTTTAATTTTTTAAATTGAAACATTGGTTGTTTATGTCCACAAAACAAAATTGATAAACACATATCCAAAAGCTACATATTTTTTATTTATTATTTTTTCTTTTTTTAATAGGTAGGATATTTATAAATGAAAAATATTTGACACCTCAAAAAACTTTTCATAATTTGACTTATAATGATCTTATCATAAGTGTTAATTTTTATACAAATATGAGAAGAGAATTAATCAAATTATACATTTCAACCAACTACATACTCAAATTTTCACTATTTCAAGATGTTATTTCATTATAATTTCAATTAAGAGAATCTTCAACCCTTAATATTTTTTTTATCAAATTATAATTTGATAAAAATTTAAAAAGGTGAAGCGCTGTAAATTATTATTTTTTCATCAAAATTAATGAAAAGAAAAAAAAAATTGGGATAAGAATGAAAGTTATTTTAAAAATTGATAAAAAGTTAAAGTAATTCATATCAAATCAAAATTTTTATTCAAATTTAAGATCAAATTAGATAAAAAAAAAATTAAAAGAAAATGATGAAATATTCCAAAACCTTTTTATTCTTAAAGACTAGAAATTCGCAGCAAGGATCCTCTGTCCTCAAATAACCCTGTCTCCCTATTCCAATTCATTCACTACTATTGGATCATATGAGAATCTCAAGATGTGAAAATCTCAAGACATGTCCAATAGTTGTGAGTGAATTGGGATAGAGGGACAGGGCTATTTGGGAACAGAAGATCCTTGCACAGAAATTCGTGTGCGTGCTATATTCATATTGTATTTTTAGTTTTGAAATTAAAATAAAAAGAAATGTGACTTAAATTATTGATTAATAACAGATATATCATATGAATTATTGTTAAATATCATTTCACTTCACATTTAATAATAAAATTGTATATTTGTCTTAATTATAATTTTTAAATTTGTCTATTTTCATAATAATAAGAGGTATGTCATAACTCATGTAACCTCGATTAATTAGGTTTGACTTTTTTTATTTATTACAAATTATCAAAATTGCACTAAATAGATTTATATATATTTTTAAAATTTTTTTAAACTAATAATTTTAAAAGTTATAAAATTTTATGCATATCACAAGACAACATATTCAATTACTTCAACATATTTATAATATATATTTTTTTAATTTATAAAGTCTCGTGCATAGTACGAGTTACACTAATACTATAAAAAATAGAAATATAAATTAAATAAGTCATTTTTTTATATCATAACTTAATAAAAGTGAGTTGACATATTTCACTGTGATTAGTTTAAAACAGTATGTGAATAATGTCTCTTGATTTTCGCAAGGAATTTTTATTCAACGTGAAAAAGCAAACTCTGTTAGACCTTTCACATTCTCGTCCATTTCTCTAATTGGTCAAAAGGGCTCTACTATCAAACCTTCATCTCATAAATACCAGATCACCTCCATTGCATTATTCACTAAAACCCATAAGGTAAAAAGTCAAATCAATCCCAAAAAAAAAAAAAACCATATAAAAAATATCTGAAAAAATCTCATCACATCTTCCCTATCTATATCTTTACCAGTAGGTTCTTTTTTCTACACTTAAATCTTCCATTGTTGTTGTAAGTTCTTGTACAAGAATGGATAGAAGGTTAATTGAGGCTGCCCAGATGGGTAATGTTGACCTTTTGCTCAATTTGATCAAATATGATCCCCTAATTCTACACTCTGCTTCATTAGCAGAGGAAGAGACTCCCTTACACATTGCTTCCATGGCTGGCCACCTCAATTTTGTACAACAAATACTAACATTGAGGCCAAAATTCGCCACGGAGCTCAACCAAGACGGTTTTAGTCCCCTCCATGTTGCCTCGGGGAATGGGTATCTAGAGATTGTTAAAGAGCTCTTGAAAGTGGATTGTGATTTGTGCGCGGTGAGGGGTAGAGAGAAGAGGATACCCCTCCACTACGCGGCTATCAAAGGTAGAATTCATGTTATGAAGGAATTGCTCGCTGCTAGCCCGGATTCTGTTGAACACGTCACGGTTCGGGGAGAGACTGCCCTTCACCTTGCAGTCAAGAAGAATCAAATTGAAGGGTTGAGAGTGTTGGTGGAACATATCAAGGATTTCAAGAAAGTGGGTGTTTTGAATATGAAGGATAGCATGTCAACACCATCTTGCACCTAGCTATCTCGAGAAAACAATACGTGGCATGTGTTTCCCTTTATACCCTCTTGTGTCGAGAAATTTTTCAATACAAATATTAAACCTGAATGATGTAGTAATGATATATTTCAGATAATAATCACCTTGACAAGTCTTTTTTTTTATATATTTAAAATGACATTTTAAATAGAGTTTCTTTATAATATTTTTTATTTGTATATTATTGCTCTTTTACTTATGAGATAAATTATGAACAGGTTGTCGATTTATTACTTGGCGAACATTTCGTTACTAGGGTAGTGGTGGAAGTAAATTCCTTAAACAAGAATAGCCTCGCGGCTCTTGATGTTTTACTAATTTTCCAAAGTGAAGCGAGCGATAGAGAGATTGAAGATGTTCTTAGGCAAGCTGGTGCTAAGAGAGCTAGAGACTTGCACACATCGGCACTAGCATTAACTAGCCAAAATCAGGGTGTTACAACTAATTGTGGGGACATATTTTTGGGTATTCCACGTGGCCAAGGTTGTTAGCCGAGGTACCACGTGGGCGGACCATGATGCCAATATATAGTGCAATAATACTAGAATCTGAGATATTTGGATGGAGGACTAGAGTCCTAGATGACATCAAACTACCTATTTGGATAGAGATGGAACTCTTGAGAAAGTTCATCTTAATCTGAATAGTGTGAGTTGTGATAGATGTTATCCTTGTAAAGGACAGAGTCCCATGAAGTAAGACTTCTAGGGGAAGTTGGACACTGACCACTATAAAAGTGAGGTACCCCCATGGGTCTAAGGTATGCTTTTTATGTTTTGTCTAGAGAGTTAAACACTATTTGTTATCTTTGAGAGAGACAGATTACTGACTTGATCGTCAGAGTGCCCTCGGGTGGACGAACCACGGCGATATTCTCATATTCTTGTTGGCAGGTGTTCGGGCTTAATCTATTCTGTTAGTGCTCTCCAGCTGAGTTCCTCGTTTGGTTGTGTGGTCGGAAATCAACACCCACAATTTGGCGCTGTCTGTGGGAACTTAGTAAGGATAGATGGCTAACAACGAACAGGAAGTGAGGATTGGGGATAACATCCACAGTAAAGAGGAGTAGCATGTTGATCCTAACACTGAAGGAAGGGACTATAACGGAAAAGTGCAAGAAGTGAATCCTGAGGGGAATTATGTCGCCAAAGGCCGGGAAGGGAACAAGAAGAGAAGCCGAGATGAGTACTACTGTGAAAGGGACTTTTAGGTAAGGAGGGTCAGATGCCGGAGAAAAGACGAGGAAACTAAAAACATGTCAGGTATGTTGACAGATTTACAGACAGTGGTCAACCTCATGATGTAGAACAACGTGATGCAACCGAACATCCCCATTACAGGACATGTCGGCACCAACAACCAAAACAAGTGCCCAGAAGACATGATCTCGGCCTAGATGATTAGGTCCGAGGAGACAAGAGCTCAGCTAAAGTGAGCAGATCTCGGATTCCAGATCCTGGATCCCAGATCCCATAAGACATGATCTCAGCCTAGATGATTAGGTCCGAGAAGACAAGAGCTCAGCTGAAGTGAGCAGATCACGGATTCTAGATCCTGGATCCCAGATCCTATAAGACATGATCTCGGCCTAGATGATTAGGTCCGAGAAGACAAGAGCTCAACCGAAGTGAGCAGATCCTAGATTCCAAATCCTAGAAGACAAGATCTCGGCTTAGATGATTAGGTCCGAGAAGAGAAAAGCTTAGCCTGAGTGAGTAGATCCAAGATTCCAAGAGACAAGATCTCGGCTTAGGTGATTAGGTCAAGAAGACAAGAGCTCAGCCTGAGTGAGTAGATCCAAGATTCCAGAAGACACGATCTTGGCCTAGATGATTAGGTCCATGAAGAGAAGAGCTCAGCTTGAGTGAGCAGATCTAAGATTCCAGAAGACAAGATCTAAGCCTAGATGATTAGGTCCGAGAAAAGAAGAGCTCAACCTAAAGTGAGCAGATCCCAGATTCCAGAAGACAAGATCTCGGCCTAGAAGATTAAGTCCGAGAAGAGAAGAGCTCAGCCTAAGTATGCAGATCTCAAACCCTTGAAGATAAAAAGAAAGCACACAAGTTCAGACTAAAGTCGACCAGGTTTTGCCTGTCGGCAGAAGGCCATCTATACCGAAGGGTTTTCACTAGACCTCTGTTACGATGTGTACATCCTTCCCAGGTTAAAGACTTTTTATATAAGGTCCAAAAAGAAATATGTGAAAGCCATGCAGGGGGTAGATCCCTTGCCCATAGAGCAATATCGCAGGGATTCTTTTGGCCTTACATGCAAAAGGAAGCTGAAGCCTATGTAAAAAAACGTGAAAATGTTGTTGAAATCCACCTGCAACGTGCGAAAGAACAACAATTCGGCTGGGGGCATACTAGCAACAACTTGCTAGGGCTTACAATAAGAAGGTCAGTCCAAGAGAGTTCAAGGTTAGGGACCTTATCCTGAGAAAAGTTGTCGGTAATAAGAAAGATCATAGGGAGGCCAAACTTGGCCCAAATAGAATCATCTCGGTTGCCGGCAATGAGGCATATCGGCTGAAGTAATAATAAATTGCTAGTTTGATTTTTATGAATTTGAAATCTGTGCGATAGGACCAACCAGTCCTATGACGATGTTTCTGAATGAAACATGACGAATAACTTAGACTTATTATATGGTAGAGTTGAATTATACTTGCATATAATATAGTTGAACTAAGTTGGCGATGTTTCTGAATGAAACATGACGAGTAACTTATACTTATTAAATGGCAGAGTTGAATTATACTTGCATATAATAGAGTTGAACTAAGTTGGCGATGTTTCTGAATGAAACATGACGAGAAACTTAGACATATTATATGGTAGAGTTGAATTATACTTGCATATAATAGAGTTGAACTAAGTTGGCGATATTTCTGAATGAAACATGACGAGTAACTTAAACTTTTTATATGGCAGTTGAATTATACTTGCATATAATAGAGTTGAACTATGTTGAATTCACCTAGACTTTCCATGTCGGCAGAGTTAAACTCAGAATGGAACTAAGTTTGCTTTAGAGAAACCAAGGTTGAACACCTCAACTAGTTTTTGTTTGAATCAGACTTCGGCGAAATTGAAGATGCATGCTTAACGTGAACATAAGTGACACTTGGGTTCACATTAGGGGGCAGGAAATAGGAATAAGGAATATGCTTAACACTTGTTGAAATTTTTTACAAGTTGGAGTCAGCCGAGGTATCCAGATGAGGGGACACTCGAGTTGTTGGTTACCCGAGATCGCCAACCAGTTCGTCAAACCTGGAAATACTGGAAGGCAGTAAGTACAAGTAAGGAAACAATACTTGTTTAATGTTGTTTAAAGAATTTTTATAAAATGCCCATTGGCCAAGATCACAGTAAAAGGTGAACTCCGAGGTAAGTTGGTTCGAGGTGGCCAACTAAGGGTGTACCCAAGATGAAGTCGATCTGAGGTGGTACGTGTCAGATGTGTTCTAACCCAAAGTGATTACACAGTTAAAGTATACTTGGGAGAAATACAAAAATATTCTAAGTATGGAATCATACAAGATAGTAAAGACAGAGACAAGCGTTGAACACTTAGTCAAAAAGAGGACTTGCATTCAAAAAGACAACTTGTTCAGATACAAAAGAAGGCACCTCGGCCCAAAGCAAAACAAGATATCAAGATGGAATCTGACTCCACCCTCAAATGATATATACTATAGGAAAGGGCATACAGGTCTCTCCAGGCATCATGGAATCCTCCTCCAGCCAACCTTAGATGAACGTCAGTTGGAATGAAGAATTCTTGACGGAAGTATTCTAGTTTATTGGAGAAGTTTACCCTCCATATGAACATCCCCATGACCTCGGCTAGGGTGAATTTGGCAAGGAAAGTTAGACTATGTGGGTTAAAGACCTCGACGAAACCCTAAGGACTGTTGGGTTATCAGTTTTAGGGTTCTAAGGAAGGTTTGGGGAAAAATTTTGTTTTAGTTTTCTTAAGTGTGGATTCTAGCAAATCCCAAACCTACGTCTATGAAAATATACAGGATTTAGAGGCAGTAATCTACTAACAAGCAAGAACAGACAGTATAAAACAGTGATCAAAGACTCAAGAACACGAGAAAAATAGAGCATTGATAGATTCAGGGAATGAACAAAATTGATAGAATTTGATGACAGTGTGCTAGAAGATATGTGTCAAATATAGAAAAAATGTGAAGATGGGCTCAAGTACATGAAGGACAAAATATGAGTCAAAGCAAGCAAAGGCATGTAGAACAATGGGATTCGAATATGAATACAAGATGGCAATGTAGATGCAGATACAGATACCGTGTGTGATGTGTAACAATCCACAAAAGGAATATATTTGAAAACAGTGGAGAACTGAAGTTAAAATAAAAGAAATCAAGGACTTACAAAGTGAAGCCGAAGAAGTAAATGCCAGAAAGGGATTCGCCGGAGTCAAACAAAGTTATGATTAGAACAGAACTGCTGAGTGCACACCAGAAGTGGTGACCAGAGTTGTAATAGGAATGAATATTTCAAGAACAACAATGATGGTTTGCAGAGGCCAAGAGAAAGAGAGTCTAAAGGAATAAGTAGACACGAAATGAGAAAATGAAAAGGTTTTGCTAGAATTGGAAAAAGATGGCAAAAAGTTATGATTTCGATTCCCGACGTGCCCGCGCTGACATCAAGCGGCCGGGGGCAGAACTGATACGACACAATGAGGACGTGATTGGTATGCTCCAATCTGATGATGATCATGATTGAGAAGTGCGATCTTAGTTGAGATATTGATCTCGGTTGAGATGTTGAAATTGGATGACGTCAGAACTTGTTTATTTTTGGTTTCTGATGACATGATACTAGGATCTTGATGGTCTTGAAGTAGCAAGTCATGATCACTGCTAGTAATGTGATCTCTGCTGAGATGTTAGACCTGGATGAGATAGAACATGATGGTTCTTAACTCTTGATTCTTGACGAGTGGACATATGAGTCTTTATTTCTTGGCGCCGACAAGTCACGATCTCGGTCGGAGGAGTACATGTATAGGTTCCATCACCTCAGTTTGCCAAGGTAATAGAACCTAGGGGGCAGTTGTGGGGACATATTTTTGGGTAGTCCACGTGGCCGAGGTTGTTAGCCACGGTACCACGTGGGCGGACCATGACTCCGAGATATAGTGCAATAATACCAGAATCTAAGATATTTTGATGGAGAACTAGAGTCCTAGATGACATCAAACTACCTATTTGGATAGAGATGGAACTCTTGAGAAAATTCATCTTAATCTGAATAGTGCGAGTTGTGATAGATGTTATCCTTGTAAAAGATAGAGTCTCATGAAGTAAGACTTCTAAGGGAAGTTGGACACTGACCACTATAAAAGTGAGGCACCCCTATGGGTCTAAGGTATGCTTTTTGTGTTCTGTCTAGTGCGTTAAGCACTATTTGTTATCTTTGAGAGAGATAGATTACTAACTTGATAGTCGGAGGGCCCCCGAGTGAACGAACCACCGCGGTGTTCTCATATTCTTGTTGGCTGGTGTTCGGGCTTAATCTATTCTGGCGGTGCTCTCCAGCTGAGTTCCTCGTTTGGTTATGTGGTCGGAAATCAACACCCACACCCATCAAATGACCCATTAATGCCAATTGAACGGACTTGATCTCCAGCTAGATAGTTGCTAGAGTATTTCAAATACAACAAGATTAGAGATTCGCCGAGCGAGGCACGAAACACCATGCTTGTGATAGCTATACTTATTGCCACCGCAACATATCAAGCCGTGCTTAGCCCTCCAGGTGGTGTTTGGCAAGATGATTCTCTGTCCAGTAACAACAATGGGACAGATACTGCCAAACCACATATTGCTGGACAAGCAGTCATAGGTTCAAAGAATATGGTCTCGTTTGGCTTGTTTATCTTTTTCAACTCAGTAGGGTTCTTCACCTCTCTCAGCATGATCTATGTTCTCACAAGTGGATTCCCTTTGCAATTGGAGTTGCAAGTTTCAATGTGTGCGCTCATAATAACATATGACACTTCTATGACTTTCGTGACAGCTAATAATGTCTTGTCTGTGTTATTTACTGTTGTTTCCATTGCCTTGCCATTAGTGATACCTATTGCAACCATGGTGGCAAGGAACTACCTCAAATGGCCAAGAGTTGCATTGCAATGTACAAGCCTACAAAGTGCTTGAATTAGAGGCATGTTGTTCTACTTCTTTTCTCTTTGTTTTTATGAAATTAAGTGTTTGTGAGTATTCCTCGCTTGTTATTTTCATAGGCCTGGAAGCTTATTTGGTGAACATCTATAATAAATAAACAATTGAAGCAAATAAGATAAATTTCTCTATTATCATTCCAAGTTTTTTTTTTTGTTTCAAACCATATGCCAACAATAGTTTCAAAAACAACAATGCAACCGAGCTACAAAAATTATTTTGAAAAATAATAAAATGAACTGTGGAGCAGATTTATTGAGTGTGGTCCACATCACACTAAATTTAAATTTATATCATACAATTCAATTATAGATTTGACTTTTTATTGCTTGATCAAACTTGACATACCCAACCACTTTGTCCAAAGTCAAACTAAAAACGTGCAGGTCACATAAGGGGGTTAGT
Source organism: Camellia sinensis (assembly GCF_055761805.1). Taxonomy (NCBI): domain Eukaryota; kingdom Viridiplantae; phylum Streptophyta; class Magnoliopsida; order Ericales; family Theaceae; genus Camellia; species Camellia sinensis. Next base: position 140,794,289 of record NC_138975.1, read on the forward strand.
CAAACACTTATTCAATTTCTTGTTATTCATCCTTTTTAATAAGTTTTTTCTTTTTTTAATTTATTTTTTACAAATCTAACACCGTCAAACTAACTTATTAGACAAGGTAACCAACCAAACCTTGACATTCATGGGATATTATTCCATTTGAACCAAGTATTTTTTATTTATTTATCTTGTGACAAAGATAATGCACTCATTTGGTGTAACAAATTTTGGGACAAAAAGACTATTTTAGTCACAAAATAATAAAATAGATTAAAAATCAATAAAATAAAATGTCATATTCAAATTATAATTATTTTATTTTTTTTCTCACAAAAATTTTTTTAAAAAAAATTAAAAACATATCTTAAACAAAATTTTTTAACTCAAACTAAAATAACTAAAAAATTAACACATATCCCAAACCAACCTGTTGATAGAGAGATAAGCAAGAGTTCTATCTATTAAAGTCCAAGTTTTCAATTATGCGGAAAAATATGCAATCAAAAGTCAAAGACTATAGCTCAAATTGTTTGACCATGATGTTGTTTAAAAAAAAAAAAAAAAAGTTGAATCTATTGAAGTCCAGGTTTTCATTGTGCGGAAAAATATGGAATGACAAGTCAAAGACTATAGCTCAAATTGTTTGACCATGATGTTGTTTAAGCAAAAAAAAAAAAAAACAAAAAATAAAAGAAGTTGACCTCAACTAAAAAGAGAAACCAAAATGTTGTTGGACTGGATTCACACCTATCCAAATGTGCATTCTGTTTGGAACTTTGATTTTTAGTTAAAAAAAATCATTACAAATTATCAAATTACATTATTTTTTATCTTTTTTTTTATATCGTTTTATAAAAATATAAAAAAATAATTAAAATAATCTATTTCTAAATGAGATTTCACATCCTTTCACTAACCAGTGAAAGTAAAAAAAATAAAATAAAAAATAAAAAATTCTGGTAGACTAGAAACTAAATTATGTACATTTAGAAATTTAAAAAATTACTTAAAATATTAAAAGAAATTTACTAAAATAAAATAATATTAATAAATAAATAAAAAAAACTCTATTTTTAGAAAAATAATCAAAACCAAATAAGTGATTATTTTCTAATTAGCTAACCGCCTATAGACGGAATCCTTAAAGCATTTTCATTACATTATTGTTTAGGAGTACCACATCAATAATATCATATGATATTCAAAAACTACTGTAACAAGCCCGCGGGGGACCTCGCTACAGCTCGGACTCGACTTTTGTTGTCACGGTTCTTAATCTTGAACCAAAGAGTCCAAATCCGGCAAATCGTTTTTGAGAAAACTGATTTTTTTGAAAGAAGTGCCAAACATGGACTGCTTTGCCAGATACAGAGTCGCCACCTAAATATTTTATTTTGGGAAATTTAGGAAACCCTGACTCGGTGCCAAAAGGCCACGTGTCCGTCATCACCAAAGTTGCCTCGGCTCGGGAACTTGGGTACGATTGGGGAAGGTCACTCCGTGAGCACTCCCGCTCGCCCGGTCATAGACCGGCCTCTACTAACCATGATATCAATTTTTGAAAACATTGTGAGTTCTTATTCCGGTTTATTAGCCTAGGTTACTATGTGATGCGTACAGTAAATAAGTATAGATTGGATCGTCGGAATTGGAACAAAACATTTCATGAATTATTCCAATTCAGATAACCCAACCTCCACCCACAGGCATTCAGACAGATATATCATATAAGCACATAGCCTCATGGTAAGCATGCTATTCATGGCAGCACTCACACACATGCAAGGATGCTAAAGCATAAAAACTTACCTAGTACTCCAAGCCAAAATAGACATTCATTAGAAATCCATGCATGAATCCTAAGTATACAGAAATGCTTAATGCAACACATGCAAAAATGCAACTAATATAGGCTCGGCTATTCTAAACATGGTATATGAAATGTTACAACTATCATGTATTCAACTTTGTAATTTGAAATACAATGCAGTTAGTATGATGTGCCGAGCCCAGTGCATGCAGTACAGATGAATGATGCAAACATGCTGTCATACTGTATGCTAATTGAAATATGCCCTAATCTAACCATCAAAAGCGGATAAATAAAAGGGAGAAAGACGTGGGGTTGGAAGACATACATCACACTCACCCACACTTATTACAGTTATGCCCTCACTCGGAGGGTCCAAATAAATATACAGTCCAAATATTACAGTCCCAAATGAAAGAATATTACAGATTTCTAATTAATTAACAAATTAACTAAGAAAGCAAATAAAACTGGCGTGCAAGCTAGGGACTGCCTTGCTTCTGATGGATGATGCATGTCCGGATTGTCTTGCGCGGAAATCCACCGGAATGCCCCAATTAGCCTCTGTTTGCACCTGTTCTTGAAATGCGTGCTAAGTTCCAGAAAGTTACTGATTCCTCGTTTTGCTGCAACAGAGAGCAGAAAAGGGGCATAGCAATGTATTTGCACAGATATATGCATGTCTCGATCCTCGTGCCACCAATCACGCATATCGAGGCATGATGGCTGAGGAATCGAAATGCACAACTCAATATAGGATGAATGCAGATGAAACTACAGCTAAAACCTAACTCCATCATGGATAATCCGGAGTGTCGGTGACTGGGGAATTGAGACACATTCCATCACTCGGAGTACGAAATGTACCTCGTTTCCCGTGCCCGGACTAACTCCTATTCCGGACATAATGCAAAATGTATGATACGCATGAAATGCAACTAATATACAATCCTAACAAACACAATGCTATGAAAATGAGATGCCTCGAAGTGCGTGCACACGGGCACGCAAACCGAGGTGATGACAGAATGCTGAAAATGAGGTGCCTCAAAATGCGTGTACACAGGCGCGCAAACCGAGGCGATGATGCGTGTCTCGAAATGCGTGCACGCGGGCACGCAAACCGAGGCGATGGCAAAATATGATGAAATGACATGAAAACATGATATGGACTTATACCAACATGAGTGAGCCTCAGCCACACTCACATGGGATGCCGGTAGATGAAAATAAAGTGCCTCGAAATGCGTGCACTCGGGCACGCAAACCGAGGCGATGACAAATGCAACGCAAATGACATGGAAATGACAAATGGGCTTATACCAACATGAGTGAGCCTCAGCCACACTCACATAGGATGCCGTCGGATAAAAAAGAAGTGCTTCGAAATGCGTGCACACGGGCACGCAAACCGAGGCGATGACAAATGCAATGCAAATGACATGGAAATGACAAATGGGCTTATACCAACATGAGTGAGCCTCAGCCACACTCACATGGGACGCCGGCGGATGAAAATGAAGTGCCTCGAAATGCGTGCACACGGGCACGCAAACCGAGGCGGTGACAAATGCAATGCAAATGACATGGAAATGATATGCAAGCATGCTAATGGAATTTCAGCAACAAAATATGGGGGAAAACAGTCCCGAAATGAAACGAAATGACATGAAATGCAAGGAAATGTCCCGAAATGCAACATTAGGCACCCGAAATGGCCTATAGCTATGCTAAACATGCACAATATGGACATGCAATGCAAAGACAGAAGCTAGACAGTCCCAAAATATGCACTTTCACAGTTGTAAACAAGGCCGAACAGCAAGCATAGATAGGGCAAAAATGGCATGCATGAAAACGGTATTTTCGAGGGTTATTGAAGCAAGTGATATAAGAAAAACCCAAACTGAAAAATTTCCTTCTACAACACTGAATATGGACCAAAAACATGAACATTTACAGTATATGGAAGCCTCAAAATCAGTATACAAATATGCTAAAAATGTGATGCAAAATGAGGCTCAAAAGGTGCTAAAACATGAAGTATACCAAATAATCACCAAACAGAAAAAAAGTGTGAATGAAACATGGAGTATAGGCCAAAATAAGACTATCTCTAGGCCTGTAAAATGGCTGAAAACAAAAGCATGGTAGGCTAACTAAACATGCAAGAAAACGAACCAAAAGTGAGATATAACATGAAGTGGCTTATGGAGGTCTCAAACCATGAAAGACCCTAAACAAAACATGAAGAATGGACTAAAATAAACACTTTTTCAGAACTGTAAAATGGCCAAAAACCTAAGCATGGTAGGCTAGCATTGCATGCAAGAATGGGGAAGAAAAGAGGAGTATAAGGGTAGGTATAACATGAAAGTCCCAAATGGTGTTGAGCCCTTCTTCAATGTTGAAGAGAGGCTCAAAATAAGCCTCATATCAGTTTACAACATGCTCGAAAATAAATTGCTCATGGGTCAAAAATAGCATGCAAAACTATGACATACAAGAGGGTCAATGAAACAAGTGTGTGATGGAGGGCTCAAACAGGGTTGAGCCCTTAATGAGAAGTGAAGATGAGCTCAAAATATGGCCCTTTTCAGTTAGGGCCGGAGCTTGAAACCCAAAAGAAGTGAGGCTTAGAAATAGATCAAGAAAAAGGTTCAAAAGGGTAAAAGTGTTACTTACCCTTGAAGATTCAAACTTTTGTTGCTTCTTGGATGGATTTGCAGCTTCTTTAGCCTTCAAGAATCCTTCCTTGTTGCTGGAAATGAGATGGTGGTGGTAGAGCTTGGTGGTGTAGAAGGAATGAAGGTTAGTGACTTAGGGTTTTTTGAAGAATTGAGAAGGAAGAAGATGGAGTTGGCTATGGAAGCTTGAAGAGGAGTTCTTCTAACCCCAACAAAGAAGGCCACCAGCTGGTTATAAGGGTCCAAAAGGGGGTGTAAAGGTGGGGGAAAAGGAGGGTAAAACTCCCCCACAAAATATCCCCCGGATACAGAAAATATCTGGGGGATATGGCCCCACAGCTGTAAAGTGCACAGTGAGAGGAACACGGCCGGCCTCTCACTTTTGTTGGAGGTGGCCGGCCGGCCACACCACCTAGCCGGCCGTCTAGGGGTCAAAAGGGTCAATGAGATTTTCTGGCCGGCCAGCTACTGGGGAGGTACCCCTATGTGTGTACAACACAACCATGTGGTTAAAAGTCTGAAAAAGTGGGTCCAAGGGGTTCAACATTGGCTCGGAAAGAGGGGGTCAAAAGGGTCAAGTTGAATTACTGGCCGGCCATGAACTTTTAGGGGCCTCTCAGGTGTGTACATCACAGATATGTGGTTCAAAGTCCGAGAAAAAAGGTCCAAGGGGTTCAACATTAGCCCGGAAGAAAGGGGTCAAAAGGGTCAAGTGACCTTAATGGCCGGCCACCAACTTTTAGGGGCCTCCCAGATATGTAGATCACAGATATGTGGTTGAAAGTTGGCAACACTAGCTCCAAGGTATTCAACATTAGCCCGGAAGTGCGAAAAACGAGCGCCGGGAGGCTCCGGAGGAGAGATAACTGGCTGCTGCAACAATTGCTGGCCTCCCACCCTTCAGTGACCTTCCTCGTGATAAAACAGAGGTACCTGCCAAAAATGAGCAAAAACCGTTGCAAAACGAATGTTCCGGGGCCAAAACACGCAGTTTGGGGTCCCGAAAATGGGCTGTTAAGCACCGAAAGTGGCATTCGACCTCGAAGTGGGTTTCTCAGACCCCAGTGTCCCTTAAAAGGGAGCAAATAGGAAGTATGCCAAAAACCGGAGCAAACGGAGATGGTTAAGCGGTCCCGAACCGAGGCACACGGCCTGACGGCTCCGAAAACCGGGAACCGGACTCCGAAATGGGTAAAATGGCCTACGGCCACCAAATGTAGCCTACGGACATTGAGAGATGGTCTACGGGACCTCTCCTTCCCCTCAGGAAAAGAAACAGAGAAAATCGAGTCTGGTTCGCAAACCGAGACAAGGCACAGAAAAGGGTTCGGGAGTCCGGAGGCAGGGCTCACGGCCGTAACTCCGAAACTTCTGAACAAGCACAACATGCAATATCACCGAGTGCTCAACCGGTGATGTCTGAGTCTTAAGGTCGGTCAAAAATGGGGTGTCTACAACTACCCAATAATTTATGTAGTATTATAGGTAGGAAAACATAATCAACCTCAATGCTAGGAACACAAACTGAGTTTAATTTTGTTCATGCATACACATTGTTTTTTTTTTTTCGGGGGGGGGGGGGGGGAGGGGGGTAAAGCAGTGAACTCATAAAATTAAGCAGCCAAGGTTCAAGGGTGTAAAACCTCTCTGGCATCATCGTACAACTAATTCAAAATAAAGGAAGGAGCAATTAAAATTTAGCAAATAGGGTGAGTCACAACCCAATAGAAATCATCTAACGCAGTATATGAAATTTAGTAAAGGTATGAGTACAATATGCATATACAATGTCTGTGATAAAACTTTCACAAATTCACATACTCAAAAGATATCATATTCAAATCTTAATCTATTTTCCTTCAATTCATTTCAGTTCATTTAATCTTCTCAATACATGAGTCAAGTACATTATCTTTTACAACCAAACTAAGACTACAACTCAATAGTTTTCAGGATCATATAAATACAAATACACACTTCAATCTGTCATTTTACAGATATTTCGTCCGCGGGATCGACACCCATGCAATATTTCAATTTGCCATTTTACAGATATTTTGTCCGTGAAATCGGCACTCATGTATAAATTTTGAGACTTTCACCCAAGACACTCTGACCAACTTAATTATAATGGAGTCCATCCCCTTTGTTCTCCCAGACCATCATATGTATACAATATATATAAACATAGTCATATTCAATGACAACCAACAAGAGATTATTTTCAGTTCACCTAATCCACATGCAATTTCTATAACAATCATAGCTATCCTTCACCGATAGCTCAATACAAATATTCCTAAACAGATATACAATCTCAACACAGATAAATCATCAATTTTTCATAAGCGAGTGATTAAACAAATCCAACTACACCTCTCATTTATACCTTTACCCAATTTTACATTTATGACACCGATTTCATTATTTATACAAAATAATTATTCCAAATATTTTAGGGCAAAACTCCCCATTTTTCAAGTATTGACCCCAAGGGCTAAAATCAATTATTTTAATACAAGATAGTCTCATAACTAAACCCCATGATCAATTATATAACCCACATGGAAACCCCTATTTTTCATTCATACCCAAACCCTAGGTTTATTCAAATCACCCCCAAGTCACACCATTGTTACACAAGAGACAAATAACTAGGCTAAATATCATATGAGAGTGAAGAAAAATCCCTATCTCAAAGAGAAAAGATGAGCCAAGTAAGGAGCGAACTCCAAAAATGTCGAAATCTGACTTCAATCGGGTCAAATGGAAGATCTTGAGAAGTTCTATCTTTTTATCAAAGAGAGAAGGGTGGAGAAATCAATAGATCTAGGTCAAAATGTAGAGAGAGAGAGTATTTTAGAGAGAGAGGCTCTCAACTATAGGATTTAGAATGAAAAAAGATAAAAATGTGATGTAAAAAGTCACTTTTACAATCTGATATACGCACAGTCCGCTCAAGCGGAAGAGTTGACGCTTGAACGTCAGACACAATAAGTTGTTCCGTTTGAGCACAATAAGATACCCGCTCGAGCGTAGAATACACACTTCCAGTATTTTTGCAGACAACAAACAAACCACTCGAGCTCAAGAAAGGTTGCTCGAGTGCCCACCCGCTCGAGCGTAGAAAACACCGATCGAGCGTGAAGACACCCCTCCAGTACTTTTGTAGATGTGCAAAGTACTGAGAGTTTACAACTCCCGCTCAAACGCGAGAAAGGCCCGCTTGAGCGGAGGAAAAAAATGCACATAGCCCGCTTGAGCGCAAGAATGGTCGCTCTAGCAGAGAACCAAAAATCTGGATAACAAGGTTTTGGAAAAACAAGTAACCAACTTGTTCCAAATGCAACCACAACAACCCAAAGGCCAATTTCAAAGAGATACGAGGGAGGAAAGAGGTAAACAACAATATGAAAATATTAAACCCCGAGTCCGAAATACCATAAAAGTCGGGTCAAAACCGGGATCTCTATAGAAAATTTCTTGGTATAGGGAATTTGAAGCCAAGATGTGCAAGTTGTTGTCGTATTGTAATTCTAATGAACTCTTGCCACTTCTAAGTTTCACATTTGTCAAAGAGCTCACTCTTGATATGGAAAATGTTGTAGCCCCTCTCTAGCCAAAATCCTCTTCAGATTTAGTAAAACATCTTCCACAAAAGCGGTGCACATGTTTAATCAACAAATGCTGATCATAACTCAGAAACGCTACCAAGTGGAGGGGAAAGGATTATCGATGATGCTCACAGCAATGACAACAAAGCTCGAAGTCCAGCTTATGCTCAAAATTCTCCATCTAGCAAGAACTTTAGTCCAGATGGTTCATCCCATGCTAGAGAGACCCAGAGGTACATGTTTTAATTTGTATCTTTTTTATATTTTCCTTCTGCGTTGGATTTGAAATTTTTTATTGGTGTCCGAACTTTTAAACCATTTCACGGCATCTATCTACACCTGTTGTTTTATTCGAAAATCTGAATTTCTACATGATTTTATTGGTGCATTGAACATGAGGGTGTTGAATCTGTGTTCTCTGGGGACAGAAGTGTCTATGAACGAAACTAGGGTGCATTTGAAACTCATTATGATACCGACTTAGGCTGGGACTTCAGTTCTGGTCCCTTTGATCATTCAGTCTCTCTTTTCTTTGGTGTTGTCCATGAGAATCCTTTTTCTACAATTTTTGGTTTAATGTTCTTTTGTATATCATGTGTTTTCCCTCTAATAAATATATAAATAAAAAAAAATCAAATATTTCATGCATGTGAAATTTTGATCCATATCCTTAAAGTGTATTATGAATTATTTTTGACTTACCATAAAGAAAGGAATGTTTGTTTGTATATAGTTTCTGTTGACAATAGGGAATTACAACATTACCAAGACAATTAGAAAGTAAAATTAATGGAGTATTGTTTTCAAATAAATCAATATATATATATATATATATATTTCAATTGTCTACGTTAGCAACGTCGCAACCCCCACGCGCAAAGCACTTGGGGGTTCAACTAGTATGTGTGTAAATAAAACAACAGTCAAATAGATTTTTATACAAAATATGAAAATTTTATACAATAATTATGTTCTTCTAACATTACACTTGTGAAAATAAAGTCATTGTAGAGGAGTTAAAGGAAGATGGGATATACCAATAGGGGATTGGTTCAATAGTAAGACCTTTGATTTCTTCACTCAAAGTCTGAATTTGAGTCTTCATAATCTCTTATTGGGGTAAACATGCTTCTTAGCATTCAGAATATGCGGGGGTATTACGTTCAGCCCCAACGCAGGTGTGATGAGATTCCTTACAAATGTGTTGCGGGTACTAAAGAGCAACACTCCCTGGCGAGTATATGGCGTAGTCTATCTACATATTCATTTTTATGAATCAAAAAAAAAAAAAAAAAACAAAACAAAACAAAGGAAGATAGGATATAATGTATAAAATGTCTCGCTAAAGTGACTGTGAGCAACACATGATAATTTTTCATGAAAACCGTACTTAAAGGTCTTTTCAAATTGGATAAATTATACACAAATTGAAGAACCAAATGACAAATTGTCACAATAAAAATTACAAGCCCCAAATTGAAACACAATTTTTTTAGACTAAATTATACAAAAATTGAAGGACTAAAGGACAAATTGTCACAATAAAAATTACAAGCCCCAAATTGAAACACAATTTTTTTAGGCTCGTTAACATTTTTTCTAGGATGATCTTAAAACACGTTCTTACTTACAATAGTCTAGCCAAGATAGTAGATAGGCAATTCTGTAACGCCCCAACCCATTACATATCATCGATATTGTCCGCTTTGGGCCATGCTTACACGGATTTGTTCTTCTTAGTGGCTCACCCATACCAGAACTACTCCAACCTAAGCACGCTTAACTGGGGAGTTCTGTTAGGGATTTCACCACCCGAGAAAAGGCCTCGATACTATATAAGGGTCTAGGTTTTTACTTTTATAACCCAGGAACTCCCCCTCCATTCCCGATGTGGGACACCGGGACGTTCCAAATTCTATCTTTAGCTAAGTTAGAGTAATGTTCCACACTACATATGGTGTCGCTCGTCTTTTTGTCTCCCAAAAACTAATATAAAACATATCATGTTGTTTCAACCAATAAAAAACAAATTAGAACATCACACAAACTTGCCTAAGGACCACAGCATAATTTTTTATATCCTTCAATCTTATTTGAAGAGAATAATTCCTATGGCTTCAACTGAGTAAAGATATATAAATATATATATATATATATATGTGAAGTCCACTTTCATGTAAGAAGAGAATAATATGTGTAAATTTTTAAGCGTTATATTGAACCTACTAATTTTCCTTTGGGTTATGTCGATAATTTTTTAAGGGTCCAGCTTGTCTCCAGTTGGAGGTTAAGATTGGACCGTTCAGTTTGCATTGTGGACTCACTTTTAGGCCTCGTTCCGATAATCTGAATCGTTTACATTTTAGAGTTCATTGAGTATATTATTCTTGTAAAAAATTAAGTCGATCGAATAACGATAATTACGTGTTCGAATCAATTTTGTATAAAAAAATAGATGATGAAAGAATAAATGATTCATAAGAAACTGATTCGAACATGTAATTGCCGTTATCCAATCGATTTATTTTTTTTATAGGGATAATGTATTCAACGAATCTTAAAATATGAACGGTTTAAATTATCGAAACGAAACCTAAAAGTGAGTCCACAAAGATAATTGCACGGTCCAGTCGTAATCTCCAGTTGGTAGGAATGACAACAAGGCGGGGCGGGGCCGGGGATCACCCTCCCCGTCCCTGATCCCCGATGGCCAAAACTTCCCCGTCCCCGGCCCCGGCCCCGATCCGCGACGGGGAACCAATCACAGTCCCCATCCCCGTCCCCAACGAGGATCGGGTTTCCCCGACCCCGAAATTCCCCGATCCTCATCAACAGATCAAAAAACAACAGACCAACAGATCAAAAAAAAAAAGATGAAGCTCATCATCAACAACAGAGATCAAAAACAAAAAAATTACAGATCATCATCAACAGATCAAAAAAAAAATACAGATCATCATCAACAGATCAAAAAATCAATAACAGATAAAAAAGAATAACAGATCTTACAGATCGACGCTGGAGATCGGCGGATGAGGACAGCGGTGGAGATTGGCGAAGAAGATCGGCGGAAGAGGAGGATATCTGCGGAGGAGGGCAGCGGTGGAGATCGGCAAAGGAGATCGGCGGATGAGGACGGCGGTGGAGATTGACGTTGTCTGCACTCCATAGCGGCTCTCTTCTCTCTCTCTCTCCCTCCTCCATATTTTTCTTACGACACGAAGCTCTCTCTCATCGCCAAAAATGGCGATCAAAACACTGAGTGAGGGGCTAAAATCGGTGAGATATAAGAGAGAGAGAGAGTGAGAGAGAGAGAAGAACGAGAGGCTACTGTGAGAGTGAGAGTGAGAGAGTTGAGTGAGAGAAAAGAACGAGAGTGAGAGTGAGAGTGAGAGTGAGAGTGAGAGTGAGACCAGTGACGCACGGGTTTAGGGCTTGGTTTATTATACATATATAAGGGATATAAAAGTAATTTTATTTCGGGAAAATTCAGGGCCGGGGCTTGAACACTGATCAGCGTCCCCGGCCCGAAATAGATCAGGGATTGATTTTCAAATACCGTCTTCTCCCCGTCAGGGGTATTTTTCGGCGAAAAACTGCTCAAATCGGGGTCGGGATAGGGGATCCCCGTCGGGCCGGTTTCAAATTACCATCTCTACCAGTTGGAGATAAACTAGACCCATTTTTAACCCCACCGTGGGAAATGTGAAAGAGACAATTTTGTTGATTATCAAAGGTACAAACTCTGAAGTGATTTCTTAAATTCTCTCACTCACTCATGATGAGAGTATGAATCGCAAAATTATTAGATAAGAATAATATAAAAAAATAGAAATAGAAATATAAATTAAATAAGTTATTTTTTACATCTTAACTTAATAAAAGTGAGTTGTTATTAAGTGAGTTGACATGTTTTACTGTGATTAATTTAAAACAATATGCAAATAATGCCACTTGATTTTCGTAAGGAAAGTGAGTCTACAATTGGAAATTTTTATTCAACACGAAAAAGAAAACTCTGTTAGACCTTTCACATTCTCATCTCATAAATACCACATCACCTCCATTGCATTATTCAAAAAACCCATAAGGTATAAAGTCAAATTAATCCCAAAAAAAAACATATAAAAAATATCTGGAAAAATCTCATCACATCTTCCGTATCTATATCTTTACCAATAGGTTCGTTTTTTCTACGGTTAAATCTTCCATTGTTGTTGCTAAGTTCCTGTACAATAATGGATAGAAGGTTAATTGAAGCTGCCCAGATGGGTAATGTTGACCTTTTGTTCAATTTGATCAAATATGATCCCTTAATTCTGCACTCTGCTTCATTAGCAGAGGAAGAGACTCCATTACACATTGCTTCCATGGCTGGCCACCTCCATTTTGTACAACAAATACTAAAATTGAGGCCAGAATTCGCCACGGAGCTCAACCAAGACGGTTTTAGTCCCCTCCATATTGCCTCGGCAAATGGGTATCTAGAGATTGTTAAAGAGCTCTTGAGAGTGGATCGTGATATGTGTGCGGTGAGGGGAAGAGAGAAGAGGATACCCCTCCACTACGCGGTGATCAAGGGTAGAATTCATGTTATGAAGGAATTGCTCGCTGCTAGCCCGGATTCTGTTGAACACGTCACTGTTCGGGGAGAGACTGCCCTTCACCTTGCAGTCAAGAAGAATCAAATTGAAGGGTTGAGAGTGTTGGTGGAACATATCAAGGAATTCAAGAAAGAGGGTGTTTTGAATATGAAGGATGAACATGGCAACACCATCTTGCACCTAGCTATCTCGGGAAAACAGTACGAGGCAAGTCTTTCCCTTTTACCCTTTTGTGTCCATAAATTTTTTAATACAAATATTAAACTTGAATGATGTGATAATAATAGTCACCTTGACGAGTCTTTTTTTATTTGAAATGATATTTTGATTAGAGTTTCTTTATAATTTTTTTTATTTGTATATTATTGCTCTTTTAATTTTGAGATAAATTATGAGCAGGTTGTCGACTTATTACTTGGTGAACTTTCCGTTACTAGGGCAGTGATGGAAGTGAATTCCTTAAACAAGAATAGCCTCACGGCTCTTGATGTTTTACTAATTTTCCAAAGTGAAGCGGGCGATAGAGAGATTGAAGATGTTCTTGTGCAAGCTGGTGCTAAGAGAGCTAGAGACTTGCACACATCGGCACTAGCGTTAACTAGCCAAAATCAGGGTGTTACAACTAACCCATCAAATGGCCCGTTAATGCCAATTGAACGGACTCGATCTCCAGCTAGACAGTTGCTAGAGTATTTCAAATACAACAAGATTAGAGATTCGCCGAGCGAGGCACGAAACGCCATGCTTGTGATAGCTATACTTATTGCCACCGCAACATATCAAGCCGTGCTTAGCCCTCCAGGTGGTGTTTGGCAAGACGATTCTCTGTCCAGTAACAACAATGGGACAGATACTACCGAACCACATAGTGCTGGAAAAGCAGTCATGGGTTCGAAGAATACGTTGTGGTTTGGCTTGTTTATCTTTTTCAACTCAGTAGGGTTCTTCACCTCTATCAACATGATCTATGTTCTCACAAGTGGATTCCCTTTGCAATTGGAGTTGCAAGTTTCAATGTGTGCGCTCGTAATAACATATGACACTTCTATGGCTTTCATGACAGCTAATAATGTCTTGTCTGTGTTATTTACTGTTGTTTCCATAGCCTTGCCATTAATGATACATATTGCAGCCATGGTGGCAAGGAACTACCTGAAATGGCCAAGAGTTGCATTGCAATGTACAAGCCTACAAAGTGCTTGAATTAGAGGCATGTTGTTCTACTTCTTTTCTCTTTGTTTTTATGAAATTAAGTGTTTGTGAGTATTCCTCGCTTGTTATTTTCATAGGCCTGGAAGCTTATTTGGTGAACATCTATAATAAATAAACAATTGAAGCAAATAAGATAAATTTCTCTATTATCATTCCAAGTTTTTTTGTTTCAAACCATATGCCAACAATAGTTTCAAAAACAACAATGCAACCGAGCTACAAAAATAATTTTGAAAAATAATAAAAATGAAGGGTAAACTACCAATAGGTTCTAATAGTTGGACTTAATTCCTATCAAGTCTTATTGAAAATAAATCTTGATAAAATTGTCGTTAAAAATAATTTTTTTATGACAATTTTTTATATGTATCGTTAAAAATTGACAATTAGTGACTTTTTTTTATCATGATTTTTATAATTTGTCGCTAAAACTTACAACTAGTGACTTTTTTAATGAAATTTCTTTTCCATAGGACCTATTAGTCAATAAGTCTACTTATTAGGACTTACACATAAGTATCCCTAAAATGAACTACGGCGCAGATTCATTGAGTGTGGTCCACATCACACTAAATTTAAATTTATATCATACAATTCAATTGTAGATTTGCCTTTTTATTGCTTGATCACACTTGGCATCCTTAACCACTTTGTCCAAAGTCAAACTAAAAACGTGCAGGTCACATAAGGGGATTAGTCAAACACCTATTCATTTTCTTCTTATTCATCTTTTTTAATAATTTTTTCTTTTTTTTATTTTTTTTTTTACAAATCTAACACCGTCAAACTAACTTATTAGACAAGGTAACCAACCAAACCTTGACATTCATGGGATATTATTCCATTTGAAGCAAGTATTTTTTATTTATTTATCTTGTGACAAAGATAATGCACTCATTTGGCATAACAAATTTTGGGACAAAAAGACTATTTTAGTCACAAAATAATAAAATAGATTAAAAAATTAATAAAATAAAATGTCATATTCAAATTATAATCATTTTATTTTTTCTCTCATAAATTTTTTTTAAAAAAAAATTAAAAACATATCTTAAACAAAATTTTTTAACCCAAACTAAAATAACTAAAAAATTAAAACATATCCCAAACCAACCTATTGATAGAGAGATAAGCAAGAGTTCAATCTATTAAAGTCGAGGTTTTCATTTATGCGGAAAAATATGCAATCAAAAGTCAAAGACTATAGCTCAAATTGTTTGACCACGATGTTGTTTAAAAAATAAAAAATAAAATAAAATAAAAAGAAGAAGAAGAAGCTGACCTCAACTAAAAAGAGAAACCAAAATGTTGTTGGACTGGATTCACACCTATCCAAATGTGCATTCTGTTTGGAACTTTGATTTTTAGTTAAAAAAATCATTACAAATTATCAAATCACATTATTTTTTTATATTTTTTTTATATCGTTCTATAAAAATAAAAAATAATAATTAAAATAGTCTATTTCTAAATGAGATTTCACATCCACCAGCCAGTGAAAGTGAAAAAGAAAATTAAAAAAATTTCTGGTGGACTAGAAACTAAATTATGTACATTTAGAAATTTAAAAAATTACTTAAAATATTAAAAGAAATTTACTAAAATAAAATAATATAAATAAATAAATAACTCAATTTTCAGAAAAATAATCAAAACCAAATAAGTGATTGTTTTCTAATTAGCTAACCGCCTATAGGGTGGAACTATTTTCATTACTTTATTGTTTAGGAGTACCACATCAATAATATCATATGATATTAAAAAACTACCCAATAATTTATGTAGTATTATAGGTAGGAAAACATAATCGACCTCAATGCTAGCAACACAAACTAAGTTTAATTCTGTTCACGCATACACATTTTTTTTTTTTTTGGTAAAGCAGTGAACTCATAAAATTAAGCAGCTAAGGTTCGAGGGTATAAAACCCCTCTAGCATCATCGTACAACTAATTCAAAATAAAGGAAGGAGCAATTAAAATTTAGCAAATAGGGTGAGTCACAACTTAGTAAAAATCATCTAACGCAGTATATGAAATTTAGCAAAGGTATGAGTACAATATGCACATACAATGTCTGTGATAAAACGTTCATAAATTCACATACTCAAAAGATATCATATTCAAATCTTAATCGATTTTCCTTCAATTCATTTCAGTTCATTTAATCTTCTCAATACATGAGTCAAGTACATTATCTTTTACAACCAAACCAAGACTACAACTCAATGGTTTTCAAGATCATATAAATACAAATACACACTTCAATCTTCATTTTACGGATATTTCGTCTACGGGATCGACACCCATGTCAATATGTCAATTTGCCATTTTACAGATATTTCTTCCACGGAATCGGCACCCATGTATAAATTTCGGCACTTTCACCTAAGACACTCCGACCAATTTAATTATAATGGAGTCCATCTCCTTTGTCCTCCCAAACAATCATATATATACAATGTATATAAACATAGTCATATTCAATGACAACCAACAAGAGATTATTTTCAATTCACCTAATCCGCATGCAATTTCTACAACAATCATATCTATCCTCCACCGATAGCCCAATACAGATATTCCTAAACAGATATACAATCTCAAGACAGATAATTCATCAAATTTTCATAGGTGAGTGATTAAACAAATCCAACTACACCTCTAATTTATACCTTTCCCCAATTTCACATTTCTGACACTAATTTCATTATTTATACAAAATAATTATTCCAAATATTTTAAGACAAAACGCCCCATTTTTCAAGTATTGACCCCAAGGGCTAAAATCAACTATTTTAATACAAGATAGTCTCATAACTAAACCCCATGATCAATTATATAACCCCACATGGAAACCCCTCTTTTTCATTCAGACCCAAACCCTAGGTTTGTTCAAATCACCCCCAAATCACACCATTGTTACACAAGAGACAAATAACTAGGTTAAATATCATATGAGAGTGTAGAAATATCCCTATCTCAAAGAGAAAAGATGAGCCAAGTAAGGATAGAACTCCAAAAATGTCGAAATCTGACTTCAATCGGGTCAAATGGAAGATCTTGAGAAGTTCTATCTTTTTATCAAAGGGAGAATGGTGGAGAAATCAATAGATCTAGGTCAAAATGTCGAGAGCAAGGGAGAGAGAGTATTTTAGAGAGAGAGGCTCTCAACTTTAGGATTTAGGATGAAAAAAGATGAAAATGTGATGTAAAAAGTCACTTTTACAATCTGATATAGGTGCAGTCCGCTCTAGCGGAAGAGTTGACGCTCGAATGTCAAACACAATAAGTTATTCCGCTTGAGCACAAGAAGATACCCACTCGAGCGTAGAATACATACCTCCAATACTTTTGCAGATAACAAACAAACCACTCGAGCTCAAGAAAGGATGCTCGAGTGCCTATCCGCTCGCGCGTAGGAAATCCCGCTCGAGCATGAAAGACACCCCTCCAGTACTTTTGTAGACGTGCAAAGTACTGAGAGTTTGCAACTCCCTCTCAAACGCGAGAAAGGCCGCTCAAGTGGAGAACAAAAATGCACATAGTCCGCCTGAGCACAAGAATGGTTGCTTGAGCGGAAAACCAAAAATCTGAGCCACAAGGTTTTGGAAAAACAAGCAACCAACTTGTTCCAAATGCAATCACAACAACCCAAAGGCCAATTTCAAAGAGATACAAGGGAGGAAAGAGGGAAACAACAATATGAAAGCATTAAACCGAGTCCGAAATACCACAAGAGTCGGGTCAAAATCGGAATTGCTATAGAAAATTTCTCTGTATAGGGAATCAAAAGTCAAAGACTATAGCTCAAATTGTTTGGCCATGATGTTGTTTTAAAAATAAAATAAATAAATAAATAAATAAAAAATAGGAAGAAGAAGAAGAAGTTGACCTTAACTAAAAAGAGAAACCAATAATGTTGTTGGACTGGATTCACACCAATCCAAATGTGCATTATGTTTGTAACTTTGATTTTTAGTTAACAAAATCATTACAAATTATCATATCACACAACTTTTTATCTTTCTTTTTTTTTTATATCATTTTAGAAAAATATAAAAAAATAATTAAAATAATCTATTTCTAAATGAGATTTCACATCCTTCCCCTAACCAGTGAAAGTAAAAAAATAAAAAATAAAAATAATTGCTAGTGGACTAGAAACTAAATTATGTACATTTAGAAATTAAAAAAAGTACTTAAAATATTAAAATAAATTTACTAAAATAAATAAAAATAATTAAAAAAAACTCAAATTTCAGAAAAATAATCAAAACCAAATAAGTGATTGTTTTCTAATTAGCTAACCGCCTATAGGGTGGAACCCTTAAAGCATTTTCATTACATTATTGTTTTGGAGTACGACATCAATAATATCATATGATATTCAAAAACTACTCAATAATTTTATGTAGTATTATAAGTAGGAAAACATAATCAATCTCAATGCTAGCAACACAAATTGAGTTTAATTTTGTTCACGCATACACTTTTTTTTTTTTTTTTTTGGTAAAGCAGTGAACTCAAAAAATTAAACAGTCAAGATTTGGGGGTATAAAACCCCTCTAGCATCATCGTACAACTGATTCAAAATAAAGGAAGGAGCATAATTAAAGACATGAAATTCTTCCATGGCAAGATTGCCTTTATTAGCAAAGATGTCCGCACACTTGTTGGCTTCCCGGTAGATATGGTCAACCGTCGTGATTCGAAGCTGCCTCATAAGGTACCTACAATCACAAATGATATTACTGAAGTGGTGACGTGGGGAAGAATCATGCAGCACTAACTGGATTATGGCTTCGGCATCTGATTCTACATGAATATCTGATAGTCCAAGGTCTACTGCCAGCTTCAATCCATCTCTAAGAGCCCAATATTCGGCCTCCAAAACTGAGGCCATACCTATGTTGCGAGCGAAGCCTGCTACCCAACGACCTAACCAATCGCGAATGAGTCCACCTCTGCTGGCTAAACAAGTACAACTCTTAGCTGCTCCATCAACATTAACTTTCAAAAACCCGAAGGAATGGGGTTTCCAGCCTACAGAAACAAAGGTAGAACTTGTGAGGGGCTTCTTCACAACAGTAATGTGCTGTCATTCAAGAGTTGTGGCAATCACCGTGAAGGCTCTAAAAGGAGTCAGGTTAGACTGAAAACACAGAGAGTTGAGATTTAACCTGATGGCCCAGCACACAGTAAGAAACAAAATGGCCCATTTAACAGAAGAAGGGTGGGACACCTGAGATTGACAGTTAGTCTTGAACCAGGAGTGAAGATTGAGAGAAAATGAGAAGGTAACATCTGTGGGGATGCCGATACTAGACCAACAGTGAGTAGCGGAGGGGCGTTCATGAAGGACATGGTTGACAGTTTCAGGAAAGCAATGGCAGAATGGGCAGAGATTGTCTGTGACAATTTACCGCAGGAATAACTGAGTTTTCGTGTTGAGCTTCTGGTGAAGGGCACGATAAACAAAATGGAGGATACGAGGATTAGAAGGGATAGCCCAAACCCAGTTCCAATTAGTAAAGGGAAGAGAAGGTTGAAATTTTTTAGTAAGAAGCTAAGCAAATTTACTTGTGAAATTCTCATCGGTAGAGTGTTTCCAAACACAGATGTCGTTCCCAGCGACAAACCAGGGGGAGGAGGAGGTACGAATGCTAGCAAGGATAATTGAGGAGAGGATAAAGGAGAGGCGAGAAAAATCCCAATTGTTATCCACCCAATAGTCACTCACACGTAAGGAGAAATCAGCAAGAGTTAAAGGGCCTTCAATACAGTCACGAAGAGGGCCACATTTGGCCGAATCATCTGCCAAAAAATGAGTGGTACTACCATTTTTAAGAATCATTTTCGAACCGTTATCGAGTATGGTAATACCTTTAAGCATATTCCTCCAAACAGGGGATGCTTTAGAGCAAGTTCTTACCATCTCACCATACTTCAACTTGAGAGTTTTTGCCCATAGAGAATTATCCTCACACGAGAATCTCCAATTTAATTTAGCTATAGCCACTCTATTAATCAAAGAAGTCTGCCGAATACCGAAGCCGCCAAGATTTTTTGGTTTCATAACTGTGTCCCAAGCAACACCATGAATTTTCCTATGTTCCTGAGAGGACCCCCAAAAAAATCCCTATTGAGTTTATCAATGGTATCACTACAAGAAAATACACTTTTGGCGACCATTTTTGCCGACCAAAAATATTTTGGTTGCCAAAAGTTTTGGAATTGGCGACAAAAAATTAGGTTAGTCGGTACAAGTACAATATTTAGCTACTAAACTTTTTAGTCGGGGTATATTAATTATTGGCGACTAAAAAAAATTTAGTCACTAAAAACGTCAAAATTGGCCACTAAAAAATATTTTAGTTACTGTATAGATAGTTTTGGCAACTAAAACTATTTAATCGCCGAATCAAAAATAAAAATGTACTTTTATCTTTGGCGACCAAAAGTTTGGTCAGCAAAAATTTAATTTCAGCGACTAAAAAATGTTTTAGTCGCTGTATAGATAGTTTTGGCAACTAAAATAATTTAGTCGCTAAATGAAAAATAAAAATTTACTTTTTATCTTTGGCAACCAAAAATTTGGTTGGAAAAAATTTAATTTCAGCGCCTAAAAAATATTTTAATCGCTGTATAGATAGTTTTGGCAACTAAAATAATTTAGTCGCCGAATCAAAAATAAAAAATTACTTTTTATCTTTGATGACCAAAACTTTGGTCGCCAAAAATTTAATTTCAGCGACTAAAAAACATTTTAGTCGCTGTATAGATAGTTTTGGCAACTAAAATAATTTAGTCGTTGAATGAAAAATAAAAATTTACTTTTTATCTTTGGCGACCAAAACTTTGGTTGCCAAAAATTTAATTTCAGCGACTACAAAATATTTTAGTCGCTGTATAGATAGTTTTGGCAACTAAAATAATTTAGTCGCTGAATGAAAAATAAAAATTTACTTTTTATCTTTTGCAACCAAAACTTTGGTCGTCAAAAATTTAATTTCAGTGACTAAAAAATACTTTAGTCGCTGTATAGATAGTTTTGGCAACTAAAATAATTTAGTCGCTGAATGAAAAATAAAAATTTACTTTTTATCTTTTGCGACCAAAAGTTTGGTCGGTAAAAATTTAATTTCAGCGACTAAAAAATATTTTAGTCACTGCATAAATAGTTTTGGCAACTATAATAATTTAGTCGCTGAATGAAAAACAAAAATTTACTTTTTATCTGTGGCGACCAAAAGTTTGGTCGACAAAAATTTAATTTCAGCGACTAAAAAATATGACTTTTCGCTGTATAAATAGTTTTGGCAACTAAAATAATTTAGTCACTGAATGAAAAATAAAAATTTACTTTTTATCTTTTGGTCGCCAAAAAATTATTTCCAGAGACTAAATAAATATTTTAGTCGTTGTATAGTTACGTTTGGCTACTAAATTTATTTAGTCTCTGAATGGAAAACAAAAATTTACTTTTATTTTTGGTGACTAAAAGTTTGGTTGCCAAAAAATTATTTTCAACGACTAAATAAATTTTAGTCTTCATATACCAACTTTTGCCGACTAAAAGAAATTTAGTCGCCAAATATCTAGTATAGTTTTATTTTTCATCTTTGGTGACTACCTCATTTGGTCGGCAAATATACATTTTTGGTGACTAAAACACATTTAGTCGGCAATAAAACTCAATTCTTTTGGTGGGAACACATACCGCCCAATTTGAGTTGATGTTTTATTTTATTATTATTATCATTTTATTTTTTTATTTATTATCATTTTGGAGGGATTTTGAAATTAATATGGTGAGGAACTCTGGAGGGATTTCAAACAAACTAAAATGAGTTAGGGCTTAAACACGCCTCTCTCTCTCTCTCTCTCTCTCTCTCTCTCTCTCTCTCTGTGACTCTCTCTCTTTCGCATCTACCCTCTTCCGATTTTCTCACGCCTCTGTCTCTCTCATTCCATTACTGCCCTCCTCCTGATATTGAATCTTTGTCGCTTTGTTTCCAAACCGTCGAGTAAGGAGCATCACTGCCATCGAGCACCACCGTTGATCCACTATTGGAGCATTACCCCAATATGTCCTCTCTATTTTGCCTTCTCTCTGTCCCTCTCTCTGCCTCTCTTCCCCTAATATCTGTCTCTCTCACTCTGTGACTCTCTCTGTCTTTGTTTTCTTTTTGACTAAAGTAATTTTGTTCTATAATGTCTCACCCACCAGGGCCTTCACCATCCCCATTTTCTAGAGTATCTTCAACTCTCCCTAAAAAACAATTTGAGGTATAAATATCCCTCTCTTTCTATAAAATTTGCTCTACATTTTTTGTATAACAATAATATTCATCGTCATAATAGGTAATGTCATGGAAAGAATGACTCAAATTTATTTGTGAGATGTCAAGCCGTTGGAAAATTTGTCATTTAAATGAGGCTAGTAATCTTCCTTTTGGTTATTCCAAATCGTAATGCACAATATGCACTTATTTGAGAATTTCTCTTTTTCGTATGTGTAATGTAAGTTATCTAATTTTTCACGTAATAATTTACACAAGCATACACATAGTGTGGAATAACATTTCTCTTTTTATATCCTTATGTTTGGTTCATTGATTTGGAAAGAGAAATAATAAAAAAAAAATAGATAAATAAATGAAATATAATTATATTTCGCTTACATTGTACATAATTTTTCTCTTTTTCTTTTCAAATTTATAAACCAAATACAACCTAAAAATATGCTCAATATAAATTATATTATGAATCTTGTAAGAAACAAATAAATAAAAATTTCAAATACACAATTGTTTCCTTGTTAATAGAATGACGTGGGCAATCAAAAAGGGATAGGCCATTCAAAGCAGAGGGGTCACATTTAATAAAAATTGTATTCAACTTTCAAACAACTAACCATAGCAGTGGCACTCTAAAAACAGGTGGAGGGGCCATGGCCCGTCATGGTCTCTCCACAAGTCCATCCCTGTATACAGTTACAAAATGGTTTGAATAAATGCAACGATATTTTTCTGTCGCAAAAAAAAAATTTAAAAAAAACGACGTCGTCTTACTCTTTTGATATAACATGTCTCTTTTCACCCATTTTTTCATCTTCATGTCTTTGTCTCTGTCTTTTCTCTTTCTCTCTCTTACTCATCCCTCTTCTCCCTCTATCTATCTGTCTGTCTCTCTCTCTCTCTCTCTGTCTCTCTTGCTCATCTCGCTTATCGCTCTATCTCTCTCGCTTATCTCTCTTCTCTCGCTCATATCTCTTCTCTCTATTTTTCTTTCATCTTTCTTCTCTGTCTTTCTTACTCATATTTCTTCTCTGTATCTCTCACTGTCTCTTTCACTCATCTCTCTTCTCTTTCTGTCTCTCTTTTTTTCTATGTATCTCTCTCGTTCATCTCTTTTCGCTCTCTTTCTCTATCTCTTTGTCTATCTCTCACTCATATCTTGTTTCTCTCTCTCTATCTCTCTCTCACTGTATTCGCTTTGCTCACTCTCACTCTCTCCCTCCCCTCTTATCTATTTACCGAGCTCCCTCTCAATTTATCGATCCACTGCAAGAAAATGCACTTTTAGCGACCACTTTGTCTCTCTCTCGCTCATCACTGTCTCTGTCTCTCTCTCTATCTCTCTATCTCTCTTTTCTATCTGTTGCTCACTCATTTCTCTCTCGCTCACCACCCATCTCCTTTACCACCTTCACCACTACTGCAAATGTCATTCCACTACCACCACCACTACTACTGTTGCCACTCCACCTCTACGACTACCATTACTACCACCATTGCCTCCACTCTACTACCACTACCACGACCACCATTATTGTCACTACTACTACCATTACCTCTCCTTCACCACCGCTACTCCATCTCCTCTACCACTACCACAACTTCACCACCAATCTCTTTCGCAATCACTGCCACCACCACCACCACCTCCTTGTATCCACCACCTTCACCACTATTGAGGTTCCCTCTCCTCTACTATAAAAAATTAGTTCCTGATTTTTAATAACAAAAAAAATAGGCCGCAGAAAAAAAAATTTCATTGACCACAAAAAATTAACTTTATTTTAACTGAAAATTTTTTTCATTAATATATTACCCCTACTTCTACCAAATTAAAAACAAATAATTTTTTTCATTAAAATAAAAATAAAACAAATAAATTTTCAACCTTAGTAACTAAAAAAAATGAAATAAATAAATAAATTCATTAACTACAAAAAAAAATTATTTTAACAAAAAATAAATAAATTATCCTAACTCTTCTATTTT
This sequence comes from Camellia sinensis, assembly GCF_055761805.1. NCBI lineage: Eukaryota > Viridiplantae > Streptophyta > Magnoliopsida > Ericales > Theaceae > Camellia > Camellia sinensis. The sequence continues at coordinate 140,818,495 of NC_138975.1, forward strand.
TTTCTTCTTTTTGTTTTCATTTTCCCGCTCTTTCTAATTCCCTCCTTTCTTTTCCCCTTTTGTTTCTCACGATCTCAAATCCCCAATCCCTAACAAAAAAATCCCCAAAATACGATACAATAGGGAGAGAGAGAGAGTTGATCGGAGATTCAAAAATGGCGAACTATCACTTCGTGTACAAGGACGTGAAAGGAGCTTCGACTCAATGGGACGATATTCAGAGAAAATTGGGAAACCTCCCTCCAAAGCCCCCTGCATTCAAGCCCCCATCCTTCAAGCCCGCCGAGGACGAAGACTCTAAACACAAAGACAAAGCCCGCCACCGCAAGTGCGACTACCACCGATGACTACGGCTATCTGATAAGTTCTCTCTCTCTCTCTCTCTCTCTCTCTCTCTCTCACTTGTTTGTTGCTCTCACTCTGCCCCTTTCCCTCTTTTTCTAATTTTCGAAACCCTAACAAGTGATTTTTTTAAGGCTAGGGTTGGTCAAAGTTGTCTATCTCCTATGTGATTTTGATTTTGATTCAATTTGTTCATTTCCAAGTTCTTTTTCTTTAATTTAATTTATGTGTAAATTATGCACACCACCTGTTTGCTAATATGCCTCTGACAATAGAAAGTATAAAATCTGTTAGTGTCTCAACCATGAATAAAGAGGCATTCTAACTACCAACCACCAACATTAAGCTATAAAATTTGGAATATAAATTTATACTCTTGGTCTAGTAACAAATAATGAACTTTACCAAGCTTAAACAAAAGAAATCTAAGGCTGCTTTCAGAAGGTGTAGAATGGCCATCAATTCTAGGTGGTGGTGATTATTAGGAAATTGTTGAGATATAGAAAGAGTTAGAATTGATTAGAAAGACCCATCAAATAATGTAAACTGTCTGCTATCTTCTTTGATAGTTAACTCATTAATTCCATTAGTCCTGTAAAAAAATTTTCCCTTTCTTTTTTTTTGCTTCTTATTGAAATAATATTGCAGGTGTGAACCTTCTACCTGAATGGAGTCTGTTCTTATGGAAGGTAATGCAGATATGAACATGTTAAAGTTTGTTGAATATGGTTTCATTTGTTTCATTTGTTTATGGTTTCATTTGCTTCTTATTCATTTTTTTGTTTATGGTTTCATTTGTTTAGAAGTAAGCGATCAAAGCGAAAGCGTGCGGTATGAAAATGTATACTTAATTGAGTGTAGTTTAAGTGAGTTCTGTATGTGTAAACAAATTGTATCTTAGTCAATATATAGTGGGCATTTTTTTTTTTTTTTGGTTTACAGCTTATTCATTTAAGGTTTACTTACAAATGATGAAAATCATTCTTTTTTGTTTGATTGAAAAGACTTGCACATCCAACATGATGTTTGAAACTGATATTTATATCAAAAGTTTTTGAGTGCTCTTTAGGGAACCTTCTACACCATATTCTTTCAAAAATTAGAAATTGTTGAACCATAAAACCCATCAATGGATCAAAGCAGCAAAGCAGGCTGTTTTACATGTGTAGAATGCTAGCTTTTGAATATTTTGATAATTTTATGCCCACCAATCCCAATATTTGAGGGTGTTGGCAGGGGTGTATATTTGATATAGACCTAGCATTTGGCATCCTTGAGCTATGACAAAGGACAATTAAATAAAAGGAAGAGGTAGATTATATTAAAGGACATTGAAGCTAAGTCTGCAAGGTGAACTTTCCCATGCCTTCCAAGTCAGCTGCAACATATAAGTCTAGCTTATGCAGAACCGTTATACATGTTGACAAATCACTCGAATAATATTTTCTTTTCTAATGAGTTTATTGTTTGAATATAGTTTCAGAAGCTAGGTACTGAATTTTCCTTGGCTGCATTTGCTTTGCTAGGTACTCAATTAGATATTTGTTCATATAGAATATATTTTGCACTATATGAAGCAGAAAGGGAGAGAATACTCTTTATACTTACCCAAGCACTGAAATTTGTCCGTTGGTCTGCCTTGATCCTGGTTTTGCAGGTCTGAGCTTGAAATCAGCTATACATGGATCGCAATTGCAAAAGTAAGCTTCGTTAGCATTTATGCTTCTTTAAAGCAATTCATTTATTATGTTTATATTTGTTTTCTTCCCTCTTATTTTGGTTTAAACTAAAAAGACGTTATAATGTACCTTGCAAATGAAAAACATTACATTCAACAATGAATATGAAGAGAAGGCAGGGGTGTCTTGCCTGATCGTGTAGCTTGACCCTTGGTATGTCATTGAAATGCTATAAGTAGAAGCCATAGTAAGAGAAGATGGATTAGAGTCTGTGCTCTCCTCATCTGGGGATTGAGCTTGAGCTTTGGTTTCAATGTCAAAATGGGGTATAGATATTGAGAGTCTTTGGTCATAGTGGCTCAAATGGCTTATTTTATTATTTATTTATTTATTTATTTTTGCACTATAGCAAGCCAAAAAATGGTTTTTGCCTTGTGCCATTGGAGATGCTCTAATGGCAAAGTGATAAATTTGAGATGCCATGGATGCTCTGCTTTTCTATTAAAACCAACTATTGTTTTATTTTTATTTTTATTTATTTGTTCTGTTCTTTTTCCAGCAATTTTAGCAATCTGATTCATAAAATTGAATTCCCAATCCAAGTAAAAGAAATATGATTATTATTTTTAGATAACTATGAATGGCAATATATTAGCTATAACAACCACAACTAGCTGAGTCCTATTTAATGAATTAGGAATCATTTAGAAACACAAATATCATGAATACATATATAAGCAATCATGAATGCAAGGGTGTCATCTATGGTTTACTTTTCATTTGGATTGTATTTCTAAATATGATCTTACAATATAACCTGATTTTGATGTATTGGTTATCTCCAACTATTATGCTCCCAAAAAGACTGATTTGGGAATTGGGGACCATCTTTTGGTTTGTATTCTTTTTGCCTCAAATAAGTACACTAAAGTTTGATTAATTTAATAGTTTGTCATGACTCAAGCTGGTTCTCATTGAGATACTCAACATAATATGGACTTGACCTAAAATCTTGTTTTCTATATCCTTGTCGATAACAGTTCTTATGGAACTTAACTTTAACAGAAACCATATTTATGCAATTTTATGGAGGTTGTTGACTAAAAATGGCCCAACGAACAACACACAGCTTTGTTGTGACCTAAGTTGGCTTTTGCACAAATGCATTTGTTTAGGCTGTCAATTTTGTGTATTTTCTATTTTAGGAAAGTTTTCAGTTATCAATTATAGATTTCCTGATTTATATGCTGCTGTTTGTTATGGTAAGCTTTTACTCTTTTCTAGTATCTAAATTTGAGCTGAACTCAAATTTGCTATCTTTGGCAATTGCATATTTTTCTTTATTAATTTCTTATTTTACAAGGAATTAGATTTGATTACATAACTTCCTAGTGGTGCAAGTCATCTTGTACAATAGATAGACCTACCATGTTACACCTTCTTGGTGCTTTTAATAGATTGCCTTCCTATGAAAGCAAAAACTATAATGTTGGATTGGATTTATAAAAATAATTTTCTAGAAGCTTGAAGACATCATAAAACAACATATGTGAATATTTTTGTTTTATTTACTTGTTATTATCATTATTTTTTTATATAGCTTTGGTATCTATCTCTGTGATCCATGGTTCAAGAAATTGGCCAGTACATTCCAGTTTGTGGCCCCTCCAATTTGAATACACCTCGGTTTACTGTTGGGATAAAAAATTGCAAGTGAATCAGCTGATTTGCAATACGTATCACTCTGAGGGAATTGATTTTCAGATTCTATGTATGCATATTAAAGTATAAGTTTTATTAGATGCCCTCTTTCCAAGCTACAAAGGCATGTTTGCACCCCTTCTTGTAGTAGCCCAAAGTGAAAACAGTAGTTGTGGAGATGGCTAGAGACAAAAACATATAAACTATTCAGAAGTATCTTCCACTAAGCTCTCACAAAAACACATACATTACTCTGGTAACATATAGACAAAAACATATAAACTATTTAGACAAAAACACAAACATTAGTTTGGTAATATGCTTCTGATAGAGAGATGGGTTTGTTGTTTGCTGGAGCTTGTGTTGATAATCCCAACCTCATATCTTCCACTCCGCTCTCACACTTACCCTCCTCCAAGTAAAAGTTCAACCAAAGCATATAAACTATTCAGAAGTAGAAAGACTATTTTAACTTAGTTTCCATTGTTGAAACATAGGTCAATATTGGCATATCGTGGAACAATAGTTACAATTGATATATACAAATGAATGATGTTTTATTTACAAAATGGTATTGATAGTCATTTAATTTGTAAGTGTTTCCTTTACTTGCCATGTAGAATTTACATTTTTTGTCCAATTTTACAATAAAGTGATGTGTAAATATTTTCAACAAAAATTTACCTGACATTATTTCTCATTTTCTTTGGTACAGATGGATTATCTCATGCACAAAGCTAAATTGTACATGACTGATTGGCACTATAAGCATTTTTGGAAGGAATATATATTTTTTTGGATAGATGTGTATCGAAAAGATTTGGGTGGACTAGTAGCTATATTTTTGGAAAGACTAGTAGTTATATTTTTTGGATGAATGTGTATGGAAAATATTTGGATAAACTACTAGTGTGTATATTTTTTGATCGATGCGCATGGATAACAATTTAAAACATAATAACAACTAATTCTTATGTTTTAAATTATTATGCTAGATGGATGTGACTTGGATGATTATATAGATTACAAGTGGATTTTTAATTGGAGGAATATGTAGTTTGAAATTACTTGTGGATGAAAAATTATAATAGTTGATGACTTTCATTAAACAGGCTCAGCTTGGATGATTTATATTTTGTCGAATGTTTATGATTCAGTTGATTTGAATGATGCTTATAAATTACATATTATATTGAATGGATTGGATGAATTATTATGAATTATAGGTTTATTTTGTTGGATGTTAGCGACTAAATGTTGATCTTGTTTTTTTCTGTTTTGGCAACCAATTGATTAGTTAGGAAAGATAACTAATACTTTTGCCGACTAAATAATTAGTCGTTAAAGTCATTAATTTTGGCGACCAAAAAGGAATTCATCGCTAATAGGTCAATTGCCGACTAAAGTTTTAGTGGCGCAAACATTCTTTTTCACGACTAACATGTTTGGTGGTGGATGTGACAATTGATGACCAATCTTTTTAGTTGTGGAATGTGCTATTTGCCGACCAAACTTGTTGGTCGTGGAATGTGCCATTTGCTGACCAAACTTGTTCGTCATGGAATGTATTGCCGACCAAACTTTTTGGTCGCGGAATGTGACAATTGCCGACCAAATTTGTTGGTCGTGGAAATGGACCACAATTGCCGACTAAACTATTTGGTCGTTGAATGTGCGAATTGGCGACTAACATGTTTGGTCGGGAAAATATGACTTTTCGCGACTAAAGTGTTTTAGCTACTAAATGGATTATTCGCAGTAACTATATACTTAGTGAACAAAAATTTAGTCGGCAAATATAACTTTTTCGCGACTAAAAATTACTTTCCGCGACCCTCAATTGGCGACCAAAGTGGCGACAAAAAAAATTAGTCGCGGATAACTTTTGCCGACTAACTTTTTAGTCGGCAAAAGTGCGAATTCTTGTAGTGTATTGGATACAGACATGGGAATGAAGTTACACTGCATGATGTGAGTAGGAATAGCAGCATTCACTGCTTTGATGAAAGTAACACGGCCAGCAAAGGATAACATCTTGTTTTTCCACCCAGCAAGCTTGCCTTGAATCTTATTAATTAAAAATTGGAAAGACGCCTTGTTGGGCCTAGAATGGTGAATGGGACAGCCCAAATACTTCTCTAGATTCCTGGTGATAGGTATATTCAAAGAGGAGGAAAAATGGCGTTGCACGTTTTCCTGGACATTCACGGAAAAGAAAACTTTGGATTTGCTGAAACTGATTTTTTGACCAGATAACTCACAAAACGCTTTCAAAATGAGAGAGATACAAAGACAGTTAGCTTCCGAAGCTTCCCCAAAAAGGATAAGATCATCGGAAAAAAATAAGTGAGATAATAAGGGGCCATTGCGTGAAACCCAGATAGGAGTCCAGCCATTAGTAGTGCAGGCATCAGAGATCCTAAAGGACAAATATTCCAAGCAAAGAATAAAAATGTAAGGAGAAATGGGATCCCCTTGCCTAATACCTCTAAAAGGTGAAAATTCCTCAGTTTTCGCTCCATTGAACAAGACGGCTAGAAAGTTAGAAGTGACACAAGACATGATGAGATCAATCCAAATAGGCGGGAAATTAAAGGATCTAAGCACAGTGTGGATGAAACTCCATTCTAATCGATCGTAAGCTTCATCCAAATCAAATATGATCAACATGTTGCCTTTCCTGCCTTTTTTCTCTTTACAGCTGTGAACCACCTCTTGCACGATGACCACATTATCCACTCATCTTCTACCCGGGATAAAACTAGTTTGGGGTGGGCTGATAAGATCATCTAGTAGGGGGCGAAGTCTAGCAACCAGGATTTTAGTGATGAGTTTATACATAGTGTTGCACAGGCCAATAGAACAGAATTGAGTGATCATCTCAGGATTAGAGACTTTGGGAATGAGGCAAATGAGAGTTTTGTTGATATTCGGATTAATATGACCAGATTCAAAAGCATCCGTAACCACTTTGACAAGTGAAGGGGCCAGGGCCAGCCAAAATTTGTGGGAAAAAATGGGGTGGAGACCATCAAGTCCGAGAGCCTTCAAAGGTTTGAAAGACCAAAGAACTTTCTTGATCTCATTTTGGAAGGGTGTAGTCGAAAGGGAGGAGTGATATACCGAATCAATAGAAGGGAGCAAATAGAAAATCGACTCAGAACGCTGAGATTGAAAGAGGGAACATATGAAAAGATTTTTGAAGTAAAGCAGAATATCATTCTTAATAGTGTCGACCTTATACACCCAAACATTATTGGAGTTTTTCAAAGCAAAAATTTTGTTGTGTTTGCGATGAGAAATGGTAGTTTGGTGGAAAAATTTAGTATTTCTATACCCATCAAGAATGAAATTGACCCGACTCTTGAGAGCCCAAAATTCTTCCTTCAGACGAAGAATATGATTATAATCAAAGATGAGAGACTCTTCGAGTCGAAGAAGAAACTATGAGGGACCAGAGTCTAAGGAACACTGGACACCTAGAATTCTATTGGCAAGCTTTTTCTTCCCCAAGAAAATGTTACCAAACGTATTACGGTTCCAAATAGAAACTTTTTCGACAAACAAATTAGCCCCTTAAAGAAAAAAGATAGAATTAACCTAACTGTCGGAGACCACAACATTAAGAGGGGGATCAAATAACCCTATGGTTTCAAAACGAAAAGGACAAGCCAAGATGGGGGGTGGAGGGCCTGAGTATGTAAAAGAATAGGGCAATGGTCCGAGTGAAGCCTAGGAAGATTGAGAATTTTATTATCAGGAAAAAGTTAAGCCCAGTGTTCATTGCACAGGCTTCTATCCAATCTTTCACTAATGAATTGCCCCACCTATTTATGGTTATTCCATGTAAAGCGAGGCCCAGAAAAACCCATATCCATCAACCCACAATGGTCCAAACAATCTTTAAACAATAGAACTCTCCTAGTGTCAATAGGTTAGCTGCCAAACTTCTCAACACTAGTAAGAATTTCATTGAAATCTCCCATTAACAGCCAAGGCATATGATGGAAGTTAGCAAAAACCTTAAGATTATCCCACAGAAGCTTTTAACTATTAAAATAAGGACTTGCATAAATAGCAGAAAAAAACCATGAAGAAGGTTGAGATAAAACCTAGATACACGCGTGGATCTCCTGTTGCGTGACCGAGAGGACGTCGCAATGGATTTCAAGGCTATTCCACAGTAACCAAATACCACTAGCAAAACCAATGGGGCTCAGTAATATGAAAATTTGGGAAACCCAAACTCTTGCAAATGTATTTGCCTCTAACTCCACCAACACATGTTTCGGTGATAACAACAAGGCAGGGGTGATGTTCTTCCATCAAACTACGAAAATGCCTTTGAAAGTGAGGGTTGGCCACCCCACGACAATTCCAAAAAAAAACCTTCATTGGAGACTTAAACAGAGGGAGTGGAGGAAGTGCAAACTCCTCCTTTTTCAACACCTCGGTCTCTTGTGAAATCCATTCTAGGCCCAAAACTTCTACTTCTGCGGTGTGAAGGAATGAGAACATCTGAATCACATGTTCGAACTCTGGATTTTCGTGCATTATGCAAGAGTTGGCAGTAATGCGAAGGTGTTGGAGTAGTGGAGAGTGCTCTACTAGAATCACCTAGTTAAGATGACCCCAAAGAATAATTTCCCAAGGAACTGATACAAGTCACACGTGGTTGGTTAATGGTAAGGACAGGGCAGAGAGAAAGGTCTCCTCTACCAGATGTTCCAGTACAGGTTGACTATTTGTCAGAAGTCCTAAGTTGGGCATGATCACTTGATTCATTTAGATCATTTAATGGGGGAAGTCGGTTGCATGAGTGAATGAAGTTGATAGAAATGTGACAACCACTGTCTGACGATGCAGTAGGTGGGATGGGAGAGGGAGAAAGGGAGAGAGACTCATCCAAATATTCATAATCTCTGGATCGTACCAGCCCAGTACAAAGGTTAGGTCTCCTTGGAGCATCTCAAGTAGTCGGTCGTCCACTCTGGAGTATCCAGCTGTTGTCTTCGTGAACCAACCCGAATGGTTTTGACCCTTTACATTGGTCAAACAAAATGGGGATGGCTGGAGCTGTGTGGAGACTAGAAATGGCAACGGGCCGAGCCGGGGCTGGGGATTGCACTCCCAGTCCCCGATCCCTGAAAGTATGGAATTTTTCGTCCCCACCCCTGATCCCCAGCGGGGAACCCATCATCCCCCCGCCCTCGCCCCCGCCTCCGCCTCCTAATGGAGATCGGGTTTTCCAAACCTCAAAAAATCCCCGACGGTGACGAAGTTACAGAGCTGAGTCGTCGTCGTCATCATCGTCACCGCACACACACACAAACACATCTGCAGATCTGAGATCTGAGATTTTGAGTCGTCATCATCATCATCAATACACACATACACACACATCTGCAGATCTGAGATCTGAGTCGCCATCATCATCATCATCATACGCACACACACACACATAAGGAAAGAGAAGAGAGGTCTCGATTGCTGACAGGCGACGAGCTTGAGAGAGAAGATGGAGACTCTGGTTACGGCAGAGCTGTCAAAGTTCTGGTGCAACGAGTTGAAGAGAGAAGAAGGAGACTCTGGTTGCACCGCCTGTATCAAGAAACGAAGTGCGGCCATGGCGGCGGAGAGATGAGAGACAGAGAGAGGTGGAGGAAGAAGGATTAGATCTGAGATGAGAGAAAGAGAAAGAGAAAGATCTAAAATAAGAGAGAGGAGAAGAGGTGTGTTTGTTTTGGGATTGTTAGAATTGAGGTGAGAGAGAGAGGAGTATATATATTAGTGGGTAGGTGAGTGAGAGAGGAGAGGGAGGTGGGGCAAAAACGGGACAGGGAACGGGGCCCAGGTTGGGCCAGGGCGGAAGCACTTATCACCGTCCCCGGCCCGAAAATGACTGAGGATTTTTTTTTTTTGTTGAAAAAAAACCATGTTAATCAAAGTCGGGAGGTCGGGTCCCCGTCGGGTCGGGTTCAAATTGTCATTCCTAATTGGGGCTGGGCAGTTGGCTTGGGCTACTGCGAGGGGTTCTGGGATGGTGGGTTCAGCGAGGCATGGTGAGATCTAGGGAAGGGGTGAGAGAATGACGAGGCAGTGGTAATGGCAAGCGAGGTGAGAGGTGATAAAGCAACAAAAGGCATACCAATCGAGGTGGGGATAGGACAAGACAAAAGGGTAAGTAAACGAGATCCTAGAGGATCAGAATTTGCAGCATCAGATATAGAGGTACCAGGAGGTAAGGTAGGGGATGAAGCTATAACGGTGTAAGTGGTACTAGGAACAGTTTCCAATGAAGGTAAAGTTGGGTCCGAAAGACAATTGAAAGAGTTATGAAGAGGGACAAAAGGGGTGGCTGAAAGGTTACTGACCGAAGGAACAATTGTGGGTAGGTGGGTCAACGAGGTGACAATCTGATCTTGGGCAAAGGGCGCCAAAATTTGAACATCGTTCACTTTCTTCTTCCAGATTTTCTGAGATTTCCCGGTGGTATGTTTCTCTGGCACCAACTTTTAGGCCAAGTGGGGAGGAGAGAACCTCCCTGAAAGAACGATCGATAATAACATTTCCTACCAAAGTGCTGCTCTTCTTCCTTAGATGGCGTTCCAGTAAGTCCTCTTCCTCAGCTGATTGCTCCGAGTCAACATTCAAGTCTTGGTTGTGCTGTTGGTCAGTTGCCGTGGAGAGGCCTTTCATCCCTGCGCCGTCCTCCGGTCTCCGAGCGAGTGATCCGCCGTGCTCCATTTAGTACTTTTCAGCAAGCATGCATACACATTGTTTTATTAGTGAAAAATAATGAAAACTACAGTTTTAAGTGAGATCAATACACTTTTGGAATATGAAATCTAATATTTTAGGCCAATCAAAATTCATATATTACACAAACTATTTTCCAAAAAAATACAGGTGAGGTAACTGGTCATTTGAGATGTCGGTCTATTTTGAAAAGTATGTTAAAAGCCAATTTATTGGCTTTTTGGTTTTTCTGAATTACATCACCTCTATTTTTTTATATATTTTTTCAAACAAAAAAATTAAAAATTAATTTTTAACTTACTTCTTAAATCATTTGATAAGTAGAGAAATATTTTTGAAATAATTTGAAAATTCAACTATTGTTTGCACAAACAAGCTGGCTCCAAGCAGCATTCTGCAGAGTCAATTTTTTTTGTTTTTTGTTTTGTTTTTCCTGTTTTTGGGTGAAAAACAGATCTGCAGACCTATAAAAATACTAATTTGTCAGCTCCATCTTTGATACAAGAAAAATGGGTAGGGCACACAGTAACCCCAACTTGAAAAATGTATGATACAAGGACTTCCAAAAAAAAATAATTATAAATCAGTGAAAAATTTTATCAATATGATTTTGTAATTATTTTTTAAAAAATAATGTGAATTGTAATTTCCCCTAGAAAGATCTAAACAACTTCAACCAAAAAAAAAAATCCAAAATGGTGAAATATATATATGTACAACATTTATTCTTCTTTCTTTTGTTTTTTTAATATATAGTAGCACTTTCTTATATCCTCCGTAAAAATCAATTTAACAATTTAATTTAAAGAGGTGCATGGCCAAATTATTGATGGTTTTGAACCACTGTAATGTTTTTCATATGAAAAAACTACAAATAATTTCAATTTTTTCGTATTTACTCGGTGAATTCCACATGTATTTAATGTAGATCTTATTATATCATATATCTAGGAGTGAAAAAACATGCAAAATGAAATCATGTGTAGAGATAAACTTTTTATATACCTAAACTACTCTGATCAAATAATTGTAATTTTCTCCTTTTTTTGGGTAAGTAATTCTCTCCTCTCATTAAACCAATACAAATAGAATAGAGAAGAAATAGAACAAAATTACTCAGATCGTTCTGTTAACAAAAAAAATACAAATATTGAATATGAATAAAAAGCTTGTGTTCTCTACACAAGTTTAAATTTCTTTCGAGACACATCAACATGAACAATCCTTTGCCAATTCAAATATAAAAGTTCATACATTACCAGCACTAAGCAAAATATCATAATCTGGCCAGCAGCACACAAAAAAATATCCGCGCCAAAAAGAAACTGGCCAGCACCAAAAAATAAAAACCTACGAGCTACGCATTCAAGTCGAAAGCATGAATTCTACTTGTCGGCCAAAAAAACACTAAATATACGCAGATCGCCCAAAATGTATAAAACAAAACACAGGCAGTTAGCTACTACTTAGCAGTAAAACATAACATCTTTGACGTTTGCTTTGATCGCAGGTAGTGGTCGGACCTCTATACTCCTCTCCCTTGTATTCCTTCCACCGCTAGTTGATTCATTTTCAGAAGTATCTCCCTCGATATAGAAGCGAGCACGAAAGGCAGCCAAATGGGCATAGTAAGCAGGAGGCACTGCATTTAATAATGGATTAAAGTTAAGGATTATTTGTTGGAAGAACAATTTTTGCACAAATTACTGTCTATAATTAAAGAACAAAATGAAAAGAGTCGACAGATGAAGGACAAACCTATGGAAACAGATCTAGTGCACCTTGCGTAGCTGAAGAAAGAAAATAATTGTTAGTAGAAATTTAAAAAACTTCACCAAAATAATGAGAAAAATATATATATATTTAGAGATTGAAAATCTTCAAGTCAAGAGAGGAGAAGAAATACGTGTAACACAAACTGTTTGTCAGTGTTTGCAAGGCATCAGCACTGAATTGGTTCTCATCGTACAGCACGTGATAGTGTGTAGGACGGCTTGTGCCCTACTCAGACAGATACAAAAAACAATTGACATTTGTCACGGAAATCTGTCTTAAAATCTACAACACTGAATTTGTATAACTAAAATTTTAAATTTCTATCTTTCTTGCAAAATTTCCATCATTATCAAATGCTTGCAAGAAAATAAAATGAAAATAACTTGAACATTGCTTTACCTGAATTCCGGCATGGCTACATAGGTAAAAGTCAAATTCATTAGGGTGGCTAATGTGGGTGTCCACAACCGTACCTGATCACAACCATGCAAATAATCATCAATATACAACAATGGGTTCCAAAACAAGGCATCGTACAAACTCATAACGAGGGGCAAAGTCTGAAACCTGGCAGAATGTTGCCACTCCTATCTGTTGAACGACGATCATTATGATCTGCAGGGAAAAGGCGTGTGTGGTGTCTCTTTTGCACCACAACAAAGGTTACACGTGGCAGATAGTGTTCCTCTAACGAAACACAAGCCTGACAAAAAAAGCAGGTTTATATGTAAAAAAACAATGTAAAAGGAGAAAATTCACCGATACATCGCCACTATTCACCGATATATCGCCAGACATATGACCATATCACCAATACACTAGTGTTATTTAATACCATCCCAATCAGTAAGACAGTATAAACATATACCTTTCGGATTGCATCCATTTCGTGGAGCAAAACTTGGTTGAATTGACCTTCGCTAACACCATCTCTACAAGATTAAAAACAAGATTAGCATAGTTGTACAGAACAGGTATTAATAACATTAGCATAGTTGCATACCCCCGGAGCATGTATTCACCTGTAGAATATAATTCTATGAGGCTTCTGCCCAGTTGATGTCTTGAAAGCTATTAACAGCTCCCTGAAAAAATGTAAATAAATAAAAAATAAGAAAAGATGTTACGAAAAATTATAAAAACACATTCAAGTAATGTTGTGGACTTTTTACCTAATCATTCCACAATGAACAGTGCCCCTTTGAGGATCCTGATATGTTTTATAGAGATCCTGGATGATTTCTTCCTTGTGTCCTTGTGCAGAAACCAGTCCTCTATACTTTGTTACCTCAGGCCAATCCATTGAAGCAACCACCTGTAAAATATAAATCCAACTTTCATCAAAAAAATTCCATGATGCTCTTGCTTAGATGCTAGACGACATACCGCAGCAATGGATGGGCTTGCGTCATCCCCAGGTTGAGAATGAGTTACATCAGCTCCAAAGATGATTGTAGGGCGATCAGTCACAAACGGGATTCTTCTTTCAATAGCGCTCATCAACACAGTGTTTCGACCCCCAACCTATTGAAGTTTAAAACAATTAGCCATAGACACATATAATATAAAGAATAAAATTTAACCTAAATTGATATGAACATTTGAACAGATATACAACCTTCACATTTATCTTGAGAGACAAATTTTCTAGATACTGTTTATTATTCTTTTGTGCTTGCCTAGGTTGACAGCATTGTGAGACAATGCCCAACTCTGTTTCACACACTCTTTTGATCTTTCCTGTAAAACACAAAAAATGTCACGCAAGTAAACAACCACATCTCTGAGCAAATTTCAAATTCTGGGTACAACAACAAACCATATGACCCGCTGACATCAGGCAAAACAATAATTAACAACTGAAGTTGCTTCCCTGTCAATCCCATGTTTGCTAATTTTTCAGTAGAACAGGCATGAATATCATGGAGATCCTTCTCAATTTGACCAGGATATGCCGATTTAATAGGAAGGAAAGGCTCATTGAAATCCTTGCACATTCATCAAAAGGAAACCAAAAACATCAGGTTCTTTCTTTCTAGTTCAGCAACGACTGAAATGGACAACTGCATGCATATAATGATAAATCTATACCATCCCTTTACTACGACACATAGAAATCAATTCACAGCAGAACTGGTCCAAATTAATTCTAGATCGTGAAAAGCTGATGCATGTCCAGAATTCCACCTTGCCACCATTAACCATTTTCTACAAAATCACAAGTACTAAATGTCATCTAGCTGCTGAAGAACCAAAATAGTATTTTTTTAGTTCTAGCCAACAGACAGGAGAAAAAAATAGTGAATGAAAATCAACCATTTGATAGAAATCTACAATTCTGAAAGATACCATACAGACAAAAGATTTGTACAATGTATTGTCATTTTTTCTTGATGCATCCAACCCACAAGGGAAAAAAAAGAACCACATCAATCTACACACTTAAGAATCATATGGTAATCGTCCCAGGTTTATTCCAACAATCACCAACAACACAAAAATATAACTGCTGTTTCACCTTGTCAATCATGTTCCATACACCGACCCTTGGATCAACCTGTGTCTCTCTCCCAGTATCATGATACTTGAGCTGAACCACCAAAGTCAATGTTAGACTCATTCACACATGGAAAATAAAAATGATTCATTCACAGAAGATTACCCTTGGAGGTGGGAGAACTCGTGCATCAACAGATGCAAGTTCAGCCCTCACTTGAATACCAAATTCTTCATTCACAAGCTTATCGTTGTTGTAATTATTATGGCGAACGATCTGTAGAGTCAATCTATGTCTAGTAAGAAATACTATGGACCAGACATAAAAAGAGAACAATTTCATCACCAAGGTCTTTTTTATTTAATAATCAAAATAACCAAAGCCAAGAACTTCCAGCAACAGAATACATTTAAAATCTGAACACAACTCATACCTGCTTAATACTGCCCTCTCTTACATCAGGACGTTGACAGGTTGCCTTTAACAGGGCACTCACCTGCTTCTCATTCAACTTTTTAGAGTACCTTTGCCCTTCAGCAATCTTGCAAATCTATAGCAAAAGAACTACCATTGTCAACTAAAGTCACAAGTGTAGTAAACAAGACACAAATAACAGAAAACATATCAAAAGTCGAAATAATTGAAGAAACCTCCATGGGCAGATAAACAGGTTTGGCATCACTTCCAGCTACAAGTGCAGGCAAGAATGCATATTCAAGTATAATATTGTATTTCTGACGAAAGTACTCAACAACTGACATCTTTTCACCAGTGTCATCAAGAGGGAACCTGTAATTCAATACAAGTGTCAAAGGCGCATAAAAAAAATTAACAAAAAAAAGAGTTAAAACCAATATGAAAAGAAGTTTGATCAATGATAATACTCTAAACAAAAAGATATATGTATATAAGAAAACATCCCAATGCTCAAATAAGAACTTTTGTACAATTGTAGTAGTAGGATGCAATTGAAGCAATTTGCTAGATACAAAAACAACAAATTAGCTATGAGGTACTAACTTGGGATGAGTGCCAAACATATTGCCAAAGTTAACACAAGTTCCATTGATACATAAACACAATAAAACAAGAAAATATCCCTAACAACCCCGATGCTCAAACCCAAAGAACAATATGATTATGATGTTACCACCGACAGACATTCTTAAATCTGATACAGAACATCAGCAGAACAAGTTGTGTGCTTCTTTGTTTTTGTTACATCCTCACATGACGACACAATTGTGTTAAATAAATGTACTAGAGGAAACAAAGAGCACTTCATCATGTAATAAACATGTCAGTGTAACACATACAGAAATAATACTGATTATTAACTTACGTTAACTGATTGGTTGGTTGAACTGACAAGCCTGAAATTCTACGGCACTGAACATGCTTCCTGTGAGCAAGTTCAACCTTAATGCCTCTGAGAGCTCTCTTGACCTGATAATAACAAACAAAATCAGTTCCAGTAATTTGGAAAAAGAAAACATTAAACCTGAAATATTAATATTGACCAGAAATATAACCACCACCACCCAAAAGAAAAAATAGCAAAATGCTTATAAGAATAGCATCTAGTCATGGAAATCCCATTTCTTCACCTTCAGTCTATATCGTAACCCTCAGTTTTGTTCCATCTCAGCCTAAAATTTTTAGTATTCACTTTTCAACAAATTAATATAAAATCCTACTGTATGTCATGAGTTCTAGCTACCAAAAAATACCTTAAGACAATCTTGATCGGATAGAGGCCTTGTCAAATCCTTAACATTGAAATACTTTGCAACAAAGTTAGTAACAAGAATGGGTTCGTAGAATGCTCTGGCTGACATATCTGCAAAACAACATTTAGATGCCCGATTAAGAATGATCAACAACATCATAATTTTTGGAGCAGGCCCATAATAATCTCAGCCAATGCTATATATTTCCTAAAAAATGGGAAGAGGGAGTGGAAAATTGAAAAATATTTGTACCAATATTAAGGGAGAGGCCCATCTGAATAGGACGAAGACTTTGATAGAATCCTTTCCAATATTGAAATCCATTTCCAAGGTCACCTACACCAAAGCTTGGAGAGAAGAATGACCTTCCCACAACTGCATTACTGCAATCAAAAGCTTCAAAATCAATCACCCCAGTTCCCAGAAATTGATATACCACATGACCAAGATAAAAAGAAACAAAACAAGAGTTCAAACCAAAAAAAAAAAACTTAATAATAGTTATTGGTCAGTGAGAGAAATCACTTCATCGATAGTGTTGCCCTTAAAACCACATCAAGAACTTGTATAGTTTCTTGTGGGGTATCAAGTTGTCTACCACGCATGAATTCTTGAAGATGATGTATGTCAGGTTTAGCAGCAAATTTGATTGAGACCTTAAATTCACGATCCTTCCTGCAATTAAGGCAAGCATAGCATTAACTTCAACTAAAGCATACCATATTTTCTTGTTGGCACAAATTCGCATCTAGATAATGACATACGAGCCACCATCTTACTCAAAATCAATAAGAAAAAGATTAAAGTGAGTTTTCCATTTGAGTTGAAAAGCAATTGATAATAAGGTTACTATTTTCAATGCTCTTACAACTCAACTATAACAAACTGCAATGAAACCACAAAATAGAGATAACCTTGCTCCTCTATCTTGGTCGACGAGCTTGATGACAAAGTCCTTGGAAGAAAAAGGCAAAGGCCCAGCAGTGTAGACACTCTTCCTTCCATCATAAGCTAGCTGCCGCTTGCCCAAATGTGACTCACGGTACAATTCAACAAGCTTGTTAATGATTTCCCGATGGAGTTTTTTGGAAATAACCTCAGGTGTGATTGATACCTATATATATCATTAAGTGAAATTGTGATTTAACCATAACAAGAATTAGTTGTAGAGAGGCAAATTACAAAACAGCAATGCCAACAGAAACAAAACTGAAACCAATAAACTATTATGCAACACAGTATACAAACTCAAAAAGAGCAGGCAAAATATTTCATAAACTATCTTGGTTCATAAAAACTTCTATTATTTGCATCTACATTATACATGGACAAAAATAGCAATTAAAAAAAAAAAAAAAACTAAGCAAGCAATCAAAACTCAAGATTTTAACATTAATATGTTAACCCATAAGACAAGGATATGAAATTGATAAACAATATAAACACATGTATATGTTGTACTTGTATAAAACGGAGGTTTGAGGCATTTCAAAAAATGAAAAAATACAAAAGAAATTTCAAATAGCAATATTCTCAGAGGTAATAAATGCATAAGACTAGCTTATACACACCCAAATACATACCCAAAAAAAAAAAAATCAGATTTACATAAATACATAAACATACACACATTGTACATGATACAATATATACATTACATTCAAATATTCAAATATATAAAATACAGAAATAAATAAAGATGTCATATACATAAAACGAGAGAGAGAGAGAGAGAGAGAGACTTACGTCGTAGTGATGTAGATCTCTCTCAGCGACTTGAACCATAAAGTGATTCGCTCTAACAACGCATTTTTGGCCGGCTGTACCGAACCCAGGACGCGCCGGAAGCCGAACCGCCTTCGACGACGCAGGAGGTGGCTGCACTGCTTCCTTCACAGACTGCGGCGGAGGCGGCGTTTGAACCACCGGAGGAAGCGTAAGCTGAGCCGGAGCCGGAGATTGAAGAGTCAGTTTCAGTTGCATGTCGCGGCTCAAAGAAGCCGAAGATGAAGCCAATGGTGGAGTCGGAGAGGAAAGAGCTGGAAACTGAGATGATGCCGGTGGTGGTATGTGGTGGTTACCACCGCGGCCACCAGAAGATGATGCCGGCGACGGTGAGGGACGGTCATGGCGAGGTTGGCCTCTTCCACCACGGCCACGTCCACGGCCACGTCCTGACATTGTTCTTCAGTTTTCAAACTGATGAGAGAGAGAGAGAGAAGTGGCGTGTGTGAGAATCAAAACAGTGATAGTGTGATTAGTGTGATAGTGATGGGTACATTTATACGGAGAGAGAGAGAGGCGTGGGTATGTTGGGAAGTTGAAGAGAGAGGAGATATGGGAAGTTGAAGAGAGAGAGAAGATTGAGAGAAGAAAAAAAAAAAAAAAAGAGATTTTGGTATCGTTTGGGATGTGATTGTTTTTAATTTTTTTTTATTAAATTAGTTATAAAATGATAAAATAAATTAAAATTTAATAAAATAAAATATTATATTTAAATTATAATTATTTTATTTTTAAATAATGATTGAGACTCTTTTTATGAGACTCTTACAACCTTTTTAGATCTTTACTATTGATGGCATGGACTTCATAAATACATAAATAAATCTCACACATACATCAATGATTAAGATTCAAACAAGTTGTGGTGTCTCAAAAAAAGAGAGTTCCAAACATTTTTCTTTATTTTTTGTCATAAACTTTAAAAGTCAATACAAATGAATTTTTTTAATTTGAGTTAAAATAGTTTAAAAAATCAATTTAATTTTCCAAATGAAGTGTTTGGTTATTTTAGAAGTATGGTCACATGATAAAAAATGTGAGATATTATAATTTTATATTAAATAATTAAAAAATATGAAGAAACATGATAAATAATAATTGATAAAAACAAATAAAACGATCATATTCTACCTTTTGTAATAATTTACCGAGAAAAAGAAGGTGAAGTAGTGGGGGAAGTGAAAAAAGGAGTCACTGACCAGCGAAAGGCCCCTCTATAGGGATATTTTGAGAAAATAGTTAAAAATTAAATTTTTTTTTTTAAATATGAAAGGTGATATGATTCAAAATATGTTAAAAGTTAAAAAATAACTAATCTATGGTTAAAAGCTTGGATCCACCTACATAAAAAAATTTTATTTTATTTTGATTTGTGTTTACAAATTTATTTATAAATTCTATTTAGGGCACTTATGGTCAATACATTTATAAAATAATGTTGTGTTTTATCTAATTCTATACCTTTAAATTTATATTTCAATAGATTCTTATTTTCATTTTAAAAGTATTTTGTGCTGTTTTGCTGACTTGCCAAAAAAAGTTGTGTTTTGCCGCTCTTTTCAAAAAAGTCAAAATGACTTTTTACCATTAAAACCATTTGGAGGGGAAAAAAAAACTACAGGTAAAATTACAACTATACTTTTTATGGATCAAAATGGCCCACATATAGGTGAAATTGTAAATTTATTAATTGGATTAGGATATTTTGGTCATTTAATTGTGATGTGACAACATAAATAAATATTAATCAAAAAAAGCCAAAAATAGTTTTTTACCAACTTCTCAAATCATTTTCTAAAAAAATCAAAAAATTTGATAAAAAGCCAAAAACTAGTCTTTTACCATCTTCCCAAAACACTTTTATATGTGGATTATTTTATTTTTATAAACTTTTATAACATATATTATATATATATTATATATATATATATATATATCTAATATGGGAATAAGGTTTTTAAATTTGTCCTATGTGGCAAAAAATTGTCATAGAGATACATTTATAACCAACGGTTCAGATCAATCTTAATCAAAATCTAAGGGCCAAAATCAAAATCTAGCATTGTCTGTCTCTTTGGATTCCTCCTAATCAGTACCAAACACACCTCCCTATCTCTGTCTCACAGTCGTCCTCCTCTCTCTCTCTCTTCTCTCTGGTTTTCAAATTTTAATCTCTTCTCTTTGGTTTTCTCTCTCTCTCTCTCTCTCTCTTCTACCCACTCTCCGTTCTTGGTTTTACCTATGGCAACTTGGTTGAGATTTGAGTGCACTGTTTGATCAAATGCAAGGTAGCGCAACCAGCGAGAAAGAGATCGGTATCACTCATGAGATTCGAGTGCACTATTTGATCAAATGCAAGGTAGATCTGTGTTTCTCAGTATCTAGGGTTTCTCGGTTCAAATTTTTTTTATGTGTGTCTCTTTGTATGCATTCACTATGTCCTGAAAATGATAAATGATTAGGTCTCTGAAATATTTTTGTATGATTGGGTCTCTTTGTATGCCTCAAAATTTTTATGATTGGGTCTCTTTGTATGATTGGGTCTCAAAATTAATAAATGATTGGGTCTCTTTGTTTGCCTCAAAATTTTTATGTGATTTGTTTCTCATTTGAGTTTGATTGTGTTTCTCATTTATATTGCCTCAATTAAAATCTGTCTCTTTACCCCTCTATATTTTGTGTGTGTCTTCATGCATACACCATGTTCGGTAAAATGCCTCAATTAAAATAGTGAGTGAATTTATAAAATGTCCACTGAATAGATAAAATGTATTATGTTTTTCCTTCTAATGTCCGCTGATCTGAGCCATGGTTGATTGCTAAATCCTTCTCCCTTTCACTCAATTAAAATAGTGAGCGAATTTATAACATTACACGCTAATACTCACATTACACACTAAAATGTCCCAAGATTAAAATGCCTCTCTTTTTAATGCTAGCTGCTTATATATTTCTACATTTTTGTTGTTAAAATAGTGAGTGAATTTATTATAACAGGCCAAGGAAGGTTTAGCAAAAATAGAGGTACATTCAAATTGGTGATACAAACAATGGGAGTTGGATGTCATTTTTAATCTTTAATGGAGTTTGCTTACTTATATTTTCTAATCTTTAGAATGACATAGGCCTAAGATTGAGGCATTTTACTTGGGATTAATCTTCTCCTGTCCAATCTTGGGATTAATCTAGACAAGGATGGCAAGTACAGGAAAACAAGTGTTTTCATTTTTAATCGCAAGTGGCAAACAAGTGTTTTCATTTGTTGATTGTTGGGAGTACGTGTTGAGAATTTAAACCAAAAAGAAAATGTGCATACTGAGGATTGAAAAAAGAAAAGAAAAAGGAAGATAAACATAGATAAATCTCTTCTTCTTTTTTTTTTTTTTTGGGTGAACACACAGACTAATCTTAGTAACAAAATGCCTTTCTTAAGACAATATACGTTGGTAAATTTTGAGTTACTTTGGAAATAACTTTGTGCTAAGTTTTGGAATCCCCCATTGTCAAAATAAAAATTGATGTCTAATTGTCTTTTAAATTGGTTATAGGTTCTTTTTTAAGAGAAAACTAAAGTTGTAGGTTCTTTTTTCCTCTCTATTTATGTTTTCTCTTTTTTAAACTCTTGGAATATGAGGACAACAAAATCGTGGTGTAGAGTTTTTGTTGTCCCAATGTTCTTCTTACCTGGTTTAGTTAGTAAAGGAAAACAAGTGTTTTCATTTTTTGTCAAGTACATAATAAAGGTCGTAAAACTAGACAAGGAAATATGTGAAGAAAGTGAGTTGGACTGTGTGTGATGGCAAGTGGTGTTAGACAGTTCAAAAGTTTATTACATACTATGTGACATTGATTTGAAAATACTGAACATTAGACATTCTTGCTTTAATCCATCTAATCTAACTTTATTATTATTTTTCAAATTTAATTTTTATTTTTTTTAATTTCAGGTATCGATATTAGAATGGCTATTGAATGAGTTTCAAATCCTTTTAACTTTGGCTAATTTTTAGGGCAACAATTTCATTTTTTAAATTGTCTTAGTTAATGTAATTGATGGTTTCTTACAAAAGTACAAAATAAAGAAGAAATAATCTTGGAATTAATCTTCTCCTGTCCAATTTTATTACGGGTATACACTATCATCCCAACATTAATCTTGGGAATCTTGGGACAAAATGTTTGGAGATATTGGGATTAATCTTGGGATTAATCCCAACATCAATTTTATAGCAACTGTCATCCCAACATTAATCTCAAAATACTGTCATTGGGGTTTGAAGTAATATTTTCATGTCATAGAGAAGAAATGTTTATAAATTTTTCTTTCTTCTTCACAATGTTTTATTGATTTTGCAATGTTTGTTTTAATGATAGAAGAGTTTTCTTTTTCAATGCTCTATTGTTTGATTGTTTTACTTGTTTTAATGATAGAGGTTTATTTATTTTCTATTTTTTTAATTAAGGTGTGAATTGTTTTACTTGTTTTAAAATATTATATAAATTTTTCTTTCCTTTCATTTGCCTGAGATTAAAGATTTAAAACTTCCACTACCTCTTTCTCTCTCTCTCTCTGATGCTTTTAATTTTATTTTTCGAGTTGTAGGCCCCCATTTGGGTACTCTCTCTCTCTCTCTCTCATGCTTTTGTGTTTTTGTGGGTATGTTATGATTTGGTAAATAATTTCATCAATATTTTAATAATGTCTTCATCAATTGATGAGCGGTTCTCTTTTTCCCTTAAAATGAGCTGTTTTTTCACTACATAGCCGTGGTATGTCAACCTCTTAAGCAATTTCGGTGTTCAAACAGTGCACAATATCAATATCAATATTGTGGCCTAATTTTTACTTCTTTTTTTTTTTTGTGGAATCCAAATTTTGTTTTTTGTTGTGGCAGTGCGTTGGTTGCTTCCCATGAGCAAACCAAATGGATCCAAAAGGGTTGGTTCATATTTTGCTTATGGGAGGATTGAATAGTTGAAGCTATTTGAATATTTTATTTTTTTTGTTTTTGTTTTTTGCAGCTGCTGTCCATAGCATTTCAATGCACTATGTTAACCCATAAAAGGTATCCTAAGTCTTTAATAGGATGCTTGGCTTCCATTGGGAATAAAATTGTTCAATCTATTTTTAGTTTACGAATTTCTTCTTAAATTTAATATTGTCATTTCTAAGTTACTGAAAATGATAAATGATAAAATCTCTGAAATATTTTTCTAAAATGGGTCTCCAGAATGCCTCAAAATTTTTATTTGGGTTTTCGTTGGGTGTCTAAATTTTATGTGATTTGTTTCTCATTTGGGTTTGATTGTGTTTCTCATTTATATTATGTGATTTGTTTCTCATTTATATTGCCTCAATTAAAATTTGTCTCTTTACCGTTCTATACTTTGTGTGTGTCTTCATGCATACACCATGTTCGGTAAAATGCCTCACTGAAAATAGTTTAATTTTTAATGCTAGCTGCTTATATAATTCTACTTTTTTGTTGTTAAAATAGTGAGTGAATTTAAATTGGTGATAAGGTTTACCAAAAATAGAGGTATATTCAAATTGGTGATACAAATAGTGGGAGTTAGATGTTATTTTTAATAATAAACAGTGGCAAATTTTGGACAAGGGATGATGAAGCTTGCTTACTTATATTTTCTAATCTTTGGAATGACATAGGCCTGAGATTGAAACTTTCTAATCTTATATTTACTTATTAAGATCATTTGAAACTTTCATTTGCCTGAGATAAAAATTTAAAACTTCCACTGCCTCTTTCTCTCTCTCTCTCTCTGATGCTTTTAATTTTATTTTTCGAGTTGTAGGCCCCCAAAGTTCATCAAGGACCAAGGTTGAGAGCTGCAAGTTTTCTCTTTTCCAACTACTCTCTTCCAGTAAGTCTTTCCTTTATTCCCATTCTTAGTATTGTTAAATTAAGTTCCATTTGGATACTCTCTCTCTCTCTCTCTCTCTCATGCTTTTGTGTTTTTGTGGGTATGCTATGCTTTCTTTCATGTCTTGGGTTCTGTCAATTGATTTGGTAAACAATTTCATCAATATTTTAACAATGCCTTCACCAATTGATGAGCAGTTCTCTTTTTCCCTTACAATGAGTTGTTTCTTCACTACATAGCCGTGGTGTGTCAACCTCTTAAGCAATTTCGGTGTCCAAATAGTGCACAATATCAATATCAATATTGTGGCCTAATTTTTACTTCTTTTTTTTTTTAATTACAAATTTTGTTTTTTGTTGTGGCAGTGCGTTGGCTGCTTCCCATGAGCAAACCAAATTGATCCAAAAGGGTTGGTTCATATTTTGCTTATGGGAGGATTTGAATAGTTGGAGCTATTTGAATTTTTTTTTTTTTTTTTTTTTTTTTTTTTTGCAGCGGCTGTCCATAGCACTTCAATGCACCATGTTAACCCATTAAAAGTATCCTAATTCTTTAATAGGATGCTTGGCTTTCATTGGGAATAAAATTGTTCAATTTGTTTTTAGTTTACAATTTTTTTTTTAAATTTAACATTGTCATTTCTGAGTTACTGAAAATGATAAATGATAAAAACATATATACTCATTTCTTATTGCAGAACATTTGTTATGTCATATGGTTGCTTGGTTTAATTATTAGTTCCTTATTATTTTTCATATGTCATTTTAGCTACTATTTAGCAGGTTTGTTTATGTAGTGTTGATTGAATTTTTTTTCTTCAATTTCTTTATGGATAACTGAAAGAGAAGTGCAGAGAAGTTGGGCACAATTGTTTGTGTTTCTGTATGGTTTTGATTTCATACGATTGCGATTTGCGATTTGATTCAGTGAGTAATCAATACGAACAGGTTGTATAAATCGCAAATAGCCATGAATCGTACGTGAATCGGTGAACCAAATCGGTGAATCGTGAAGTGAATCGATTCGATTCGCTAAAATCGATGTTTGACTTTCCTTTTTAGTTTTTTATTGTTGGAAAATGGTTCACACAACCTGTTTAAGGTCTTTAGGATTACTATATGCCATCTTTTGACTTTCTCCCTCCCTCTTTTGTTAGTTTTTCATATCTCTTTATCCCCTTAACATTATATCCATAAGTCAATGGAGTTTTGTTAGTTTTATTTATAAATTTATTTATTTTTGTTGTCGTTGTTGTTATATATAAAATTTAGATGAATCTTCTTTTTGAATTTTGCAAACCCTTTAGCTCCTTCATCTGTGTTGAACACACACACCTTTTATTGTTGTAGTTTTCTGTCTTTTATTTTTTTACTTTTTATTTTATCAGGGAATTAGTTGTAGAGAAATTATCAATTCATTTAAAGCTGATGTTTTTATTCTTAATGCTTTGTACATCTGACAGAGGCATCAGAATTTGGTGAGGAGAATAGTTCTAAAGGCTCCATCAATAAAGGTAATCAAGATTCCATCCCTTTTTTTGCTTCTATTTTTTATTTTTTGTTCATTCATGATGTTATAAGCTGATGATTTAATCATTTACTCGATTTCCATAGTTCAAAGACCAACTTCCTCATGTCACTTGGAATAAATTACAACATATTTCTTGTTATTTTAATTAAATTTATTGTTATTCATTCCATTCTAAGGATTTCAGTATAGTTTGCAATAGTTGAAGTTCAAAATAATTAGTTTTACCACTATAATTTCTGCTACTACAATGTTCACCAAATGCTTGATAAATTGTTTCTCTATTTGATGTGTTTGATGTGTTTATTAATTCACAGGGAATGGAAGGTGAGGGAGAGATTAATCAAATGATCAAACTTTTGGTTGAGGAAAAAGTTCCCCTTTGCTAAACTTTTGACTGGGGTGAGGAAAAAGTTTCCCTTTGCTTGACTGGGTTGAGTTTATGAATTTATCTATTTTTTGGATAATGTTCTCTTTGCTAATTGTTTTTATTATTATTTATTGTTTTTGGGAGTTTTTTTGTTTTTTGTTTGCATTATGTCTAAATAGGTTGAATGCTCTTAATTGGATCTCAGTTGTGAGTTTATGAAATCTTTCTTTTAAGATTGTGGTTTGAAGATTTTTGAAACGGATACTCCTTGCATTGTAGTGCCAAAGATATCCAAAAGGTTAGCAAAGAAAGAGCGGGTGCATAAAATATTTGCTAGATTAAAAAATAGAGAGGGTGTGTGGGTGTGGGATGAGGGAGAGTAGAGATATAGGGAGGCAAAAAGTGAAGATAAATGAATAAAATGGTGTGAGACAAATTGCATCTTGAAAATTTATCTACCTATGTGCTGAGTTCTATGTCTCTAAAAGATTGACATTCTCAATTTTAAGAATTAAATATATTTGCTTAATCATTAGTGCTTGATGATGAAAGGAGGCATTTATAAACATTAGTTCTTGATAATGTGTTTAAGAGCTAAAATCTAATAATGTGTCTAGAACTTTCAATTAGTGCTTGATGTTTTGAGATTGGTGTAATCCATAGACATATATGCTTGATTGGAGGGCTAGCTGATTGATCAAAGGGAGGTGGTTTTGTTGATTAAGGTTTAGTTTCTTCTATTTATTTATTTATTTTTTTGTTGATTTTTACTTTCTATTTTTCTCTTTCTTTGTAATTAGCAAGAGAGAAGTGTGATATAAAGAGTCTGAAACTTAAGCTTAGGAAAGTGAAATGAGTGTTGTAACTAACTAATACTACTGAGACTTGAGTGTAATATGTTCATGACTTTGCTAATCATACATTTTATTTAACTAATTGATACATTTTTCTTGCTATATTTTGGGTTTTGATACACTTTAATTTTGCACAATGGGGGTGAGTAGCAATGCACGATTTTTCTTTCCATGCCTTTCCTTTTTAGACATTACCTATCAATAGTTGACATGAGAGATGGTTTGTTAATATTGCAATCACTAAGATTATATTCTTTTTAAATTTTAGCTGAAGTTCAAATGTCACCAACCTCTTCAATTAGAACAAGAAAGATTGATAGATTGGGTAAGTATAGCAGTGATGGTATAAGAAAGGAACAATTTTTCTCTGAAATTATTTTATGAATAAATTTTTCATGTACTACATAAAAGTTGGACAGGGGAAGATTAATCCCAACATTATTTCCACCGTGCCTTTAGACACGGGCATACACTAGTATATATATAAAGCACAAAGGTTTTTGAAAATGTGTGAAAATATATGAGCAATGGCTAAGATATTTCCTAAGACCATCTCCAACCGTTCACCAAATCTATCATCAAATTCAAATTTGGTGAAAAACATGTACTCTTTGAGCTCCAACAGTTTCACCAAAACGGTATCAAATTCAGAAAATATCAAACGTTTTACCAAACTGAGGATCTCAACACCTTTCACCAGATTACTGTGCAGGACCGTTGCATCGGACATCCGACCGGTCATCCACCTGGTCATCCACTTATTTGAAAAATTCCATTTGAATATAACCATTTTGCCAAATCCTCAAAGACTGTATCAAAATCAATTTGAATACAAATTTGCAGAGGAAGAAATAATGAAAGCTCTACAACTTCCCATCATAGATCTCACTTCTGTTGATCGAATCTCCACCGCCAATTCCATCCGTCAGGTGTCCTCTTCTTTCTCTTCACACCTTATCACTGCATATATATATACAAATCAGTAATGGAATATTTGCCCTATATGTCAGCTTTATTTTATCGTCAATGTAATATTTCCCCTATATATCATCTTATTCTTCCTCTTCATTCTCTCTAATATATATATATATATATGTATCCAAAGAGCTATTACAAATATTTGTTCTTCTTGCTCTATAAATTGTTCCCTGTAAATTCATTATCTTGTGATTATCACAAGTACCTATCACAATCAAATTTGTATATCAAAATTATCATACTTGCAACACTAATCATGCAATATATTTTATGTTTTGGAACAACAAGAAATGGCAAATAAATGGCAAAGGAATTGAGCGACACTGAAATGGAGGGGGGAAATTTTTTTCATGAAATGCTCTTGCCAGACATTTGGCCGATCGTCCTTCCGGACATCTGGTGTTTTGATGACAGCCCGTTGGAGTGGCTGATATCAGATCAAGGAAATCGTCATTTTTTTACTCAAATTTGATGAAAAAAATAGTGAATCGTTAGAGATGCTCTAATCAACATCTAACGGTTCAAAGTATACCAAACATGCTTTTCGTTCCTGACCAAGTGTACCAAACGCTCCTCTTCTTCTGTCTTTCAAATGTCTGCCTCCCACCTACCCCGTCTCCCTCTTTGTTCTTTTTGATTTCAAATTTTAAACTCTTTATCTACCCATTTCACTCTCAGCTTTTGCTTCCGCATTTATCTCTTTGGCTTCATCAGAGCTTACTCCAACCGTCGTTCAAAATCACTTCGCCTTGCAGCTCAATTCGCTCCGGTAACTCGGTTCGCTCCGATCATCGTTCACTCCAACAGCTCGTGTTGCAAAATCAGAGCTCACTCCAACCACTCCTGTAAGCTTATTACAATATGAGTTTGGTGTGATTTTAGTTTTATGATCTGGGTTTGATGTCTTTGTTGGGGTATTTTTTAGGTTGTTCTTTTGGGACTCCTTTTAGTTTGGCCTTCATTTTGATTTGTGATTTTTGTTTTTCTAAACCTTAAATCAAAATACCTATAATATATTGGAATCATGTTGTTGTGTAATTTATACATATCTATTGGTCTAATTTGAGTTAGAATTTGGTTGAATTGACTCAAATGTTTTAAAATGGCTGACTTGGAAACACTCACAAGTCTACTATGGAATGAGCAGTAACTGTTGTTCTGTGTACTGTGGTTGACACTCTAGTTCTCTCTTTCATTCATTCATGTAATATCTGCATTTGTATTCATTTAGTGGTAATTTCTGCTATGGAGTTTTTTAGGTATTCTAGGTAATTCTCAATCATTTTGAGTTAGGTATTTTTTGGGTATTATTTTTAGGTATTTGAATTGCTCTAAAACACATAACTTTGTAAGATTTGGTTTAGTGATATGTGTTTGTGTTTGTGTTTTTCTACATGTTCAAGAAACTGATATGGGTTTATGTTTCCGTGATATGGGTTTCTATATTTTTAGGTATTTGGATTACTCTAAAATACACAAGTTTGTAAGATTTGGTTTCCTGTTTATTTATTTATTTATTTATTTATTTTTGGCTAGGCAAAAGAATAATTTCTCCTAGGTGATATTTTCATAAATTTAGTTTTTTTTTTCTTTCCTTTTAAACAAAGCCCAAAGTAATTGTTGCTATCAAGCTGTTACTTTCTTTGGTTGCTTTCTTTGTACCACTTTTTTTTTTTTTTTAATCACATAAACTCCATACATAACTAATAAACCCCATACTCCTGGAGGAGAACATGGCGCAGAAACTCAATATGTTCTGTGATCCTTTGGCCCAACAAGAAACTGAGAAATCATTATAAGATGTTCTTCGTGAAAAGTACCCAACCTCCCCGTTATTATTAATACATTTTTTCTCTTCAATTCAAATCTTTGTACCCACTGTTTGCTTTTGAGGCAAACAAATTGAAGCAACTTTCAGCTTAATGTCATTTTGGTTCAAAGATCCAAACAATAAATTAGTTGATGGTATCTTCTTTTTGTAACTTTGGTTTTTAGTTTTATTTTGTGGAGAAATTGTGTTACAAACGAGTGAACTCAGATCAAACCCATCAGAGCATTTTTTTAGTTTTATTAGAAAGCTGCAAAAACCAACCCAACAAATTTTAGATTTTTAAAAACTTCCCTCCAACATTTTTGGAAGGTAATAATTCCATCAAACACATTGAAAGCTTTTTGGGCAATGGTTGTTTTTTCATTATTAATCAAGAAAGCTTTTTGGGAAATGGTAACAAAGAGGTAGAAAAATAATTCAAGAGGAAGGAGAATATCGAGATTTGGGAAAGAGTTTCCTGGGTTTGATTGGTGTGATCTAAGTTTGATCTTTCTACATTGATCCCAAAATGGGTTTGATCTGAGTTTGATCGTTCTATATTTTTAGTTTTATCATTTGGGTTTAAAATGGGTTTATTGTACAAAAAGTCACCGATTTTTTTGGTTCTATCATTTGGGTTTGATCTTTTTAGATTGATACATTGATCCCAAAATGGGTTTTAAATGGGTTTATTGTATAAAAAGTGATATGATCTGGGGCTTTCTATTGGGTTTATTGAGGCAATTGAATTTGGGGGCTTATTTTTATTTCTTATTTTTTGTAACTCTGATAATAGAAACTTGTAGACGTGCACGAACGTCCCAGGCTTCGCGCGCGAAATGGGCGCGAAATTCGTTTTGTTCATTAGGCTGACTACAGTTCGGACTCAAATGTCACGGTTCTGAATCTAATCTCACAATGTGCGATGTGAGACCGATAAATCACCAAAGAGTCCAAATCCGGCAAATCGTTTTGGAAAACTGATTTTTATAAAGAAGTGTCAAACATGGACTGCTTTGTCAGATACAGAGTCGCCACCTAAATATTTTATTTTGGGGAAATTTAGGAAACCCTGACTCGTGCCTAAGGCCACGTGTCCGTCATCACCAAAGTTGCCTCGGTTCGGGAACTTGGGTATGTTGGGGAAGGTCATCTATGAGCACCCCCGCTCACCCGATCAAAGATCGGCCTGTACTAAACATGATATCTTGGTTTTGAAAACACATGCGTTCTTATTCCGGTTAATTAGCTAGAATTACTATGTGATGCGCACAACACACAAGTATAGACTAGATTGCCTAATTTGGAACAAAGCATCGCATATCTGTTTGTTTTGGTAATGGTTTGAAGTTTGCTACTCGCAAGTAGGCTAAAACACGGATTTCAATGAATTGTTCCAATTCAAGTAATCCAACA
The DNA here is from genome assembly GCF_055761805.1 of Camellia sinensis. NCBI lineage: Eukaryota > Viridiplantae > Streptophyta > Magnoliopsida > Ericales > Theaceae > Camellia > Camellia sinensis. The sequence goes on from NC_138975.1 coordinate 140,849,602, forward strand.
TTCACCCACAGGCATTCAGGCAATTATATCACATAAGCAAATAACCTCATGGCAAGCATGGTGTCATGGCAACACTTACATACATGCAAGATGCTAAAACATAAACACTTACAGTGTACTCCAAGCCAAAATAAAGAACTAGTTAGTAATTAATGCATGATCCTAGTTCATGTTAAGATAGCTAATGCAACACATGCAAAATGTAACTAGAAATAGGCTCGGCTATTCTAGAATGGCATATGAAATGCAACTTGATACATGTATTTAAATAGGCATCGAAATACGATGCAGTTAGTATGATACGCCGAGCCCGGTGCATGCAATACAGATGAATGATGCATGCATGCAAGCATATGGTATGCTAAATGAAAGATACCCTAAAACTAACCATCATAAGCGGTTAAGTAAAATGGAGAAAGAAATGGAGGTTGGAAGACGTGCATCACACACACGCACGCTTATTACAACACTTGTGCCCTCTCGACGGAGGGACCGAATAAGAAGCTAACTAGCTAATCTAAGCTAATTAAACTAATTATTACACAACAAATTAATTAACTAATCCTAGTTAACTAATTATTACAAAACGAATTGAATAGCTAACGCATTAACAATTAAGGGTACAAACCAAAGCATAAGCAAGCTATCTAAGCATGGCAGCTAAGGAAAGCAATAAATCAGGAGCCCCAGAGGGAGAGGAATGCATGCAAGCCCGGTCGCCTCGTTCGGAAATCCAATGCGATGTCCCGATTTGCCTCTGTTTTCATTTGTTCTCAGAAACTTGCACCAAGCTCCAGAAGGATGAAACTCCACCTTGGGAATCCAATGGGAGGGTGGCCGACCACTTTTGGTCTATAGAAACACTTGCCGACCACTTTTGGTTGTTGAAAAACTAGAAAAGTGGTCGGCCAGCTACTTTTTCTGGCTGGCCAGCCAGTTGTTGCTGCTGAATCCCAGTTTTCTGCAACAGAGAGCAAGAAAGGGCATGGCAATGTATTTGCAAGATATGTGTGCACAACCACCCTCCCTATCATGTCATGAACTCAAGAGAGTGTAGGTTCTCGACCCTCGGGCCACCAATTGCGCATTGCAATGCATGATGGCCGAGAGGCGAAGTTGCACAATTCAATATGGAAATGAATGCACAAGTAAACACATAAGGCCTAGAACTCTCTCATGTATGATCAAGAGCATCAGCGACCGAAAATTAAGGCACGTTTCATCACTTGAAGTATGAAACGTCCCTCGTTTCCCGTGTTTGGACTAACACCTATTCCAAACACAATGCAACACATAACATGGCATGCTCAATGCAATGTAATGCAACCTTAGCATGCAAACATGCAACTACATGGCATACTCAATGCAACTAGCAACCTAGCATACACAATGCAAGGAATAACATGGCATGCACAATGCTAAATGCTAAGAACTAGATGGCATACTCAATGCAAGGCAATCATGAGGGTTTTTAACACAATGTGATGCATGCATGCACAATGCAATGCAACAAGGGCAACAATATGCAATACACCAAACATGCAACAACATGCAAACCACATACTCAATGGACTTAAACCGAAATGGGCAGACCTCAGCCATGCCAAAACAGTGGCCATAGTACTAAAATGAAGGCACCGAAAACACATACAAGCATGCATGCCAATTGGCTCACCAACTAAGGCACTAAGGTGCAACTCTCAAGAGCACTAAAAGAGTGAAAAGCATGGAAGTGTAACAATACTAAATGCACTGAAATGAGGTAAGAAATGATGCCAAATCATTCAAACAACACAGGTATGGCATGCTAGGGTCCTTAAAGCATGAAGCTAGTAAAGAGGACTACAAAGGAGGCATGCAATACATGGCACAAATGCATGAACTTAGCATGGATAGAGCTCAAGTAGGTCAAAATAAGGACCTAAACATGCTGAGATGAGGGCTTAAAGGCCTAGGCATGCAAGCATACAAGCTAGGCTACAATTAAGGCAACAAAGCACAATACTCAAAGGCATTCAAAGCATGAATAAAGTAGGAACATGGCAATGAATTAAGTGATGCCAAATCATGTACACAACACAAATGAAGCATCCAATGGTGCTCAAAGCTTGAAGCAAGCAAGAGCACTTGTACTATAACTATACAAAACATGAAGCATATGGCTAAGGCAACCCAAAAAAGTCTTAGAACATGTTAGAATGAGTCTAAAACATGCATGAAAGGAAGCCAAAATGTGCTAGCATGAAGGGCATAAGAAATGGTGAATGCAAGGCAAATAAGGTGGATTACACTACACCTATTAAGACCAAGCATGGTATGACTTAAGCAACAAAAATCAGAGTTATATCATGGCATAATAACCCCAAATAACCACTGAAATGATGGCTCGCAAGCTAAGGCATGAAGGCATACGCAATGTTTCATGTTAAGGCATAAAGGGGGAAACCCTCCAACGCATTGAATGAGTGACAAATATGAATGTATGGCCATGAAACATGGACTGAAATCACATAATAAATGATGTCAAATCATTGAAATAGTCCAAGTAATGCATGCTAGAGGACTCAACACACAAAGCTAACAAGCTAGGTTGAACCAAGGCTATACAAAGCAAGTCATGCATGACCAAAACAACTAAAATTAGACCTTAAACATGGTAAAACACGAACAAAATCTTCTTTAAGCTAAGCCAAAAGCATGCTAGGCTATTTCATGGCATTACACTACAAGTATATGGAGCATGCAAGGGGCCAACAAACCCACTCAAAACAGAGTCATGACATGGTAAAACATCACCAAAAACATGCTGAAATGGAAAGAAAACAAGCTAGAATGTCATGCTATTTCATGAAGCACATAAAGCTAGTTTGTGTGATTTACACTACGAGTGTATTAACCATGCATGGAGTGACCAAAGAAAGCAAAAATAGTGTTATGCCTTAGCAAAACAAACACAAATACATGCTAAGAATAAGCTAACACAAGCTTAACAAAGGTGCTCAAACATGAGGCATATGAAGCTAGTAAACAAGACACAAAGGAGAGGGGATGACCCTTTCCTATTTAGGACACCAAGACCACCTTTCCACCACTGAAAATCCTCTGGATTTTAGTGGTACAAAGGTCATGCAAAGGGTTCAACAAGAGCCTAAAGGGATGGCTCAAAATAAGGCCTAACAATGCCTAAGAGGGGGTAAACCACCCCAAACGAAAAAGTGACCTAAAACAACTATTTTAAGCACTTAAAAATGAAACTTTTCTCAGTTATAAGTTAAGCTCAAAACAGCATGCAAATAGGCTTAAAAGCTTAAGCAAAAAAGGGAGATTTAAAGGTCAAATGCTCACCTTTGAAGACCACCTTTATAACTGCAACTCCAGCAGCCTCTTTAAGCTTAAACTAGTCTAAGAACACCAAAAACAATCTCTTAGCCCCTCAGCAACCCAAGCAAGGTGTTTGAGTGTGTGTTTGTGTGTTAAACTAAGACAAATCTACACTTTTGATGCACAAAAATGGAGAAGCAAGGCAATATAGAGACAAAGCTATATCTATCCTTCTAATGGCAATTTTCTGAACCTAGAGGAGGGAGGGGGAGCTTCCCTCTTATAGAAGAGGAAAGCCAAAGCTTCTAGGAGAAGCTAAGCAACAAGCCATTCCCTTCATACACATGTATGGAGGATGGCTCTAATGTCCTCCAGTTGTGCCAGCTGGAGGAAAATATCTCCAAAAATGTGCCAAAAAGCAGCCGACTAGTCGGCCTGCTACTTAAAGTGGTCGGCCGACCACTTCAAGTGGTCCATAGAGACAAAAACTAGTCGGCCATAGGTGGGAGAAGTCCAGGGCATGAAAACAATGCAGTGGTGTGGTGGCCGACCAGAAAAGATGCCCCAAAGACCAAGAAAGCCAGTTGTCCGACCAGAAAACTGGCTGGCAAAGGAAGAAGCGGTCAGCCAGGAGAAATACTGGTCTCCCACCCTTGTACCACCTTCCAAACAAGGAAAATAAGGTTTGTACCAAAAACAAACCAAAGCGGATGCAAGACGAGAGATTGGGAGGCAAAGCACGCGGCCGAAAGCCTCGAAAACTAGTCTACGAGCACCAAAAGTGGTATGCAACCACAAAAGTGGTCTCCTGGACCATAGTGTTCCTCTAGGCAGAGGCAACAAGGTATGGTTCAAAAACCACGCCAAACGAAGAACATTAAGCGGTCCCAAGCCAAGGCGCGCGGCCAACGGTTCCAAAAACTAGAAACTAGTCTCCAAACGGGAAAAGCGGTCTACGACCATGAAAAGTGGTCTACGACCACAAAGAGATGGTCTACAAGACCTCTCCCTCCCTCCGGGAAGAGAAACAAATTTTGGTCCTCAGACCGAGCCAAAGCACAAAAGAGTTCAGAGGCCCGAAGGCAAGGCTCTCAGCCAAAACTCCAAAACCTCTAAACGAGCACAACATGCACCATCACCGAGCGCTCAATCGATGACGTCTGAGTCTTAAGGTCAGTCAAAAATGGGGTGTCTACAAAACTGAACCAAATGAATTCTCGCTTCTATTTTCTATTTTTTCTATTTCTGAGAATAGAAAGCTTCAGAGCATTTATTTTTCTTTTTGTTTCACTTAAACATGCAAATGCATAATATATATCATGGCATGGTCTATCTTTATAAACTAAAGGTAAGGACAAAATTATGACTGTAGACACCCCATTTTTAACCGCCCTTAAGACTTGGGGGCCTCAGGTTGATTGTTCGAGGACGAAGGCAAGACGAAGGCTATACTATGCAAAGGTTTGATTTCTTCGGCAAGAAGAGCTTCAAATCATAACCATACACCTCATTTTAGACCAAAACTATTTTGACCAAAATGATTTTTAGACTTAAAACCTTCTCTTTCAAAACATTTTTGAAAAAAAGTTTCTACAATGTTCCGAGGCTCGCATTTCGTTAAATGTTGCGCTTTTCGGTAAACCGAGCAAGGGCAAAGTGGAAATGAATGAAAGATAGGTGAAATCTTTGAAAAAATCTTTAAAACATCTTATTTAGAGGTTTGGAGTTAAAGAAAAGAGGAGAGGAGGGAAGAAAACTAGCTGAGGAGAAGTTAGGCATGAATCCGGTTAGGATCGAAACTGAGCAATCTTCACTAAAAGAGGTATATCTTTTTGCACAGTTAAAATTTTGCTGTTAGTCTACCACCATTGGCAAGAACACTTCCAGGGCTTCAATTTAGGCTCAAGAATGACCTACAAAGGAGTCCAGGAGAAAGAGATATTCCCGTTTAAAGTTGGACCTGGAGAGCTGATTTTTCTGGCCGGCCAGAGGTAGAGGTTGCTAGCCATGGATGGCCTTTGCCGGTCATGTGCCATCCAGGGGTGGATTTTTTCCGGCCACAAATGAACTTTGCCAGCCATCAGTAATGCCTTGCCAGCCATTGGTGCAAAAAGGCAATTTTCTGCAGATATTTGTCCTCCAGCTGTTTCCAGCTGTCCTTTTTGAGATATTTTTTACCTGAGCTCATATTTTTCTATATATAGAGGGCCTTCTCTATTGTTTTAGAGGTTAGAACATTTTAGGAGTGAAATATTTTGGGAGTCTCTCTCTCTACAATTCTCTCTCTCTTGAGCTTTTGTGCTTAGAAGCTTGCATACTTCAAACTTTAACCTATCAACCCTTAACCAAAGTGGTTTATCTTTGGGCTGAGATTGCTTGAAGCTCTCTTGGAACTCCTTAAGTGGGTTTTGGCTTGAATTGTGGCCTAGAATCACTCTTCCCTTCAAGCAGTATAGCCTTTACCCTTTAAGCTTGTTTTTCATATTTATTTTGCCATCTTTTTGTACTGTTTTGGGGCTGGTTGTGAACTGTTAAAACCTCTATTTTTATGGTTTAAAAGTGTTGGTTTGAGGCTATTTTGAGTTAAGGGGTTGTCTACCCTTCTTGCTTCTTTGCTTGTTAAGCTTTTGTGCCATTATTCATCACTTTGAAACCAACTTTTCTTGAACTTGTTACCACTGATTTTTAGAAGTTTTCAAAGGCTAAAAATGTTGTTTTGAGGTCCCAAAAATAAAGAGGTTGGCCACCCCTCTTCATGCTTGCTTACTAGTTCAAAAGCTCTATGTATTAGCTTATTGTCTTAGTTAGTTTTGTCGTCTTTCCAGCATGTCTTTCAATTGATTTTGGGCTATAAAAACTTTGAGTTTTTGGGCTGAAGCTTGGGTTCAAAGGCCATTAAAAGTTGAGGGGTTGATAGCCTTTCTTTGTACCTTATTTTGGAGGCATTTTCCCTTATGTTTCCCACCCTTGCATCATCTTTTTCAAAGCTTTTAAACACTATTTTTCAGAGCTATTTCAGTGGCTAAAAACATGTTTTGAAGTTCAAAATTGGAGGGGTTAGCCTCCCCTCCTTGTGTCTTGCTTACTAGTCTAGCATGCTTCATGTTTTAGCCTATTATTCTAACTTGTGTTAGCTTAATTTTAGAACATTTTAAGCTATATTTTGGACTGTTTTACCTCTGTTTTGGGCTGGTTGTTGCTTTTGAGCCTTGTGTGGCATAGTTGTAGTGTTAATTCTTTCACTAGCTTAATGTTTTAAGGCTTTAACCATCATTCGTGTGGCTTGGTTGCATGTTTTAATGCTTTTCCATGCCTAATTCCAGCACCTAAATATCTACAACCTCCCTCATTTCTTCACTTTTTCATTTGCTTTGAGGGTTGGTTAACCTTCAGGTTGTGTTTAAGCTTGAGATCGAGGTTCGTGCTTAATGGTTTCAATCCTCTTTTGAGGGTTTCTACTAATCAAAGGCATGACCTCTCTCTTGCCTTAAATCATCCCTTGGTTGACACCTTCTCCATTAGAGGACATTCACCCTTGGACTAATCAAGTAAAAAATGAATTGGTAAGCTAAAATGAGTAAACAAGAATTGGACAAGTAAAAAAAGGCAAGATAAGCATCTTTTGTGTTGTGTTGCATTGCATGTGTTCGAATTGGACGTTAATTCGAACACAAGGAAAATGGGACATTTCATACTTAATAGTGATGAAATGTGTCATTTTCCTTGGTCTCCATCACCCTTGATCATGCATGATACGGTGGTGGTCATTTGGTCTTATTTGTGCATTTATTGAAATTGTACAACTTGGATCTTTGGCCATTATGCAATGAAATTGCTTGATTGGTGGTTTTGGATCCAAGTGTGCCACTCCTTTGAGGTTTTGAGTTGATAAGGAGGGATACAGTACAAATAAACCCCTGGAAAAACCTTTATTTTGCTCTGTTTGTGCTCTATTGCAGTATGGTGACTCAGAGTATCAGTGGTCACAGTGCTCCATCCATGGCCGGCAATGCCTCATTTCTGGCCGGCAAGGCATCCTTTTGGCCGGTAGGGGGCCGACTGCAACCTCCTATGGCCGACAGGCCACGGGTGTGATCCTCAGCAGAGATTTGGTAAGTTGGAGCAGAAAGTTTCTGGAGTATGCTCAACCTTGCAAACAGAGCCTCCTAGGAGCAAAACGGAGGACTTTTTAGGGCGAAAACCGAGCGCATGCATCTTCCACTTCCTGAAGCAGAGCAGTAGTAGCATAGTTTGATACTTTGCATGATTAGTTAGTGTGTATTTGTTTTAATTAATTAGTTTACCAGTTGATTAAAGTGTTGTAATAATTAGTAATTAGTCTGCTAGTTATTCAATTGATTTGTAATAATTAGTCTAATTAGTTTAGTTAGCTTAGCTTAGATTAGCTTCATTCAGACCCTCCTTCGCGAGGGCACAATATTGTAATAAGTGTGTGTGTGTGCATGTCTTCCAACCCCGCATCTTTCTCCCTTTTATTTAATCGCTTTTGATGCTTAGATTAGGGATCATATTTCAAATTGGCATATCGCATGCTTGCATCCATTCATTTGTCTTGCATGCACCGAGGCTCGGCGCATCATTCAAACTATATTGCAATTTCAATACTTCTTTGAATACGTGTTTAATTGCATGTTGTTCAAATCGATTCATATGCCATATTAGTAGCCGAGCCTATTAATTGCATTATTGCATGTGTTGCATTAGGCATCTTGTATAGTTAGGATCATGCATTTTTCTAACTAGTTTTTATTTTGGCTTTGAGTACTCAGTAAACTTTTACGCTTTTGCATCCTTGCATGAGTGTGATTGCCATATTGCCATGTTTTGCATGCTTGCCATGAGGCTATGTGCTAACTTGCTAAATTGCATGAATGCCTGTGGATGAAGGCTTGCTGTTTGAATTAGAACGATTCAATGAATGTATGTTTTAAGCTCACTTTATTATGGCAAATCATGTTTTAAGCCCACTATGTTTGGTGGCAAATCTGCATTTCTAAGCCCACTAGCCCACTTAAGGGTGACAAATTCAAACCATTTTCGCAAACAAACATGAGTTGAGTTGTTCCAATTCTTGCAATTTTAATCTATACTTACTTGTGTGCGTCACATAGTAAGGTTAGATTAATAACCGGAACACATAATGTTTATAAAGAACATATCATGATTAGTAGAGGCCGATCTTTGATCGGGCGAGCAGGGGTGCTCATTTCAGGACCTTTCTCTCTCGTACCCAAGTTCTCGAGCCGAGGTAACTTTGGTGATGATGGACACATGGCCTTTGGCACGAGTCAGGGTTTCTTAAATTTTTCAAAAATAAAATATTTAGGTGGTGACTTTGTATCTGGCAAAACAGTCCAATTTTGGCATTATTTGATTTAAAATCGATTTTTCAAAAAGATTTGTCGAATTTGGACTCTTTGGTATTTATCAGCTTCGCATTACACTTATGAGACTAGATTCAAAACCGCAGGAGTTTGAATTATGAGGCCTTCTTTTCAAACCTTTCTCAAAGGCGGAGAGCGGAAAAAGGCGAGTCCACAATGACCTGGGAAACATGCTGATCACATATGACCAAGCGAGGGTTCAAAGAGTTATTGTTTGACTAAAAAGATTCATTTCAGAGAATTGCTCCGTCGACCAAAAACAGAGTGTTGGTCATATTTATGATTTCATGGATTTGTTTTGTTTGTACTCAACGACCATATTGATCCTATTTTCTATGCTAGAGTTTCATATTGTGTTAAATCATTGAGTAAATTAGAAAGTTATTATTTTTTAATTAGTCCACATTATCATCATCACTTTGTTTAATTTTAATTTTAAAATTTAAAAAAAAACTTTCTAATAATTTTCATAAGATTTTTTATTCTTGGAGTCATAAATAATTTTTTTAAAATTTGAATTTAAAATTAAAAAAAATACTTTCTAATAATTTTCATAAGATTTTCTATTTTTGAGTCATAAAATAATTTTAAAAAATTTTCAAAATATTTGTTTGATTTTTATTTTTGTCAAATTAATTCTTATTATTTAAAAATAAATAAAGTATAAAAATGAAATTAAATCATGTGTGTTTCATCCTCTTATTTTGCTTATCTAATTCTATCTCTAATGATGTAGAATTAAAGAGGCTAATTCTTTATAAGTTCTTTAAGAAGAATTTCTTTATATTTTTTTCAATATCTTTATCAAAAAATGGCATAGACTCCACGAATTTTAACATGATATATATAAATTACAACCGCATTTCCCGTCCATCTCTCCTCTCTTCTCTGACCACTTCTCTTCTCTTTCATCATTCCACTACTCTCTCTCTCTCTCTCTTCACTACATACAGGTTGCAACATAAAGAAGTTTCCTAGCAGTTTCCTTGCAGCAGATTTGCCTCTTCGTCACTCCTCACAACCATTTCTGCTCCTTCTCCTTAGCGACCCTTTGTTGACATCTCGATCACAACAACTACAGCAACCCCACACCCTATCTCGACCATTGTACAGCCACCATCTTAGCCTCATGCTTCAATTTTCAAGATCTATTTGGAAAGCTTTGATCAAGATTTTTCTAAATTAATGTTTTTATCAGTCATTAATTTGTGTCTGTGTTGAAAATGTGTTGTGTTTGTTGGTAGTGTTTGCATTGGGTAACCTATTATTATTGTGCAACAATGTTTGTGTTTAGTTTGAATTGGGTGGTCTATGAAAAACCTTTTATTAGTGTGACAATGCGTGTGTTTGTTTTGAATTGGGTAGTCTCTTTTAATTTTCATATTGGTTCTTTTCTGTATTTTACAGGTGCATGAAGACTAGAAGCGAATGGTAATACCGGCTCCCTTTTTACAGGTCTACACTTTTGTAAGTTTAAGTTTTTCTTATCTCTCTAAAGATTTTGTATGTGTTGTTGGTGGGAGTTAAAATATTGCTAGAGATGTGTAAACTAAACGTGCACTTCTTTGATTGATGAGTGTTGAAAGAGTGGCAATCTCGAGTGAGCAACAATTTGTGCATACTTCGTTCAATTTGTTTGAAAGATATGATAATGTTTGAAGGCACATTTCTCTTTCATCTTTATCCTAAATAGCATCCAAGTGGTAAACTCACGTGAATATTATAAAATTTTATGTTCCACAGTTTTCTTAGTAGTTTACATGGATTTTAATGTGTACTATTTGGGCGTTGTTTTTATATATTTTTGAAGGGTGACACTTTTGCCACGTAAATTTTAAATTATCTACTTTTTTCCACGATATGTACTATGAAAATATGTCATGTTCCTAAATACTCCTATCTAGACTTTATATTCCTAAATAATTTTTTGAAATATGTCATGTTCCTAAAGTAATTTTTCTTTTTTAATCTTCTTCCTTATTCATGCTAAATACTCTACCACTGTTGGTTGGATATGAATCTATAGGAATATGTTAGTTTTGATCTCATTTTTTTTGGAAAAATTCACAATTGTTTAAAGTTTGTAATATTTTATTTACCAGTGTGAGCACTTCCAAATTGAGGCATGAGTTATAGTTATAAAGGTAAATTCATGATTTAATTGTTAAGCTTCGTTGGAGGGTTTATTTAATATGATTTGAATTTTTTGGCTAGAGGATCATGTATATTTTTGGATCTCAATTAAAATATTATATTGTCCTTCATCTCTCTTTTATTTTTATTTTGTATTTTTTAACCTTTATAATTAACATTGTTTCTAACTGGTTTGCTTTCTTGATGGGAACTCAAAGCAACATATTCATCCAAAAATGAATATTAAACACAAGGTAAACTTTAATTGTTTTTTGATTTTTTTTCATACTCATTTTAGATATTTGAATTTAATTATTTGTCGGTTTACAATCTTAAAAAATTCTTATCCATTATAACATTGTTTAGTCATGATGTGTAGGCATAAAAATAAATAAGGAAGAATTATAACGTTTTTTTTAAATATTTGGTAGTCATGTAACTTTTCTTTTCTATGAAATACATGTCTCACATTTCTTTTTTGGGTTTCCATTGAACAATACTCTCAATGAGTTAGAAGAGTGTAGGAATAGCCTAAACTCTTGCATTGGGAAAAAATACATAGATTAGTTGGTTGTCTTCCACTATCAACTTGTAACGCACCCAAAATAATACAATAAAATAACTCATTTGCAGAATAAATATGAGAAACAACATACTTTCATATATCAGAGTTCACTGTTTAACAACCAGTTAAATGCCATGTAGGTTTACATCTTTCCAAGTCATTGCTTGGTTACGTAAATTGAGTCTCGCTCATTACATCTTAAGCCCTTGGCTTTACCAATAACAAACATACACACATAAGGCATAATTAAGAAGCTCTTGCTTCTCGAGAGTCCATTCATGCTATTGCCATGGAGGTAACATCTCATCTACACCTGAAAAATGATATTCCCGTATAGGATGAGCCAACAGCCCAGCAAAGGTAATCTAACACAATATATGAGGTTTAGCAAAGATATAAATACTATGTGCATAAACAATACCAATACTACAACATCCACGCCACTAAGACCTAACCTCATTTCATTTCCCTTCAATTCATTTCCAATCCATATATGCTACTCAATTTATGAGTTAAATTTATTATCTTTCAACAATCAAAATGAGACTACAACTCAATGGTTTTCCAACTATTCAAAACACACATAAACACTTCAAACTTGTCATTTTACGGATATTTCGTCCGAAGGAATCGGCACCCATTTATATATGAACTTTCGGGTCTTTCACTCAGGACACTCTGGCCAACTTGCTTTAAATGGAGTCCATCCCCTTTCTCCTCCCAAACAAATATACATATGCAATGTATTTATAAACATAATCATATATGATGTACATCCCATTTCTCCTCCCAATAAACATACATATACAATGTATTTATAACATAGTCATATTCAATGACACCAACAATGGATTAGCATTAAATCGCCTAATCCTCATGTAACTTCTACAATAATCATAGTTAGGGATGTTCAATATGAAATAGATAGCTTATTCAAAACCTCCATAGGTGAGATATTACATATCCAATATCACCATTTACAGCCACAACCTTCCAATTTCACATTTTCAATGTTAATCCCATTTATTTATACAAAATAATGATTTAATCAAATTATGGCAAAATCCCCCCTTATTCCCAAATATCAACCCAAACACCAAAAACAACTAATTTGGCACAATACAACTTGGTATCCAAATCTCAAACCCACTTATGTCAATTTCATCAAGAACCCTTCTTTTCATTTCACACCCAAATCCTAGATTTGTCCAAACTACAACTAAATCTCATCATCTATACACAATAGCAAATAACTAAGCTAAAAACCATATTAGAGTGTAGAAATTCCCTACCTCAAGAAGAGAAGACGAGCAAAGCAAGGTTGAACTCCAAAAATGACGAAACCCACTTTTACTTAGATCAATACGAAGCTCTTGAAGCCCTCTACCTTATTCTCAAAGACACTAGGGTCAAGAACTTAATGGATTTAGATGAAACCTTAGAGGGAAGGTGACTTCTAGAGAGAGAGACTACGGATTTAGGGTTTGTGAGTGAAAAAGGAGCTCAAAAATGAAGCAAAACGGCACTGTTGTGATTTGATGTACACCAGGCTCGTTCGAGCGAAGGAGTTCTCGCTCAAGCGACCAGAAGTGTCGCTCGAGCACAAGAAGTGTCGCTCGAGCGTAGAATGCGAAGTTTCAAGTCTGCCACCCAACGCAGACGCACGCTTAAGTGCAAGAAACCTCGCTCGAGCAAAAAAACATTTTCACAGGGCTTGCTCGAGCGCAAGAAGCCTCGCTCGAGCGAAGAGGCCAAAATCTGGGCAACGACCATTTATACCAAAATTCAACCAACCTGTTCCAAACTCGCCCAACAAGTCCCAAAACTCAAATTCAAAGAATTAAAGGAAGGAAACAAGACATAGACAACAATATACAATCATGGAACTCGAGTCCAGAACACAATAAAGGTGGGGGTAAAAACCGGGATCGTTATAAACTGAATTTTGTTTTATATCATGGTTTTAGTATTGAATTTTGCTTTTTCTTTGGTTGTTTTCTTTTTCTTATTGTATCAAACATGATGTTTTAACTACAATATGTTTTTAGGCGACTACGGTCCGGAGGTTTGTATGATTTGTTATCATTCTCAATTTCACTCTCTATGCTATTGTTTTCTTTCTATTCATTTATCTACTTTAATAGTGCAAACGCATGTCTATTCACTTGAACATTGAAAGACAGGTTTCAATTGATCATAACAGTTGTGTTGCTTTAAACGGTGACGTTGGCATTTGCAAGAGAGTTTGAAGTTATTATATTGCGTTGTGGATATCTCAACATTGAATCATGTACCATGCCAGATCAGATCAACTCTCTTTTATGTAGCATGCTACTTTCTGCCTACCAAGTTACTAACCTAACTTTCACAATTTGCATTAATTTCTCACAGGCCAGTGGCAGCAAGAGCAAGATGGTGATAATCATGATCATGTTGCTTAGGGCTTTAGAGCCTTGAATGGATAACCATAAGTGATGATGTACTTGGATGAAGAATATACTATGTTTCGTCGTCACTTGAATTATGAAGCTTTGTGAATTTCGGAAATTTGGGAGTCATTGTTATAACATTGTTTTGTACTTTGTATCATTGTCCAAGTAGAGAGATTGGACAGTTGTCTCATGTAGCATTTTAGATGGTTAAGATCAATTTTAAACATTTTGTCAGGATCTCATACAGCTAAGATCAAGAAGGCAGCTTTTTTAAAGTGACTTGAATATTTTGGTAAGATTGATTATTTCTTTCTAAGATCAAATGGTGAGAGATTATTTTTTCACCTTTAAATTCCCTCTCAAATGTGTCATGTTTGTTGATAAATTCCACCTTTAAAGATCTCTCAATTTTTTGTATCTTGCTTCACTTCAAATCTCACTCCACAAACCTCTATCCATCCTCCCCTCTTTAACCATCTGCATTTTATCCCATTCATTCTCTTTTGACATGTGGGTATGATCTATGTTTGATCTTAAGGGTTCATTTCTTTGGGATTGTGTAGGTTTTTTTATTATAGGTATGTGCAGCTCATTTATTGTTTCTGGACTCAATTTATGGGTATGTGATTATTTGTTACTTTTGGTGCATATATGTTGACAGTTTTGTGAAATAATTTATTTCAATGTTTTCTTTGGTGGCTTTTAAAGGTAGAATGAGAGAAAAGCTTAGCACTATGATAGATTTTTACCTAAACAGAAAGAGAGACTTTAATTTTTTTTTCGTTCATATTTTTTAATTCATAGTTATTTTATTTTTATTTTTTTAGAGGACCGTAGTTATTGATTTTTTGTTTGTTTGTTTGTTTTTTTATTATTATGCTATCTACTTTAACCAAGAGAAGTCTGATTGATGGAATTGCCTAATTTTAATTTTGGTGTCTTTTTGAAAGGAAAAATGAGTAATATTGAATTTTCAAATTACTTTCCAATTAACTTTTTAGTTTTCTTCTAATCTCATTTTCTATCAGCTTTTATTTGTCGATCAGATTTTTATCTATTCTGTGTTTGAGTGATCTAATGAAAATTATTCTTTTTGTTTAGGACTGCTTAATTGAGCATAGTCTATTGATTGCCTTTTTTTAGCAATTATAGTATTAATTTTTAATCATAACTGTTTTTGAACTCATAACCTATTTGATATATTTATTTGAAATCATACAAACAATTCATGAGATACGGTATGCAAGAATTAATAGAAAGCATGCTTAGATTTTTTTTTTCCTTTCCTTTTGGAATGTTTTTAGGCACAAGTCATTCGCTAATTGTCATATATGAAAATGAATTAAAATAGCGAATGACCCGTGCTTGATTAGGGATAAAAAGATCTTAGTATCTTTGTAGAATTTCCACCAAGATTGCTTACGAAAATTACAGGGTAAGTCATTTTTTTTTATATTTTTATTTATTCGCATCTTGATTGTAACCCATTAAGTATTTTTTATCCGTGACACTTAATTACTGAAATTAATTTTGGAAAAATTGCAAATTAGTGGTAAGACCAAAAAAAATTGCAAAATCATGGGAAACTTTGTCACTTAAATTATTAAAGTTGACGAGCTTTACCATTGATTTGCAATTTTCTCATTAATTTTTAGATTTTATTATCAATTTTGCTATCAATGGTTTTACTTTGAAAAATGGAGAGATGAGTTGACTTTTTCCTATTGGTTTTAAATTCTCAAAAGATGTACAAGTGATTTGGAAAAAAACATTTGACTGCTATGTATGGTTGCTAATTTTTGTAAGGTTACTACTTTTCGTACAAGTGATTTAGTATTTTTCATGGATGTACAAGTGATTTAGTATTGCTCAAAAAATGTACAAGTGATTTAGTATTGCTCAAAAAATGTACAAGTGATAGTATTTGTGAGGGAGATTTCATAATCTGGCTTTGGGTCGTGGTAATGACCGGGCTAAAATTGGTCCGAACATGTTTAGGCCGAGCTGGGCTGGGACAATCCAGGTGCAGTGCGCTTGGTTAAAGCCCAGGTCCGATTTGGCAGGGATACCTTCTCTGCTAGCCCGGTTCGCGTTGTTTGCTCGTTGAGATCGGCGTGCAAGATCCTCCGCAGCTCGGTCATAACGGAGCTCGGCTCGGAGCATTGCATGTCCCGGAAGTAATACGGTCGTAGGAAGATGGGGCAGCGCTGCCGGGGCTGTTCATTCGCGCCAACGCCGTTTGGCAGTTTGGTTAGGTGGTGTTTAGCTGTATTTGCGCTGACACGTGGGAAAGTAGGATAGGGGAGCAGGTCCATGCGTCAAAAGACGAATGGACGCAGAGGCACGCGCAGAAGGTATGTAAACGCGACTACGCCTCCCATGCTAGGGATGGAACTTCATCTGGTGGGAGAAACTCTCTTCCTCTCTCTCTCTATCTCTGAGTGTGTACTAACTTGACCGTTGGAGGGGTTTTCCAGCAACACACCGCCGAGTAGCTCACCGCCGTTGTGCTCGCAAGTTAATCGGATCGAAGCGGAGCTTGGACGCAAGGAATACGAGCGGTACCGAATATTTTCCCCCCGTACAGTATTAATCAAAAAATATTATTGATTACTCAATGACCCAATGTCTAGCTTTATATTGAATTGCCTAGGTATATTAGTTGTTTCTCAACTTAATTAGTTATATCTGAAAGTTTGCATAACATTTGTAGGTTTTTGGTTGATGTCAGATTATGTTGGGAGTACATTTTTCTCATGTCACATTGTTTGTAAGCAAGTTAAATTATTATTTTCTTTCCTATATTTTTCTCACGTAGTTTCAAGTTTATAATTTGTAAATAACTATTACAATGTGATTTGTAACAGTAGCACTAACAGGTGTACATTGCTTGGTATTTAAATTAATTTTTTTAGATTGCAGAGCACTAGTTGGTGTGCATTTCAATTTTAATTTTCTTAGATTGCAGAGTAATAGCTAGTGTGCATTGGTTGGTATTTAATTTTAATTTGATTTTTTTTGAATTGCAGAATACTAGCTGGTATGCGTTGTTTGGTGTAATTTTTTTTGGATTACAGAGTGTTAACAAATGAACAATACCTTGGTTTGTATGTTTTGTTTTGTGTTTACAGTTTTTTATTAACTTGCTTAACAAGGGTGCTTTTATTTTTAATGTTTGCATTGATATGAAGTTTATACTTTAGAGTCATAAAATTTGTTAATAAAAATGAAATGTTTATGATTATGTTACTTGTCGTACTTTAAATAGTTGATTGGGAAATGTCTATTTTCAAAATATACAACTAAAAATATTTTCCAGTTTTTTATAAAAAAAAAAAAATCTTCTCAAAACTAACCAGACCTTTATTCATATTTTGACTTCAAATTTTTAGCAACAAATGGGATAAATTACCTTTTAACCCAATAATTTTATATTTGATTACATTTTGATCTTATTATTATTTGGCATGGGCATACACTAGTGTGTGTATATATATATATATATATATATATCATACCATATATCTAAAGGTAAAATATTAATAAATCTCAAAATATGATTTTGTGAATTGTTTAGTTTTTTTTTTTTTTTTTTGGTATGGATCGAAAAGTCTCATTAAAGTGAAAATTATATAAAATGGTAGTTACTTACACGTTTAAATTTAATTTTTGAGGGATAAAAGTAGATTTCTCTAAATGTGAAATTACACATTTGGGCAATCCACGAGGTTTTGGATTTTTCCTCATTCTAGAACAAATCCCACATTACAAACAAAAAATGTAACATTCCAATGTAACACTTCAATAATGTAACACTCTAATATAACACATTAAAAAATTTCTTATTATATTATTGTCAAACGTACCAACGTAACACTCTAAAAAAATTGCTTAATGTATTTTTTCCAAACGTAACACTCTAATGTAACACACAAAAAAGCTTCTTAATGTATTTTTTTTTCTAAACATAACTCTCCAATCAATGTAATCCCAAACGTAACACTCCAATGTAACACACAAAAAAGTTTCTTAGTATATTTTTTTTTCCAAATGTAACTCTCCAATCAATATAATCCCAAACGTAACAATACAATGTAACGCATACAAAAATACTAAAAAGCTCATTAGTGTACTTTTCCTTAATGCAACACTAACATTTTGAAATTATACATTTATCCAAAACTTACTAAAAAAAATTTATACTCCTTTTGGAATGGTTTGAAAAATCCCACATCATTTTTTTTAACGTTATCTTGGAGTGTTATATTTGAAAAAAAAAAATATACTAAGGAGTTTTTTGTGTGTTATACTAAATAGTTTTTTTTTTTTAGTTTTATATTAGAGTGTTTCATTTGAAAAAAAGCACACTAAGAAATTTTTTTAGAATGTTATGCTTGAGTGTTATATTGGAGTATTACAGTTTGAAATTATACATTTGCTCAAAACTTACTAAGGAGTTTTTGTACTCCTTTTGAAATGTTTGAAGAATCCCACATTTTTTTAGAATTTTTGAAGAATTCCATATTTCAAGTTATTTTTGTATTTCTTTTAAAAGGTTTTCCAAACAAAAAGATTCTTATATAAAAAAATCATCCCAAATTTGATTCTCATAGATTATGTATCTTATTAAATCCACCTTTCTGAAATCAATGGAATTAATTGGTCTATAAAAAAATCTTTGAGACTAAACGGATCATCATTCCTTAATATGGGATTTATAGGTAAATTTTCCTATATCTAACATAGAAAATTATTATTAGATATATTTCATTTATGGTATATATAAAATACTGTATATAAATATAGAAGATTCACTATG
This sequence comes from Camellia sinensis, assembly GCF_055761805.1. NCBI lineage: Eukaryota > Viridiplantae > Streptophyta > Magnoliopsida > Ericales > Theaceae > Camellia > Camellia sinensis. Next base: position 140,868,277 of record NC_138975.1, read on the forward strand.
TTTGTTTCTAGTTTTTTGAAAATATTTTTCAGAAAATTTTGCTTTTTTATTTTTCGTATTTTTTTATTTTTCCTAATTTTTTAAATATTTTAAGCAATTTTTTAATTTTTAGACACACTTAACATAAATACACTTAAAAAGTATAATTTTCTTGAAAAAATCTTTTAAAAATTCACTAAATACCAAAAATACATTAAAAAAAGGGAAAATCGATCTAGGGTCCCTCTCCCACTTTTCGTAATGGAAGAGGTCCACAAAATTATTTTTTGATGTCTAAGGTCCTAAAGATATATCAGACAAATTTCAGTCAAACCCACCGCTATTCTTATCCACAACCACACAGGCATGTACTTACATACATACATATAGAGAGAGAAACCTAGAGCTTTCTAGAGAGAGAAAATGAAGATGATCGGAACAACACTCCTTTCTCTTCTGAAACCATACGCCGCCGCCATGAATACAAGAAGTTGCGAATCTTGATGAATCGCAGCATGGTGAGAAGTCTTCCACAATTAGAGCTTTGAGAAAAGACAATCTGTTCAGGATGCACTATCTATAAGTGGAGACCACAGATCCACATCCATATCCAGCAGAGCACTAGTTCAACCATCTCAGCAGATTCAAGGCTCATGGAGAGTATTTCGTCGACATTGTTAACTCGACCTTTGATGTCTGCCTAGTGGAAGGGAGTTCAACCTTCATGGTCCTGTAAAGAAGAGAGATCTGAGGAGTTCTCTGGTTGTCTCAAGGTGACCTTTGCTGCAAGCTAGGTGCAATGGTGAACATCCATGGCTGTCTGTTTTCGAGGCGAAATCAGGGCGTTCTTTTAGTATTTCCTTGACTATCTTTGCAAAAATTAGGACACTAGCAAATAAGAATAAGAAATTATCAAGACAAACCAGATAATTTCTCTGGATCAACCCAATTGAATTTCTCTAGGTTGAAGTGTCCAGAGAAATTTCAAAGACCAAAAACAGAATTTCTCTGGGTTGTTTTTTTTTTTTTTTTTTGGTGATGCAGAAAATTTCTCTGGTTTTAAATCCAGAGAAATTCTCTGGTGATGGGATTTTCTCTGTGAATATGTATCCAAGTCACCGCAAAATCGATTGGTTCTATAGTGGATAGAATTTTGAAATTTTTTCTGAAATTTTTTATGTGATTTGTTCAGAGAAATTTGAAATTTTCTCTGTGATGTCCAGAGAAATTTTATGGATAGAATTTTCTCTGGAAATTTGATTTGGAATCTGATAAAAAGCTTCATAGTTTTAATATAGGGAAGCATTCCTACTTAAAGACTTGTGCCACAGTTGGGGCATTTGGGTCTCCGGAGTCGAGTGGCAGTGGAGATGGTAACAATAGTAGCAACAATGGTGGAGGATCAAACCCACGGCAGAGAAATTTGAAATTTCTCTAGAGTCCATGAAAGGCTAAGGAAAATTTCTCTGATCAATTTTCTCTGGATTGATATTGAGGGACCTTAGACATCATGAAAATATTTGATGTCCTTTATACTGTAAAATTATAATATCAGGGACCTTAAAAAAAATACCCCTTAAAAAAAAACAAAAAATTAGTATATTTTTTCATAGTTTTGTGTATTTATTAATTTTTTAAAATATTTTTTCACAAATATTTTATTTTTTAGATACATTTAAGTAAGGTGCATCTAAAAAAGTAAGAAAAAAAATATTTAAAATTTTAAAAATATTTACCAAAAAAATACGAAAAACAAAAAACTCAATTCAAAAAACATTTTAATATATATATATATATTTTTTGTAAGGATTCACTTCCTTCATCATTAAGCTTTTTGCCTCAATGGGATTGTTATTATGCGTTTTGGTTAAACAATCATTTTTGTTGTTATTGAACAATTGAAATAGTTAATTTTTACTTTTTTAAATTTTATTTTATATTTTGGGGTACTTACGTATAGGTCCTAATCAATGAATTTATTGTCAAATAGATCCTATGGGAAAAATTTGTCATAAAAAAAGTCACTAATTGTAAGTTTTAGCGACAATTTGTAAAAATCATGACAAAAAAAGTCACTAATTGTCAATTTTTAGTGACATATACAAAAAATTGTCACAAAAAAATTATTTTTAGCGACAATTTTATTAAGACTTATTTTCAATAAGACTTGATGGGAATTAAGTTCAACTATTAGGACCTATTGGTAGTTTACCCTTATATTTTCACATTGCAGTGTGAATATTCACATCGTTATAAGTTTAGTTTTTTTTTAAGACTAATTGTATGTTAATTGTAAATTATGAATATTCAGATTGTATTTTTGTATGAATTTTATTTGTTCGAAAGTTAATTGTATGTTTTTTTTTTTTTTTGTTACTATACTTATTAATTGAATAATCATTTTTGTTACTATTAAACATTTTTCAATTTTGTTTTAATTTTCACGTTGAAGTGTGAATGTTCACACTAGTATGAGTATAGTTTTTTAAGAATAATTGTAAGTTAATTATAAACTGTGCATATTTACATTGTATTTTGACATGAGTTTTATTTTTTTAAAGGTTAGTTGCATGTTTGATGTTTTATTGTGAACATTTACATTATACTTTAGTATGTGTTTTATTTTTTCAAAGGTAAGGAGTTATTTGAGATGATCCAAATAAGTGTAATTTTTAATTTTTTACGAAAAGATAAGTAGATAAGTAGATATGTGATATAACCTAAATAAGTTTACTTATTTAATTTATGCCAAACAAAACCTATCAGTAGTCATATTAACCCAAACATAATGTATACATAGAGATATAAATGTTCACGTTAATTCTATAATACAAATAGGTAGTCGCATCTAATCCAATGTTAATGTTCACACATTCATGTAGCATTGAGTGTGTGAATGGTTTCATAAGGAGATATTACTTTGTAATGTGAAAGCTCATATCAACATTTAGCGAAAGATTTTTAAAAGGTAGACAATTTAGGATTTTAAACATGTGAGATAAAAATTCAATGGAATAAGAATGAGATTTTTTCCCCCTAGAATGAAGTAGAGTTTTCTCCATGGAATAATGGAGAGATTTTCTCCATAGAATGAACTGATTTTCCCTAGAATGATGAGAGATTTTCTCCATGAAATAAGAAATTGTTGTTATTTTATTATTATGTATTAATTTTAAAAAAGAAACAAGCGTAGAAAGTTAAAAGGGTGATTTGGTCATATACACCAAATAAGACCTAATGAAATATTCAAAAATAATATGAGTTAGATGAAACATACGAATTAAGAATGAGATTGACTAAAAAAACTCCTTTACCAAAATTACTTTTTAAATTTATTGTGTCAAAAATTTAATTTAAAAAAAAATAGATAAAATATATATTTTTTTTTAGAAAGACATCAGTGTTTGGTTTGGAAATTTCAAAAATAATTTTTTAAGTTTTCAATTAGTATGTTTTTATTTTTAGTGATTTTTTAAAATATTTTAATCATTTTTTTTTTTTACTTTTTAGATCTATTTAATCTTGATATATTTTAAAATATAAAATTTGTACAAAATCTTTCAAAAATACATTGAATATAACAAAATACAAAAATGCTTAAATTTTTGTTATTTTTTTAAAATTCATAAATATTATACTTTTTAAGTGTATTTAAGTTAGATGTATCAAAAAACAAATTATGTAAAATATTTAAAAAAATCACTAAAAGCAAAAAAAAAAAAAATAGAAATAACCAAACAAGCTTTAAGCGTTGGTGTGTTTATTTTTATTAAATTAATTTTTTATTTTAAAAAAATTGATTTGCAAATGAAACCAAACTATCTATGAAGCGTTAATCAAAGATGGGGAAGAATAGAAATTCCAGTAGCAAGTAGTACAAGTAGATTCAAATGCTCGTAGTTGTAAACCAAAACTTTATTTATATATGAATATGAAATTCATACCAAAAAAAAAAAAAAAAACCATAATTTGATATGACAATTTTTTTTTTTTTTTTTTTTATATATAAAGGTGATTTGTTTTGGGGTAATTCCAGACAAGTGGAGGTTGGGAAAATTATTTTCAAATTAGTGGAAAACATCATAAATATTAAAAAGTAAAATCTTATATTTTTTCATGAAGTAATTAATTTTTGGAGAGCCTGAGATGTAAATTTTTCATTTGTTTTAAAACGAGGAGTCTATATTAAACTATATCATTTTATATAAAATTTTAATTTATATATCACTTCACCTATAAATTTATCGTCATTCGGAAAATCAAGAGTACCAATAAAGTATAACTTCCCTCTTGTAATTGAATTACTATTTCAATCAACTACAGCTGTTTATTTTACTTTAACCATTCGTATTCAGTTTTCTCCTTAAACTCCTCTTCAATGTTGATTGAGTAAAAAAAAAAAAAAAACTTATAAACACATTTGTTGGTTTATGTGACTTGAATTACCGCTCCATTTATTTGGGAGATGTTGCAATGTGCCCCTTAAAAAGGTACATATGGTATGTCTTTTATAATTTTTTCATAAAATTTTATAACTTAAACCTAAATTGTCATAATTTTTTCACTACAAAAATCATAACTTTTTTTTTACTAAAAAATGTCATAATAAAATCTCAAAATGTCGTAACAAAAATCACAAAATGTCATAATATTATCAATCTTAACTTTTGAGTGCACATTATAAATTCATTATTCATAACTTTATTACAAAATGTCATAACACACATGACAAACAATCATAACGTTCATCATAAAAAATCATAATTTTTTTACAATATGCAGCATTTGAAAAGGTGCACATTGTAAATTTCTCCATTTATTTAGATATAATTTTTTTTTTCAGAAAACATTTTTTAGAAAAAAATTATTTTTTTTATGTTTGGTGACGGTGAAACGAAAGTGAAGATGTAGGTGATAAGCATGGTGGTTGGGCGACAGTGGCAGTGATAGTGACGGTGATGGTGGCAATGGTTGTGATGCTGGTGGTGTGATAGTAGAGGTGAGAATGACAGTGGTAGTGTAGTAATATTGATAAGATTTTAATCCGAAAAACGTTTTTCGCTTTTTAAAAGTAAAAAATATTTTCTGCTCATATAGGCTTATTTTCTGTTGATCATGAAAAATATTTTCTATTGACTTTTATTTTCAATTGTACCAAATATCAAAAAATGTAGAAAATATTTTTTATCCAAACAGATGAAGTTTACACCTCAAATTTACTTTCGTATCCTTAGAAAGACGAAATACGCCAACAAGATCATAACAAAAAAGAAACTACAAAACCTCATTCAAAACCTTGCTTGCCCAACCAACATTATAAAAGAAAGAAAGAAAAGATTTCCCAAGCAATACAGGAGGGACCAAAAAAAACAAGAAAAAGTAAAACAATAGAAGCAGTGAAGAAGCAAGTCAATTATGCCACAAGAGATGGGAAGTAAAAAATGAAAGATCAATTGTATAGATTTATAAACAATAGAAGCAGTGAAGAAGCAAGTCAATTATGCCACAAGAAATGGGAAGTAAAAAAGCAACGCCCAATTAGTACACATTAATGTGTGTTTGGGAGGGGAAAGATTGAGTACACACCTAACCTTTAGCATAATGCACAAAGTGGTGGCCCCAAGACTTGAAACCAAAAAAAATGAAAAATCAATTGTATAGATTTATAATGCAATGGATAGTCATATTTATGCCACACACAATATTCCACATGGCAAGTATAATACTACAACAGATAGGAGGGTAGTTGCTTCCCCATTGTTTCAAATTGCATTCAAAAATGACAATTTTAATGAATAGACTTGCCAGATAAGGAATAGCTAGGAGCTTTTAGCATGCTTTTCCAGATGAGCCAAACAGACGCATCTTCTCCGCGACCACACCTTTCATGGCTTCCTTTGCGGACGCCATAACATGGATGAGATCTTTCTGGGGGCGGCCAATTGAGTCCATGTAAGCCTTTCGCACCTCAGTGTTTACGTTGAACTTTCTCACACCCTGCTCTATGCATTCCTGTTCAAAGCAGTCAAAAGGTGAAATAGATATATGCCTCAAATCCAATCATCAATGTTCGTTTCGGCCAGCCTTGAGTCTAATCCATATACGCATGAAAATACCTCAGAGTTTAATTTAACGCTTCATTTGTTTCGGTAGAATGGAAATGTTTTTTTTTCAAAAATATATTTTTCTATATTTGTTTGCGATCTTGAAACTAATGTTGTATTAGTGGTGGAGGTGGGTGGTGGTAACGTAATGGTGGACGTGGTGACAACAATGGTAGTGTGGTTACGTTTGGTAAAAGTTTAATCAAAAAAGTTTTTCACCTTTTAGAAGTGAAAATTATTTTTTGTGATTGCTTTCTATTGACTTTCATTTTCCACCATACCAAATGTCAGAAAATGAGAAAAATATTTTCCGTCGAAACAAACAGAATTGGAAACTTGTGAAAAATCAATTACAGTCAAAATTTAATAAACCAGTGTATGAATTGGTGCACCTTGATAAGTTCCCTGGACAATCCAGAAGCTCCATGAAGCACAAGACAAACTCCTTTCTTTGAACACAAGGCATACAGATCCTGGACAAAAGCATGTTCTGGTATTAGAAGAAGATAATATGAATATGGGTTTCATTGAAAATGAGTTCTTTTTTTTATATATATATATTTTTAAAGCAATTTTTTTTGAAGAAAAAAGACAATATCCCATTGCAAATGTCAAAAACGGTGCATCTTCATGAGGGACTCCATCAATGAGCTTGTGACTATATAGTTAACCAACATATTTCAGATATTATAAATAACATGTTAAACCAAATTATAAAAAATAATAATAATAAATTAAATTAAATATGAAAACACGGGTATAATAAAGCACAATGTAAACATGGTGTCAATGAAAATACCAAAAATTCAACATGGGAGAATAAGCAGCTCTGTCAAATGTTGTCTATCAATAATAGAGGTGAACTTTTTGTGCATATAAATTAACACCCTAATGCAATAACTCAAAATCACGCAATTGATAACTACACTTCACCTTCAGCAAATCAAGTCTGAGATTTGGGCCAGTTGCAGGGTATTTTCCATGGACATTTCCAATACACACTGCCAAAGCATCTATACCGGTGGTGTCAATGAATTCTTGAGCCTGAAATTCATATAGAGCCATATGTAAGGATGCTGGGAAAAAAATCAAACAACAAAAATCTTTAACCAGCTGAGAAAGGAAAATTAAAGGACCAGATTAGCATCAGTCAGTCTAGCTTTGTAGTCTTCAACAGTCAACTCATCCTCAGTTCCCGATAATCTCCCTAATTCAGCCTCCACCATCATATTTTTATTGTGTGCCAAGAATGAAATGAATTTTGTGTATGAAATATTGTCCTTGAAGGGTAGGTGTGAACCATCTACCATTACTGAATCAAATCCCTGGAAAATTTTAAATTGAAAAATACAATGTGATTAGTAAATTACTGTTTAACACCAAATTGTGTCGTATACTGAACATAAAGCATATGCCTTCACTACAAATCAACAAGCCAACTTACCAACTCAAGAACCTGCATCAATTCTTGCTTGGAATCTCCATGATCAAAATGAACGGTGATTGGAACCTGTTGCAAGTGCACATGTATTTAATTTTCAAAAGATTAACTTGCACATAGACCTAGTTAATGAAAGATCTACCTTGAGTGTTAAATCAATTATAATCCAGAACTCAAAGATTGAACAATTAATGTAGAAGCATGGGACAGAACTTCATTGATAGATTGATCAACAGTGGTTGAATCACACAAACTTCATTGACATAAACTACTGCTTTAATGTAGAAGCATGGGACTTCACAGATTGAACAATTAATGTGATCAACAACTAATGAATGAAAATAAAATTCCAGGTATGACATAATAACACAACATAATATGAGGTACATAATTTACACAATAGAACTAATTTTGATTTTTTTTGTTGGGCAAAATTCACTTTACCCCCTTGAGAATTATAATTTGCTCCAAGTTCAACTTGGATCAATATCACTCGGCCAATAGCAAGATGAAACCAGCCTGATTCATGCCTAACATAAAATAGATATAAACGTATCATTGTTAAAATTTAAATATTATCCAATGCCACTTACACTGGCTTGTTCTGCAGCAGAGATGCAACATGCAACCAAGGGAATTCCTCCTTGCTTGAAGGCACTAGGATGGATCTGGGAAATACGTAGAATTCTCGTTAAATTTGCTGCAATATCCAACAAATGCATTTTGAAAATAAATGGACCTAGTTCCTTCACTTCTAGTGATCAAGAGAAGAGTATTATATTTTGCATAAGAAAGGGAAGAATGCAAATTGCTCTCCTCAAGTATTAGATAACATTTAATATACTGCAAACATGGTATCTATCACACGAACCAAATTGTTGGTGAATTGGCATTTAGGCATATCCCCATTATAGCAGCATCACATTATTTGGAATAAAAATTACCAAAAAAAAAAAAAAGAATAAATAAATAAATGAAACAATTCAGATTTTGTGTGATGCGGTAAACTTTCAAATTTTTCTTGCAGATGACTAGCCGGAATTCAAGTCACAGCTCAACATATTACTAGACGGTTTTGCATGAGATGTGGGCTCAGACCAAGTTTTAAAGATATGAACCGACTGCTTCGAACCTGTAATATAGCAGGACTTCGTTCTTCCTCTGCCGCAGCAACAACTGCCTCAACTCCTTCCAGGTTGTAAACATTGAATGCTCCAACTGCGTATCCACCTTTTTCTGCATTCTTTACATACAATGATAGTCAGTATCTGAATAAAAGTCGATTATCAAAATTTTGGTTTAGAGGTCACTCACAAGAAGCAACTCCTTAGTTGACGAAAGTCTGACTGGACGAGCCCAAGATTTCACCACTTCTGCCAGAGCATTACTATCACCAACATTCCCTAAGAAAAGTGCTTTTTATAAGTTACACATCCAAAAACAGATTTCTGCTGAAAATTGAAGATAAAAAATTATATAGACACTGGAACTTACCGGGGAAAACAATATATGGAACTCCTGGATGTCTACTTTCAGGACCTAGCTGCCACAATGGAACGCCTGCCAAGGCTTGTCCAACTATTTTGGCACGTTTTGCTTCTAGAGCTTTTGTAGCAAGGTCTGATGAGGTGATTCCACCCTAAGAAAAATTAAATGATGGTCAACCTGAGTGTATATTTGTTTTTGTTCTTTTCTTTTTCTCTTTAGTCAACAAAATAATTTACATAGTTATTTCTTCACATTAGATAAATAATCAAAAAAGCATGAGAAAGGTTCATATTTGAAACTATAAGCGCTTGCTTTTGTTTTCTGTTGCAATTAAGAACATCTGTGCAATATATGGAAGCATTGTGTTACAATTATGAGCTTTGATGCCAACTCTGTTGGAAGCATTGTGAAGGAGAGGGTTTTATTCTTAAGCATGTCATGTGCTGATCAGAAAAGTTTGGCTTCCAAGATTTTTTTACTGAATTAACTAAGAGAGTAAGTAATAGAACACTACAAATTATCACTCTTATCCTCTTCAAGTCATGGAAAAAGAGAGAGAGAGAGAGAGAGAGAGAGAGAGAGAGAGAGAGAGAGAGAAATGAGTCACAGCATGTCAACAAATAAGTACCTTTGCAAGAATATAGCGAGGGCTTGTAGTTATCTTCCTAACTATTTCCACCAGTGCAGAGCTCACCTTGAAATTGATCTCCAAACTCTCAGCAGGAGCTGTCAGATGGAAAATAGAAAGCCATTTTAGAAAAAGAAAAGTTTTTGTACCAAAACAACCATGTACTTGAACCTATGTTACATGGAACGTGGATCGTTCTGGTACATGGAACGGGAACGGGAACGGGAACGTGATACGCCACATGCTCTAAAATATGATACGATAAGGGTAGACTTGTATATATTATACTTAAGAATTTAAGGTACTTCTAGAGTAATTTTTTTAACTCTTAGGCATCTAATAAAATGTAATATTTTCTATGAACATTACGACCCATTTTTTGATTTTTTGTCGTCTTGAATCAAAAAAAGATTTTTTGTCTTGTCAAAACTTAACTCACCTTAGATTTTAGTTCATTATATTTGATTTTTTTCCTCCTAAGATAACATTTAAGGACATTTATTGAAAAAAAACTTTTGGGATCGCTTTGGATAACTAAATTTACCGTTTTGCAACGGAAGTGTACCATGTTTCGGAACGTGCGTATCAATACGTAATTCGCTAGAGTATTAGCGTTTTCTGGTAACATAGACTAGAACTATTCGCGGCATTTGTTATTTATGTTCAAGACAATTAGCAGTTATCCTTCAATTTTCTTTCTGATCCGTAAAATTTATCGAAAGACATCTTAGGGGATGCAACATGTATACATCTGTAAGTACACCTAAAGAGAACAAAAACAGCTATACATTCATCTAGTCCCTATAAAATCCAAAAAATCCTCGACAGTTCGGTTATTAGTCCCGGAGCCCATCCTATAAAAAAGAGCATTGATTCCTTTCTACCCATATTATGCACATTTAATCTAGCAAATCCACTTTCCAAGCATTCCTACTGCTCTTTCAAACACTCCACTCTAACAATCCAAAAGCTGTCACCTTCCTCATGAACACCTAATGGACACAAAATAATGAAAAAACCAAAGCGCACATATCATTGGCCACCCTACAATGAATGAGGTGTCAACCGATTCTGCATCGTCCTTTCAGATAGAACATCAATTAGCCATAGTACACAATCCAATTAGCTATTAACAATTTTCTCATGAGCAGCTGACGAAACTAAAAACGTAATCTGTTGGGATGTGTCCTTTAGGCATGCTATACAGGATTGGAAGATTAACAAGGTGGAGGTTTTCCTCACTATTGTATAGTTTGACAGGATTAGATTAGGTAAGGAGATACTATGAGGTGGAATATGTATGGGTTACAAAAATTTGAAGCTAGGGCGTTTTTGGCTTTGTAATGTAAACATACTTTACATCGTGGAAGTTTAAGTGGAATAGGAACCTGATGTAGTAGAATAGATAGATTAAGTGTCTATTAAATGGCTTATTAGTTGTAGTGTATAAATAGGCGATGTAACACCCACTGTACTTGGTTTTTTTGGATTAAAAGAATATACATTGTGATTGGAGTAAAAGTTGGTTTCTCTCTCTATCCCTTAGTTGTTTTACCCCTAATTGGGGCATTTGTCTTTTCTCTCTCAATTTGATCTTAATTTGCATATGGATTGCATTAGAATCATAATTATTTTATGTCAAAATATTATGCATGGGTTAGTGTTAGATAAAAATTAATGGATAAGATATGAGGAGACTTACTTTTTCCTGTGATAAGCTCTCTGCTTGTCATTATTAGAGTATCCTTGCAAGCTTTGAGGAAAACATTTGCCATCTCAGCTGTTCGATTGATTTCCTCCTCCCTCTCTTCTATTGACTTCATGGCAAGTTTATCAACAGAAATCTATTCACAATAGGAAGGGAAAATTATTATCCCTTATTTCAACAATCAATTGGAAAATGATAAATAATCGATCTGAAAAAATATAAGCCGGTTCATGTCAATCTCTTATCTTGTTTCATGAAAAGATTCATAAGAATACCAATATCCCAAATAAGAAAGGACATTTAGCATTTGAATCACCTCAATAGTTCTTAACATGTGACCACATTTCGATTTAAGTTCTTCAACCTGTGGATTACAAAATTTTTAGTAATGAGCTATAATACAGAATATCAAGAATATTAGAGGAGAAGAAAAAGCAGAAAATTTATAGAAATCACTGACTTAACCTGTTTTGTAGTTTTTGGAACATATGATCCCACAACTATGAGTCCACCACTCCGTCCTTTATTTATTCCTAAATCCTCGGGCAAAATAGGAGCTTTTGGGATAATTCCTATCCGAGCAGAAACAAAGCTAGCAGCAGTGCGGCACAAGAAACGCTTTCCCTTCAGTTCTGCCTGCCAATGATATGCAGACCAGTTGAAGATATCTTTCCAGTTTTGAAAAAGACTTACCAGGGCTATAATATTCAACCAGAGATTTATAAGAGACATAAGATTTTACCTGGATCATTCCAGCTGCAAATACAGCCATATCTCTGTCACTAGCTGCATTAACTATACAGGTAGACCCCTGTTTCACCCATTAAATTGAAGCCATATTAGGTTATGTTGAAGTAAACTATTTAGTGGAAACACAACTAGGACAAACAAACAATCATTTTGCTGGATCAAAGCACAGAGTGTAATATGTACAGCACTTGTCCCTCCAGTATGCTTTGACAGACTAGAGTGCAATCTAGACACAAAAAAGAGTACAAGACTGACCCATTAGATTACAATAAAATTAAGCATGGGACTGAAAATCAAGACTAATGCAATCAACAAGCTGAGCATGCAGGGAACAAATCATGTCCAAAAGGAACTATTACATGTTGCTGCATCCAACATCACATGTTTCAGCTTACCTTCATTCCTAATTTTAGATTTGCTAAAATTATACTCTACATATAATTGACATCATCAACCAGAGCTTTGGTCATGTCTTTTCTTTTCTTCTTAGTCTGTTGGTCTTCACTGCAATATGTCGTATTTGCATGGATTACACGCATTTTTTTGGAAATAATAGTGGATTTTCTGAGAGAGAGAGAGAGAGAGAGAGAGAGAGAGAGAGAGAGAAGGGAGGATGTAAAAATATATGTATTATTGATTGATATTTTGATGTTTTGTATTTATTACAATTACAAAGATTCCTATTATATAGGAGTGTGTTTGGGAGTAGGTGGAGAGTAGGAGAAGTGTGGTAGGTGGTAGTGGTAGAGTGGGTTAGGTTTAGTGGAGTAGGTGAGGTGGTAGTGGTGGTAGGTGATGGTAAATTCTAACAGCCCCCCGCAAACTCAAGGAGGATAGAAACTAAGCAACTTGAGTTTGAAGAGAGGAACAAAACAAGAAAATACATAAAAATAAAAAAGGATAGGAGACACTGTATGGTCGTGTCAGACCGTTGGTGAAGGCACTGTATGGTGGTGTCATAACGTGGTAGAGGACACTGTATGGTGGTGCCAGACCGATGTAGAAGACAGTTTATGGGGTCATGTCGGACCGTTGTAGCAGACAATGCTGTGACAGTTGTTGTGACAGTTTACGGAGTCTTGTTGGACCCTTGTAGAAACTAACCGGAATCAATGTCGGGACAGTTTACAGAGTCTTGTCGGACCCATAAAGGAGCTAACCGGAATCAATGTCGGGACAGTTTACAGAGTCTTGTCGGACCCTTGTAGAAACTAACCGGAATCTATGTCGGGACAGTTTACAGAGTCTTGTCGGACCCATAAAGGAGCTAACCGGAATCAATGTCGGGACAGTTTACAGAGTCTTGTCGGACCCTTGTAGAAACTAACTGGAATCTATGTCGGGACAGTTTACAGAGTCTTGTCGGACCCATAAAGGAGCTAACCGGAATCAATGTCGGGACAGTTTACAGAGTCTTGTCGGACCCCTAAAAAATACACTGTATGATGGTGTATATAGGCTGCCCAAATATATATATATATGGATATATATAGTGAGCCCTCAAAAGTCGCGCCCTCAAAAGGCGCGCCCACTTTATCAAAAGATGTGCCATGAAAAGGCGTGCCAGTTTGTCGAGCGTCAAGAGGCGCGCGATGCGCGTGGCTGCCTCGGCTATTTAACCAAGACGGAGCCTGAGGCCGAGGCAGAGGCAGAGGCAAAAAAACCTGCGAAATCCTCTGAAAAATTCTTCGTTGTGCTGAGAGAGAGAGTCTGTAACACTCTGTTGCGAGAGATATTCTGTAACACTCTGTTGCCCAGAAAATGGCCTCGTCTTCCCGGAGTCTGCTCACTCTCTTTCCAGACCTCAACGAGTCAACAAGAGAGAAAACTGGTGCGGTGGCACTGGAACCTCAACCAAGCGCCCCGGAGTTTGCTCCGTTGAACTTTCCGATGCGGTCTGTGGAGCAAAGAATGGCAGTGCAGTCGGATGTGGAAGCCAATCAGTATACATTGAAGTCATGTGTGGAAACCATGACTGCGGTGACAAACTTGTCGAACCGGCTGCAGAGTAGGGCAAATGAGGTGCAGCAGTTAAACTCCCAGCTGGCTCTGCTCCAACGCATGTATAAGGATGCGCGAGCAGAGATAAGCGTGCTAAGGGCTGAAAACAAGGAGCTGAAGCGGAAGGCCACCGTGATGTTCCGATTTGGAGGGCCGCCATATGCTGCAGTGGAGGAGCAGGGAGTAGTGATCATGCCCAGTGGAGTGAGAAACACGGAGGCAACACCGGAAAGGGCCGCCCAGGACGGAGGCAAAAAGAAGAGACCGGCGGCAGAGTAGGTCAGTGGGTGGCCGTCTGCAGAAAAGAAAACAAAACTGTTGTTGTTGTGATTTTTTTTTTTTTTTTTTTTTTTTTTTTTGTGTAAAATGTGGATCGGGGTTGATCCCGATATGAATAAAATGAGTGTATTGTGCAAATTTGTAAATTGGTTGCAATTGTTTTTTTTTTTTTTTTTTTTTTTTAATAAAGTGAAAAAAAAAATTAAAATAAAAATAAAAGAAAGAAATAATAATAATATATTTAAAATAATAATAAGAATAATAATAATAATAATAATATGTTTAAAAAAGTGAGGCGGTGGAAAATGTGATGATGATTTTGGGTGTGAATAAAATATTTGATGTGTCTATGGAGGTGGAGTACCCACCACGTGAAATATCTTGAGGCATGTGGGGTGATTATTAGAGAGAGAGATGTTTTGTGAGGTGTGAATCAGGTCTGTTTGAGATTTGATTATGTAACAGGTAGGGTCCGGCGGGCGGTGAAGGCAAGGTTGCCGCCCGCCGGAAGGTGAAGCTCACCAAGAGCTAACCTATAGCTCTGATACCATGTAAAAATATATGTATTATTGATTGATATTTTGATGTTTTGTATTTATTACAATTACAAAGATTCCTATTATATAGGAGTGTGTTTGGGAGTAGGTGGAGAGTAGGAGAAGTGTGGTAGGTGGTAGTGGTAGAGTGGGTTAGGTTTAGTGGAGTAGGTGAGGTGGTAGTGGTGGTAGGTGATGGTAAATTCTAACAGAGGATGTTTAACTTTAGAGGCAAAGTCTGTAGCTTTAAACAATAACTGCTGCAAGCTTGTACAGTGTGACATATGAGCAGCACACATGTTTATGCGCTTGAAATAGCACGCTTGTGCATCACATGTAAGCACATTTAGAAAAATATCCAAGAAGAGATATCAACAGATATAAATTCACATAACAAGAATCAATTGCTTTACAATATATACATACAACTAAATTCAAGAATCCCTTAATTCCAACTACTAGGGGCTGGCATGAGTATGCACACAAACACAGAACCACACATATACAAATTTGCATGCATGAATGGAGTACAAAAAAAGAAAGCAAATAATTAGGATATAAAATTTACTGTGCCACCAGATATTTGCAGGTAGGCAATAAATGGACCAAAAAATTGAGCAATGCAGAGAATTGTCCTCTTTACCTTCCGCAAACTGCAAAGATGCTCACAAACAGCATTGGGTCCACCCTTCCTCAACAGTTGGATGGAGATTGATGCAACACTGCTGGCTTGTGTTCTGCCTCCAGTTTTCTCCTCCACCCACTGAAACTCAAATGAAAAGGTAAGAAAACTACCATACTGATTTTCTTCTGGACTGCATATGAACTACCACTTGTTTCGTGTCACTAATAAAAAAAAGCTACACCTCACGGAGGTTTGAAGATTTATAGCCAAAAGCAGCATCTTTGGCGAACTCTGTGTCCCCTGCAGGTACAAGCCTACAGACACCAATATACTTTTAAGAATGGTGGTTTTCAGCATGTTGAAACAAGACTCCCTATGAGTCACAAAAACAGAAAATGGAAAAAACAAACCTCTCAGAATCTGCAACATAATGTACATCATCAATGGTGTAACGGCCTCCTTGAAGGAAAAAGGGGCAAATGATCCATGCATCCATCTCACCCAGTACAGAAACAGCTGCATCTGGTTCCTAGATAAATCAAATATTATTATGTCATTCAAAAAGGTTAAGCTCAGAATCAACTTTTGACTGTAATATTAGAAGTCCCTGTCCTTGCCTCTGGAAAATGACCACGTAATGTTGAATCACCCCTCAGAACTATTGTAAAGTCAGTTTTCTCAACTGACTTGGCTGCAGTACATAGGTTTCGGCAGATATCTTCTACCAATACAGTGGCCTGTAAGAAGCCACGTATCTACTCAGCAATGCAATTTTAAATAAGAAAATACTTGGTGACATTTTACTTTCAAACAAAAAATTATTTTTCTTCTTGATAGAGTGCAAAAGTTTATTTATTTACTTTTGGAGGAACCACGTTACCTTATCAGAACTCAGTGCACGGGAGTTGGTCAAAATGAAAAAGCATTTAGGCCTTTTCCTAAACTGTTCAATAAGTGACTCAATGTTCCTGCAAATAAAAATGTAAAATCACTAGTAACTAAAGTTAAGCTTCTAAAATAGAATGGGATACAGGGTGTTTGTTAGGGAATGAGACTAACAGATAACATAATTACACTAGCGCATGAAAACAAAACACAGTAGCTGGCCTTTAGAATTAGAGCCATAGTCATTGATTGAAGCATATGTAGTGATGTCCCCACTAATGATGTTGCAAACTGGTAATACAATATTACTGACAAGACACTCACCATTCTGTTAACACTTCAATATCATGAACAGTCTGAGTTCCAGTTGGATCATCATCCAGAACAACCAATGTTTTTGAATTGCTCTGATTTAGTTTACATATATCATCAGTAGGATCCAGATGCCATTCTTGCGGAAGATATTTCAAGACAACCTCTTTCTTCAGAACGGGAAGTTTCCCTTCAACTTTAACACCCGTGAGTGTTTCATAAACCTGCAAAAATATGAAAAGATCGCAAATTAAACTGTAAGCAACCAATGTAAACCCTGGTTATCCTTATAGATAAACATATTTTGCCTTTCTGCACACATCCTTAAGGGTCAAACTATTGTTTTCTTGTGTCATTTCAGTGAGATCAGAAATGGAAACATTTCAGAAACATAAGAAAAACAATAAGAACTTCGAAACACATGAAAATGTTTGGGAACATAAATTACAACCTATCTATGTATAAACATTTCAGAAACATAAGAACTTGGAAACACATGAAAACATTTGGGAACATAAATTACAACCTATCTATGTATATGTAAAATAAATTGATAGAGAGAGATACAGAGAGAATGAATTATGTATTGATTGATATTATTGATTGATGTATGTTTATTGATATTACAAATGGTGAGTGGCTCATTATATAGGAGAGGGTGAGTGTAGTAGGTGAGGAGTAGGTGAAGTGGAGGTGGTAGTGGTGTAGTGGGTTAGGTTTAGTGGAGTAGGTTTAAGTGGGTGAAGTAGGTGATAGGTTTTAACAGCCCCCCGCAAACTCAAGGGGGATAGGAACTAACCAACTTGAGTTTGGAGAGAGTTACAAAACAAGAAAATACATAAAAATAAAAGAGGATAAGAGACACTGTATGGTCGTGTCAGACCATTGGTGAAGACACTGGATGGTGGTGTCATAACGTTGTAGAGGACACTGTATGGGGGTGTCATAACCATGTAGAGGACACTATATGGTGGTGTCATAACGGTGTAGAGGACACTGGATGGCGGTGTCAGACCGATGTAGAAGACAGTTTATGGGGTCATGTCGGACCGTTGTAGCAGACACTGTGTGGTCGTGTCAGACCGATGTAGAAGACAGTTTATGGGGTCATGTCGGACCGATGTAGAAGACAGTTTGCGGGGTCATGTCGGACCGTTGTAACAGACACTGTTGTGACAGTTGTTGTGATAGTTTACGGAGTCTTGCTGGACCCTTGTAGAAACTAACCGGAATCAATGTCGGGACAGTTTACAGAGTCTTGTCGGACCCATAAAGGAGCTAACCGGAATCAATGTCGGGACAGTTTACAGAGTCTTGTCGGACCCTTAAAAAATACACTGTATGATGGTGTATATAGGCTGCCCAAATATATATATATGTGGATATATATAGTGAGCCCTCAAAAGTCGCGCCCACTTCATCAAAAGGCGTGCCTGACAGAAAGCGTCGAGCCATCAAAAGGTGAGCCGGAGACGCGGCGAGGCACGTGAGCGACAGAGTGGCGTGTCGGCCTCGGCTATTTAACCAAGGTTGAGGCGGAGGCTGTGCAAACCAGTCTGAAACCGCCGAAAATCCTTTGAAAAAACTCTTCCGTTTCTGAGAAAGAGATTCTGGAACACTCTGTTGCCATTCTGTAACCAACCTTTCTCTGAAACACTCAGCAACCCATAACATGGCCTCGTCTTCCCGTTCAGCTACCCAGAATATGGCCTCTTCGTCCCGTGGTCTGCTCACTCTTTTTCCCGACCTCAACGAGTCAACAAGAGAGATAACTGGTGCGATGGCACTGGAACCTCAACCAAGCGCCCCGGAGTTTGCTCCGTTGAACTTTCCTATGCGGTCTGTGGAGCAAAGAATGGCAGTGCAGTCGGATGTGGAGGCCAATCAGTATACATTGAAGTCATGTGTGGAAACCATGACTGCAGTTACAAATTTGTCAAACCGGCTGCAGAGTAGGGCAAATGAGGTGCAGCAGTTAAACTCCCAGCTGGCTCTGCTCCAACGCATGTATAAGGATGCGCGAGCAGAGATAAGTGTGCTAAAGGCAGAAAATAAGGAGCTGAAGCGGAAGGCCACCGTGATGTTCCGTTTTGGAGGACCGCCATATGCTGCAGTGGAGGAGCAGGGAGTAGTGATCATGCCCAGTGGAGTGGGAAACACGGAGGCAACACCGGCAAGGGCCGCCCAGGACGGAGGCAAGAAGAAGAGACCGGCGGAATAGGCGAAGAAGTGAGGTCGGTGGGTGGCCGGCTGCAGAAAAGAAAACAAAGCTTTTGGTGGTGTTTTTTTTTTTTTTTTTTTTTTTGGTGTAAAATTGTGATCGGGGTTGATCCCTGAGATGAATAAAATATGGTTTGTTGTGCAAAACGATATGGTATGAATGGAATTGGAAAAAGATTAAAAATAATGTGAAAGAAAAATAAAGAAAGAAATAAGAAAAATATATTGGAAATCAATATGGTATTTTTTTTTTTTTTTTTAATATAATATATATATAAAAGAAAGAAAGTGGGGAACAAGGAGTGCACCAATTAAGCTGTATAATAAAAAAAGTTTGGGCGGTGGATGCAAAGTGAGGAGAGAGAGTGAGCAGATATAGAAAAGAAAAAATAAAGAAGTAAAAGAAGAAAAGTAAAATGGGTGGAAAATATGTGAAAAGGGAAAAGTATATATATAATAAGAATAGGGAATTGGGTGGCCCGAGGAGGTGCAATGCATTTGCTGATTGATTTATTTATTTTATTTGTTTGTGGTAGAGTGGATCACATGGGGTGAGCAGTGATAAACGTGTGAAAAGGGAGCACCTGGAAAGGGCATATAAGATAAAGGAGTGGGAGGATGACAATGACTTTCTTGTTCAGCTATGTAAATTATCAGGCAAACTGTTAAGGGGTGTTGAACCTGACTTGATGACTGCAGCAAAGATGGTCCTCCATGATTGGCAGAGGGGTAAGATACCCTTCTTTGTTCCTCCCCCACGGGAAGGAGATGACTTATCTGTGGTACCCAAAGAATCTGTTGTAGAAGACGACAAGGTGGTTGATGATGATCAGGCATCGGCAGCTAGAAGAGCCATTGCAAATGTTATATCATCCCAGCAGCTAAAAGATGTACCCATTCAGGAGGATCTTTTTAGCGAGAATGAATTAAGGGGTGAGATGCCTGACCAGGTTCCAGCCACCGAGGCATAGATTCCTGTTTCTAGTGTACACGTTACACCGCCAGAGAGAGAAGAATCTTGATAGAGCAGTTGCCATGGTGTAATAATATGTTGCGGAATGTGTGTTTTGATCCATCATTGTTGCAGACATGGTGTTCGACGAAATGTCCCAGAGAGATTTTGGGTTTGCTTCGGCGAGGTGGTGAAGAAGAGTGAAGGTATGTGTAGAGAATTTTAGCGGACTAGGTTGAGGTCCAGCGGGCGGCCAAGGCGAGGTTGCCGCCCGCCGGTGAAGCGAAAAATACTAAGTTCTTAACTTCGCTCTGATACCATGTAAAATAAATTGATAGAGAGAGATACAGAGAGAATGAATTATGTATTGATTGATATTATTGATTGATGTATGTTTATTGATATTACAAATGGTGAGTGGCTCATTATATAGGAGAGGGTGAGTGTAGTAGGTGAGGAGTAGGTGAAGTGGAGGTGGTAGTGGTGTAGTGGGTTAGGTTTAGTGGAGTAGGTGAGGTGGTAGTGGTGTAGTGGGTTAGGTTTAATGGAGTAGGTTTAAGTGGGTGAAGTAGGTGATAGGTTTTAACAGTATATACTATCCCAATAACCGATTAGTTGAACATATTTGAGGCTTATACATTGATTCACTTGAAAAGGGACAATTATAAAATTAAATCATAAATGTTAATGCCAAATAAAAATTATAATGTAATGTCAAAGAGCTCAGTGAAATCAATTGCAAGGGTATACGATATTACAGACAGAACATGGTTAATAAATAGAGGTTATGCAAAAGGTTAAACAAAGGATGAATAAAATATTAAAGATGAACAAATGAAACAAAACAAATCTGAGATGTTTCTTTGTTCTCATTGTAAGCTTTCTGTATTTCTGTATATTCAAATTGTATATGTTTACAAAGTGTTCATCAGTTTATATAGCCCTAAATCTATGACTAAACAAGGAATGACTGAAAAAGGAAATACGCCTAATTCCTATTTACACAACAATCTTTCCTAATGCCTAATTCCTAATATACACAAGCATGCCATATATACACAATCATGCCATATATATAATATATTCTCACACCCCCGCTCAAACTCAAGGTGTTTTAGCAAAAAACTCTGAGAGTTTGCTAAGAAGAAACTGCAATCGAGTTGTAATGTGAGTCTTGGTGAAGAAGTCCGCAAGTTGCAAAGCCGAGGAGACGAAACAAAGCGAGATAGAGCCAAACTGCAGATGCTGTCGGACAAAGTGACAATCAATCTCAATGTGTTTTGTCCGTTCATGAAAGACAATATTATGACCAATCTGAATAGCAATGTGGTTGTCACAATAGAGAGAGGTTGGAGAAGACTGAGGGACCCAAAATCAAAGAGAAGACAACGAAGCCAAACAATGAGCTATAGCACGGTACTCAGCTTCAGCAGTAGAGCGAACAACAACAGTTTGTTTCTTGCTTTTCCAAGAGATCAAGGAATTGCCAAGAAACATACAGAACCAGAGGTGGACTTGCGATCATTAACATCACCAGCCCAATCAGAATCAATATAGGCCACCAAGTCTAAAAAGGAAGTAGAGGACAACAGTAAATTCTGAAAGATGGTATCCCAGAGATAGCGAAGAATGCGAACCAAAACAGCCCAATGGGTAGAGCGAGGAGCAGAAACGAACTAACTAACCACATGCACAACATAAGCAAGATCAGGGTGAGCGACAATCAAATAAACTAAACAACCCACAAGCTCGTAATAGAAAGTGGGATCATCTAGAGGGACACAATCAGTAAAGTTGAGCTCCATGACGCACGGATACGGACATGACACGGACATAGAGACACGCAAATTTTTAAAAAATGGGAGGCACGACATGCTGGAGACACGTTTAATATATATAATTTTATTTATTTATTATATGTCTAAAATAAAAAGAAAATCATTAATTTTTATACAATTACAATAATAATAAAATTAATAAACATATTTTTTAAATTTTTTAAATAAAAAATGAGTTTTTTTAATAAAAATAATTTATTTTATGAATTTTAGGTTTAACAAAAATAAGGATAAAAAAAAGAAAAAAGAAAAAAAAAAGAGAGGGAAGAAGATAAATAAGGAGAGAAATAGAAAAGAGAGAGAGAGAGAGACGGGTGAATCAGCAAAAGGGGGGAAAAATAAAAAAGAGAAACAAAAGAGGGGAAAGTGAAATAAGAGAGCGAGAGAGAGAGAATAGGAGAAGATGATGGAGACAGATGACGAAGGGGAGAAGGAGAAGAAGAAGAGAGTAGACAAAGAATACCTTATCTTCTTCAATTGATCTGAACAGGTTAGGGCTCCTCTCCTCTCCTCCCTCGATCTCTTTCTCTGTCTCCTCTCCTCCCTCGATATTTGTCTTCTCTCCTCCGTCGATCTCTTTCTCTGTCTCCTCTCCTCCCTCGATCTCTTTCTCTCTTTCTCTCCAACAATTAGGGCTTCGATCCACCTCATGCGTGTTTGAAAAGTGTCACAACGTGTTCATGGCATGTTCAACTAAAAAAATTCAAAAAAAAAAAAAGGACACGTTAGAGAGAGTGTTGGACACGTGTCCACCGCATGTCCGGCGTGTCCGTGTCCGTGTCCGTGTCCGTGTCCGTGTCCGACACATGTCCGACACTCGTATGCGGGCCTTGGGGACGTGTCAGTGCTTCATAGGTTGAGCTTCACATTAAGCTCAATAGTTGTATTAAAAACCTTGTTTCAGTAAGACCGGCATAGTGAATAACTCATTAGCATACTTGGTCTGAGACAGAAAATAACCCGTTGGAGAAGAGGCAATCTCAATACCAAGAAAATACTGCAATAGACCCAGATCCTTCATTTCAAAGGTACGGAAGAGATGTTTCTTGACCTCAGAGATAGCAGAAGAGTCAGAACCAATGATGATCATATCATCCACATAGAGTAAAAGAGCAACAAAACCAGCAGAGTTATGTCTCAAAAACAAAAGCAGAGTCGGAAGCAGAAGGATGACACCCAAACTCGGTAACAGCAGTCTGAAAGTGATCATACCAAGCACGAGAAGATTGCTTCAAACCATACAGAGCATGCCGAAGATGACAAACCTACCCAGAAGAGTGGAGAAGGCCAAAGAAAGGACGCATGTGGACCTCCTCAGTGAGATGACCGTTAAAAAAAGCATTCTTAACGTCCATCTGATAGAGAGGCCAATGTCGAACAGCAACAACAGAAATCAAGGTACGGACAGTGGTCATCTTGGCAACAAGGGCAAATGTCTCCTCATAATCAATACTATACTCTTGCCAGAAACCCTTTGCAACTAAATGAGCTTTGTATCGCTCGAGAGAACCATTAGAATGAGTCTTAACTTTATAAACCCATTTGCAACCAACCAGATTCTTGCTAGGAAGCAAAGGAACCAACTCCCAATTGTTAGTCTTCTGCAAGGCAAACAACTCATTCTCCATAACTTGAACCCAATTAGGATCCTAACAGGCTTCCGTGTAAGACTGAGGTTCTGAAAAAAAAAAATAACGGACAAAAAAGTACGATAGAAAGTAGAAAAATATGTATTAAGCCAACCTAACCTGTTTGGAGGACAACGCTTACGAGTAGGATACCGGTGTGCAGCAGGATTAGAGTCATCAGAAGCAGAAGGAGCAGCAACAGGAGTAAAGACAACTGGTGGTGGAGGAGCCTGGCGATGAGAATAGACCAACAAAGGACGGAAAGAAGAAGTCGAAGGAGGAGAAGGAGCCATAAGTGACGCAGACGGATAAGTAAGAATGAGCTCAAGAGGAACAGTGGAGATGTACTGATTGTGTATATATGGCATGATTGTGTGTATTAGGAATTAGGCATTAGGAAAGCTTGTTGTGTAAATAGGAATTAGGCGTATTTCCTTTTTCAGTCATTCCTTGTTCAGTCATAAATTTAGGGCTATATAAACTGATGAACACTTTGTAAGTAATCCCACACCTCTTTGGCAGTGCTATATTTAGAGAACATCATCTCAATACGGTCATCCACAGAGTAATGGAACCAGGTCAAAACTTGAGCATTATCACAATTCCAAGTATCACAGGAAATCAGATATTCTTTTGGTTTGGGATCCGATGGACGAGGAACAGAACCAGAAACATATTCCTATTTTTTTCGACTGAGAAGAAAATTTCTCATAACACTAGACCTTAATAGCTTGGATTTTATCTTCCGACATTGTAATGAACCAGAAATAAAAAAGAAGGGAACTGCTGGGGCACAGTGATAAAACCCAATAAAGTTGAGGGGTCAACCTGAAATAACCCAAAGTTGAGACAGAGGGGTCAATTACTGGTGGACTAAAATCCGAACACAAAACCAAAGACCAGAGACCAAAGAGAACCAAAACTAAGAGCAAAGACCAAAGACCAAAAAGAGAGCCAAAACAGAGGTCGCGAGAGAGTGAGAGAGATCCCTCAAGCCCAGACCGGACTCGCGACTTCAGACCCAGCACCAGAAGGCAATCGCGATTTCGGCTAAGACAGAGAGGGTTGTCGCGACCTCAAAGAAGACTGTTATGACCTAGAAAGACCTTCGTGGCTTTGGAGAAGACCAGAGAATACTTCAAACAGCAAGCAGGAACGAAGAGAACGAACTTCGAATGATCAAGGCCAGACCTAGGGTTTCAGATGTGGCTCTGATACCATGTAAGCTTTTTGTATTTCTGTATATTCAATTGTGTATGTTTACAAAGTATTCATCAGTTTATATACGCCTAATTCCTATTTACACAACAATCTTTCCTAATGCCTAATTCCTAATATATACAATCATGCCATATATTCTCACACATATATTTTTTCACTTTTTTATTTTCTTCCTTACGACAAAAATGAAAAACTAAAAAATGTTGCAAGAGGTTCAAGATTCATGTCCATTCAACTTCTTATTTCAGTATGTTTTAATAATTGCCACAGTATTCTGGTGTCTTGATGGAAACACCATGATTTTGTTTTCCCAATATGTTTTGTACAGGTTTCCAAAGAACCAGAAATGTTTGGACTTTTTCACTTGCAAGGAAAGAAAATTTAGTTCCTTGCACCTGCTATCTATAAATACCCAATATCATTGTTGATAATCTTGAATGATTGACATATGTTTGCTCATTGAACACTTGATATCTTATACAATCATCTTACCAAAAACATCAACATTTTTTAAGTTTGAATTAATGTTTTAATAGTATAGTCACACTTATGTGGCAGAAAGGCAGTCAAGTTCAAGTCTAAAAATGAGATATTTTACCAGATTATACTAGGATCTGCATGTGTGGAATCAAAATGCAGACATCAAGAGTCCATACCTTAACTACGGAAGCATCATCTAACCGACCCCATCCAGCAGCAGAACCTGCTCAAGGGAACAACCATAACTTGCCTATCAGCTAGCAACTCCAAAGCATAAGGACACCACATAAATGTTAGGACATGCAAAGAAGATTTTCCAGAGACAATATATAAGAACACAATATGATATTTGTTAAAACCTATCACCTACTTCACCCACTTAAACCTACTCCACTAAACCTAACCCACTACACCACTACCACCTCACCTACTCCACTAAACCTAACCCACTACACCACTACCACCTCCACTTCACCTACTCCTTACCTACTACACACTCACCCTCTTCTATATATAGGAATCATGAATCATTGTAATATATATAACATTATATCAATCAATAATACAATTCTCTATTTCTCTATACATCAATTTCAACATGGTATCAGAGCAGGTTTAGAACCTAATATTTTCGCTTCACCGGCGGGCGGCAACCTCACCTTAGCCGTCCGCCGGACCTCAACCTAGTCTGCTAAAATTTTGTACACATACCTTCGTCCATCCATTGTTGAAGATCACCAATCCAGATCGTCCTATTCTCTCATTCGATCCCTGATTCTCTCGATGTCGATAAGAACCATTAAAGTCAGCAATGTTTCCCTAGGGGCAACTTTGCAAGACGTCAAGGAGTTCTTTTCCTTTTCTGGTGATATTGAATATGTTGAAATGCTGAGTCATACTGAGCGATCCCAAATAGCATTTGTTACCTTCAAGGATTCGCAAGGAGCACAGACTGCAGTCTTACTTTCGGGAGCAACAATAGTTGATCTGACCGTCACCATAAATCTGGATCCAGATTATCAGCTTCCACCTGCTGCTTTTGCAGCTCCTCTTAAAACAGAAAACAAAACCGCAGGTGGTTCTGAATCTGTTTTTCGGAAGGCAGAGGATGTAGTCAGCGGCGTGCTTGCAAAGGGCTTTGTGTTAGGCAAAGATGCGGTCAGCAAGGTCAAGTCCTTTGATGAGAAGCACCAGTTGACTTCCACAGCCGCAGCTAAGGTTGTTTCTTTTGACAAAAAAATCGGGCTTAGCGAAAAGTTTAGTGCTGGGACTTCTGTTGTTAATGAGAAGGTTCGGGGAGTAGATCAGAAATTTCAGGTTTCTGACAAAACCAAATCAGCATATGCTGTTGCTGAGCAAAAAGTCAGTAGTGCTGGATCAGCCATAATGAAGAACCCGTATGTACAAACTGGAACTACGTGGGTGACTGGTGTTTTTAGTAAAGTTGCAAAGGCAGCTGGAGATGTTGGCCAAAAGACAAAACAGAAGGTAGGAATGGCTGAAGAGGAGCAGCGAAGGAAAATGGTGGATGAATTTGCGCAGATTCATTTATCCGAGTCACCTAAATCACCAAATCCGAGCAATCTTCAAAGCCCGCACCGGCCAAATCACCAAGAGTGGTAGTGGTACTGTTTTTGTGCGAAGGGACAGAAATCATCACATTTCTCACTTTTTTTTTTTATTTTTTTTATTTTGTCCTCCACTTTACACCTCACATGCCTTCTCTCTGTCTAAACAATATTTTTCCACCATCTCCCTCTTTTTCTACACAATATTTTTTTGTACCACCACCCACTCCATGATACCCATATTATTATTATTATTATTATTATTATTTGCACAAAAAAAAATTTAAAAAAAAAAAAAAAAAAAAAATCATTCCAGTTGATTTTTCTGCATTACCACACCTACCATTCGAGTTTGCCAAACACACTTGCTTTATTCATTTCAGGGATCAACCCCGATCACAATTTTACACCACACAAAAAAAAAAAAAAAACAACAACAACAACACAACAACAAAAACAAACAACACATCCATAGGCGGGATTTTTTCTTATCTACTCTGCCGCCAGTCTCTTCTTCTTGCCTCCGTCCTGGACGGCCCTTGCCGGTGTTGCCTCCGTGTTTCCCACTCCACTGGGCATGATCACTACTCCCTGCTCCTCCACTGCAGCATATGGCGGCCCTCCAAATCGAAACATAACGGTGGCCTTCCGCTTCAGCTCCTTATTTTCCGCCTTTAGCACACTTATCTCTGCTCGCGCATCCTTATACATGCGTTGGAGCAGAGCCAGCTGGGAGTTTAACTGTTGCACCTCATTTGTCCTGTTCTGCAGTTGGTGCGACAAGTTTGTGACCGCAGTCATGGTTTCCACACATGACTTCAGAGTATACTGATTGGCCTCAATATCAGTTTGCACCGCCATTTTTTGCTCCACCGACCGCATCGGAAAGTTCAACGGAGCAAACACAGAGGTGTTTGGTTGAGGTTCACTGGCCACCGCACCAGTTCTCTCTCTTGTTGACTCATTGAGGTCGGGAAAGAGAGTGAGTAGACCTCGGGATGAAGAGGCCATATTCTGGGTAGCTGAACGGGAAGAAGAGGTCATGTTTTTTGGGTTGCTGAGTGTTTCCGCGAAGGGTTGGATACAGAGTATTTACAGATTGTTTCAAAATAACAAGTTCAGAGGTTTCAGTCTGGTTTGGTTTCCTCCGCCTCCGCATTGGTTTATATTGACACAGACGACGCGGCCGACACGCCGCTCTGTCGCTCACGTGCCTCGCCGCGTCTCCGGCTCACCTTTTGATGGCTCGACGCTTTCTGTCGGGCACGACTTTTGATGAAGTGGGCGCGCCTTTTGAGGGCGCAACTTTTGATGGCACGCCTTTTTATGGATTGGGCACGCATTTTGATGGCACGTCTTTTTATGGATTGGGCACGCCTTTTGATGGCACGCCTTTTGAAAGATTGGGCACACCTTTTGAGGGTGCGACTTTTTAGGGGTCCGACAAGACTCTGTAAACTGTCCCGATATTGATTCCGGTTAGCTCCTTCATGGGTTCGACAAGACTCTGTAAACTGTCCCGACATTGATTCCGGTTAGCTCCTTTATGGGTCCGACAAAACTCTGTAAACTGTCCCGACATTAATTCCGGTTAGCTCCTTTATGGGTCCGACAAGACTCTGTAAACTGTCCCGACATTGATTCCGGTTAGCTCCTTTATGGGTCCGACAAGACTCTGTAAACTGTCCCGACATTGATTCCGGTTAGCTCCTTTATGGGTCCGACAAGACTCTGTAAACTGTCCCGACATTGATTCCGGTTAGTTTCTACAAGGGTCCAGCAAGACTCTGTAAACTGTCACAACAACTGTCACAACATTGTCTGCTACAACGGTCCGACATGACCTCATAAACTGTCTTCTACATCGGTCTGACACCACCATACAGTGTCCTCTACAACGTTATGACACCTCCATACAGTGTCCTCTACAACGTTATGACACCCCCATACCGTGTCCTCTACAACGTTATGACACCACCATCCAATGTCTTCACCAATGGTCTGACACGACCATACAGTGTCACCTATCCTCTTTTATTTTTATGTATTTTCTTGTTTTGTAACTCTCTCCAAACTCAAGTTGGTTAGTTCCTATCCCCCTTGAGTTTGCGGGGGCTGTTAAAACCTATCACCTACTTCACCCACTTAAACCTACTCCACTAAACCTAACCCACTACACCACTACCACCTCACCTACTCCACTAAACCTAACCCACTACACCACTACCACCTCCACTTCACCTATTCCTTACCTACTACACACTCACCATCTTCTATATATAGGAATCATGAATCATTGTAATATATATAACATTATATCAATCAATAATACAATTCTCTATTTCTCTATACATCAATTTCAACAATATTCTATTACAAACACATGGAAGCTGAGGTACAAGTTTTGCCACTCACTGACAATTTTCATAATCTATTTTATGTATGACACCTGTATTCAAAATGTTTTACCTATTTTTTAATCTTTACAATACAAGAGAAAATATAAATCATTTGGATGTACGACGTGGCTAACAACAATTACCACCTCAACTCCACAGTTAAAAATCTATAGCAATTAGCACAAAAGCAACTTCCTTCAACTAGCATGGTGATATCATTTCTGCTTGTCAATATGGTCTGCCCATCAGCCACACAGAGGAGTTCTATCCGCTAGTTTCTTTCAGTAAGATCAGATGATGTAATGATAATTGGAAACCAAAGAGAAGCAAATGGGTAGAAATCTGCAAGAGAAATGCTGCAATCTGCAAGCATGACTAATGTAAATCTTATTGTGAAATGGAGTTATTATCTACATACAACAGTTAATGTTTACGATTGGTCAAGAAATTCCAACTATCACATGCTATTCTTGATCCTTTTTACTTATATTTTTCTGAATGAAATAAAAATCATGTATTCTAATCAACACATGATTCAAACTTTTGGAGCGTTAGAATTTATTGCCCATTCCTTAGGTTAAGAATTTTATACTCCCATACTGATAACAATAATTCTCCAGGTGCTGCTCTCCCACCATCAGATCCTCAAGTACTCTAACACAGGAGTTAAAAAGTGAGGTCAAGTCGAATGTGAATGATTTTATCTTTTAGATTATTTAAAGCTTTAGCAACTGACTATCATTAGAAATTAGAAGGTAACAAACAAGCTGCAATGGAAAGGTAAAACATCTACTCAATTCAAGGAATGCAACAAATCGAAATAATTAATGAAAAGATCTTGACCCCTTCAACTGCACCTGATAAAAACAGCTGGTATGCAACAGTAGCAATATGTAGTGGAACTTTGCGGTATGAGCATTCACGAGAAACAATGCCCTGGTGAAAGTCATTGTCATGATTATAACAACCTCAAAATGACTGCAGAAAAAGTTGTGTCCATAGCAAGCATTGGATAGGATAGGGTGGATAAAAGTCTAACCAGATCCTTCACAAATATATCAAGTGAAGATAATGGCGTATAATCATTGTCCACCATGTGCGGAACCCGATTCTCAAACATCCTGCAACAAAACCACATTTTAGTCACTAAATAAATGCATAAAATTGGAAAGCCATGCCAAATATGAACACGAACAAATAAATTTAAAAAAGAGAGGCCATAATGTATTGTGATATTAACAGAAAAGCCATAGGTGATAAGAGCAAGTCTAGAATGGATGAATGCTGGTAGATATGTTACTGTTAAGCTGTGTGGAAATGAAATTCTCAAAGATCAAGTTTTCAAAATTTCTGCCTCAAAAATCAGATCACATAGTCAAAATCGGATGACTACCAGAACAGCGTGCATTGCATTTCATCAAGAATCCAACAAATTAGGCATCGCCTATAATTTAATTATGGACAATGATGACCAAGAAAATTCAGCATTACTGAGTCAAGTCTAGGTTCATACAGATAGGAGGATAGAACTAATAACGTACAGGTTAGGCAATAGGATTTCATGTTTCTATAGCTAGGTGCATAAGCACATTAACAGTACCACAAAGCTCAGTAGATTTTGCTAGACATGCCCTTTTCTTGCCCTAGAGGAGACCTGGAGTATAATTTCAAATAAGACCAGCTACAAGAAAAGGAGTAAATAATCTGAGGCATCACTACATTACCATTCACAATAATTGAGGTGCTTCTACTTGGGAAGTTCAGGAAATTACAACTGCATGCTGTGATTATACTACTAGTACTATGTCATACAAAATTATTTTTGTAGAACATCAACTACATAAAAAATTATTTTACTGAAAGATCAATCACCGCATTACAGTTTGCATGATGCATACCATGACGTTCCTCCACTATTTGTGATGACATCAAACAACAGTCTTGTATTAAGACCAAGTCGAGCCCCAAATGCCATTGCCTCAGCTGCTGATGCTATATGAACTCCAGCAAGCAGTTGATTAACCATCTTTACACCACTAGATAGAAGTACAGAAGTATAGGGTCATCATGCATCATGGGAAGAATCAATAAATACATACAACACATGGTCATGTATGGTTATAAGTGGCATATACATATATATATTTGGACAACCCAAGTGACCTGGTAAAATGACAATTTCATGCATAAAGAGACAAAGACCAACTCAGAGGTACCTTCCGGCTCCACAACCTCCTTTGATAACATATAGCTTCTCACTTAATGCTGTTCACAAGAAACAGCCAACGATTATTTTGTAGGATCAAAATTTCAACCATAATTGAAACATAACAATCAAAATCACCAATTGAACTTTCTTCAACAAGCATATACCTGAGAGAACAGAACCAGAATGCTTAAGAGCTTCATCTGTACCAGATGCGATTATCTAATAACAAAAATTAATTTCAGCTAAATATTCAGACAATAAACATTGAGAAGAGCTATTTGGGTTGAAAAAATGTAAATATTTCTCAAAATAGTTGCCATGAAAACGTTTTAACTTCACACCGTAAGTGTACCCATGGAGGCCCTCTTAACACCACCAGAAACGGGAGCATCCACCAACTTCAAATCCTTGGGTTCATCTACAAATTTGCAGGTGAAGTATTTTAGTGTGACCTCTTAAAATAAGTATAGGAGCACAGTGTAAAAGAATCTTAGAAGAACTAAATGAATTCAATGAGTATCACAAACATAACTACAATAAATGCCCTAAACAATGCAGAGCCACGAGTAATCTCTCTAATTTGTAGTCCTTCCTCCCAATTCAAATACAAAACCCCATCTGTGTAATTCCTGCTAGCAAAAAGGATAATACCACTTCGACTGTGTCCAACAGCATAGCAGACTAATTACAGATTTTCTTTGCATGCATGTAGTATAATAAAATGAAACATTATGCATAAATTAATGATATTAGCACTCCATTTTATTAGCACTCCATATGGAGACACAGAAGAAATTGTATTATTGCATTTATCTTCAAAAGCAGCAGTTGGCTACACACAAGCAGCACATTTTTAAGAGGGCACAATGCAAGCAGCACCTCGTACGTCAACACGCAAGCAATGATGTCCCCTAATTGATTTTACTAAACAATATAAAAATTAAAAAGAACTTTGCAAAACACGACCAATCATTGTCATAAATAAATGTTTTGTTGGGAACCTTATGACCAAGAAGTTTTGACAGGATTAAAAATCCACCAATGTAAGGTAACACCAAAATAATGGGAGATGTGATAAGTTATCAAACCAAAGCAAGCTACAAAAAGAATAAATAAACAAAGTGAAATGAATATAAAATATTAATGTACAGCATAGGAACTGAAGCTACCATTAGCATTACTATGGGGTAGCAATCTCGCAGATAGAGGACCTACTTTGCAAACGTCGCTCTAGCTGGCTGACATATGCGGGAGAAACAGTGGATGAAATGATGACAGATGCTCCAGATGGAAGGGCTATAAAAATGGCGATAGGTCAGTCCTGCCCAATAATATATGTAAAAAATGTAAGATACTGTATTATACCTGACACAGCACCAAGATCTCCATATAGAACACTTTCGGCTTGAGCTTCATTTGTGACCATGATTACAAGAACATCTACATCTGGAAAAACAATTACAATTCTCAGAAACATGGTTCTTGCTCTGCAATGATTAGATACTGAGCTCAATATTTGGTTACAAACATCCAACAATAATTTTACTGTGCAAATCTGCAGAGAGCAGATTATACAAATTAAAAGCTGATAGAACAAGGAGAACGCTCTAATGAGAAGCATGGATACAAATATAGGACACAGATACAACACAATACCAACATGCTGACACCGCAATTTTTTTTTAAAAAAAATTAGGACACAACACGGTATGGACACATCAAAAAATAAATATGTTTTATATATACATGAAAATAATAACTATTTCCTCAGTTTTTAATTAAAAATACATTTATAGTTCATCATATCAGAATAGAAAGAGATCATTTTCCGCATTCTACATATTGGAAAAGAAGTGTGAAGAAAAAAATCATAATAGCTACTTTAGAAAACTCTATTCATAAACAAATTGAAAGTTGTAAAATTCTTAACATTAAGAAGTCTATGTTTGTTTGACAAAGAAAAACTTAGATTACTTACCCAAAAAAAGGAAAAACTTAGAGAATAATTAGACAATCATCCCTTTTTGTATTAATAATAGGTAACTTACAATGGAAGCTTTGGAGGCACAAATAAGGAAATAACAGAATAAAGAAATACCTGCTAATAAAATAATCAATACACAATAACCAAAGATATTATTCTAACTAGATATTATTCTAACATTCCTCCTCAAGCTGGTGCGAATATATCTCTCATGCCCAGCTTGCCAAACACATCATGGAATGGTTTGCTTCCAATTCCCTTGGTGAGAATGTCTGTTAGTTGTTCAGCTGACTTCACAAAAGGAGTACATATAGTGCCACTGGTGAGTTTGTCCTTAATGAAGTGGCGATCAATCTCCACATGTTTCATTCGGTCATGCTGAACTGGATTGTGAACTATGTTAATAGCAGCCTTATTATCACAGTATAGCCGCATGGAATCAGTATGACTAATCCCCAGATCACTTAGTAGCAACTTGATCCACAAGAGTTCACATACACCTTATGCCATGGCTCTAAACTCGGCCTCTGCACTAGACAGAGCGACTACATTATGTTTCTTGCTCCTCTAAGTAACCAAATTACCTCCAACAAAGGTACAATAACCAGATGTGGACCTTCTATCAATTATTGATCCTGCCCAATCAGCATCTATATAAACTTTCACTCGAAGATGATCATGTTTGGAAAAATAGAGACCATTTCCTGGAGAAGATTTTAAGTATCTAAGGATGCACATTACTACAGCCAAGTGTGTCTGATGAGGAGCATGCATCAACTGGCTAACCACACTAACTGCCATGGCAATGTCAGGACGAGAACTAATCTCTGATAACTCCCCCTAACAACAATAGCTCCCCCACTATCATCGCTAAGTTTCTGGTTTGGCTCCAATGGTGTATCACAAGCTTTACTTCCAAGCATCCCGATTTCTTTCAACAGGTAAAAAACATATTTCCTCTAACAGATGAAAATTCCATCCTTGGACCGGGTAACCTCAATAACTAGAAAATATTTTAGATTTCCCAAGTCTTTTATTTCAAACTCGCTGTAAATATTTTAGATTTCCCAAGTCTATCATCTCCTGTAAGTACTATGTCATCCATATAAACAATGAGAATTATAGTCTTATCATGTGAGGAATGCTTCACAAACAAAGTGTGATCAACCTAACTCTGTTTGAAGCCATATCGGAGCATAGCCTGAGTGAATTTCTCAAACTAAGCCCTTAGAGACAGTTTGAGACCATATAATGACTTTCGAAGCCTGCATACTTTTACCTTTCGTCTCAAAGCCAGGAAGAATGTCCATATACATCTCTTCTTCTGGATCATCATGTAAGAAAGCATTTTTTACATCAAACTGATGAAGTGGCCAATCCATATTAGCTACAAGAGAGATAAATACTCTGACTGAATTCATTTTAGCCATTGGTGCAAAGGTCTCTTGATAATCTACTCTACAAGTCTGAGTAAAGCCCTTTGCCACTAGTCGAGCCTTGTAACGCTCAATTGAACCATCTGCTTTATGTTTCACAGTATACATCCATTCGCATCCTACAGGTCTTTTGCCCTTAGGTAACTCAGTTAATTCCCAAGTACCATTCTTACGAAATGCTTTCATTTCTTCTATCATGGCATGTTTCCACTCAGGGATAGCAAGAGCACCTAAAAATGATTAGGTATACTAACAGAAGAAAATTTGGACACAAAGTCTCGATAAGAAGGAGATAAATTAGAGTATGACACAAAATTAGAAATGAGACGTTTAGTACAAGACCTCACACGCTTTCGTTGAGCAATAGGAATATCAAGATCAGTATACTCAGGAGGAGTAAGGGTTTCAGAGTTACCTGGACTCTCATCAAAAGAAGAAGATAGTAGTAGATGATCAAAAGTGGTCTCTTGTATCCAAGTAACTTTATGTCTGTGTTTGTCCCTGACGTAGACTTTTCCCTCCTTCAATTCACTAGATTCTGTATTACCACCACTAGTAGTTAGTTCACCTTCTGTGTTCTCAACCACTGGTGATGAGCCAGGAACTAATACAGACCCAAGAATCCCTTCACACCAAGGCTCCTCCTGAAGGGAGGGCGGGGACCCTAAGGAGGACTGTGACAAGAAATAGGACTGTAACTCAAAGAATGTTACATCTATGGAGACAAACTACTTACGAGATAGAGGATGGTAACACTTATAACCCTTTTGAGTAGGAGAGTAATCTAGAAAGGCATACTTCAGAGAGCGGGGATCAAATTTACCACGAGAAGAAGCATGATTGTGGACAAAACAGACAACCAAAGACTTTTGGGAGAATAGAGAACACATACTCAGAACCTAAGAAAACCTGGAGAGGAGATTTTTTGTGCAACACTTGGGTTGGGAGACGATTAATAAGGGAGGCAACAGTGAGAACTGCGTCCCCCCAGTAAGACCAGGCACATGTATAGAAAAAGACATGCAACAAGCTATATCAAGAAGATGACGATTCTTGAGTTCCACAACCCCATTTTGTTGAGGAGTACTTGTGCAAGAAGTCTGATGAATAACGCCATAGGTGGAAAAATAGCTTGCTAGACTAGAATCAGTATACTCATCCCCATTATCAGAATGTAATATTTTGACAATTGCCCCAAATTGAGTACATATCATTTTATGAAAATTATGAAACATAGAAAAAACCTCACTTTTGTCTTTTATAAAATACACCCAAGTAGTACGAGAAAAATCATCGATAAAAGTAACAAATCATCTATGACCTTTTAAAGACGTAATACGAGAAACATCAGAGTGAATTAAGGAAAATGGTACTAAACTTTTATTAAAGTTTGGAGCAAAAGAAGCTCTGTGTAATTTTTCAAGTTAACAAGACTCGCAATGAAACTCAGAGACATTATTGTTTTTAAAAACGGAAGAAAATAAATTCTTAAGTAATAAAAAAGATGGGTGCCCAAGACGCTGATGCCACAGCCATAGGTCTTCCTTGGTGGTTGGAAACTTGATGGAATGAAGTGTCGGCTTGTCCGCCTGATCTAGGATATAGAGAGCATATTCTACTCTATCATTGCCAATCATCTTCCTCATGATAACGTCCCGAAAGAGACAACGAACAGGAAAGAAAGTCACACTACAGTTCAGGTCATGAGTAAGACGACTTAATGATAAAAGATTAACAGAGAAATTGGGAACATGCAAAACAGAAGATAATGGTAGAGAAGGAGTGGCATGGATTAAACATTTCCCAGAAACAGAAGAAACTGTACCATTAGCAATCCTCACTTTGTCCTGACCTAAAGAAGGCTTATATTCCAAGAACATATCAGAAGACCCAAACATATGATCTGAGGCACCAAAATCAATAATTCAAGATAAAGACTTATGAGATAGAAAAGCACTTGGAGAAGCGGCTAAGTTACCTATGTACGGATGGAGTAGTAGAAAAGTAACGATCCAGTAAGTGGTGCAAAGCATCCTCTAACTCAGAAGAAGACATTCCAAATATATCACCACTAGAAGGAGCAACTGAAGAGGCATTGGGAGTATCCACTGCACTGGTATGATGTGCACGTGGATTAAACCCGCGTCCTCGAGACTGTCCAAAGCGACCCCCACGACCACCAGAAGGAACCCCATGAAGCTTCTAACAAGTCTTATGGGTATGTCTTGGCCGGCGGTAATAATCACAGAATAGTGTATCGTTCTCTGAAGGACTAGGGGAAGTACGAGGCAGACCAATACCATCCCTCGGAGGAGCAGAAAGTAAGGCTGAGCACTCTGTAGAGGTAGATGGCAATATAGCAGAACGACGGCTCTTCTCATTCTGTATATAAGTAAAGGCTTCCTAAAGGAAGGGAAGAACATCCATACCAAGGACACGACTCCTAACATGATCAAACTCTAAGTTGAGACCTTCCAAAAATTTGAAGGCCTTTTCCTGTTCAATAAACTTTCGATAACCCACTGAATCAGTTGTGCAAACAGGCTTATAACCCTGTAGCTGATCAAGACGTTTCCAGTCATTGTTAAGAAAAGTGAAGTACTGAAGGACGGTCATCTCCCCCTGTACTGAGGGCTCAATAGAACGACGCAACTCAAAAGTCTGTGAGAAATTCCCCTTCTGGGAATAGGTAGTGGCCATAGCATTCCACATATCTTGGGCGATATTCATAGACAAGTGGCCTTCCCCTATATCAGGTACCATGGAATGGATGAGAGGTCCC
Source organism: Camellia sinensis (assembly GCF_055761805.1). Classification (NCBI taxonomy): domain Eukaryota; kingdom Viridiplantae; phylum Streptophyta; class Magnoliopsida; order Ericales; family Theaceae; genus Camellia; species Camellia sinensis. The sequence goes on from NC_138975.1 coordinate 140,905,730, forward strand.
ATAACTAAAGAATTGGTAATCTCCCATTGGTCATAACCTGGATCAGTGATGTCTGGTGCCTTGATCCTCCCATCAACATAACCCATCTTCCCTTTACTCTTCAAGAAAAGTGTCAGACACTGTGGCCAAGTAAGGTAGTTCCAACCATTAAACAAAGAGGTGGTGATTTTTAGGCTAGGGTTTAGGTTTTTGGATGTAGTAGTCATAATGGGACTCTCCCCTCTAGGTGGCTGAGAAGTAGTGGTGGATTTACTAGTAAGGTCATCCATTTATACTCTACAAACCAAATAACAACCTGCACTAATCACGAATATTGAAAGAGGAAATAAAATCAACTAGACCAAGCAATATCAATTACAGACCATTATAGGAGCATACCAATCAGTCAAAGCTGGGTAATGGGGCCATATAATGACCCAAAAAATAACTAAACTAAATGGAAAAAGAACCTCCAATCAAAACAACGGCTAAGCTATTCTCAAATAAGGCAAAACCTTGCCAGACTTGAGGAATAGTGGTAGAGATGAACTGATCAAAACATGCAGTGGGTCAAAGAAGCCTCAGAGTGGCTGTCGGCTGAAGCCGAAATAGGCTGGGAGCTTTCGGCTTGGGCCGAAACAAGCCAAGGAGCTTTCGGCTTGAGCCAAACAACAAACAGGGACGGTTGGCTGGTCCTGGGTGCTCACCAGTGACTATCGCAGGCCCTGGACAGAGCAGAGAGGGTTGAAACACAGTGGGCAACAGTTAGGTGGTGATGGGTGAAGGTGGAGAATGAGATGGTAACCCTAATGCTCTGATACCATGTTTGCTTGTTTGAGAGAGAAAAAGTTAGGGAATAATTAGACAATCATCCCCTTTTATATTGATAATTGGTATCTTACAATGGAAGCCTTGTAGGCACAAATAAGGAAATACCAGCTAATAAAATAATCAATACACAATAACCAAAGACATTATTCTAACAAGATATTATTCTAATAGTCTAATGGGGGAGTTATTAATACGTATAAATTCACATTGCTTTTATTTTATCATTGGATTCTAAGTAATTTTCTTCAAACTTGCAATGTGTTTCAAGTGTGTCTAATCAATGGATACGTGTGTCCCCCAAGTGTCCGAAGTGTTTCCAATTCTAAAAATAAACATAATAATACATGTTTGGACGCATTGCCAATATGTGTCGGGAGTGTCCGAAAAGTGTCATATGAGTAGAAGTGTTAGTGCTTCTGGCATTAAGGTCTGGTTACTTGTTAGACAGATTTGAATTAGACATAAATTTAGCAAATAGGAAAACAAAAGCATGAAAGGAGTAGCCTACTCCACAAGGGTGGCTTGAGATACACACACAAGTCAACAGGGAAGTTCCACACTGGCTCTTTAATTCCAACTCTAAATTCATAATCAAGCAGGGGCCTCTCTATGTGGACACTAGTAAACCATAATGAGAAATAAACTTTCTAAAAATTACCCCATTTTAGAGACTGTAAAAGATTCAAAATCTACCAAAATAAGTAATTCTAAACAAGTAATTGGCTGGATTACAGCCCAAGAAAAGTCTCCTAACCAACACACAAACTATAGCAAAGAAATCCCTAAAAATAAAATACATCCAGACATTCTAAAGCTCCTAATAGGGGACTAACAAATTCTAATCAAGAATAAAATGAAGACTCATAAATAAACAAACTTCATATTAACTAGACAAACTTGACATTATTTGCTTGGGATTTGTCCTCTTCTACTTACTGCTTCTGCATCACAATGTGACACATTCATGTGAATAATTGGGGCTTATGTTTTCAATGAATGAACTGAGATTTCAACTATATTACACTGAAAATCAATTGTGAGAACAAGATGGCAAAATTTGTTACTAGCAACGTGGTCAAGCAAGACGAACTCAACACTGGAAACAGTTTTGAGGCATGAGAGTTAAATAATAGGAAGACAGTTTTAGCTCCTGAGACATTTACGTAAGATTTTTCTACAAAATTAGACCTCAGAACTTAAATCTGTTTTCTTATGTTGTAGAGCTTTTAAAAAAATTACCTTTGGATACTTCAGCTGGAGAGCTCCCAATCAAGCCACCCTCATTTGCAAACTGAGATAATGTCGGTTTATACACCTACAAGCCAAAGACAAAGCAACTACCATTAATTTTGAAGATATCTTTTACTTCTATTCAGCGTGGAGGAATATCCCATACAAAGTATTGTGCTTCAAGCCTTCAGAGTGGGACAAGTGCATGGATACAAAGAAACTCATGAATGAATACTTGAATAGTATAACAAACAAGTAAAAAACCAGTAAATTTATGTATAGACTTAGAGCACAAAACTCAGCAAATAACCAAAATTCAAATGAAGGAATGACCATACTTAGGGCTGGTTTGGCATAGTTTAATAAAGACAAAAAGCCAAAAGTTATTAAAAAAGACAAAAAGTTATCATTATTCACAAAAAAATATATATATATATAAAAATAATAAATTTATACAAAAAAAAAATTACAAGTCAAGTTCAACTTTTGTAATGAAGTGATGGTGTTGTCTGCAAACTGCAGTGATGGTACAAACAATCAAGCGGATGCACTTCTCATGTCATTATACACAGGACAATGTTATTGGGCCCATGGGGGCCCATCACGGGTCCTGTTATGATAATCTGAATCATTCAATGTGTAAAACTCGTCGAGTACTATATACCTATAAAAAATTACGTTAATCGGATATCGATAACTATATGATCAAATCAGTTTTGTATCAAAAAAATGGACAGTGAACAAATTAACAGTTGACAAAAAACTAATCCGATCAGATAGCTATTGATATTCGATCAATGTGATTTTTTACAAGCATATAGTACTAGATGAGTTCTACACATTTAACGGTTCCGATTATCAAAACGGGACCCGTAGTGAGCCTCCACGGGCCTAACAGTACCCGTGAAGCCTCATCCTATATACATATATGTTCTAAAGTTATCACCATTTTGAAAGCAATCCGTACTGTCCTTCAATCAGCACTGTCAGTGCACATAGGACAAAGGGGTAATAACATAATTTTGCTATTTTATACAATATTTTAATACATATTTTTTCGTAAAAGGTCAAAACGTTATCCCAAATAATCATCTTTTATTCCTCTATTTTTTTATCCAAAAAGTCAAAAAATGCACTTATTTAGAACACCCCAAACAATCCCTTACTATTCATACTACAAGACTCGGTAATCTAGATAAAAATAACCATGTGTTCCTTTTTCATATAATGCAGACTCGGTCAAAGTAGTCAGACCTTTCATAAAAGAATGTATTGTGGAAACAATATGTGGCTTTTGCAGTCACAATTTAGGTAAAAATTTCATTTTCTTGGAGAGATCATTATGAGTGACATCCTTTTCAACAGATAATACCAAGTAAAGGTTTCTCAGAGGCAAACACAAAAATATCTATATTTCATTATTTATTATTTCCAATTCTCTAAAGGCAAGAAAGCAGGCCCATTAATGGCTTTATTTTCTACTGATCTCAACAGTCCCTCTGAGGATGTCATTGAAATTCCTAATAAGTACAATTATTGCACATAATTCAAGAAAATATGTAACTGGAGATATTATGAATAAAATGTAATAAATAATGTATAGAGAAAGAGAGAGAATAAATTGTATGTATTATTATTGATTGATATATTGATATCAATTACAATGATTCATGAATCCTATATATAGAAGAGGGTGAGTGTGTAGTAGGTAAGGAGTAGGTGAAGTGGAAGTGGTAGTGGTGTAGTGGGTTAGGTTTAGTGGAGTAGGTGAGGTGGTAGTGGTGTAGTGGGTTAGGTTTAGTGGAGTAGGTTTAAGTGGGTGAAGTAGGTGGAGAGTAGGTGGATTTTAACAGCCCCCCGCAAACTCAAGGGGGATAGGAACTAACCAACTTGAGTTTGGAGAGAGTAACAAAACAAGAAAATACATAAAAATAAAAGAGGATAAGAGACACTATATGGTCGTGTCAGACCATTGGTGAAGACACTGGATGGTGGTGTCATAACGTTGTAGAGGACACTGTATGGGGGTGTCATAACCATGTAGAGGACACTGTATGGTGGTGTCATAACGGTGTAGAGGACACTGGATGGTGGTGTCAGGCCGATGTAGAAGACAGTTTATGGGGTCATGTCGGACCGTTGTAGAAGACAATGTTGTGACAGTTGTTGTGACAGTTTACGGAGTCTTGCTGGACCCTTGTAGAAACTAACCGGAATCAATGTCGGGACAGTTTACAAAGTCTTGTCGGACCCATGAAGGAGCTAACCGGAATCAATGTCGGGACAGTTTACAAAGTCTTGTCGGACCCATGAAGGAGCTAACCGGAATCAATGTCGGGACAGTTTACAGAGTCTTGTCGGACCCTTGTAGAAACTAACCGGAATCAATGTCGGGACAGTTTACAGAGTCTTGTCGGACCCTTGAAAAAGCTAACCGGTATCAAATGTCGGGACAGTTTATAGAGTCTTGTCGGACCCCTGTAGAAACTAACCGGAATCTATGTCGGGACAGTTTACAGAGTCTTGTCGGACCCATAAAGGAGCTAACCGAAATTAATGTCGGGACAGTTTATAGGGTCATGTCGGACCGTTGTAGAAGTTGCACCCTCAAAAGGTGTGCCCAATTTTGTCAAAAGGCGTGCCATCAAAAGGCGTGCCCAATTCATCAAAAGGTGTGCCGGACATGATGGCGAGGCACGTGGGCGCCTTGGCTTGCGCGCCCGTTTTGTCGTCTGGTGGCAAGAGGCACGCGATACGCGTGGCTGCCTCGCTATTTAACCAAGGTTGATGCTGAGGCTGAGGCAGACAAAAAAACTTCTGAAAATCCTCTAAAAACAACTCTTCCTTTGCTGAGAAAGAAACTCTGTAATACTCTGTAACCAACCCGTCTCTGAAACACTCAGCAACATGGCCTCTTCTTCCCGTCCAGCTACCCAGAACATGGCCTCCTCTTCCCGTGGTCTGCTCACGCTCTTTCCAGAACTGAACGAGTCCACAAGAGAAATAACTGGTGCGGTGGCCAGTGAACCTCAACCAAACACCTCTGGTTTTGCTCCGTTGAACTTTCCGATGCGGTCGGTGGAGCAAAAAATGGCGGTGCAGTCGGATGTGGAGGCCAATCAGTATACCTTGAAGTCATGTGTGGAAACCATGACTGCGGTTACAAATTTGTCGAACCGGCTGCAGAGTAGGACAAATGAGGTGCAGCAGTTAAACGCCCAACTGGCTTTGCTCCAACGCATGTATAAGGATGCGCGAGCAGAGATAAGTGTGCTAAAGGCGGAAAACAAGGAGCTGAAGCGGAAGGCCAGTTTATGTTCCGATTTGGAGGGCCGCCATATGCTGCAGTGGAGGAGCAGGGAGTAGTGATCATGCCCAGTGGAGTGGGAAACACGGAGGCAACACCGGCAAGGGCCGCCCAAGACGGTGGCAAGAAGAAAAGACCGGCAGAATAGGCGAGAAGAAAAATCCCACTGTTCCGATTTGTGTTGGTTGTGTTTTGTTTTGTTTTGTGTTTTTATTTTTTTTTATTTTTTTTATTTATTTTTATTTTTTTTTATGGTGTAAAATGCTGATCGGGGTTGATCCCCGGCATGAAGAAATGACAAGTTTGTAAAATGTTGTTTTTTTTTTTTTTTTTTTTTTTTTTTTTTTTTGGGAGTGTTTTGTTGAAAAAATAAAAATAAAATGAAAGAAAACAAGGGAGAAAGAAAATAGATAAAAAATATTTATAGATGGATTATATGAAAAACATCAGTGCGATTGTTTCAAAATAAAGTGGGGTATTTAAAAAAGAGGAAAAATGACTTGGAAAAAATAAATAAAAATAAGTGATTTTTGAAATCAAATGGAGGAGAGAGAGGGACAAACCCATGTGATAAAGTGGAGAGAGAGTCGGTGAGTGGGGTGCAAAAGGTGAAGGAGAAATGATGGATTGAAAATGGTTTGGGTCAAAAGTGGACACTGTTAGTGGGGAACATGAGTGCATTGATTATTTGATATAATAATAATAATAATAAAAATAAAAAGTTAGAACAGTTGGAGAGAATGAGTGGAGTATGGTAAGGGTTTCATCCAAAGCCAAAATTCCTGCAGCGAATCACTTCGCAAATCCTAGCATGAGCTTTTTCTCTTTCCAGGCTTATTCATGAATTTCCTGGTGATTTCAAGAGCCTCTGGTGGCATTGTGGCAGAGAACACCCCAACCTGGATTTTGGGTGGCAGCAACTGAGAACACCCCAACCTGGATTTTGGGTGGCAGCAACTGGAAAATATCATAGATCTGATTTTTAAAAACCTCGTGACAGCATTTCATCAGCTTCATCCAAGACAAACATTTTGATGTAAACAGGGCGAAGTGATTGTCTCCGCAACATGTCAAACACACGACCAGGAGTACCAACAACAACATGAACCCCACTGGAGAGAATGCGCTGATCTTCGCGCATACTAGTCCCTCCAACACAAGCATGAACCTTCACACTTTGCTGGGCAAGTTCAAGAGTGGGTGGAAGAACCAAAGCTTGGCACTCAACCAAGCTATAATCTAGCTGCTGCAGAATTCCAGAGCAGAATGTTGCAGTGTTTCCAGTTCCAGACTGTCTCGTCATATGAGGTGAAGAATTCTTCTCCATCAGCCTCACACATGACTACAGTCGCACAAATCTTTGTTGATTTTATCAGCGGAATAGGTTGAGGTCCGGCGGGCGGCTAAGGTGAGGTTGCCGCCCGCCGGGGAAGCGAAAATACTAGGTTTTAAACCAGCTCTGATACCATGTAATAAATAATGTATAGAGAAAGAGAGAGAATAAATTGTATGTATTATTATTGATTGATATATTGATATCAATTACAATGATTCATGAATCCTATATATAGAAGAGGGTGAGTGTGTAGTAGGTAAGGAGTAGGTGAAGTGGAAGTGGTAGTGGTGTAGTGGGTTAGGTTTAGTGGAGTAGGTGAGGTGGTAGTGGTGTAGTGGGTTAGGTTTAGTGGAGTAGGTTTAAGTGGGTGAAGTAGGTGGAGAGTAGGTGGATTTTAACATAAAACATGGACCAAAACTGCAACCAATGGAGTATTTCAATTTCCATTTTCAGGTAATAAATTGGAAGCTAATACCAAATACAATACTAAATGGAGGCAAAACATTACATCATAAGCAATAACGCAGAAATTTGATCTCAGCAGGTGAGTTGCCATGCCAAACCCCATTGCTCCAAGACCAATAAAACCAATTCGGTTTACAGATTTTGATTCAGTAGTTATTTGATTTGCCAGTTCCTCAGGGCTATAAGTTTCTGCATTGACAGCATTGGTAATGTTCACCCCATATACTTTCTCCCAAGCCTGTACAAGAACAGGTGTGTCTACTTAGCAAATGGCACGTCAATAGTTACATAACCTCAAAGCAAGCAAAAAAGCCACATAATATAACTTTTATATAAAAGAAATTAGTTCATGAGAACAACCTTGATCAATGTGTCATCACCATCATTTCCATGACCGTGAGAAGAGCCTGTGAAAGGACAAATGGAAAGTAACAAAGTGAGTATCAGGTTGCTCCAAAACGTTAATAGCTGCCACCTACAGATTATGGTTGTGAGAAACTGTAAATCATGCACATACATACCTGCTATTAGTTGTTGACAAGCAACTGCCAGAAGTGGAAGAGGAAATGTACATGATTTGGCCATATCCAAAACAATACCCTTCAAGTTGGACAAAAACCCATCAGGCATAATTGACTCATCCAGCCCTTGATAGAGCGAAATAGAGGAAAATGATTCATGTGACTGACCCCACTTGATTGGGGACACAAGGCTTAGTTTGGTTTGGTTTGGTTTTAGCTTTGCAGTTCACAAAGAGATCTCTATTGAATAAGAGTTCAAGGATTTGAAGAAGAATTTGTTTAGATTAGAATGACAAAGCTGTCCACTTAAGTTCTTTCCAATAAAGTGATTAAGCTGAATAGGATTTTAGTATTTAAGATAACCAACTTATTTTTTTCTCACATTAGCACTTCTACACTTCAATGCCTAGCCAAATAAGTCTTTACTATTTTCTACATCATAAAAACATAAGTTCTCTTAATGTGAACTTTTTCCGTACATTACTTTATTTTATCAATAATGAGTTCTTAAAAAAATAAGTGGATAAGAGACCCATTTAAGAATGTGATTCTGAATTGAGGTCTACCTTACAGTATCAATATCTCAAAAATCATTATTGAAAGTCTCAATGTGTCCAAATTCATTGATGAAGAAATGATTACCAAGTGGTGTTCATGTCTAAAATTTTAGTATGCATTTAGCAGATGGTCCTTAAGTAAATGTCCTAAATGCTAAATCCGCCACAAGAAAGGAAGCATAATTTGAATGGAATTATAAAACTGCAGTTAGCATTTAATTCATCCAAAACCCCCATTGAACTTAACTTCAAAGTCAAGAAGAAAAGAAATTACTCATAATACACTTGAACAACACTAAGAAACTTACAACATGAGAAGACTTACCAAATTTTGAACAAAAGTATTCAGGAGATGTTTGGTTTGATTATCCCTTAGCAACTGGGGAACATGATTCTTGAAAACCCTGTAAAATTGAATCCAACGGAAGGATGTCTAGTAGCAAGGTAACACAGTATCTGCTCAAGAAAACGCTAGCAAATTCCAGGAATGTCATGAAAAAAAAAACCAACTACGGCACTTACATATACCAACACCAACCACCAAAGCCTTGAATACCTATTGAGTTAGTATAAAAATGCACAGATCTTTGAAAGTAAACAGATGTTCCCATGTATGTGTATACATGTAAGCACATAACAACAAGGGCTTTCAGTGTTCAATAAATTTTGCAGCTAATTTCTTTAAAGGCATGGGTTCTACAAAATCAGTTCATTGTCAGAAACAGAAAGTGCCAATCAGTGCTATGGTCTCAACTGGTGCCCATGGTGCAAATCAGATTATTAGCAGTCTCATCTATCAAGGTTGTGCCTGATCTAGAATTGACAATTTCGGATCAGAATGCTTATAAGGAATGCTTCAGGACTAGAAATATTTAAATTTTAAACACACAACATAATCCTCAGTAAAGAATTGTGAACAATAATTTACCATGAATTTCCAGCAGCATTAGAAATAATGTCATAAATCATCCATGGATGAATACCAGCTTGGGCACCAAGAGAAATGGCCTCCACAGAAGAAACAAAATGAATGCCCTCAAGCAGCTCTATTACCATTTTAATTTTGCTGCAATTTAAAAAAGAAAAGTAGACATTAATAATAACATCATCTAATATGATATTAGAACCCCTAACATAAATAAACAAAGAAAAAGGGCCATTCCCCTGTGCCAATCCCTGTTAAATTGGGTTAAACACCTAGTACAAACAAATTTACTATCAAGTGGCACAAACAAATTTAGGGGTTGGTTGTATGGATGCGAGTAGCAGTAGTAGGGGTATTTTTATACTTCTGAATCTCTCTCGATGCATCTCATCTTCCTGTACTTTTAATTTCATGCTGTTATATGAAATTTTTCTTTGCTGATCAAAAAAAAAAAAAAAAAAAAAAAGTGGCACAACCAAGACACAATTAAATTATCATTTGAAAAGCATTGTTCAGAGATATGAAATTACTTAAATTTGTATTGGAATATTCAAGAATCATTTAGTTGTAAGTTTATAGTAAATTAGATTTGACTTGGTTTACACAATCACTAGTGTAATATTAGGTCAGGTGTTGTTTTCTGTGCAAAGCCATTAGTTTTTTTTAACCAAATTTTAATTCCACTTTTTGTTTCCAGTATTTACATGTCATCAGAGCCATATCACTACTAAGAAGCAGCCTATCAGTTCTTGTATTCTTGTCAAGTAAAAAAAATCTCCTATGGTTTCCTGGTGCTGTCTTGTGAATTTTCTAGTCTCCAATGGTTCAATAGCTACATGCTGAATATTGTTATAATTTAGCAATAGAAAGAGACAAAATGCTATATATTAGTAATGTTGCTCCAATGATGACTTTTCTCCCTCCATTTATTCTCCCATTTCAACTATCATTTCAAAATAACAAGTACATGCTACATAATCAAACTTTATTAACTTAATTTAGAGTTACATACTGCAAAATAAAATAACATAAGACATAATCATGGAAGAGGAAGAACATAATAATCTGAGTTGCTTGATCATGCCAAAATTTTTGTGCTTGATTGTTCATTTAGAGGTATCTCAAGTCAGCTCTTGTGAAATGGATCCTGCGCTCTAACCATGATCACTTAAGATTGAAAGCATTTACTGATGCAAATTGGGTTGGTTCAGTCGATGATAGACAAAATGCAAACATGTGTGTATAAGAAGAGAACATGTGCCTACTTTTGGTGTCTCTCATTAGCCTTTTCCTATATTTCTCTCTCTCTTCTCTCTCTCTCTCTCGCTCTCTCTCATTCTTCTTGTCTTCATCTTTTACCCTAAATTTAATTGTCACCAATTTTATATGAAAATTTGTCTCAACAACACAATTCAAATTGTTCTAAAATCTAAACATGACAAAGAAATTGGTAAGATTGTGAAGAAAGCCCACCTTCCGGCACCAAGTGCCCCCTCAAAAACATAAAGTCTCTCACTCATAGCTGTTTGAAAAACACAATAGTTTGTCTTAGAGATGAAATAGAAAATTTAAAAGTAGTGATCAAAAAACTGAATCCTCATGCAAGTGTTGCAGAGTAGTGACACGAGTAGATTGTACCAGAGAGAATAGGGCGTGCCCTTGTAATGGCATCTGACTGTCCTGATGAAATAATCTGTGTATTATAGAAATATCAGCTTCCGCCAGTTATAAAATAGCAAAACAAAAGCAAAATGATCCTCTACTTATGTGAGGAAGAAATAGGATAGGAGAAATATAATCTTACCATTATTTTGCCATTCAAAACCTCTGACATTCCCTTAGAGACATATATATCAACTACAAAAACTCTCTCCAAATCCTCTGCTAGAGTAGAAACAGATTAATGATTAGAGGAGTTCGAAAATGTTCAATGCAGATGTAAGTTTAGCACAAGCCAAGCAAACACCAAATTCTTTCTTTTGCTTTTCCATCAAGTTAGATGTAACCAGTAACCACTAGACTTCTAAGGCATAAAATTGGTATAACAGTAAAGAACACATTATTATTGAATGTTCTACTCTCTTCTTCTTTTTTTCTTTTTTGCTTTTTTTGATAAGTAAATAGAGTATAGATTGATAGAACACAAAGGGTCATCACCCCTGTACATTAGAGATTTGCAGACAGAAGAACAAAAAACAAAACAAAAAAAGAAAGACATTAAACCTTCCCCAAAAGATAAACTATATTCTCTCCCTAAAACTTAATTCCCCTATAAAAATCCACCAAAAAAAAGGAAAAGTCACAAGCCTTCTCCTTCATCTAAGTAAGGTTAGCATTAGCCTATGAGTAGCCATCTCTATACCCTCCAAGGCACATTGATTTCTTTCTCCAAACACACCAAATTAAGCACATAGAAACCACCATCCATATGCCTTCTCAATCATCTTCATATGACACCTGAGTTCAACAACCATAGAAGCTGTAACACAAAAGCAAGCATAACACAAATCACCTGAAAAATAGAAAATAAGAAACTATAAATCTCTCGCAGCGTAATATATCAAAAGATGATCAACAAACTCCTCAGCTTGCTTGCACATGCAACACCAACTAAACTAAAAAGCAGCCCCTCTGGCGCAAATTGTTTATATTAAGAATGGCATCAAAAGCCGCCATCCAAGCAAAAAAGACGACTTTGGTGGGAACTCCCAACTTCCAAATAGTCTTCCAAGTAAATATCCCGACCCCCAACCACAAATGAAAAAATAAAATGACTTAACTATGAACTTTCTCCCTTGTCCTTCCATTTCAATTCATCTCCCCTGCCCTTATTAACCTTCATATCAATAATGGAGGGCATGATCCACTAGGCAGAGTTAAAAAGTTGCTAAAGCTCTATAATCTCATTAATGGAAAAATAAGCATAAGAACAACTATGGCTGTCTATGATAAATCTTGAGTAAAAATGATGAAACAGAAATGAAAGAAAAGAAAGAGTATCATAACACACTGTTGAGCTGCCGATAAATCTAAAACTAACTAGCACAAAACTATGACAACATCCACCAACAAACCAGACTGAACAGAAAAGTTAACCAAGAGTATAAAAGAAAATTCTATATAAATATTTTTTTTATCTAGAGAAAATAAATTGCCTGTGAGTCGCTTCTCGAGCTTCTGTATATGAGCAGGTAGTATGGTTGAATGGAGAATGATGACAGCATCTTTGCGTAACCCTGCATAACCAGAAAAGAGTATATTCTGAACATCAACCAAGCAGACTAATTATTAATTCAGAAAACATTAAGGATCTCCACAAAACCTTTTAAAGCACTCTCATGACCAAAAAGTAGGTCATTTATTTGATCTGCATGAGATATCAATACAACCAAAGCTACAACATCTGCATGCAAAGAAATGAGAGAAGGAAGCATCAGAAAGTCAATTTCTAGCTCTTCAAAAAAATAAGGTCACAATTTATAGAGAAAATAAAAGAAGAATGTATTCAGTCAACTATGATCCAAAAGTATATATATAGATTATTGTTTTTAGTGTTCCTTTAGGTAGCTAAATGTACTGAGTTTTTGGTGCCTTCTAAGTTTTTGGTGTGTTAGAAAGCCCTTTTGTCTTTTGGGAGGTTTGTGTGCAAGTTGGGGTAATTGATACCACCAAAGAAATTGAATCTATCCAGCTCAAAATAAGAAAAATAAAATTAGAATTATGAAATAGCAACAAATTAAAATCAACATAATGTTTCACCTTTCCCAGCTTCTACGGGACAGGCGCATCTAATCCCGCCTTGATTGGTAAACTCATCCAGCAGAGGACTGCATGTCTGCAGATAAGCACAATGCAATCCAACATTGAAATTATGACAAACAAAAAATAAGATCTCCAAGTCTTTCTAAACGACCAAATAAATATGCAGCATAAAAATGTGAATGAACAAATGACTTTAAACATCTATGCCAAAGAAATGGTTGCGTGATTTGTATAAAAATAAAATGTAAATTAATAATATAACATACACAATTCTAATATGAGGGAATCTTTCTGTTTCAAAATTACTACTAAGTATTTTGGTAGTCACAAATATACAGCTTTATAAAAGAGAAAACAATTTATTATAACTCGCATCCATTTTCAAATTTCTTGCAAATGTAACCATTCATCTCCTCATTTATTATTGCCTTGCATCTTTGGTTATCATACAATGAATTATAAGTTCCTTCCATCTAATTCATTCCTCATTATTGATTTCAACCGTCATATTTTTAATAATCATGGAAAAGTTCAAAAGTACTCAATTTTAAAATGACCCTAAGCTAAACAAGCACACTTAGGTCATGTTTGATTCACAAGACTAATAGTGAATTATTAATAATCTTATTAAATTAGAGTGGTATTCATTATCCAATTGGATTAATATCCAATGGATTAATAATCCTGCCCCTACCCCATTACTAATAATCCTACAATTTTGTTGGATTAATTATCCATTGGATTAATAATCGTAAACTAAAATGTTAAAACAAACATAGGATAATTGGGCCCACGGATTAATAATCCCAATCTCATACTCTAATCCACCTAATCAAACATGCCATTAGTGTATAAAAGTCACATCAACCCAATGAAAACAAGAAGGAAGCTCTTTCCAAGACTTTTTTTTTTTTTTTTTTTTCTTTCTGAAAACAGGGAAGGAGTGCAGGAGATAAAGGGAGCAGCCCAGTTGAAAGAGCCTAGTTCGATGCTTTAACTAAAAATGGCCTTTACACACAACCAACCCCTTAAAACTCTCAAAAGACTCACTACACCTATAAAAACTCTCAAAAGAACTAGAAGCTTGATGAAGCTCGAAACTAGGTGCTCATTGGTACCAAAGCAATTTTCTCATTTCTCTGCCTTTCAAGTTTGTTGTTTCATTGGAGTCTTAAGATATATATTAAAATAGTCTAATTACTTATCTTCCTTTATACTATTCGAAGTCATTTTGAACCCTTACATTCCTTTTACCAATCAAAGTCATTTAACCCCTTATCTCCTCCCTTCATACCAATCAAAGTTTATTAATTACAATCAGAGTGCTTTTGGAATCAAAGTCAAAGTCATTGCTTTTGGAATCAAAAATTCAAAGTCATTCAAACACACAGAAAAATTCATTGCTTTTGGAATAAAAAATTCAATCGCGAAATGCCCTGAATTCAATCGTGAACAAATTCAATGAACAAACAGAGAGATGGGAAATGAAGACAGACCTCAAAGGCTTGTACGGCATAGCCAGAGCGAAGGAGTGAGGAGGCCAATTGCAAGCTCAGTTGGTCCAAGCCAACGAACCCAATTACACTCTGAGACGCCATTGGAGCGAGGTCACAGGACTTTTTTACAACTCTACTCTGCTTCTTTATCTCAGAATCGATACATATAGTGCTGGAGTGAGAGATTGATTCGAGAGTAGATGAAGAGCGAGAGTGTTTGGAAGCAATTCGTCAACTAGCATAAGCTAGTTTTCCACGTTTCTTTCACCAACAATGCTAATCCCCCTAAATGACTCTACGTACGTTTGGTAGGTCCGTTTGGTAGGTCCGTTTGGTACTACTAAATGAAATGAGATAGGAATGGACGTTTGGTACTATTAAATGAAATGAGATAGGAATGGAATCTATATCTATCTATACTTCTACCTATACTATATGACGGGGCTAAGCCATAAAGGTCTCATAAAGATCATAGTCTACTATAAATAACCTAAACTCTACCACTTGAAGTCCAGTACATAATCTAGCTGGTAGAGTTCAGAACAGTTGGAATCTAACATGGCACAAAGAGTCAATGACATTCAGACATATGGTAGGGAAAGGACAAGCCACATCAGCAGACAAAGATCTGCAAAGTTATTGCCACTGCACATCACCATTAATGCAGCCCATCACAACATTTATTACGACAACACCTCTCCATCGGAACAGCACCACTTTACCCTGAACAAGGTAAGGTACAACATAGACTTTCGGCGAGGAGGGCAGATCGGAAGGGACAGCAAAATGATTACCAAAGGATATAAGCAAACGTCGAAGACAAGAAGAAGGTTAAGCTTTCTATCTCTAATCTCTCTCTCTACACTCTACCTCCCCTTATAACTTGCTCGTCGGAGGATTCACTGGGAGACTACCCCGTTCCCCGTTGGACTTGTTTGTAGGTTATCCGGTGGGCTTGATCATTTGGACGTGGGCCTGAAGAGCTTGGACCTATCCGATCCATTCACTGGAACAAACTGTAACATTAGTTGGCGCCGTATGTGGGAAAGACTTTGCTCCACGCACCAGTTGTGCTCATTGTCGCTGGAGACTCTATCTCAGCAACCTTTTCCTCCTATCCATCAAAGTGTATGGTCACGACTAGATCCATGGCTTCTTACAATAACGCTGCCGACCATCAGGCCGACCCCCCCAATCCAAACAACCCACCGCAGTACTTTATCGAGCTTACTAACAGCATTAACCGCATGATCGAGCAAAATCAGGCCCTGATAAATGCTTTACTCCAAAGAAACCTTCCGATGCCTCCTCCACCACCTCCAGATATTCCACCCAACCAAGAAAGAGCCCCGAGCCACACTGTTCTGCAACCCTATCCACCCAACTTGAAAGGTTTGCAACCTCCTCCCCCACATATAAATCTACCACCTCCACCCCCACACCCGTCGGTCGTGGCACCAGCCCTTGAAGGAGAGGCCAGCAGCGTCCAGCCCCCATTGACCGACCGTGGTGACAACATTCCCCTCTAGGACGCTGAACTCCGAGCAATAAAGCTCCAACTCCAAGAGGTCATGCAGAACATTCAGCATAAACCCTCTACCACGGCAAACTCACCATTTGTTGCCTCCATCCGGGACAAACCTCTCCCCGCCAAGTTCAAGATGCCCACCATTGACTCTTTTGACGGTACGATGGACCCAGTCGACCATCTGGAAACCTACCGTACCCTCATGGTCCTCCATGCCTTCCCTGACGAGATCATGTGTCCGGCTTTCCCCGTGACACTGAAGGGGTCAGCTCGACTGTTGTTCAGCCAGTTACCAGCAGACTCTGTCTCCATTTTCCAGCACCTCAGCGACTCATTCCTTAGCCATTTCATTGGAGCCCAGCACCAACGCCGCCCGGCAACCCAACTCCTCAACATCCGCCAGACCGAGAGGGAGTCGCTGCGCAGTTTCGTTACCCGCTTCAACACCGAAGCCCTGCAAGTAGCGGAAAACGATGACAAGGTCATCCTCACGGCTTTCATGGCTGGGCTACGATCGTCCGATTTCCTCTTCTCCCTCTCCAAAAACCCCCCGACTTCCATGGCAGCCCTACTCTCCAAAGCCCAGAAATACATGAATGCTAAAGATTCACTAGCCGCCCGGCAAGATCCAATAGCTAAAAACCCGACCCCTAGAGAAAAGAAAAAAGACTCAGAATCCAGAAACACCCAGTATAATAGCCAAACACCCCACTATACAGACCGAACCCCCCGCGCTGACCGGTCGGCACCAGCCCGACCGCCCGGTCGGTTTGAGCGGTACACCCCCCTTAATTCTCCCATGGAACAAATCCTCAACCAGATCCAACGGGACTACCCTCTTAAATGGCCCCTGCCTTCACGGACCCCTTCCAACCGAAAAGACCAGTCCAAATATTGTCATTTCCACCAGGACCATGACAATAACACTGATGACTGCATCAACCTCAAGGATCAGGTCGAGACCCTAATACGTCAAGGGCGTCTCAGCCGATTCACGGACACCCGCCCACAGCAGAGGCAAAGAACCGAGCCCCTCAGAAACAACCGCCGGCGCACCCCACCCCGGCAGCCAGCCCAACCTAACCAAAGCTATGATCGCCCCCTACAACAGCCTCGGCCGCCAGGTAATCCCCCTCTGCCAGTCGATGAAATCCGAGTCATTTCAGGTGGCCTTGCTTGTGGGGGACCATCCCGCTCGGCTCAGAGGACAGAACTCAGAAAGATAAGGCAAGGCTTAGACAAAGCAGTTGCCACGGTAGACCGACCCTCCAAACAGCCCAAGCAGTTGACAGAGCCCATCACCTTCACGGACGCCGACTGTACAGGCATCCGTTATCCTCATGATGAACCTCTCGTCATTTCTGCCCTCCTCTCCAACTATAAGGTCAGACAGGTTTTCATCGACAACGGCAGTTCTTCAGACATCATATTCCTCAACTGCTTCTACCAGCTCAAGATTGGGGAGGAAAGTCTGTCTCCCCTCCAAACCCCTTTGGTCAGTTTCACTGGCGACCGGGTGACCTCCATCGGCTCCATCGATCTCCCCCTCACCATCGGCGAATACCCACGGCAGACTACCAAGTTGCTCACCTTCCTTGTGGTCGACTGTCCCTCTGCCTACAACATCATCCTTGGTCGCACCGCCCTCAACGCTTACCAAGTTATCACTTCGACCTACTACCTCGCCATAAAGTTCCCTACCGACTTGGGCATCGGGACAGTAAGGGGAGAGCAGACCGTAGCCAGGGAATGTTATGTCGCCTCACTCAAGGAAGTCAAGCTGAAGGAGGCCATAATCATTGAAGGACTTGACGTCCGAGATAAGGACGAGCTGGTCAGAGGAGAACCGGTAGAGGAGCTCGTTGAGATTCCCATCGATCCCACCAACCCAATGAAAACTGCCAAGATCGGCAGCCAATTATCCCCCCAAGCTAAGGTCGACCTTACTGCCCTTCTGATCGAGCACCATGATGTATTAGCCTGGACCCATTCAAACATGCCGAGCATTGACCCCTCTTTCATAACTCACCGCCTCAACATCAAACCCCATTTCCGACCTTACTGCCAGAAGCAGCGCATCTTTCATCCAGAGCGCAATACTCTTATAGCTGCAGAGGTTGACAAGCTCCTTGAGGCCCAATTCATCAAAAATGTGGATTACCCTAAATGGTTGTCAAACGTAGTCCTAGTCCGCAAGAACAATGGCAAATGGCGACTCTGTGTCGATTACTCTAACCTAAACCGAGCCTGCCCCAAAGACAGCTATCCTCTTCCTCGCATAGATCTGCTGGTCGACGCCACAGCCGGTCATCAAATGCTCAGCTTCATAGATGCTTTCTCTGGGTACAACCAAATCCTGATGCACCCGTCCGATCGGGAACATATATCCTTCATTACCGACCGAGGTACCTACCACTACCGCGCGATGCCGTTCGGACTGAAGAATGCTGGGGCCACCTACCAACGGTTAGTCAATGCCGTTTTTCATCATCAGATAGGTCGGAATATGGAAGTATATGTCGACGACATGTTAGTCAAGAGCAAACTCTCTATTGATCATCTGACCGACCTGCGAGAGACCTTCGCCACCCTACGCGAGTACCAAATGAAGCTCAACCCAGAGAAGTGCGCCTTCGGCGTAGGATTTGGGAAGTTTCTGGGTTCTATGGTCAGTCAGCGGGGCATTGAAGCTAACCCTGAAAAGATCAAGGCCTTGATTGAGATGCAGTCATGCAGAACGGTTAAGGAGGTTCAAAGCTCACTGGCCGAGTTGCGGCCCTCAACCGCTTCATCTCCCGCGCAACAGATAAGTGCCTACCATTCTTCAAAGTTCTTCGGCAAACTTTTGAATGGACAACTGAATCTGAAGATGCTTTTCAGCAGTTGAAGCAGTGCATGGCCAATCCCCCCTCCTTTCACAGGCAATTACGAGCGAGCCCCTCTTCCTCTATTTAGCCGTCTCAAGCACCGCAGTCAATGTAGCTCTTATCAAGGAAGACGACTCTGTCCAACGGCTGGTCTACTACATCAGTCGAGCTCTCAGGGGAGTAGAGCAGAATTACCCGCTGTTAGAAAAATTGTCCTTGGCCTTGGTCACCGCCTCCAGACGGCTCCGTCCTTACTTCCAGGCCCATTCCATAGTGGTCCTCACCGACCAACCCTTGAAGAAGGTCATGCAACAACCAGAACTTTCTGGCAGACTCATGCAACGGTCAGTGGAACTCAGCCAGTTTGACATCTCCTATCGGCCTCGAACAGTAATTAAGGGACAGGCTATCGTGGATTTCATCTTGGAATTCACTAATCCTACCCCAACCACTGCCCCTCCACCCCCCACCAACCCCTACCGAGCCGGAAGACCCGTATTCTAGGACTCTCAACGTCGACAGATCATCCCCCAAGGAAGGTAGTGGGGCTGGCCTCATCCTCACCACCCCTGAGGGTGGCTATTTCAAATGTGCTCTCCATTTCTTGTTTAAAGCCAGTAACAATGAGGCTGAATATGAGGTATTGATAACAGGACTCCGCCTCGCCAAGGACATTGGAGTCAGCCACATCCGGGTGTTCAGCGACTCCCAGTTCATTGTCGGCCAGATTACGGGGGAATTCGATGCCAAGGATGACACAATGCGGGCTTACAGGGATATGGCACTCCCCCTTGTTCTCCTCTTCAATATCTTCCACATCAAGCACATACCTCGGGCGGAAAACTCCAAGGCAGATGAGATGGCCCAGTTGGCCTCTGCAGACCAGTCCGACCTCAGCCACGGTGTCCGCCTCGAATACCTAGCCCACTCGGCCATATCACCTGACCTACAAGAAGTGCAGTTTCTCCAAAACGAACCCATCCCTTGAGCCTCCGACATCTTCCTATTTTTGACAACGGGGGAACTCCTAGATGACCAACAGCAGGCCGCCAAAGTCAGGGCCCGATCGTCCAATTACATCCTGGTCAGTGGCGTCTTGTACAAACGTAGTTTTTCACGACCATACCTGCGATGCCTCAAATCGGCTCAAGCAACCTATGTAATGCAGGAAATCCATAAAGAGAATTTGTGGTAATCATTCAGGCGGCAGGTCTCTAGCCCACAAAATACTCCGTACAGGTTATTTCTGGCCAACTCTCAATCAAGATGCGACAGATTTCGTGCTCAAATGTGACAAGTGTCAACGTTTTGCCAACATCCCTCATGCTCCTCCTACAGAGTTGACCACACTTTGCAGCCCTTATCCGTTCGCCAAATGGGGGATCGACTTGGTTGGTCCACTTCCCACCGGTCGAGGCCAGACCAAGTTCGCGATTGTCGCCATTGATTACTTCACCAAGTGGGTAGAGGCAGAACCCCTTGCCACCATTACCGAGAGGAACACAACCAAGTTCATCTGGCAGTCGATCGTTTGCAGGTTTGGCATCCCTCAGGCCATCGTCTCCGACAACGGCAAACAATTTGACAACGCCAAGTACAGGAAGTTCTGTGCCGACCTCCAGATTCAACCATGTTTCTCTTTCCCCTGTCATCCCCAGGCCAATGGCCAAGTTGAGGTCACCAACCGTTCTCTCCTGAAGATCATCAAAACTAAGCTAGAAGCTGCTAAGGGACTTTAGGCTGAGGAACAACTGAATGTACTCTGGGCTTACCGAACTACAGCTCAGACTCCCACCGGGGAAACCCCTTTCCGCTTAACATACGCCGCTGAGGCGGTTATTCCAGTGGAAGTCGGTCTGCCTACTCTCAGGGTTTTACATCCGGCTCCAGCACTCACCAAAGAGCTCCGTCGGGCAGACCTGGATCTAATTGAAGAACTCAGAGAGACCACCGCTGTCAGACTGACCTCATACCAACAGAAAATGAGAACACACTACAACCGCAAAGTCCGACCAAGGGAGTTCGCTGCAGGGGGACCTAGTCTTGAGAGAAGCAACTCTTGCCACCAAAAATCCGACTAAGGGTAAACTGGCCGCCAAATGAAAGGGACCTTACGTTGTGAAAGCCCGACCGCGTCTGGGCACCTACCGACTTCAGGACATGGAAGGTCGAGACCTCCCCCACCCCTGGAACGCTGAACACTTGAAGCGCTACTTTCAATAAGTTCCTACTGTTGTATTGCTCAGTTGTTGTATTTTCTTTTTAATGCATAATGTAAACTTTGATCGACTGGACTACACTGTCCAAGACAACAATTCCATATCTTAGCTATCTGTGTGTTGTCTCAATAACATTCTCATTTGCAGCACTTATTAACAGCCTAAGCCAAACTGAGCAACAGAAGCCTCGGTCAGCCCGACCATTAAAAGCCTCAGCCAGACTGAGCACTAAAAGCCTCAGCCAGACTGAGCACTAACAGCCTCAGCCACACTGAGCAACAAAAGCCTCGGTCAGCCCGACCATTGAAAGCCTCAGCCAGACTGAGCACTAAAAGCCTCAGCCAGACTGAGCACTAAAAGCCTCATCCAGACTAAGCATGAAGCACTCGGCCAGACCAAGCCTCAGCCAGCCTAAGCATAACAAGTCTCAGCCACACAATTTCAGGTTTAGACTGAGTTACTTACGACGTAGTGAATCATAGCCTAGCCCCAACTGAGCACACGTGCAGGGCTCGGTCAAGACCATCCATGCAAACTTCAGACTGAGCACTAAAAGCCTCAGCCAGACTGAGCACTAAAAGCCTCAGCCAGACTGAGCACTAAAAGCCTCATCCAGATTGAGCATGAAGCACTCGGCCAGACCAAGCCTCAGCCAGCCTAAGCATAACAAGTCTCAGCCAAACCGAGCGCCACAATTTCAAGTT
Source organism: Camellia sinensis (assembly GCF_055761805.1). Lineage (NCBI taxonomy): Eukaryota > Viridiplantae > Streptophyta > Magnoliopsida > Ericales > Theaceae > Camellia > Camellia sinensis. The sequence goes on from NC_138975.1 coordinate 140,927,457, forward strand.
CAGACTGAGTTACTTACGACGTCAGTGAATCATAGCTTAGTCCCAACTGAGCACGCGTGCAGGGCTCGGTCAAGACCATCCATGCAAACTTCATGCTTGTGGAATTAGTAGACACACTTAGTCACAATTCTAGGTCCAAGTCTTTACACCACTCTTTGCTTAGTCAAATTCCAAAGGGGTTCTTACACGTTTTCTTTACAAGTCAGGTTATTTTCTTCCCACTAAAACTCTTACAAGCCAAGCCTCACTCTATAAACCACTAATCTGCTTGAGCAGTGTGGCCAACACAAACTTATAATTTTATTACATTTTAAATTTCACTCTGCATTGAGGAGTTCCTAACTTTACCCTGCATTGAGTTTTTATTACAACTTCAATTTCACTCTACACTGACGAGTTCTTAAATTTAGTTCTTATTACAAGTTTAACTCCACTTTGCATTTCACAATGAGTTATACACACGTCTCGCCCGCGCCTCATTCATTTCAGTTGCACAAGCACAGACAATCAAATGAAAACATAATTGCAATTTTATTTATTCAGAAATTTGTACATGAGTTCATTACAGTCATTCAAAACAAAACAAACACAAACGCACAAGGTCTGTGCAAGGCTTTCTTCTTCTTCTTCAAACTACTCCTCTTCACTGGACACAAGGTCTTCTTCTTCAATACCCTCATCAAGGGGGGTCTGGGCCACATCGTCGTCGTTATCGATTTTCACACTACTCAAGTCCAAGTCTGGGAACAGCTCCTTAGCTTTACGCTTGAACATTTTCCAACCACTGTCCCAGAACTCAGCCATTTCGTACTTATAAAAGTCTGACCGCTGAAAGCTCTCAATCACTTCTGCATCAGTCCTTCCTCCAGCGGTCATCCTCGACGGACCCGCTCCCCCCAGACTCCTTCCTCGCCAAGCTACTAGCGACTGCGGTATCCACTGCCATCTGAAATTCAGCAAACCCCTTGAACTGGTCCACTGCTACAACATACAGATCGGGGTAAGCCGCCCTTTCAGAGGCTGCCTTAGCCCTCTCCTCCGCCAACCCTTTCAGCAGTTTCCTTGGCCAACTCCTTATCCAGGGTCGCCCTTTCAGTAGTTGCTTTGGCTAACTCCTTATCCATGGTCGCCCTTTCAGCAGTTGCCTTGGTTTTCTCTGCATCCAACTCCTTCTGAAGGCTCTCCTTTTCAGCAGTTGCCTTGGCTTTCTCTGCCTCCAACTCCTTCTGAAGGCTCTCCTTTTCAGCAGCCGCCTTGGCTCTCTCTGTTTCCAACTCCTTCTGAAGGCTCTCCTTCTCCTCCACTGCCTTAGCACGCTCGCCTTCCAGCTCCTTCTGCAGACCGTCAATCTTCACGTCTGCCTCATCCTTCTGCCTGACCAGCTCTTCATTACTACTCATCGCCTCTTCATGCCGTTCGACCGCGACCGCGCAGGCTTTTTGGGCCTCATCCAACCTCTTCTGCTCGCCAGCCAGTTAGAACTCTAGCGACACAACCTAGCGGCGTGTGTTCTCCAACTCCACCTTGACCACTTGCAGATCAGCGTGGGCACTCTCCCAACTTGCACTCTCCTTCTTCAACTTTGCAAGCTGAGTCTTGGCCTCATCTGCCTTGAGTTTTGCAGCCCCGACTTTCTCAGCAGAGCCCCTGCTAAGGTGGTTACCTCCATTTGAGCAGAGTATAACCCCCTCATCAGCTCAGCCTCATTGAATCTGGCTGCTGAGCGCACGGCCGCCTCTTCCACGATCGCCACCAGGCGATCTGCACCTACCCTGGCTAGGCCTTCTTCTCCCTCTAGCCGCCCAACCACTGCGCGAGCGTGGTAGATCGCAGTCGTCAGAGCGACCCCCTTCCTTGGGATGCAGGACCCCCCTGGGGCTGTTCTCCTAACTTTGGCTCAAGGCCAGTTGCCCCACCTTCTGCCTGCACTTCGGGGGTGACCCTCGCGACCCCTGAGGCGATCTCTACCACTGATGGGGCGATCTCCACAACCTCCATTACGGGGACGACCTCCACCAGTTCTTGGGCAGCAACCCTTCCTGAGGTCTCCTCCACTGCTCCCTTCTCTACCTCCTTGGCCATGCTGGTCTCTTCGCCCATCACTTCCCTCATCCTCTTCAAGGCAGGCTCTTCTTGACTCCTCCTCACCCTCTTCTTCTTCTTCTTCAGAACATCCCCCTTCTTGTTCGCCTGTTCCTTCACAGGATCCATTGGGGGCGGTCGGGGCACAAAACTGCCTAAGTCTTTCTCCTCCAATGGCTTGGGACGCGGTCGGATCCGTTCTCTCGCGACCGGCTTCGGAGCAGGCCCTAGTTGGGACTCCTTATACTTGTCCGCCCGCGCGAACAACCTCCTTTCCTCCTCCTCCTCCGCTTTCCTCTACACCTCCAACTTCTCTCTTTCTGGACCCCCTCCCAACGGCTGCGGTCCCAAGTTTAAGGCAAACAGAACCGACGGTAGGATAAGCTCGTCCCACCTTACTCCTTTCTCCTCCCTCCAATCCCTCACCCTCTTCACTCGGTCCTCAGTCGCCTTGTCCAGCTTGGGCTCGACCGATTTAGTAGGCACCTTCCAAGTTGTACGAACTCCCGCCCCGCCGTTTGTCGCCACAAAGAACTACATTGGCCTCCAGCATTTTACTGAAGATGGTAGACCCGCCACCAGACCTCATCCAGCCACCGCTTGTAGTGTAACCTAAGTGTCCTGCTGTCTGGAGGCCTTGTAGCACGAGAAGAACTCATCTACCGTCAAGGCCAACCCTCCCGTTGCTTGTGGCCAGGAACTCGCGCACGCCATCAATATTTTCCAGGCGTTTGGCATCAACTGACCTGGCGCCGCATCTAGTTTATTCAACACATCAACCACAACTTGAGGCAGTGGTAGCCTCACACCTCCCCGCAATGCCTCCTCGTACAAGCTAAATTTCCCCGGCCGTATATCTGACGCCCTCTCAGTAGATGTCGGCAGCCTCAACCCTATTTCCAAAGGAATCTGGTACTTCCCCCTTATTCCCTCCAACTCCGCCGGTGTAAGAATGGATCTGTCTGTCTTTGTATGCCAGTGATCTGGTTCTGCCTGGCTGATTGGCCTTGGAGTTGCTATCATGGTGGAACCATGGGATCGTACCACCAACTCCCCCACCCTCTCCGTCCTGTACTGCTACGCTAACTCCACTGCATCATCATCACCAAGTGGATCCACCCTGGCATTCGCAGTTTCTTCTTGGGCCATTTCTATGGTGTGTTTGCGAATCGCTTCGGATACAGGTGCAAGGAAATTGAAAAGGAATTAACACTTGGAATGTTTTGATTTTTTGTAAACAAGTAGGTGAATCGAATGATGCCAAAAGCCCACGGTTTGCCCATATTCCAAGGATCCCAATTAATTTTTGCCAGTTTGAAAAATTTTCAAATCATCCGCCAAAACCGTCTTTTCAACACCCATAATGACCTACCGTCTCATTTCTGCTCTAACGCCTAATCTCCCCCCACGAGATGCTGCCACGTGTACGACCACAATCCACTGTCTCCTCTCCTTACCCTGTCTTTTCCACTTCAAGTCACCACGTGACACGCCGCCTCTTGAGCCCCGCGCCCCGCCACCTTACCTGTCGCGATCGGCCTTCCCACTCAACCAACCCTCGCGGTCGGCCCTCCTCGTGGTCGTCCCTTCCACTCGGCCCTCCTCAGGGTCGTTCCTCCCACTCGGCCACCATTCGCGGTCGGTCCACCTCACTCCCTAACATCCTCATTCCCTTCATTAGTATTCCCTTCGTTGGACTAAAGTTGCACTCGGGAATGGGGGACTACTGACGTGGCTAAGCCGATAAAGGCCCCATAAAGGCCATAGCCCACTATAAACAACCTAAACCCATCACTTGGAGCCCAGTACATAACCCAGCTGGTGGAGTCCAAAACAGTTGGAATCCAACATGGCACAAAGAGCCAATGACATTCAAACTTATGGCAGGCAAAGGACAAGCCACATCAGCAGACAAAGATCTGCAAATTTATTGCCACTACACATCACCATTAATGCAGCCCATCACAACATTTATTACGACAACACCTCTCCGTCGGAACAGCACCACCTTACCCTGAACAAGGTAAACTACAGCATAGACTTTCGGCGAGGAGGGCAGGTCGGAAGGGACAGTGAAATGATTACCAAAGGATATAAGCAGACGTCGAAAACAAGAAGAAGGTTAAGCTTTCTATCTCTAATCTCTCTCTCTACACCCTACCTCCTCTTCTAACTTGCTCATCGGAGGGTTCACTGGGGGACTACCCCGTTCCCCGTTGGACTTGTTTGTAGGTTATCCGGTGGGCTTGATCATTTGGACGTGGGCCTGAGAAGCTTGGACCTATCTGATCCATTCACTGGAACAAACTGTAACATCACTATATATTAAGTAAAAGAGGATTTTTAACCCCCAAGGCCTGTGGGAGTTTTAATATGTTAATCCTAATTTTTTAATTTTTTTTTTTAAAAAAAAATTTAACCTCAGCATTTATTAATTTCTCTCAACCCACAGAGCTTTTTGACTTCTCTCATAATTACTGCAGTATTTTTTTCAAAACAAATAATTTGCATATTAAAAAAAATTTAAAACAAATATAAATATCTATATCTGTATCTATCTATTTAGACTTTTTAATTTCTCTCATAATTACTGTAGTACTTTTTCCAAAACAAATAATTTGTATATTAAAAAAATTTAAAATAAATATAAATATCTATATCTATATCTATCTATTTATTTATATCTATTTCTAACCCACAAGTTTTGTGGGAGTTCCAATATCTGAACCTTAATTTCTTAATTTCTTTGATTTTTTTTTGAAAAAAAAAAACTTAGCACTTATTAAACTCTTCCAAGTCTTTTTAACTTCTCCAATACACACACTCTTTTTAACTTTTCACATACCTATTACAAACAATGAGTCTCCTTTTTGTTTTCTCATTCTTGACTTCTCACTTCTATACTTTCAACTTCAGTGACCACGTATGCAAACAGTAAGTCTTCTTTTTGTTTTCTCCTTTTTGATTTTTCCTTTTGTTTACTGTTTTAATATTGTAGTTAGATAACGCATAAAATTTTTTATGATTTGTCTAGCGAATAAAAAATTATAATTTGATTTTTTAATATGATTGAAGTTAGATAAATATAAACCCTCACAAAGAGAAAAATGTGATTATAATTAGTTGAATGATTCTTTTTTTTAATGTGATTGTAGTTAGTTTAATAGTTCTTTTTTTTTCATTTATTTATTTTATTATATGAAAAATGTGATGTGATTGTAGTTTGTTCAATGACTCTTTTTTAAAATATGATTGTTGTAGTTAGTTCAATGATTTTTTTTTAATGTTATTTAATCTTTTTATTTACTATTTTAATTTTATTTTTGATTTTTTTAATATGACTGAAGTTAGATAAATATAAACCCTCACAAAGAGAAAAATGTGATTATAATTAGTTGAATGATTCTTTTTTTTTTTAATGTGATTGTAGTTAGTTTAATAGTTCTTTTTTTTCATTTATTTATTTTATTATGGGAAAAATGTGATGTGATTGTAGTTTATTCAATGGCTCTTTTTTTTAATATGATTGTTGTAGTTAGTTCAATGATTTTTTTTAATGTTATTTAATCTTTTTATTTACTATTTTAATTTTATTTTTAATATGATTGAAGTTAGATAAATATCAACATTCACAAAGAAAAAAAAATGTGATTTTAGTTAGTTCGATGGTTCTTTTTTTCATTTATTTATTTATTTTATTATAGGAAAAATGTGACGTGATTGTAGTTTGTTCCATGGTTCTTTTTTTTAATGTGATTTAATTTTTTATTTACTGTTTTAATGGTTTTTCTTTACAATTATTTATGAAAAAAATATGATTGTAGTTAGCTAGCATAAAAATATTTGTGATTTGATTTGATTTTTTTTTTGATTTGATTTTTAAAGTACTAATTATTGATAATGATTAGATTGTATTTTTAAAAAAAAAAATTGTAATTGATTTTTTTAACTCACTGTGTTTTTTGAAAAAAAATTATTGTATTTTTTTAACTATCAATTCACTTAATTTGTGATTTGATTTTTAACTCACTGTGTTTTTTGAAAAACAAAATGGATTATACTCATTAGGGTCACATAATGTACCAATTATTGATGATGATTATCTCCTTCTTGACTTCTCACTTCTGCACTTTCTACTTCAGTGATCACGTATGCAATCAATAAGTCCTCTTTTTTTTTTTTCTCCTTCTTAACTTTTCCTTTTGTTTACTGTTTTAATATTGTAGTTAGATAGTGTATAAAAATATTTGTGATTTGTTTAGCAAATAAAAAATTATAATTTGATTTTTTAATATGATTGAAGTTAGATAAATATAAACAGAAAAATGTGATTATAATTAGTTGAATGATTCTTTTTTTAATGTGATTCTAGTTAGTTTAATAGTTCTTTTTTTTCATTTATTTATTTTATTATGTGAAAAATGTGATGTGATTGTAATTTGTTCAATGGCTCTTTTTTTTAATATGATTGTTGTAGTTAATTCAATGTTTTTTTTTTAAATGTTATTTAATCTTTTTGTTTAATATTTTAATTTTATTTTTGATTTTTTAATATGATTGAAGTTAGATAAATATAAACCCTCACAAAGAGAAAAATGTGATTATAATTAGTTAAATATATATATTTTTTAATGTGATTGTAGTTAGTTTAATAATTTTTTTTTTATTTTATTATGGGGAAAATGTGATGTGATTGTAGTTTATTCAATGACACTTTTTTTTTTAATATGATTGTTGTAGTTAGTTCAATGGTTTTTTTTAATGTTATTTAATCTTTTTATTTACTATTTTAATTTTATTTTTAATATGATTGAAGTTAGATAAACAAAAACACTCACAAAGAAAAAAATGTGAGTGTAGTTAGTTCAATGGTTCTTTTTTTTTAATATGATTGTAGTTAGTTAATGGTTCTTTTTTTCATTTATTTATTTTTTTATTATGGGAAAAATGTGATATGATTGTAGTTTGTTCAATGGTTCTTTTTTTTAATGTGATTTAATCTTTTATTTACTGTTTTAATGGTTTTTCTTTACAATTATTTATAAAAAAAAATATGATTGCAGTTAGATAGCATAAAAATATTTGTGATTTGATTTGATTTTTTTTGTGATTTGATTTTTAAAGTAGCAATTATTGATAATGATTAGATTGTATTTTGAAGAAAACAAATTGTAATTGATTTTTTTAACTCATTGTGTTTTTTGAAAAAAAAATTATTGTGTTTTTTTAACTATCAATTCACTTAATTTGTGATTTGATTTTTAACTCACTGTATTTTTTGAAAAATAAAATGGATTGTACCCATTAGGGTCACATAATGTACCAATTATTGATGACGATTAGATTGTATTTTGACCCCAAAAAAAATTGTAATTGATCTTTTTAAGTCACTATATTTTTTGAAAAATAAATTATTGTGTTTTTTAATTATCAATTGACTTAATTTGTGATTGATTTTTTTAATTATTGATGATGATTAGATAGCATTAAAAAATTTGTGATTTGTATGATTAGAGTTATCTCCTTTTGTTTATAATTTTATTTTTTAATATGGTTAAAGTTGGATAAACATAAACACTCACAAAAAGAAAAATGTGATTATAGTTTGTTCAATGATTCTAAATAATCTTTTTTATTTACTATTTTAATGGTTATTTTTTTAATTATTTTTTTTATTATGAGAAAAATGTCATTGTAGTTGGATAGCATTAAAAAACGATTAATGAATAAAAAAATTCCTTGAAAAGTCCAACACATATGAATTCCTTGAAAAGTCCAAACATATAATTATTATCCCTCATAATAACACTTTAATGCATTAAGGACAAGCATAAAAAAAATTCCTTGAAAAGTCCAACACATATGATTATTATCAAAATATTAAACTTTAATATAATATTAAAAAAGAAGACATTCAATTCCTTGAAAAGTCCAACACATATGATTATTATCAAATTATTAAATTTTAATATAATATAAAAAAAGAAGACGATTAATTTCTTAAAAAATCCAATACATATGATTATTATCAAAATATTAAACTTTAATATAATATAAAAAAGAAAAAAAAGACATTAAAAAAAAGACATTTAAAAATCACAATTTACATATACAGATAATTGTAAATACAACCCGTGCATAGCACGGGTGATACGCTAGTCTATACTATATATTAAGCAAAAGGGGGTTTTTAACCCCAAGCCTTGTGGGAGCTCCAATCTCCCGATCTAAATTTCTTGATTTTCTGATTTAAAAAAAAAAACCTTAGCATTTATTAACTTCTCCCAACCCCCAAGTCTTACACTCATAATAACACTTTAATGCATTAAGAACAAACATAAAAAAAATTCTTTGAAATCCAACACATATGAATTCCTTAAAAAGTCCCAACACATATGATTATTATCAATCATAATAACACTTTAATGCATTAAGAACAAATATAAAAAAAATTCTTAAAAAGTCCAACACAAATAATTATTATCAAAATATTAAACTTTAATATAATATAAAAAAAGAAAAAAAGAAGACATTTAAAAAAAAAAGAAAAAGACATTTAAAAATCGCAATTCACATATATAGATAATATATACTATATATTAAGCAAAAGGAGTTTTTAACCCTAACCTTTGTGGGAGTTCCAATCTCCCAATCTAAATTTCTTGATTTTTTGATTTAAAAAAAAAAAAAACCTTAGCATTTATTTACTTCTCTCAATCCCAAGTCTCACCCTCATAATAACACTTTAATGCATTAAGAACAATCATAAAAAAAAAATCTTTGAAATCCAACAAATATAAATTCCTTGAAAAGTCCCAACACATATAATTATTATCCCTCATAATAACACTTAAATGCATTAAGAACAAGCATAAAAAAAAATTCTTTAAAAGTTCAACACATATGATTATTATCAAAATATTAAACTTTAATATAATATAATAAAAAAAAGAAGACATTTAATTCCTTGAAAAGTCCAACACATATGATTATTATCAAAATATTAAATTTTAATATAATATAAAAAAGAAAAAAAAGAAGACATTTAAAAAAAAAGACATTTAAAAATCACAATTCACATATATAGATAATTATAAATATATTAAGAAAAATAGGGTTTCTAAACCCCAAGCCTTTTGGGAGCTCCAATTTCTCAATCTTAATTTTCTAAATTTTTGATTTAAAAAAAAAATCTCAGCATTTATTGATTTGGTCAAAATTTCCTGATCAGCATTTATTAACTTTTTTCAATCCACATACCTGCATTTATTGTTTTGGTCAAAATCCCTGATTAAAATTTAAAATCTCCTCATGCAAATAATTATAAATACAGCTCGTGCATAGTTACTGCAGTAGCCTTTTTAATTTCTCCTGTATACTATGGTTAGTGATAAGATTGTTAAATTATTTTTATAAAAAATCTTAAAAAACATAATTTATATATTAAAATAAATATAAATATCTATAATTATCCTGTGCATAGCACGGGTAATAGGCTAGTCTATATTATATATCTATACTATATATTAAGCAAAAAGGGGTTTTTAACCCCCGAGGTCTGTGGGAGATTCAATATATCAATCCTAATTTTCTAATTTTTTATTTTTTTAAAAAAAAATTAAGCTCAACATTTATTAACTTCTTTCAACTCACAAGACTTTTTGACTTCTCTCATAATTACTGCAGTACCTTTTCCAAAATAAATAATTTGTATATTAAAAAAAATTTACAACAATATAAACATCTATATCTATATCTATCTATTTATTTATATCTATCTCTAACCCACAAGTTTTGTGGGAGTTCCAATATCTAAACCTTAATTTCTTAATTTTTTTGATTTTTTTGGAAAAAAAAAACTTAGCACTTATTAAATTCTTCCAAGTCTTTTTAACTTCTCCACAACACACTTTTTTAAATTTTTTACATACCTATTGCAAACAGTGAGCCTCCTTTTTGTTTTCTCCTTCTTGACTTCTTACTTCTACACTTTCAACTTTAGTGACCACGTATACAAATAGTAAGTCTTCTTTTTATTTTTTACTTCTTGACTTTTCCTTTTGTTTACTGTTTTAATATTATAGTTAGATAGTGCATAAAAATATTTGTGATTTGTCTAATGTGATTGTAGTTAGTTTAATAGTTCTTTTTTTCATTTATTTATTTTATTATGGGAAAAATGTGATGTGATTCTCGTTTGTTCAATGACTCTTTTTTTTAATATGATTGTTGTAGTTAGTTCTATGATTTTTTTTAATGTTATTTAATCTTTTTATTTACTATTTTAATTTTATGTTTGAATTTTTAATGTGATTGAAGTTAGATAAATATAAACCCCCACAAAGAGAAAAATGTAATTATAATTAGTTGAATGATTCTTTCTTTTTTTTAATGTGATTGTAGTTAGTTTAGGGTTGATTTGGGAAGTGGGTTGGCTTTTTAACTTTTTGAATTTTTTGGCTATTTTAGCCTGGGCTAAAAAGCTTGGTTTGGGAAGGGTTTTTTGACTTTTTGGCTTTTTTGACTTTTTTTGTGAGAGAAGAATGTAATGATTATGGGTTGAATGTGATATCTTTTTTTGTTGTGGCTAAAATAGTTCTTTTTTTTTCATTTATTTATTTTATTATGTGAAAAATGTGGTGTGATTGTAGTTTGTTCAATGGCTCTTTTTTTTAATATGATTGTTGTAGTTAGTTTAATGGTTTTTTTTAATGTTATTTAATCTTTTTATTTACTATTTTATTTTTATTTTTTATTTTTTAATATGATTGAAGTTAGATAAATATAAACCCTCACAAAGAGAAAAATGTGATTAGAATTAGTCTTTTTATTTACTATTTTATTTTTATTTTTAATATAATTGAAGTTAAATAAACATAAACACTCACAAAGAAAAAAATGTGATTGTAGTTAGTTCAGTATTTTTTTTTAATGTGATTGTAGTTACTCAATGGTTCTTTTTTTTTTATTATTTTTATTTTTTTTATTATGAAAAAAATGTGATGTGATTGTAGTTTGTTCAATGGTTCTTTTTTTTTAATGTGATTTAATCTTTTATTTACTGTTTTAATTGTTTTTTCTTTACAATTATTTTTTGAAAAAAATATGATTGTAGTTAGATAGCATAAAAACATTTGTGATTTGATTTGATTTTTTTCTGATTTGATTTTTAAAGTACCAATTATTGATAATGATTAGATTGTATTTTGAAAAAAAAAAAATTGTAATTGATTTTGTTAACTCATTGTGTTTTTTGAAAAAAAAATTATTGTTTTTTTTAACTTTTAATTTACTTAATTTGTGATTTGATTTTTAACTCGCTGTGTTTTTTGAAAAAAAAATGGATTGTACTCATTAGGGTCACATAATGTACTAATTATTGATAATGATTAGATTGTATTTTGACCAAAAAAAATTGTAATTGATCTTTTTAACTCACTATATTTTTTGAAAAATAAATTATTGTGTTTTTTAATTATCAATTGACTTAATTTGTGATTGATATTTTTAATTATCTATATCTATACTATATATTAAGCAAAAGGGGGTTTTAACCCCCAAGGCTTGTGGGAGCTCCAATATCCCAATCTGAATTTTCTTTATTTTTTTATTTTTTAAAAAAAAAAAACTCAACAGTTATTGATTTGGTCAAAATTCCTTGATCAACATTTATTAACTTTTTTCACTCCACATGTCTTTCCACATGCCTGCATTTATTGATTTGGTCAAAATCTCCTGATCAGCATTTAAAATCTCCTCATACAAATAATTATAGATACAACCTGTGTATAGTTACTGCAGTACCCTTTTCAACTTCTCCCATACGCTATGGTTAGTGATAAAAATTGTTAAATTATTTTTATAAAAAATCTTTAAAAACATAATTTATATATTAAAAAAATCTAACACAAATATAAATATCTATAATTATCTCGTGCATAGCACGGGTGATAGGCTAGTACTATATATTAAGTAAAATGAGATTTTTAACCCCAAGCCTTATGGGAGCTCCAATATCCCAATCTAAATTTTTTGATTTTTTGATTTTTTTAAAAAAAATCTTAGCATTTATTAACTTCTCCCAACCTCCAAGTCTTACCCTCATAATCACACTTCAATGCATTAAGAACAAACATAAAAAAAATTCTTTGAAATCCAACACATATGAATTCCTTGAAAAGTCCCAACACATATGATTATTACCCCTCATAATAACACTTTAATGCATTAAGAATAAGTATAAAAAAAATTTCTTAAAAAGTCCAACACATAAGATTATTATCAAAATAATAAACTTTAATATAATATAAAAAAAGAAAAAAAAAAGCATTTAATTCCTTGAAAAGTCCAACACATATGATTATTATCAAAATATTAAACTTTAATATAATATAAAAAGGAAAAAAAGAAGACATTTAAAAAAAAAAAGACATTTAAAAATCGCAATTCACATATATAGATAATTGTAAATATATTAAGGAAAATGGGGTTTTTAAACCCCAAGCCTTGTGGGAGCTCCAATATCTCAATCTTAATTTTCTAAATTTTTGATTTAAAAAAAAAAACCTTAGCATTTATTGATTTGGTCAAAATCCCCTAATCAACATTTGTTAACTTTTTTCAATCCACATGCCTGCATTTATTGATTTAGTCAAAATATCTAATTAGCATATAAAATCCCCTCATACAAATAATTATAGATACAGCCGTGCATAGTTACTGCAGTAACATTTTTTAATTTCTCCTGTACACTATGGTTAGTGATAAGATTGTTAAATTATTTTTATAAAAAATCTTAAAAAATATAATTTATATATTAAATAAAATTAAAACAAATATAAATATCTATAATTATCCCGTGCATAGCACGGGTGATAGGCTAGTGTATAGTTACTGCAGTATCATTTTCAACTTTTTCCATACACTATGGTTAGTGATAAGATTGCTAAATTGTTTTTATAAAAAAATCTTAAAAAATATAATTTATATATTAAAAAAATCTAAAACAAATATAAATATCCATAATTATTCCGTGCATAGCACGGGTGATAGGCTAGTACTATATATTAAGTAAAAGGGGGGTTTTTAATCCTAAGTCTTGTGGGAGTTTCAATCTCCCAATCTAAATTTATTGATTTTTTGATTTAAAAAAAAGAAATCTTAGCATTTATTAACTTCTCCCAACTCTCAAGTCTTACCCTCATAATAACACTTTAATGCATTAAGAACAAGTATAAAAAAAAATTCTTTGAAATCCAACACATATAAATTCCTTGAAAAGTCTCAACACATATGATTATTATCCCTCATAATAATACTTTAATGCATTAAGAACAAACATAAAAAAAATTTATTGAAAAGTCCAACACATATGATTATTATCAAAATATTAAACTTTAATATAATATAATAAAAAAAAGAAATTTAATTCTTTGAAAAGTCCAACACATATGATTATTATCAAAATATTAAACTTTAATATAATATAAAAAAGGAAAAAAAACATTTAAAAAAAAATTAAAAATCACAATTCACATATATAGATAATTATAAGCACAATCCGTGCATAGCACGAGTGATATGCTAGTATGTATATATATATATTAAGGAAAAAAGGTTTCTAACCCCAAGGTTGGTGGGAGAGTTTAATATCCCAATTTAAATTTTTTGATTTAAAACTTTTTTTTAACATTTATTAAGTTATCCCAACCTCCAAATTTTATCCTCATAATAACACTTTAATGCATGAAGAACAAGCATAAAAAAAATTCTTTAAAAAGTCCAACACATATGAATTCTTTAAAAAGTCCCAACACATATGATTATTATCCATCATAATAATACTTTAATGTATTAAGAACAAACATAAAAAAAAATTCTTAAAAAGTTCTACCTATATGAATTTCTTGAAAAGTTCAACACATATAATTATTATCAAAATATTAAACTTTAATATAATATAAAAAAAAAGAAGACATTGAAAAAAAAAAAAATTAAAAATCACAATTCACATATATAGAAACTAGCATATCACCCGTGCTATGCACGGGATTGAATTTAAAAAAAAAAAACTATTTATAGTTATGTCAAACATATTTTTAAATTGTTAGCATAAAATATATGTAATTTTAAAAGAAAATGTTTTTCCCAATGTGAGGGGGGAAACTGTAATAAACATAAACCTCAGGGGATGTCAGTATAATTTACCCTAAAAAAATCTAAAACAAATATAAATATCTATAATTATTCCATGCATAGCACGGGTGATGGGCTAGTTATCTATATACGTGAATTGCAATTTTTAAATGTCTTTTTTTTTTTAAATGCCTTCTTTTTTTCTTTTTTTATATTATATTAAAGTTTAATATTTTGATAATAATCATATGAATTAGACTTTTCAAGGAATTAAATGTCTTTTTATTATTATTATTATTATTATATTATATTAAAGTTTAATATTTTGATAATAATCATATGTATTGGACTTTTTAAGAAATTTTTTTTATGCTTGTTGTTAATACATTAAAGTATTATTATAAGGGATAATAATCACATGTGTTGGAACTTTTTCAGAAATTCATATGTGTTGGATTTCAAAGAATTTTTTTTATACCTGTTCTTAATGCATTAAAGTGTTATTATGAGGGTAAGACTTTGGGGTTAGGAGAAGTTAATAAATGCTAAGTTTTTTTTTTTTAAATCAAAAAATCAAAAAATTTAGATTAGGAGATTGGAGCTCCCACAAGGTTTGGGGTTAAAAACTCCCTTTTGCTTAATGTATAGTATAGATAATTGTGAAATATATATAAATTCCTTGAAAAGTCCAACACATATGATTATTATCCCTCATAATAACACTTTAATGTATTAAAAACAAGCATAAAAAAAATTCGTTAAAAAGTCCAACACATATGAATTCTTTGAAAAGTCCAACACATAATTATTATCAAAATATTAAACTTTAATATAATATAAAAAGAAGAGAAAAAAAGTCATTTAAAAAAAAAAGGAAGACAAAGTTGTGAAACACAACCCATACATAGCACGAGTGATGTGCTAGTAAGAGATGAATAGAATATCAGGTTGAATAAAATTGAACATAATATCTATTCATATTCTATTGTTTGGTTATCAATATGAAATAATATTGGAATAGAATAATAATTCTTATTCTCATATTTGGTTATACCTATTAAACTTATAAAATGGAATAAATTTTGATTATTATATTTTTTTTTTAACAAGTTAGTAACAAATAAATTAAAATTTTATATAGATCATTATAATATTAATAGTTGTGAAAGTGATGGTGTGAGCTAGGGGTGAGCAGCGGATATACCGATCTGCCGAAACCGACCGAACCGAACCGATCCGCCGCATTTTGGACGGATGCGTGATGACGAGAGGACGATTGCGGATTGATTTTCTCCAATCCGCCAATTTGGCGGACGGATGGCGGATTTGAGATTTATTTGGCCGCAACCGAACCGCCAAATCGCCAAACCACGAGCACCTCTAGTAATTTATAAGATTTTGTGTTTTCAATTTGTTTAAATATTATGTTTGTGTTTTCAATTGAAAAAGAGTTTAAATATTCTGTTGAAAAAAGGTTTTCAACTTGAATATATTTTTTGAATTGAAAAAAATAAACATATTATTTATCTATAATTTTTGGTTTTTAAATCTAAATCTAAAAATAATAAATAGAAAATATGATATATGCTGGTTGGTTTTTGTTTTCAAAAACATATGTAGATGTAACAATACAGAGACATACAATCTCTACTACTGTTCTGTTCATGGTTTTAGTGGTTTGAATTGTTATTATATTTTAAGAACCACAGATTGTAATACTTTATGTAGATGAATCATACTGTGATTATAATATGTGGATGAGGCATGCAGTGATCGTGATATTCTAAAGTTTTAAACTTTCTTTCTTTAGATAAGGCATACAATGATTGTAATACTTTTTTAAGTCATTGACTGTAATACTTTCTTTTTTTCTTTTTTTTTGAGAAAGTGCACAAGTTGAATTATGTTGAAAATTTATAAAATTTTAAACCGCCAAACCGATTCGCATCCATCCGCCAAACCGCCAATCCGCTCAATCCACATCCGCCGGATTGGCGGACGGATGCGGATTAATTTTCTCCAATCCGCCAATCTAGCGGACGGATAGCGGATTGGAGGTTCCGTGGCCGCAACCGACCCGCGCCCGCCCCTAGTGTGAGCCATAGTAGTGGTGGTGGTGGTGACAGCGGCGACGGTAGTGGCATCGATGGCGGTGATAGTAATGATGGTAAGATGGTGGTAGTAGATTATTATGGCCTTAGTGGTGGTGGTAAGATGATGTTGTGATTGCGGTGGCGGCGATGGCGGCTAACAGTGGTAGTGACAGTAGTAATGGCGACATCAGTAGTATGGTGGTGTGGTGGTTGTGGCGGCGACCGTGATGGTGCTGATAATGGTGGTTGTGGTGGCAATAGGGCTGCAATTGGCAGTGGCAATACGGTGGTAGGAGAACGGAATGGTGGTAGTAGTTAAATAATATTTTTTTTAAATGCCAACAAAAAAATAATAATAAAATTTTATGGTAATTTCATGATGAAACAGAATGGCCATCCTTAGGTTGGAATAAGGAATAGGTATTCTTACATTTTGTTGTAATAGCCATTCCACTGGAATGACTATTTCCACTTAAATAAGACGTACTAAACAAGGGAAAGAGAATGCAAAACTAAAATGGACATTCCATTCCAGCCCATTCCATCGTTCCAAACATGCTCAAAGGGATTGACACTTATCAGACAAATTATTATAGCTTATTTTTAAAGGTGATAAATTAAGTATTTTTAGTATTTTTCTTCTTTTGAGAGCATGAACAGTCAATTTTTAAAGGTGATAAATTATATATTTTAAGGATTTTTCTTTGTTTGGTAACATGAATTTTTGAACTACCCTCATGTTTTACATGATTGAAATTGGAGTAGCCTCTCCCCATCTAAGAATTGATTATTTTAATTAATTTTTAAATTTTTTACAAAATAAATATGTAAGAATTTTAAAAAAATTGATGTGGTAATTTATAATTTTTTTTTTTTTTTGTAAACTGCAAACCAGCCTTCCTAAACATTTGTGATGCAATAAGGGTAAATTGTCCTGTTAGAGTATGGAGAATTGAGAATCCACTTGGCAACTTGAATTTTTTGATAATTTTTTATCTACTTTACTGTTTTATAAAGTTAAAAACGTTTATATTTAGAATGATTTTTTTTAATTAAATAATAATTATGAATAAAAAATAATTAACTAATATGTATAACAGGACATCGATTTAGACCCCCTTAAAATATCCACCCCCACAACCCCCTCACAAACATGGAGGTTGGGGATTGGGTGAGAAGAAAAAAAAAATAAAAAAAATAAGTTGACCAATCAAAACTAAAGGAGGTCAAAGGGGTGACCCCCAAAGGAGGTCTCAACCTTTATTCATGTATAATATAATATTTTAACTTTTTTGATTATTTATTTATTTATTTATTGTGAAACTCACGCACCCACGCATCCTTTCTCTCTCTTGTCAAGTCACATTGTTGTACGTTGTATCACTGTACAACAATGATTCATCCCTCTAATTTTGGAGTTCTAATTGAGCACTAATGATGCGGTAATTTTTTTTTTAAAAAAAAAAACATCACATCAATTGGTAGAGTTCACCCCTTAGAGCTCCTTTAGAGCTTCCAAACATTTTTCTATCACCATATTCTCG
Organism: Camellia sinensis; assembly: GCF_055761805.1. Taxonomy (NCBI): domain Eukaryota; kingdom Viridiplantae; phylum Streptophyta; class Magnoliopsida; order Ericales; family Theaceae; genus Camellia; species Camellia sinensis. Next base: position 140,945,311 of record NC_138975.1, read on the forward strand.
TGGCTTTAATTCAAGACCCCCATTAAATCCCTAGTGACGTGGACAAACCCACGTGAAAATATATGATTAATGCGTGAGGTCCCTAAAAATTGGTGACTTCTATGACTCTTAATTGATGTAGATCATATGTTTGTATTTATTTATTTTTTTCTTTCCTTTCTCTCACAGGTGTGTGGGCATCGTGCGGATTGTATTTTGTGGAGATCTGTATCAAAATCGAAAATAAACTCCACACTCTTCTCTCTCACAATCCTTTTTCTCTCTTCTATTATTCTCTGTCTTCTCTTTTTAACAGTGACCTCCATAGCCGGTACCACCCTCCAATGACCCTTACCAACGTGACCATTCCACCACCACGACCGTCAGCACCCTCCAACCTCCTCTCCTCAACCCCCACCAGCTTTGGCTGACCCAACACCACCTTCTCTCATTTCTTCTCCAGATCTGAAATTTTCATATATATATATATATATATATTTACGGAAGTGTGTTGTTGCTGATGGAGGGTGGCAGAAGGTGGTCCTCTGCTCCTTTTTGCTTTACTTTTTTTTTCCTTTCCTTTTTTTTCTAAAAATAGAGAGAAAGGAGGAAGAAGAGGAATAAGGGGGTGGGTTTGCAATGGTGATGGCAACACCGGTGGGTGGAGGGTATGAATGGCCATTTTAATTCGATTCGCGGGGTTGTCCATACCCGCTCAAATGATATGATTTTTATCTAACTCGACACTTATGTGGAGCGAGGGTTAATTATATTTTCATCACCCGCAACGGGGTGGGTATCGCTTTCCCCAATCCAAACCCAACCGGATATAATTAATAATATATAATATAATTAGATATAAGAAAAAAATACTAAAAGTATGTGATTCAGTTTTAAAATAAATAAATAATAATTTTAAAAGTCTCACTATTTATATATATGTGGAAATAATTGAAATTATTTAGTGTGCTAAAAATTTAAATGATTATCAATTTTTTTGGTTATTTGAAATATGGTCGGGTATCTGTGGGGGCGGAAATGGGGTTAAAAAATTATACCCGTAGCTGGATTGGGGCGAGGGAGGGGGTAGGGTTTGAAAGCGGGGACGGTGGATGACAAACCTGCCCCATGGTCATCCTTAGTAAAGGGAGGGACAAGGTGGAACTGTGCTAGAGAAGTCGCAGGCAATAGTGATGAGTTTGATAGTTTTTAGAGAGAGAGAAAGTCGGAGAGAGAAGAAAGGAAGTTGTCGGAGAGAGAAGTTGGATAGGGAGAGAGAGAAGACGTTGGAGAGGGATGAAATGGAGGATGTCAGAGTGAGAAAGAGAAAGTTTAATATTGTGTTTGGTTATGAGATTTGAAAAGAAAAAAAAATATGTGTAAAATTAAATAAAATATAAATATATTTTATTCATATTTTACTTATTTTTTTTCTTTTCGTTTTTAAATTTCTTCTCAAGTCGTGAATTAAACACAATACAATGGAATGAGAAAAAGAGGGAACAAGTAATTTTTTCTTTTTAGGTAGTGCGTGAAACACACACTATTGTTGCAACTCATGTACAAATTCTGTTTTTTCACTTTTTCATCGACTCATTAGAGGTGAAATTAAAGATAAAAAATTGGGGGATGTATGCAGCTGTCTCTTTCATCATTTATATCTTTATATTCATGGGCGGCGGAATCAAGAAATTTAGTTAGAGGCAATACTTATTAATTATAATTTTTTATTTAAAAAAAAAATCATGATTAATATTAAAATAATAATTATTTTATAAGTTATATTTAAGCACAAGAAATTAAAAATTAGTATTAATAGGAACAAATCAAAATATTATAATAATATATAATAGCTCGATGTGGGATGGTGATGTAAATTTGTAATTTTAACACAAAAAATTATGGATCAAAATTCTTAATTTTAAAAAATAAAAACACATCATTTATAATACAAATTATTATAAAATCTATTTAATTTTTATTTGACAGAAAATATTAAATAGATGATATTACTTATAAATGATGTGTTTTGAATGGAAATTATAGTCTTAGAGTACCATATGGCATTACTTATGTGATACTCAAAGCATGAGAAATCACAAATCACACTAAGTAGTTTGTCAACTATCTGAAAATAATGAGTTAATTATATTCAATCAATATAATTTCTCACTACACTACTAGTTTAGACTACTACATAAACAATACCACATAATACTCCCAAGGTATTAAATAACTGTTTATTATGAACAATATAATAAATACTTAATCAAAGCAAATGTTGAAAAAAAAATAAATACATTTTGTATATAACTACAAAAAAAAAAATTAAATTAAATTAAATTCAGGGGGGCGTGGCCCTAGCCTTCTTTTGCTCCGCCAATTCTCTTTCTTCCTTCCCGCGAGTACTTCAGATATAATTAATGTCCATGTGAACCAAAAATGGACAGTTTCCGTTGAATTCCCATGAAGCTTTGAAAAATGAATAGGTTATTGTGTGGGTGATTTTCCGACCACACTGCCTGCTTAGTAACCAGCTGGAGAGCACTGGCAGAATAGATGGCACTTGACTGACCTGCAACAGAAATATAATATTCCCGCGGTGGTTCGTCCACCCGGGGGCACTCCGACGATCAAGTCAGTATATCTCTCAAAGATAAATCAAGTACTAAACTCACAAGTTTAAGTATCAAAAAGCATACCTTAGACCCATGGGGGTGCCTCTCTTTTATAGCCAACATAAACCTAGTCCCAATAGAAGCCTGACTTCTATGGACTCAGGATTACTGCTAATCTTGGACTCCTAGTAAGATTAGGATAAACTCTCTAAGAGTCTTATCTTAATACAAACTGAAGTCTTCTTTCATTCTAGGACTCTTGTCCCTCATCCAGGTTGAGTTCCCTTTTCATTCTAGGACTCTTGTCCGTTATCCACTTATCTCGGATTCCGATATCTTCGGAGATAACCTCGGCCTTGCCGAGATAACCTCGACGTCATGACCAGGACACGTTGCACCTCGGCTGACACGTCGGCGTCACCTTGCCACGTGTTGGTACTCGGAAAATACATCCCCACAACTACCCCCTAGGTTCCATTACCTCGGCATTCTGAGGTGATGGAGCCTACACTGTTTGTTCATCTGTGCCCCTCTGTCCAAGATCAAACTTGCCGACCTCAAAGTTCCCTGGACTTTACTGTCCACTTTTCTCAAGTATCAAGCTTCATGCTTTCCAAGCTGTTCGAGATCACACCTCCTAACCGAGGTTCTTGTTCCATTAATTTGTAAACTCTAAGAGCTTTGCAACTACTCCACTTACATTCTTCGGTGGGTTCCCGACGTCCAGTTATCTATTTGACTTCGGTGATCTTCATATTGGCGTCCATTTCTCTTGGTAGGTTCATAAATTCTTTTATTAAGCTCAATCTTTCATAACCCTTCTGAATCCGTTTACTTGCCCTCTATTGTCTTCTATTTTTGTCTGTTTTCAAGTTTTGAATTTGTTTGAACGCCTGGCACTGTTCTTGTCATATCCGCTTTCTGTTGCTAGTATCGTGTCTGGGTTATTACTTTCTTGTTCTTCACATATTTACTTAGTGCCTGTGCACTTGGCTTTATTCTTGAACTTTGTCGTCTTCTTGACTATTTTTCTCTTTTTTCATTCAATCCTCTTTTTCTCTTTCTAGCTCTTTTGCTTAAATCCGTCATTGTTCCAAGCTTTCAAGCTCTACAACTGTTTTCGTTCCTCCCCTCCGATGAAGCTTACGTCATTCTGTCATTTTCGCATCTGTCGTCAGACTTCGGCAATTCTCATTCCGACTTCCCTCTTTCTGGTAAGCCACTGTTCCTCCTGGCTTTATTTCTTGTTGCTTTCCAAGAAGCTCTGCTGCATTGTTAATCACTATTGCTGTTTTACCTGTTGTTTCCAAATCATTTTCTTGAATACACACTGTTCACACATCTGTTGATTTCTGCCACTGTAGACACGCGCCCGCGAGGGACCCCGCGCTACAGTTCGGACTCGATTTGCGTCACGGTTCTTAATCTGAACCAAAGAGTCCAAATCCGACAAATCGTTTTGAGAAAACAGATTTTTGAAAGAAGTGCCAAACATGGACTGCTTTGCCAGATACAGAGTCGCCACCTAAATATTTTATTTTGGGAAATTTAGGAAACCCTGACTCGGTGCCAAAGGCCATGTGTCCGTCATCACCAAAGTTGCCTCGGCTCGGGAACTTGGGTACGATTGGGGAAGGTCAGCTATGAGCACCCCCTCTCGCCCGATCCGAAGATCGGCCTCTACTAACCATGATATCTGATTTTGAAAACGTTATGTGTTCTTATCCCGATTATTAACCTAGAATTACTATGTTATGCGCACAGCACAAAAGTATAGACTAGATTGCCTAATTTGGGAATAAGCATTGCATATCCGTTTGTTTTGGGAAAATGTTTTGGAATTTGCTACTCGCAAGTAGGCTAAAACACGGATTTCAATGAGCTATTCCAACTCAGACAATCCAACCTTCACCCACAGGCATTCAAGCAGTTATATCACATAAGCAGCTAGCCTCATAGTAATCATGCTATCATGGCAACACTCACACGCATGCAAGGATGCTAAAGCATAAATACTTACATCGTACTCCGTGCCAAAACAAAGAACTCGTTAGCAATCAATGCATGATCCAAGTCCATGTTTAAATGTCTAATGCAACGCATACGGAATGTCACTAGAGTAGGCTCGGCTATTCTATGAATGACATGTGAAAATGCACAAGTAGCATGTATTCAAGTTAGATTTGAAATACCAATACAGTTAGCATGATGCGCCGAGCCCGGTGCATGCGAGACAAATGTATGAATGCACGCATGCATAGCATGAGGTATGCTGATTTAAACATGCCCTAATCTACCTTCATAAGCAGGTAAATAAAAGGGAAGAAAGAAGTGGGAATTGGAAGACATGCACACACACGCATCCACACTTATTACAGATTCGCCCTTGCCCGGAGGGACCAAATAAATATTACAGATGATTAACCTATAAGCTAGTTAAATATTACAGGCCATCTAATTAGCTAAGCAAATTAACTAATCTAGGGAAAACAGATAAACCGCCTCGGGAAGAGAACCCAATGCAATGCATGCTCGGTCCTGCTCGGAAGTACACTGCCATGCGCAAGCTGCCTCTGTTTTCCCTGCTATACTCCTCTGAAGACTGCCAAAGTCTCAGGATGTGCTTACTGGATGTTAAGGAGTGCCACCGGCTGGAGGGAATTATCACCGACTGTGATTTGGTGTCCATCGGCACACAATGAATCCATCGGCCACCGATTTATTGCCGATCGGCACTCTATTCAGTCGATCGGCAAGAAGATCCTGCAGAACCTGTTTGACAACAGCAGAGGACAGAACTTTGCATGACAATGCAATTCAAGCCATATATGCACCAATCATGTCTCTTATCATGTGAGTGAGTCAAAGGGACATGCTCCTTGGTTCTCAGACCATCAATCGCGCATTTCCATGCGTGAGGGCCCAAGGGACCAAGTGTGCACGTTTTGATGTCAAATGCAATGCAAACCAACAAACCAAAGCCCAATTCCTATCACTAGATCAAGGAACAAGACATGCATGCTAGATGCAATGCAACCTAGGCATGCAAGCTAATGATGCAACATGGGAATGCAAGATGTACATGCAAGCATGCAAACAAACATGCAAGGTAATCATGCAAGTGTAAAGGGTGGACCTAAGCATGGTTTAGGCAGCCCTCACTAAGCCCAAAACAGTGGCCAAAGTGCCCGAAATGAAGGACTAATAGCATGCAAACACGCATGCAAATGATCTCCAATACTTCAAACATTAAAGAGCAATTCTCAAGCACACTTAAGAGGATGCAATCATGGACATATAGCATGCAAATTAAGCCTTGAAAATCATGCAAGAACATGGTGCCAAACCAAGCAAACAAGATGGGCTAAGCATGTAACAATGGTCCAAGATTCAAAGCAAGCTAAAAGGGGTATTTGACCACACTTAGCAAGATCAAACATGGCATGAATTTAATGACCAAAAACAGAGTTTTAGTACATAAAACAAAGCCAAAAAGACCATTTAGACAGCATCTAAATGGCTTGAATTCAAAAGCATGCACAAATGCACTTTCAAGGAGCATACAACACAAGCTCATAAGGCATCAAAGAGGCATCCAAGGCAAGCATACAAGCATGTTAAAGGGACTGAAATGATGCTACAAATGGTGCCAAACCACTGAAATAAAGTAAGTAATGCATGCTATACACTCACACACTTAAGGCCAACAGGCCAAAAATGCAAAGGGGCTATACTAAGCATGCCTTGGTCGACCCAAACAATTAAGGACAGACCTCAAACATGGCAAAATAAGCACAAAAGCTTCACGAAGCTAGGCCTAAAACACACTAGAACTATGGTTTACAACCTAAGGCATGTTAAGGCCTAAACATGACATTACAAGGTAGGTATGCTAAGCATGCATGGTGTACCAAAACCAACATACAACAATGCTATCTCATGGCAAAATAAGCATAAATAACAGCCAAGGCATGGTCAACATGCGGCTTAGCTAGGTGCTCATTAAAGAGGCAAAAATAGCCCTTTTCAAGGACAACAAGGAGAGGGGGTGGCCCTCCCCTTTTTGGGAATTCAAGACACCATCCTTACCACTGAAATCCCTCAAGATTTCAGTGGTGAGGAGGCCCAAACACCAAAGTCCCGGAGCTCACTCAAAATAGCACAAAATGGAGCCCCTCAAGGCTTAAGAGGGGTCAAACACCTCTAAACCACAAAACACTCTAAACAAACTATTTAGAGGGCCCAAAAACAGAACTTTTTTATTTTATACACTAAGCTCAAAAACAATTCTAAGATAGGAAAAAATACAATGCAAAAATGAGGAATAAAGGGACAAACTTCTTACCCTTGAAGACCTTCTTCACAAATGGTGGACCAGCTGCTTCCTTGAGCTTAAACCAGCCCCAAAACTCCAAGAACAGACCTCTGGTCCTTCAAGGACCAAGAAAAGGTGTAACACTATGTGTTTGTGTGCAATAGTAAGCCTAAACACACACACTAAACACAAGAGGAAGAGAGATGTAGAGCTAGGATATAGACAAACCCTAACCCTAGAACTCAAACCCTAAAATGGCTTTCTAAAATGTCTAACCCTCTCCACAAGAGAGAAGACCTCTCTTTATAGAGCTTTTTGTCTTGTAAAGCTTACAAGACATGCTTCTAAAGAGAGAGATTCCTCCATACATGTATGGAGGGGAGCCAAATGCAAGACAGCGGTGTCAAAATATCTGCAAAAGCAGATGCACAGTAGTCGGCCGGCCAAAGATGCAATTGACCAAAAAGATAGCCGATCGGCCATCTATAGTGCCGGCCGGCCAAATAATTGGCCTGTGGCCACAAAACACAGTCGATGGCCTCAAGCCACGGCCGGTGATGGGTGGGGATGGTCTACAAGCCCTACCCTGCCTCTCAAAGGCAAAACACAAGTGTTTGGTGCAAAACCAGACACTAAATAGTCGAGTTCGGAGATCCTGAGGCAAGGCGCGTAGCCGAGACCTCCGGGAACTCCAAACGAACACAATCATGGATGATCACCGGGTGTTCAAACGGTGACGTCCAAGTCTTAAGGACGGTCAAAAATGGGGTGTCTACAGCCACTGTTCTTGGCTTGACACACTTGTGCAATCTTTTTGTCTTGATTTCCTGATAGCTTTATCACCATTCTTGATTACGAATTACATTTTTGTTTCTGTTTTTTGTGTCTTTTTCCAAATTCTTGCTTTCAATCCTTGCCTTCGAACTCCGAGGTGCCAATTGCCGAGAAGAGCCTTGATCAAACTCTTCGGGAAATCGATGCTGAGCTCGAGGTCGAGAAGGCTGCTGAGAAGTCTTCCCAACTGTCTTCTATATCCTGCCATTGATGCCGAGTAGTTTTGTTTCCTTCTTTTACTCATTGTACCTTGTACCTTGTACTTTGTCCGTCTTTGTATGCTTTTAATCCGGCCGACGTGCCATTTTTGTAGTCTGAATAATTTATTTTTCAATATTCAGGCCGAAGTGCCTTTTTTCTTCTTTAAATGCATTTATCTGATTTCTTCTTTGAATGTATGTCTTCTTTTTTCTGCTCTTGTATGATTCTATACTTAGAATAATTTGCATGTTTTCAAAGTACACCTTGACTGTGCAATCTCTTCGAATAAAATACCTCTGCCACAACTTCTAATCTTGCTCATCTCGGCCTTGTCCTAACACTTGAAAATATTGTAACAAATATTTTCACAAGTGTTGCTTAGGACTTGACACTTTCTCAATGTTTTCTATCAAGACTTCAGTTTTCCATATTTCAAGTTTTGACGACCTGGTAGTCTCGGCAAGTACACAGATATTGCTTGAACTTGACTTTAACTTGTAAATTTTTCTCAAAAATTTCAACAAGTGTTTAACCATCATCCTTTATCATAACCTCGGCTTAACTTCAGCTTGTAAATTTTTCTCAAAATTTCAACAAGTGTTAAACCATCTTCCTTTATCATAACCTCGGTTTAACTATAACTTGTAAACTCACACAGAATTTCACCAAGGGTTTAAACCAATCTTCTTCCGATACGACCTCGGTTTAACTTCAACTTGTAAATTCACACAGAATTTCAACAAGTGTTAAATATCACATCGGTTTAACTTCAACTTGTAAATTCACACAGAATTTCAACAAGTGTTAAATATGACCTTGGTTTAACTTCAACTTGTAAATTCACACAGAATTTCAACAAGTGTTAAACATCATCTCGGTTTAACTTCAACTTGTAAATTCACACAGAATTTCAACAAGTGTTAAATATCACATCGATTTAACTTCAATTTGTAAATTTACACAGAATTTCAACAAGTGTTAAATATGACCTTGGTTTAACTTCAACTTGTAAATTCACACAGAATTTCAACAAGTGTTAAACATCATCTCGGTTTAACTTCAACTTGTAAATTCACACAGAATTTCAACAAGTGTTAAATATAACTTCAACTTGTAAATTCACACAAAATTTCAACAAGTGTTAAATATCACATCGGTTCAACTTTAACTTGTAAATTCACACAGAATTTCAACAAGTGTTAAACATCATCTCGGTTTAACTTTAACTTGTAAATTCACTTAGAATTTCAACAAGTGTTTAAATATCACATCGGTTTAACTTCAACTTGTAAATTCACATAGAATTTCAACAAGTGTTAAATATCATCTCGGTTTAACTTCAACTTGTAAATTCACACAGAATTTCAACAAGTGTTAAATATTACATCGGTTTAACTTCAACTTGTAAATTGCTACAACTTTCAACAAGTGAAGATAAACAATAATCTCACCTTAACTTCAACTTGTAAATTGCTACAAATTTCAACAAGCGTTAAGCATTACTTCGGTTTAACTTCAACTTGTAAATTGCTACAAATTTCAACAAGTGAAGATTAAGAATAATCTCGGCTTAACTTCAACTTGTAAATTGCTACAAATTTCAACAAGCGTTAAGCATTACTTCGGTTTAACTTCAACTTGTAAATTCACACAGAATTTCAACAAGTGAAGATAAACAATAATCTCGGCTTAACTTCAACTTGTAAATTCACACAGAATTTCAACAAGTGTTAAATATCACATCGGTTTAACTTCAACTTGTAAATTCATACATAATTTCAACAAGTGAAGATAAACAATAGTCTCGGCTTAACTTCAACTTGTAAATTCACTCAGAATTTCAACAAGTGAAGATAAATAATAATCTCGGCTTGACTTCAACTTGTAAATTGCTACAAATTTCAACAAGCGTTAAGCATTACTTCGGTTTAACTTCAACTTGTAAATTGCTACAAATTTCAACAAGTGAAGATAAGCAATAATCTCGGCTTAACTTCAACTTGTAAATTGCTACAAATTTCAACAAGCGTTAAGCATTACTTCGGTTTAACTTCAACTTGTAAATTCACATAGAATTTCAACAAGTGAAGATAAACAATAATCTCGGCTTAACTTCAACTTGTAAATTGCTACAAATTTCAACAAGCGTTAAGCATTATTTCAGTTTAACTTCAACTTGTAAATTGCTACAAATTTCAACAAGCGTTAAGCATTATTTCGGTTTAACTTCAACTTGTAAATTGCTACAAATTTCAACAAGTGAAGATAAACAATAGTCTCGGCTTAACTTCAACTTGTAAATTGCTACAAATTTCAACAAGCGTTAAGCATATTCTTCTTCTCTCTGCCCCCTGCATGGCTTCCACATACTCCTTTGCGAACCTTATAAAAGGTCTTTAACCAGGCTAACTACAGTCCAACCTTGAGTGTTTTCTTTTTTATCTTCTGGGATCTGAGATTTGCTTACTAAGCTCTTCTCTTTTCGGACTTAAGTGCCGAGATCTTGTCTGCTAGAATCTTGGATCTGCTCACTCAGGTTGAGCTCTTCTCTTCTCGGACCTACTCATCTAGGCCGAGATCATATCTTCTAGGACCTGGGATCTAGAATCCGGGATCTGCTCACTTAGGTCGAGCTCTCGTCTTCTCGGGCCTACTTGTCTAGGCTGAGATCATGTCTTCTCAGATTCGGGATCTGCTTACTCAGGATGAGTTCTTCTATACTTGAATGTTATCTCCTTAGGAGCGCTCATGCCCCCTGTCTTTGCATCCCTTTTGGAAGGGTCTTCGTTCCTCCGCAAGTATCTATCCTTCCATACCTGGAGGTCATCCTCGTTGTAGTATCCGCTTCGATCTGTTGTCTTTGGTGCGTCACCTTCCTGGCCGGCGTCTTTCACTCCGAGACTCTGGTCACGAGTTTCTGTGTTGCGATTGTCCCATTCAACGTCGAGGTTGATAGATCTCCCGTTCCCAGCAGGAGCGTTGTCTCCAGTCTGATCCTTCTGTCCGTCATTGGCCATTTATTCTTCTTTCTTTCCCACAGATGGCGCCAAATTGTGTGGGTGATTTTCCAACCATACTGCCCGCTTAGTAACCAGCTGGAGAGCATTGGCAGAATAGATGGCACCTGACTGACCTGCAACAGAAATATAAGAATCCCGCGGTGGTTCGTCCACCCGGGGGCACTCGGACGATCAAGTCAGTATATCTCTCAAAGATAAATCAAGTACTAAACTCACAAGCTTGAGTATCAAAAAGCATACCTTAGACCCATGGGGGTGCCTCTCTTTTATAGCCAACATAAACCTAGTCCCAATAGAAGCCTGACTTCTATGGACTCAAGATTACTGCTAATCTTGGACTCTCAGTAAGATTAGGATAAACTCTCTAAGAGTCTTATCTTAATACAAACTGAAGCCTTCTCTCATTCTAGGACTCTTGTCCCTTATCCAGGTTGAGTTCCCTTTTCATTCTAGGACTCTTGTCCGTTATCCACTTATCTCGGATTCTGATATCTTCGGAGATAACCTCGGCCTTGCCGAGATAACCTCTGCGTCACGACCAGGACACGTTGCACCTCGGCTGACACGTCGGCGTCACCTTACCACGTGTTGGTACTCCGAAAATACATCCCCACAATTATGAGCAAATGAAATTATGAGTGTGGGTCATTTTGTTGAAAAGAAGCCAAAAGATAATCAATTTCTTGAAATGAATGAAGTATGAAATAAAATTAGACAGAGTTCACATATATATATATCAATTAATATACATATTAATATATTAATTAATATTATACTGTTATTATTGACCTCACTTATTATATAAATTATAAATAATCAAAACTTTTAAAATTATATCACAACATCTATTAATGTATTAATTAATATATTAATCGGTACATATCTATCTATATATTATTTATCTATACTATATATTAAACAAAATGGAGTTTTTAACTCCAAGGCCTGTGAGAGCTTCAATATCTCAATATGAATTTTCTAAATTTTTTTATTAAAAAAAAAAACTCGGCATTTATTGATTTGGTCAAAATCCCCTGATCAACATTTATTAACTTTTTTCAATCTACATGTCTTTCCACATGTCTGCATTTATTGATTTGGTTAAAATGCCCTGATCAACATTTAAAATCCCCTCATACAAATAATTATAGATACAATCTGTGTATAGTTACTGCAGTATCCTTTTCAACTTCTCTCATACACTATGGTTAGTGATAAGATTGTTAAATTATTTTTATAAAAAATCTTAAAAAACATAATTTATATATTAAAAAAATCTAAAATAAATATAAATATCTATAATTATCCCGTACATAGCACGGGTGACAGGCTAGTACTATCTATACTATATATTAACCAAAAGGGGGTTTTTAACCCCAAGCCTTGTGGGAGCTCCAATCTCCCAATCTAAATTTCTTGATTTTTTGATTTTAAAAAAAAAAATCTTAACATTTAGTAACTTCCCCCAACTCCCAAGTCTTACTTTCATAATAACATTTTAATATATTAAGAACAAACATAAAAAAAAATTCTTTGAAATCTAATACATATGAATTCCTTGAAAAGTCCCAACACATATGATTATTATCCCTCATAATAACACTTTAATGCATTAAGAACAAGCATAAAAAAAATTTCTTCAAAAGTCTTAACACATATGATTATTATCAAAATATTAAACTTTAATATAATATAATAATAATAAAAAGACATTTAATTCATTGAAAAGTCCAACACATATGATTATTATCAAAATATTAAACTTTAATATAATATAAAAAAGGAAAAAAAGAAGACATTTTATAAAAAAAATATTTAAAAATCACAATTCACATATATAGATAATTGTAAACACAATCCGTGCATATCACGGGTGATATGCTAGTATTATATAAGAAAAATAGGGTTTTTAACTCACAAGCTTTGTGAGAGTTTCAATGTCTCAATCTTAATTTCTTAATTTTTTGATTTAAAAAATAAAATAAAAACTCAACATTTATTGACTTCTCCCGAGTCTTTTTGACTTTCTATACACACCCTTTCAACTTCTACCGTACCTATTTAATTATTTTGGAAATAATAATTATTTCCCCTTTTCAACTTCTCTCATGCCTATTTAATTATTTTGAAAATAATTATTATCTCTTCATTTATGGATTTCAAAGGGAAATATAACAAAAATATTTCATAACCTCTCCATTCTAATTTCTCTCATCAATTTTCAAAAGAAAATATTAAAACTTGTCTTCCTTTTCTCTCCCTCAAAAAAATCAAGTAATATTTTTTTATGAGAATTGTAGATATCTATCTATATCTTATATATTATATTATAATATAACCAAAAAAAATGAAAAATCATATATACAAACAGATAAAATTAATAAATCTGATTTTTGTTTATTCAGTTAAAATTTTTATTTTGCCTCTCAATAGCCAATTTTAAATTTTAAAAATCTTTAAAGTCTATCTAAACAAATCTAATATATCTCACACCATCATACTTTAAATCAATAAAACTCACATGTCTATCACATATCTAGCTCATATCATAACTTACCTAAATAATAATAATTAAAAACAAATAGAAACCATGTATAAATTAAATTATTAAAAAAAAAAATAGAAACCCACAACTCCATCTTAAATAAATTGGAAAAAAAAAACTAAATAGAAACCATACAAAAATAAAAAGATAAGAATTTAGATATAGATTTCAAAAAGATATAACAATATTTAAATCTAAATTATGTTTTAATCATATAATTATCTTTTTTTTTTTTGTATATCTATCAAAATTTTAAATCACTTAATGGGACAAATTAATCAATTTTCAAGTCTCATTTAAAGAATAACCTGATTCGTCATCCCAACTCCTAGACTTCGTAGGCACTGGCAGAGGAGCTGACGGATTAGGCGAGGCGAGGTTTAAGTTATTGGGGGTTATATCCTACCACTCCATAAATTTATTTGTTTTTCAATTTTAATTTTTTCCCTGTGTAATTCTCTTTCTTTGTTGTTGGTTTAGTTTTGATTTTGATTTTAGTGAGATTTATGTGTTTGTCTACAGGTCAACCTGGTGAAGAAAATTTATTGGTGATGATGGTTGCAATCGAAGTATCTATACCCATTATGTGTCAAGAATTTTGATCAGATTTTGTTTTTTTCAATGAAAACTTTAAAATTGAAGTAAAAAAATGAGTATAGATTTTCTTTTTTATTGTCATTTTATTTTATAGAAAATATGAAAATTTATTGAGAATTCAAGATTGTACTATGACATTATTTTTGTATAACTAGGTAAATTTAAAATTTTAAAATATCATTGTGTTTTTTTATTTTTATCCTCTCTATATCTTATCATACCATTACTGCTATTTGTTAGTTTGTTAATCGTAATTTAATTAATTGAAAATGAAAGTTCAGTATAACTTTTCATATATATTAATTAATTTATTACCGCTATATTTGTATATAATAGCATAATACATAGGGATAATCTCCAAATATAATTTCTATTTTTTTATGTGATTAAAATAGTCCATCTTATAATAATATATGGAGGAGTTAGATGGCTTCTTTTATCCCCAAAAAATTCAATCTATTTTTTTTATATGCTTTTTAATTTTTTAAATTGAAACATCAGTTGTTTATGTCCACAAAACAAAATTGATAAACACATATCCAAAAGTTGCATACTTTTTTCCTTTTTCTTTTATTTTTTATTTTTTTAATAGATAGGATATTCACAAATGAAAAATATTTGACATCTCAAAAAATTTTCGTAATCTGACTTATAATGATGTGGTCATAAGTGTCAATTTTTATACAAATATGATAAGAGAATTAATCAAATTATACATTTTAACCAATTACATACTCAAACTTTCACTATTTCAAGATGTTATTTCATATAATTCCAATTAATAGAATCTTCAACCATTAATATTTTTTTATCGAATTATAATTTGATAAAAATTTAAAAAGATGAGACGTTGGAAATTATTGTTTTTTTCATCAAAATTGATGAAAAAAAAAAGGGATAAGAATGAAAGTTCTTTTAAAAATCGATAAAAATTTAATGAAAATGTTAAAGTAATTCAAATCAAATCAATTTTTTATTCAAATTTAAAATCAAATTACATAAAAAATTTAAAGAAAATGATGAAATTTTAAAAATATTCAAAAACCTTTTTATTCTTAAAGACTAAAAATTCGTGTGCGTATTATATTTATATTGTATTTTTAGTTACGAAATTAAAATCAAAAGAAATGTTACTTAAATTATTGAGGTTTGGCTAAATTACAGATACCCCCTGAGGCTTCGGAAATTACATCCCGCCCCCTAAGGTTTGTATTTTCATAACAATTTGCCCCCGGAGGTTTAAATTTCATAACAAATTACCCCCTAATTTGTTATGCAAATATAGCATTCAGGAGGAAATTTGTAATTTCTCAAACCTCAGGGGGGTATTTGTAATTTAGCCAAACCTCGAGGAGGTATATGTAGTCTGCCCTTTTTTAATTACAAATTATCAAAATTACACTAAATAGATTTATATATATATATATATATTTACATTTTTTAAACTAATAATTTTAAAAGTTATAAATATAAAAATTAATTTATAAATTTCATGTATACCACAAGATAAAATATTTAATTACTTTAACATATTTATAATGATTTTTTTTTTAATTTATAAAGTCCCGTACATACTATGAGTTATCACTGGCAACATTACGATGGTGCTACATGTACCAATTAATGTACTAACTAGTGTACCAACACTAGTTATGACATTATTATTGACCTCACTCATTAATCACATCACAAATACCAAAAACCTCTTAATTATGCCACATTATCAATTGGTACCCTAGTTAGTATACTAATTTGTGCATATAACATTATCAAAAATGCTAGAGGCCCCAAATATTCTACCAAAAGTTTTACCAAATGTCTCACATGGGTGTGGGACCCACATGGGACCCACATTGTGTGGGTCCCACACCCATGTGAGACATTTAGTAAAACTTTTGGTAGAATATTTGGGATCTCTAGCATTACTCTAACATTATTCACAACATTATTACTCCCTCTGTCCTAAAATATTAATTTCTTATTCCATTTTTCATCGTTCCAAAATATTAGTCCATTTTCAAAAATCAAGTACAAAAATAATATAAATTTCCTATTTTGCCCTCCTTTTAAATTCATTAACAACATAAAAAGTACAATTATGACATTGATATTCTTAAAAAAAAATGTACTATCAAAAGATAATTTTAAAAATTAATTTTTAAATTGTAATAATTGTACTATTAAAAAATTAATTTTTTTTTAAAAAATCATTATTTTAGGAGAGAGAGTATTTCAAAGAAGCCAATTTGAAAGAGCCTGGAGACATGTCCCATTAATTTATTGAGCAATGGTAGAGGGCCCAAATTCTGTGGCTCAAATGTGGCTCAAATGGCCAAAACGACGTTGTTTTGAGTACAAAACAACATCAAAATGGCCAAAACGACGTCGTTTTGGCCATTTGAGCCACATTTGAGCCACAGAATTAGGGCCCCCAAACATTTTTCTAATTTATTGTCGGCAGCTGTACAGAAATTAGAGAAGTTATTATTTGGTGCTTTAATAATATGGTTTCATGGATCGAGCATATTCTTCAAAAATAAAAATAAAAAATATATCTATACTATTAGAGGATAATTTTAAAAAATTAATATTTTTAAATTGTAATAATTATATTATTAAAAACTTATTTTTTTTAAAAAAAAATCACTATTTTGAAACGGATGGAGTATTGCAAGAAGCCAATTTGAAGAGGCTTTTCCCATATTAAGCCTATTTTGTATCTTAATTCTCAAACTAGACCTAGTTTGGACGAAATTCCCAAACAAAGCTAAAGCGCTATTACAAATCGCACTTTCACTATTTGGAGCCCAAAATGTGATGAATAGTGAAAGCGCTATTGTAAACCACGCTTTTAATTAAGAAAGCGTGGTTGCAAATCACACTTTTAACATAAAAAAATTTTCTGAAGAAAACCACGCTTTCACTGTGCATATAATTTTTTTTTTTTGAAGAAAACGTGATTCACAATCACACTTTCACTGTGCATTGTTTTTGTTCAGAAAACGCTATTTGGAATCACGCTTTCACTGTTGATAAATGAAAGCGTGGATTAAAACCACGCTTTTAAAACTTATATAAAACACCCAAGCCCCCTCATTTGCAATCACGTTTTTTACACTTTGGTTTTTTCGATTCTTGTTCGATCTCCCTTTGCTCTCAGACTCTCTAGCTCTCACTCTCGATCTCCCTCTGCTCTCAGACTCTCTCGCTCTCGATCTCGCTCTGCTCAACTCTCACTGTCGCTCTCGCTCTCCCTTTGCTCTCAGACTCTCTAGCTCTCACTCTCGATCTCCCTCTGCTCTCAGACTCTCTCGCTCTCGATCTTGATCTCGCTCTGCTCAACTCTCACTGTCGCTCTCGCTCTCCCTCTGCTCTCAAACTCTCTCTCTGCTCTCACTCTCTGTCTCTGCTCTCTCTTTCTCCGTGATATGGCATCTAGCTCTGTCTGTATCATTTGAATTTTATGTATTTATTTATTGTGTTTGTAAAAATGTGAATGTGTGGTTGAAAATGTGAATGCGTATTTGTGAAAATGTGAATGTTAGGGTTTTAAATGTCAATTATTAAATGTGTTAGGGTTGTAATGTGTTAGGGTTTTATTAGTGTGGTTATGAAATTATGAAATCATATAATGTTAGGGTTTTGAATTGTAAAATCAGAAATTATGCTTGTGGTTTCAGAAATTAGGGTTTAGAATTTTTTGAAATCAACAATCATGGTTTGGAATTAGGGTTTGGAATTTTGCTTCTGAATCAGAAATCAGAAATTATGCTTGTGAATAAACTAACCTATATTTATTGAAT
Source organism: Camellia sinensis (assembly GCF_055761805.1). NCBI lineage: Eukaryota > Viridiplantae > Streptophyta > Magnoliopsida > Ericales > Theaceae > Camellia > Camellia sinensis. The sequence goes on from NC_138975.1 coordinate 140,963,223, forward strand.
TGGAATTATGAAATGTCTATATTTTAAAATTTGAAATCAGAAATTGGAATTTTGAAATTATGCTTGTGAATCAAAATGTCTATATTTTTTGAAATTAGGGTTTGGAATTTTGAATTGTGAATAAATCAACCTATATTTGTTGAATTGGAAATTTTATTTTTTGCTTGTTAAGAGGAATTAAAAGGAAATTAGGGTTTGAAATTAGAGTTTTAAAAGTAATTTTTTTAATTAAGAATAAAATTAAAAAAATTAAAATTCATATAATTGATAATTGTTAATATCATATTATGAAATTCATATAATTGAGAATTGAAAATTGAAATTCATATTATGAAAATTGAGAATTAACGTAGACTGACAATTTCAATTCGAGGTCCGCATGCTTACATATATATGATCATTTTTGTTTCAGAAAATAAGACTGTAAATTGTATGATTGAATTCAAAATCTGAAAATTGAAATGAATCTGAAAAAATCAAAAGTTCAGAGATTTGAAAAAAAAATGAATTCAGTGCATAACTGCCCATATAACTGATATAGGGGTATTTTTGAAAAACCCAAAATATGAGACGTAAGCACCCAGAGAAGACTTCTCTTTATAATAGTACTACGTACATATACACCTTTATTCAGTATTTCACTTGGTAATATCAAGGTGGGGTTGTATACTTGAGAAATGGTATTTGAATCTGTCGCCTATTATACTATATGAGAAATGGTATATGTCACCTGATTTATTTCACTATACCCTCTAGGCGTATTTATTCAATTCAAGACATTGTACATATTTAATAAAGGGCAAATTTCACTTCAATGTGCATGTGCAAACTACCCATATAATTTGGAAATAACTATAATGTTCTTGTGGTTAGTGGACTAAATGAAGTATACCGTCAGACGTTCAATCCAAGTTAACATCAAGTGTGAAACATGTGCTAGGTCATAAGGGGGTTATGTTCTTATTTTCAAATATCAGAGGTAAATCACACATGGAGTAAAACAACGGGGGTTAAAGTCAATTTCATCTTTCAAAAAAATGACAAATATAATATGAATTTCAGTTAAAAATACTATGTGTACGGAAAGATTAACGTTTTTTCATAAGTTAAATTTCATGAAACTAATTTCTACCAAATGAAATTATTAAAAAAAAATATTTAATTTTGACTCTATTTTATTCAAAAAAAATATTTTTATTGACTTCAAAATAATAAATGAAAAGATCATGTTCTCTCAAATAAAAGATCATGTTCTCTCAAATATTTAATTTTGACTCTATTTTATTCAAAAAAAATATTTTTATTGACTTCAAAATAATAAATGAAAAGATCATGTTCTCTCAAAATATTTAATTTTGACTCTATTTTATTCAAATAAAAATATTTTGGTTTAGTTTCGTTTGGTTTATTTCACTGTATTTGGGGTCAGGCACCCAGAATATAATTAAAAATTCTTAGGATTTATTTTCATTTGGGTTTCGCTAAAAGTTTCCACTTAGTTGTTAACTATCTAAATCCATACTTTAGGACATAGCTTATTGCAGGTGTCTGCATATAAGCACTTGTAAATTGTCTGTAAGACTGGATTGCATTTTGCCCCTCCAAGCTAACCAACCAAAAAAATTTAATTTTGGGAGGTTTCACATTCTTCCACAACCATTTTGAAAATCAAACCAAACAATTTATTTTTGTCAAATTTATTTATATTTTTTCAAAAAAATCAAAAAATAATTTAAAAAATCAAACCAGACCACTATATCATGTATTTTTTTTAATATACATTCAATAAAATTAATAATTTTTATAAAAAAATATTAACTTTGATATTAGAATAATTTGAAGACATTTCATCATAAAATACTAACATTTAATTTTATAATCTTGTCATAGAAATTTTAAAAAATTTAATGAGCTGAATTTGTAATACATATAATAGCATTATAGTAGAAATTAAAATTTTCTCACAAAACTTAAGAAAATTTGAAAAAGTTTTTGAAATGGGTATTGAACGAAGTGACTTATCGCCACTTCCGCTTTGTGACTGTCCACCACCATTGAAAAGGAAAATTTGAACATTATGTTTTAATAATTTTTATTTTGATTTATATAATTAGAAGTCATTATTACACTAGTTATAATATATGCATGAAAAGAGTCTTAAAATATTCTAATTAATAGTTCATAGCAATTTCGTAGTTAAGAAGGACAAAAAAAAAAAAATTGGCACTTTGATGTGTAAGCCTGTGTTTCATAATACCAAATAATTGGTACGGATGGCCCGATAGATTCACATGGATAACTATCCAAAATTTACTACATATATTTAACCACCAACTTAAATTTTCTCTCTAATTTTTGGCCATTGTAAATTATCTCTCTAATTATTTTTTTTGTTTTTGTATGTTTAAGGAAAAAAAAAGAGTAAATAAATTAAATTTTTTTCTTACTTTTCAGAACGAGCCAAAATGAGTTTTTTGTTTTAATTTCATAACAAAACCTCTATGACCTCTAAAAAGTGGACGAGGGTTACTAGTTTACATAGGAAATAACTTTGTCATTAAGGTCCCTAATGACACAAGTTTGAGCAAATCAAATTAACTTATCTGTAATTATCCATAAATCTGAAGAATTGGATCACCAGTTTTAAAAAATTAATAACAATGTTTGAAACCTCTATTTTATATTGTCCAAATCAATCGAGTTGCTTCAACTCAATGGAACAAATATTTAATTATCTACAAAACTTACACTATGATTTAAGATGTTTGTATGATTTGTCCAATTTTGTCCAGTTTCACTGAATAAGAAAAATACTTGATAGAATGAAGTATTTTTTAAATGTGTGATATATCTGTCTACCTTATCAAAATACTAAAAAATAGATCAAGATCTATGAAAAGAAAACAAAATAAGTGTTTTTAAAATTGGTCCTGCTTACATGCGTACGATTAAATCATTGTCTAAATTAACGGTTGTGTAGAGTCATTATTATTATTTATTTATTTATTTATTTTCAGTGAATGCCTTTTAAAAATTGATCATATTGAGGGAGGGAGGCCCTTGCCGCAATGGTAAGGTTGTTTTATTATGCTGATAATAATATAAAATAAAATAAATCTATTATAATTCGAATGTTATAGATTCAAATCATGGAAATAATGGGCTTGTTTGGTTTGTTTTTCACATAAAATGTTGGGAAAATTTCTCTACAAACAAATTTACAAAAGTAATCAAACCAAACAAATTTTTTCAAATAAAATCTTAAAATTTTGTTTGGTTACCTACTTTCCAAAATAACTTTCTCTGTCATACATATCAAATCAATCACTTTTTGTAAAACTCTCTTTCCAAAACAAATTTCCACAACCATTTCTGAAAGAAGGCAAACCAAATAAGACCGCATACTTTTTATCTCAAAAACACTCTAGAAACACAAACCAAACACACCTCTTTAAATACTTAATAATACCCATGCATATATTTGATTTTCCGCTAAACTCTGCCATGACTGTAATCTTTGAAATTGTCCCTTTATAGATCTTGTAAATCAAAATGGGTCACTGGCTAAAAATCTTGTAGTTTTGTTATAAACAAACAAAATTGATCATAAAATTGAATAAAAATACATATATACGCATAAAATTTTATAGAATTTGTTACTATTTTTAAAAATTTTATCCATCTATATACATTTTGTGTACAGTTCTATAACCATTTTTGTATTCTTAGACTTATTCAAAATCTAAAGTTATTGCTGCTATGTGATTCAAAATTTATTTTTCGCCACTAATTCAGTACACATTTTTGTATAGGATATGTATACATGTGTATGAATTCCAAAAAGGATCATATGAACAAAGCATATCCAACCTTAAAAAGAATGAGAAGAAAAAAAAAAAAACCAATGACAACAAAGAATTAAGACAAGAAGTATAGTTGGTTTGATGTTTTTTTTTAATTAAGACAAGAGAGCAATGACAACAAAGAACCTTCATGCAGAAAAGATAAGAGTCTCCACATGGGAAGTAAATAAAAACTCCACGTAGAGATGAAATCTCAGCTGTTGTTTTATACAAATAAAAATAAGTGAGAAAAAATGAGAAAATAAACACTAATAAACAAATTGAGATACAAATATACAGCGGACAAAATATAAATTGAAGTAATGTTTCACCTCTACAGTTCCTTCAACCCTGGAAAATATAAATTGACAAAAAATGGGAGGGTTGATTTTTATAGGAAAATGTCACTTATGATATAAATGTGACTTATAGGAAAATTTAAATTGTCTCTTCACTCCCACAACTTCCTTTCACCAGCTGTCCGCCTAAACAAATTCAAATAACGAACATCAAAATAAAAGCAAGTTAATTTACAAAAATCAAATCAACACTGAAATGTTATCAAAACAAAGAAGAAGAAACATGAAAAAAGAAAAATTTACATTTACCGTGTGCAACAGCATGATGTTAATCATAATAAATAATGGAAAAAGCAGAACACAGGAGTTTCATAGACAAGTAATTCGAATTAAATGATTTAAAGTTCATATAATTATTTTAGAAGTATAATTCGATATATGTATATTGTTGATATTTTAATGTTTATTATTTCATTGAAGCAAGTATATGGCAACTGTTCCAATTATCTTCTACTGGGGGGAAACATAATTCGGGATCCCGATGAAGGTGTGTCATATGATGCTGAGCCGAAAGGGATATATGGGGTGCAACTTGGCACCACACTTAGCAATTTGGAGGAGATGTTTATGTCCAAGGTGGCAAGTTACGGGGAAACAATCTGATTGATCTTCAAATGTAGATATCCTTATCGCCAGTGGCAAGCAACCAGTAAATACAAAATATTACCGATCAATGACGATGAGGTGTTGAACACCGTATTAAGTATCGGTGGAAGTTTCCAACCACCAAATTGTTTGGAAGTGTACATTGAGAAAGAGGTTGTACACAATCTTCCGAATATGACACAGATGGATTCTCATCCGTTCACTACATTGCTGACACATGGGATTGACACGACAGCGTTTCAATCTCCTATGTATGAATCAAATGAATGTTATGCAGCGGGCTACACACAACAGACATTTCATGGCCATGGTGGAGAATCAAGTTCACGTGGTGGATATGAGACTGAATTTCACAATAACATCGAAGATGTGCCCACCTACAACCATCATACCACTCTAGTTAAAGTTGTTGATAATATGGCTGAAACGGTTAATTCTGTGCAGTTTGCTGACAGTGACATGTACGGTCCTGATGTCGCCCTAGACAATGATGAGAATGAAATGTGTGATGAAGAAAATGTATTGGGCGGATCAGATGATGATAATGATGATGATGATGAAGATGATGCCGACGCTCCCGTTGATATTCAGAATGCCCCCATTTCACCTAGACCTGAAATCCCTTTCTATGAAAACATTCACATGGGTGGTGATTTTGACATTAGTAACCGCGATGTCGTTCCTGGTAACCGAATCTGGAATGCTGAAAATCCAGAGTTGGACAAAGGGATGGTTTTAGTTGATAAGAAGCAACTCGTACATGCTGTGAAATTGTACCATGCAACAAATAATCAAGAGTATAAAGTCGTAACCTCCAAGCGAGACGTTTGGGTGTATGCTTGCAAGCACGATTGCAGATGGTGGTTGTGTGCATCTCTTAGTAGAATACATGGTCTTTTTGAAATAAAGCAATATAGGGGTCCTCACCATTGTTTATACCCACAAATGAACAAGGACCACACTACTATTAGCTCCAGTTACATTGCTTCTCATTTTTTGGGACAAGTTGCGGTGAGTATACAAAATAAATGTTTACATTTATATACATATTTGTTTGTTTAAAGTGTTCACACCAAAATAATCTGACTCATAGGTATTGTCGTATGCAGAATGAACCTGATATGCCCATTAAGAATGTCATCGAAGATATCAAAAAGACCATGAAATATAGTATATCATACAAGAAGGCGTGGCATGCAAGGGCAAAGGCAATTAGAATGGTATTCGGGGATTGGGATGAATCATATATGATGTTGCCTAAATTCATGCATGCATTACAAACATCTAATCCTGGCACCATCGTGCAATGGAAGCATAGATATACCGGGAGTACAACCATTATGCCCGTCTTCCACTTTGTTTTCTGGTCTTTCAAACCCGTCATCGATGGATTCAGACATTGTAGGCCTGTTATAACCATAGATGGTACATTCTTATACGGGAAATACACTGGTGTGCTACTTGTAGCAACGATTGTCACTGCCAATGGCAAAGTATTACCGCTTACATTCGCTGTTGTCGACAGGGAGAGTTTGGAGTCTTGGTCGTTCTTCATTTCAAATATCAAGGAACATACTGTCATGGACCGACAGGGAGTGACTTTGATATCTGATCGAGCTGAGAGTATTTTAGCTGCTGTGAGGTGGCATTGGTTGAATCCCTCGCTCCAATTTGTTAGATATCATCGGCACCGCCTTCGACATGTTTGTAGTAACTTTAACACTAAGTTCAAAAATAAGGAGCTCAAACAACTTCTATGGAAAGTAGGGAGTGCTTATCAACGACGAAAGTGTAATGGTTACTTAAAATAAATACAGGCTATTGACCAAGAAGCCATCAATTGGGTTCACAAGATGAATCCTGTGGAGTGGGCCCTTTCGTATGACGGTGGATATCGGTGGGGGGTATTGACCAGCAATGATGCAGAGTGCTTCAATAGCGTCTTGAAAGGTGCAAGGAACTTACCTATCTCAGCTATGGTTGAATTTACATTTCGGCGGCTCGTAAAATATTTTGACGAGATGGGAGCCCAAGCTGAAATAGATGTACGAAATGAGTTCCAATACCTTAGAGAGATGCAAAAAACTATTGAGGATGGCATCACAAGGGCAAATACTTTCAAGTTGATATCGTATGACAGGTTAGTTTGTAATATAAACTAAATTGTTGTTATTATGTTGTGAAGTTAAGTACACCTAAAAATATGAACTTGATTAGTTTTTATTACAATTTTCTGATAGGCCACGCCGCGTATTTGAGGTGCAAACATCTTTTCGCCATGGGCGAGGTCGCAATACACAAATTGTGCGGATGAATCAACCCACGTGCAGTTGTGGGAAATATGAGATACGACACTATCCATGTTCCCGTATGCCCGTTGTAATGTCTGAATGCGGTGACAATCCATTCGAGTACGTTGATCTAGTATATAGGCTTCCTGTATACATGAGGGTTTGGGAAACTAAATTCAATCCAATACCGCATCAAGATTATTGAGATGATCCACAATGGACCTTAATGCCTAATGTACTTCGTCTGCGAGAAGTAAAACGGGGTCATGCATCTATGTCTCGTATTCCGAATGGGATGGATATATCAGATAGGCGTTTGACCGCTCGTTGCAGTGAGTGCCAGCAAACAGGTCATGACAGGCGAACATGTCCGGCGCGACTTGGTCGATGAAGACTATGTAATACTTACATATTGTAATAGATCATTTTTTAATTCTTTATTTGTAATAGATCATTTTATTCTTTATTTTGTAATTCATTATTTGTAAACGGGGTCGTACATTTAAATAGATAATTTTTTATTTGTAATAGATCATTTCTACTTTCTAATTCTTTACATATTGTAATTGTTTGATTTCCTTGACAAAATTTACAACTAACATACTAAACAAATAAATTAAACTAAATGACAATGCAAAAACATTTAACTATACCACATAGGCCTATGTTTTTTATTCTCGACTTGATTGAAAATGCCTATTACAAAATTTTAGTGAAAATCACGTAGTTCTTCTACCATTTTAAGATTTTAATATTTCGACTGCTGCAAGCATTTTTTACATTTACAATTTATGAATCAAATCTACGTAATTTACAAATTTTATACTTTATTGGAACTTTTACCATTACAAAATCAATAATGAAGTTTTGTCAAATATGCCATAAATGTAATTAGCAACCTTTTATTGGAAAAAAAAAATTCTCATTCCATTTTTTCGCAAATATTTATGTACGAAAACTATCCACATGTTACTAGTCATTATTAAGCTTATGTAACTGAGACCCTAAAATGATTTTGTAAAAGATTTTTATATTAGTTATAGCATAGATAACGATAGGTTCTGTTGAATTGCTTATCATATTTAATGGCACATAAATTGATAAATTTAGATTTTAGTGAATTGCTTCCATATTAATGGCACACAAATTGATACTTTTAAAATAATCGACCACATTTGTTTTTCAAGTCGTCATGTACGGAATAATTTGAGTTTAATTGTTATAGTTCAATTACATGCTCACCAATACAGTTTTTTAAAATGTATTTGTTTTTCAACTGTATAGGCTTCATGGCATATCTACCTGATGAGGTCCCACTTTTTAGTCATCCACATCGGGCTGACAGTTTATGGGAGGACCCGGTATGCAATAATGTTTGTTGGACTTTACGCTTACAATGAAAATACCTTGCATTTTGCTTTATATTACGTGATAATGTTATAATTTAAACTACTCATTCTATTATGCAGGACCAGGCACACACCGTGGTGACATGCCGGCGGGGAGATTCTGGTCTGTGGGAGCGTCCATTGGACCATAAAGTCTTGCAGTATCTACTACGCGCAGGATTCTATGGTGTCTATAGTATAGGCCATATCAGACTGGACCACCCACTCATTACTGCCCTCGTCGAGAGGTGGCGCACAGAGACTCACGCATTTCATTTCTCGACCGGTGAGGCCACCGTTACATTGCAGGACGTATCTGTCCTATACGGTCTACGGATTGATGGGCGAGTAGTTACTGGACCTGACCCACCATTGACGAGGGGCCAGTGGATAGCCCTATGTGCTGAGCTATTGGGAGTAGCACCTACACCTGCAGACTTACAAGCAGGTAGAGTGAGGGTAAGGTGGCTGTCCGAGCAGTTTCAGGGCCATCTTCCAGATCATGCTCCAGATGAGTTAGTACAGCAGCATGCCCGAGCATATATTCTATGGCTTATTGGGGGGGTACTTCTCCCTGATAAGTCACAGAACCTGCTCAAGCTGATGTACTTGCCACTGTTGAGAGACATTGACGTAATCGGCCAGTACAGCTGGGGCGCCGTGGCTTTGGCATGCTTGTATAGGATGCTATGTCGAGCAGCTCAGGTGGGTGCAAAGGAGATCGGAGGACCCCTTGTCTTGCTACAGGTTAGTAAGAATTTTATTACATGTCAATTCATATTGTATGGCATATATCAGTATTGTAATTGAGTTCAAACTATTACAGATTTGGACGTGGGAGAGATTGATTCGCATTGCCCCATCTAGGCGGCAACTGGTTGCTCCTGGTGAGGTTCTCATTGGCCAGGGAGACATGCAGTTGCCGGCCAGACCTTGAGGTAGTCGGTGGAGGGTTGACATGGGCCACGAGGTCGTATCGACCCATGTAGTCGTCGTGTATAGAGACCAGCTTGACTGGATGATAGAGGGCGAGGTATGAAATTTAAATACCTAAATTTTAATTATCATATGGAGTGCATGTGTTCATGAGCGATTTTTAATAGGCTTGTCGTTATTGTAGTTTATCTAGCAGCCTTATGCTGGGGTCCTCGGTACGCTCCCAGACTATTGCCGACTAGGTGAGGAGATATAGATGGCGAGAGTGCCACTCATTTGTTTTGACGTGGTTGAGTGGCATCTCCCTGATCGTGTCCTCCGACAATTTGGTCGGGTCCAATTCGTACTAGATCGGTGCGACACCGAGTAGCGGTTGCATGCGATTGATAGACATGGCCGAGTCGGCACTGACTGGAGTGTGTATCATATGCTATACATACAGCTGTGGGATGCCCGTCGCGACAGTATTGTATAGGTTGACTGGAGCGATGGCGTCCTCCCCTCTCCCGACCCTTACATGTTGTGGTATCGGCGACATACACACCTACTAGTCGGTAATCCGAGCCACCTGTCTGAGTCCGGATATCAGGGAGTTGGGCCTTCTCTCAAGGCATTGGTTAGTATCATAGTATGTGTCAAATAATTGTTAATATCATAATTGATTTACTTTCAGTCAACTATAGCCTAATATATTTGATTTTTTGTTCAGGTGGTTTGAGTTAGGAGGTCATATCACTTGGCTGAGGATGTCCTTTTCAGACGTGATGGACAGCTTGGTCTGCAGGCCCTTGCAGAGATTCGAGAGTTATTGTACGAGGGGATCCAGCATGCCCATCGGCTAAATCGTCTACATTTTGGGGACTATGGTGTACACAGTGCAGCAGCTGCTCCAGACACATCAGTCCCGTCCACGTCAGTGCCTCCCACTTCAGCGCTAGCCACAGCAGCTCCTTGGACTTCAGTCACCCCACCGTATGATACCCCATACATTTCTCCAGATTCCCCACACGTACATCCTACCCAACATGCTGACCCTGATTGGATACCGCCCCGGTACATACATGATGTTGTTACCCTACCCACCCAGTTACCACCTGCTTTTCTGGGGACTACTTCGACCGCGCCCATGAGTACACATGATACAGTTCTCACTGACATCTCCCACGTTGACGATGAGGCCCATATTGAGCCCCCCTCCTAGAGCGCGAGAGAGAGGCCGAGGTTATGGTCGTGGGGGACGTTGCGGCCGAGGTCGGGATGCGGGCAGAGGCAGAGGTCGAGGTCCAGCTGCAAATCGTGATACAGTTGCACTAGATGAGGGAGTTTCACAGCTCACAGCAGTATCCGATCTTCAGACAGAGATAGGATCAGGGGCAGCAGATGCAGAAGAGGAGGGGTCACACTCACAGGCTCCATAGGCAGTTAGTGGAGGGCCACATGCAGGAGAGGGAGTGCCAGATATTCAGAGAGTCCACCGCAGGAGACCGAGGAGGGAGGTCCACGGTCGGGGTTGTGGGACTAGGGGCAGGTTAGGGCATTAACAGTTGTGATATGGACTGTATAGTTTTTTAGTTTTTTTTTTTTGTAGTAATTGTTATAGTTTTTGTAAATCAAACTTGTACAACTGATGTAAATGTGTCATACTTATTTATTCGAAATTATAATTTCACAATTTTTTATTCTTACTTATTTTGATGAATCACACAAATCACTTTCACATCTCTACCTCTCTCTCATTCTCCGTAGTCTCTGCATTATTTATAGTAATTTACGTTTTTTCCTCAAATTTACAAATTGAGACAACCATTTATAAACCAAAAAAATTATCGAACAAATTGAGACATCAATTTATAAAATTGAAGTTCAAATAAATTTTAAGAATTAAATTATAAATCCTAAACCCTAACATAAAAATAAATAAGGTAGCATTTGGTAACGTTTACGTTTTTGGTTTATGTTTACAAAAAAATTAAAAACTGATTTTTGTTTATTTTTAGAAAAACATAAATTACAAACGCATTTGGTTTGAACAAAATATTTAAACAACCCATAAAAACATAAAATAAAAAATATGTTTGTTCAGGCCTAAAAACAATTAAAATATCTCCCTTCATTGATAAGTCGTAGATGAGCATTAAAAATCTATTACAACATAAATGGTTTGGTCATTCATTCAAACAATTTCATTCATTATTATCATCATTTGACATCTCAATATCAGATTCATACATAACATCCATGCTCCAGGCAAAGTACTGGTGTGCATCATCCATTAACCCATCTTCGGCATGCTCATTTGCGGTCGTCATTAGTGAGGACCTTTGCAAACGTTGGGTCATGCGATTAACTTCGTCGCGGATACGATGCAATGCCCTTTGCAACAACTGTGGAGTGTCAGTTGGCATACGCATAGCTAACCGGCGAGGAAATTTAATATTAACTTCACGACATAACTCAACGAGAACGTTTGCTCGAGTTATGCGAAATTCTCACCCAGCTCTCATGGTATTGACGGTGGCACGCGAGTAACGCAAATTTGGATTTAATGGGTATTGAAATTCATCTCCATCTGCAACCCAATAGCGACCCATTGCTGAATATAGATCAACCACCGTATATCTCATGATGATATCGCTCGAAATAGCTGTAAAACTTTTGTTGTGATATAATGCGATATTTATACCATATATACACATGGTAACTGTATGTATGAAATTATTGTAAACAACTATGACAACTATGTATCAGAGTTGTCACATCAACTTTGATGATCTGAACAACTATGCATCAACTTGATAGGAGTTGTCACTTCGACTTTTATGAATTGCATAATTTATTGTTATTTCAAAACAAAAAGTAAAAAATTTGTGAAAAAATATTTCAAAAAATTAATAAATACATAAAAATACAAAAAATGTACTGAATGCTAATATTTTTTTTAATATTTTTGGTATTTAGTGAATTTTTAAAAGATTTTTTTTACAATTTTTTTACTTTTTAAGTGTATTTATGTTAGGTGTGTCTAAAAAGTAAAAAAATTACTTAAAATATTAAAAAAATTCAGTAAAAATAAAAAAAAAATACGAAAATTAAGAAAGTAGAATTTTCTGAAAAATATTTTCTGAAAAATGAAAACAAGCAAGCTGATCAACCAACTAAACGTCTGAATTAGTCAAATTTCTCTACCTGAAATTTTTTTTAAAAAATAAATGTGAAATTATAATTTAAAAATCCAAAACAAACACCACGCCCGTAAAATTGGGTAAAAATGTATTTGACAAATATAACTAAACACAGCCTCAATTTTGACTACAATATTGCATTGAAATATACTTACAATTTCAAGTACTAAAATATTTTAATTGATTATAATATTTTGTCTCAACCAATTTATGAGCATTTCTTGTTCGATCACATGCATGCCATTGGCCTTATACAGTGCATTCGGCTGCCAGGACTCCACTTTTGTCAAGTCATGAACGAATCAAAGGCCTGTAGCATCGGCTGTTGTGCCGCAAATGGTGTCAGCCTGGCTACTATAAAAATGTAACTTTACCTTCTTTCAAAGGCAAGTTGAAAATTAAGAGGTTTTTGGGATGATCTAAATAAGTGTATTTTTTGTCTTTTTACAATATTTTTCTACAATATATTTTTCTACCCATTGTTCAAACCACTTTTTCTACAATGTTTTTTACTTTTATGTATTTATTAATTTGTTGAAATATTTTTTCAAAATTTTTTTTACTTTTTAGGTGTATTGAAATATTTATTAATTTATTGTTATTTTGTTCTGACACCCCCTCAAAATTTGTATGAATTGCATAATTCACATGGGCACAGTAGATATGGTATGATAATAAATTGTAGCTCGGCGCAGTGATACGTCCAACATTTCTCAGTGATGCTCGCCAGCGACTTGAACAGACGTAATAATTTGGATGTTTTGTTTTTTCCTCAGATGCTATGTGACTTTGTGCAGCGATGCAGTGATGCATGTGACTTTGTGCAATGATACAGTGATGCATGTGACTTTGTGCAGTGATGCAGTGATGCATGTTACTTTATGCAGTGATGCAGTAATACATGTGACTTTCTGACTTTGCCATGCTTGTATACGTTGTGACTTTTTTCCTCACATTACGTGATGCATGTGACTTTGTGCAGCGCAACTTACATGCTTTGTTTTTTCCTCACATTTCAGAATTCATCAAAGTCACATTAATACAACTATGAAAAGAAGCAGAAAATGCATAACAATGAAAATAGGATGACTGTGAAGTTCATTAAGTGCAAATAAAATAAAATATAGGCTGCAAAGTTCCAATCGTGTTTACATATCAGGTGACCATTTTATTATTTTGGTGAAAAAAACAACGATAGTTTTGTAGGTCGAAGTGAGTTAGACGGTTGTGTATTTACTTGCACTCTGTTTCATAGTTGTTTATGAACAATATTACTTTAAAACAAAGAAAATTAAAGCCGTTCTTTCATTTTATGATTTCATTTATAATTTTTTTAAAACACCTATGTGTACTGAAATCGTCAATTCCAAGTGACTACTTACTGTATTACAAAAGTAAGCATGAAAAAATAGTTTCATGTGGCGATGTGACAACTCACTGCATTTTGTTTTATTTGACAACTCACTGCTCGAATATGAAGGGATTGCATTGTGATCCTCTGGCCTACAATTATGATTTTATCTGACAACCACGTCTGTGACTACATCACAGGTACACAAAGTCACGAGTACTCAGAATTGCATGAAATGAATAACATAAAATAATATCACAGGTATCACTTCTTCCATAGTGCCCTAGCATGCATTATCGTCACCAGATCATCTCTAGTTAACCCCCACTATGATGTCTATAAATAGCGATACCCCTAGTATAATGTTTGTTGAAGTCATAACAATAGTAATATATCTACAATTACTATTATTATTAATTTTTTTATTTTATACACAATGTCTTCAAGAGGTGCAGGAAGTTCACGCCGGCAAAGAAATCCGAAAGTGTGGCTGCTACCTCCATTTACCTATGACTACAAGAGTGAAAAGTACTCGAGTCCGAAGGATTATTATGCTGGTATCCGAGCAGAATGGGCGTTCAGGGTAATGGAGCAAGAAGGATTGTTTAATGATCTACGTAACTTTGGGGCGCCGATGCCTCATCGTCGTTCATTGACCATGGCTAGATGAAATGTGAGTGACTATGAAAAAGCAGTTAGTAGAATTAAGAAGGAGAACAACAGAATGTTGATGCGGAAATGTCGACATTTCATGCTTCAGCTAGCCACCGAATAGCAAAAGCAAGCAACAAAGATTTGACAGTGACTGAGCGAAATAATGTCTTAAACAATGAAAAATATCTCTCTGACTACTACATGTCAGATGAGGAATGAGAAATCAAATACCGCTATCTTTCATATATGTTTGTATGTATGTTGTGTCATATCTTCGTTTCTGGAGTGTAAGACAATGTTGTTGTTCATCTAACGTACGGATGTATTTCAAGTATTTGTTTTATGAACCTGAAGTTTATGAAATAACTACACATTTATTAGTTCATGACTTTCTTTATTGAATTGCAATGAGTTAATGAATGTTCTGGATTAATTAACGTATGTTGAATTATGTGAATACTTAAAACACATAAAACAGAACAGGTAGCTCGGTGAAAAGCTTCCTTTAACTGGGGCTCATGAAATAAGGATCAATTTACAAAGAATTTCAATCCCTATCAAGAAAGAAGAAAGAGTCACCTTTCAATTCCTGGAAGTCCAGTAAAAATGATGACTCTGGTAACGAATGAGGGGTTGACAGAAAACTAAACTCAATGAAACGAACTACCGCCTTCAATAACACATAAAACATAACAGGTAGGTCGGTGAAAAGCTTCCCTTAACTGGGCCTCGTCAAATAGGGATCCTCTACGTAAAGAATTTCAATCTCCATCAGGAAAGAAGAAAGAGTCACCTTCTAATTCCTGAAAGTCCAGTAAAAATGATGACTCTAGTAAGGAATGGGGGGTTGACAGAAAACTAAACTTCAGGGGCTAGACAAACAAGCTCAAAGCCAAGTGGTTGGTCCAGTTGGGAGACTAATAAAGTTCAGACAAATGAACTACCGCCTTCAATAACACATAAAACAGAATAGGTAGCTCGGTGAAAAGCTTCCCTTAATTGGGCCTCGTCAAATAGGGATCCTTTACGTAAAGAATTTCAATCTCCATCAGGAAAGAAGAAAGAGTCACCTTCCAACTCTTGTGAGTCCTGTACAAATGATGACTCTGGTAAAGAATGAGGGGTTGACAGAAAACTAAATTTCGGGGGCTGGACAAAGAAGCTCAAAGTCAAGTGGTTGGTCCAGTTGGCGGACTAAGTTTAAAACCCAATTGGTTTTACTTGATTTGGTTGGGATGAATCACTATTTACAATTAATTATACCAAAACAGATTTTTTTCTGCACCTTTTTAAAGAAATTGACGATTCTCTTAGTATAGAAACTAGAATTGTAACCAGTTCTAATGATGCTGATTTGTTATTTTTCGGATTTATACCCAAAGAGAACAACACTTCCGAAATTACTGTGTAACACCAGTTTTCTGGACAGATTTGAATGCACCGGTTTTCTGGACAGATTTGAATGCACCATGATATTCACAAACATTGGTGGCCAAGTACTCCTACCTAACCCACGTTTCACTCACAAGATTCACCATTATTTTAAAGTTGATTTCAAAAGTTGAGATTGTAAATGTTTCCCAAAATATTACAAATTGAATATTCAAAAGTTGATTTTAAAATAATTCCAAATGACAACAAAAATTCAAATAGTCATACTTTTCAATGAAATACAAATAGTAGGTCGTAACAACGAATGATGCATAGCTAAGTGAAACACAACATTGCCTACATAAGCTTCATTTTTTTACACATTGAGTAATCAAATCGTGGAGAGACTTGTCAGTATATGCAGATGGATTGTGCAGTCATGTGACCTGGTGCACAGGCTTTGGGTTTCTTGATTTTTTGCTCGATTTTTTGAGTACAGTGACAACTCATCTCTTATTAATATATGTGGGATTCTCAATTCAGAAAGTCACATGGCAACAGTGAATTCACTGATTTACCTTATAGTGAGCATGCCCTTATTTTGTCTGTATATGCAGATGGATTGTCAAGTCATGTGACTTGGTGCACAGGCTTTAGTTTTCTCGATTTTTTGCTCGATTTTTTTATTACAGTGACAACTCATCTCTTATTGATATATGTGGGATTCTCAATTCAGAAAGTCACATGGCAACAGTGAATTCACTGATTTACTTTACAGTCAGCATGCCCTTGTTTTGTCTGTATATGCAGATGGATTATGAAGTCATGTGACTTGGTGCACAGGCTTTGGTTTTCTCGATTTTTTGCTCGATTTTTTTATTACAGTGACAACTCATCTCTTATTGATATATGTGGGATTCTCAATTCAGAAAGTCACATGGCAACAGTGAATTCACTAATTTACCTTACATTGAGCATGCCCTTATTTTGTCGGTATATGCAAATGAATTGTCAAGTCACGTGACTTGATACACAGTATTTGCTTTTCTCTATTTTTTCAGTCTACTGACAACTCATACCTTGTTCATATATGTGGGATTGTCATGTAGAGGCATCTTTCTAAGGCCGTTCATAACCAACTATATAAACGACTAAAGGTGAAAACACAACCTTACAACTCATTTTGCCCTACGAAATTATCATTCATTTGTTTTAAAAAATTAGCTTGGTTACACGATTCATGGGAGGGAGTAGGAATCGCAGAGGTGATAGGAACTTGCAAAGGGGTGAAAGTTCACGACGAGGAGGGGGAAGGGGCTGTGGCGATGCTGAAGACGATTCATGGGAGGGAGTGGGAATACCTGTTTTAGATTATGCTTGTGGTTATCGTGATAGGTTTGGGAAGCGACATTTTTTTATGCCCAAGTATTATCCAGTTCAAGGAGGTTCATGTATGGAGCCATCTGACAATCAAACAGAATATGGTTTATCTTACGCTACTCGTCTTAAGTGGCCCGCAATATTTATAGAGCGGGTACAACTGGAAACCTTAAGTCAGGAAAATCAACTTAAGGTGCCAAAAGCACGTTCTGTTGAGATCCAAAAGGAAGATCCTGATAATGTTGATCGACTATGTGAAAGACTACAACGTAAGATTTCTCAAATACGCCGTAGGCGATATGCATCTATACATAGTTAAGAAGGATGCCCAGAAGAACAAAACAGAACCAAATGTTGTGGTTATCAAGGGTATCATGGAGGATCCTGAACTTGTCTCTGACGCTGAGCTTTCGGATTATTCAGACTCTGAGCCACCTGCCGATTTAAGCGCGAATTAGGTGTTAATGTCTACACTTCGGCAATATTAGGTCATGCATTAATATGTAATGTCTGTGTTAGACTAAGTGTTTCCGTAATGAGTTTGTCAGATTGTCTGCTTAATATTTGTCTATCTAACTGTTATGTTTATGTATTGTGTGTTCAGTTCAGGGTGTCCAAGATGTATGTAATGTGTGTTCAGTTCATTGTGTCCAGAATGTATTTTTGTGGGAGACTTATGTCTGTACTACCTATGTAACTGAAAACTATTACATTTGCAACTTCAGTTATGTTGTTTTCATGCCTGTATGAGTATTTAGTAAGTTAGTGACTTTGTATATTATGTATTAAGTTTTATAACAAAAATGTTGACAAAATTTATTTTAGGAGCTCTCGCGGTGGCCTTCGTCTTCTTGGCCTACTCCGCGGTGCTCTTCGCGTCTCACCCTTCGTCGTTGCTCGTCGAACTGCACAGTGTGTGGGTGTGCTTCGGACTGTAGAGCATGCATATCACCTTCTAACCCAAAACAAAGACGAAAGAAAAAATTTTATTTTTTTAATGAAAACAGGTACAAAACGGTTTTACTAAACTGTTTTTTTGAATTACATTCTCACCTTCTAACCCAAAATAAAGACAAAAGAATAAATATATATATTTAAATGAAAATGGCTTTAGTAAAGCTAAAATAATTTTCTGAATAACACCTTCTAACCCAAAACAAAGACAAAAAGAAAAAAAAAATTTACATGAAAACGGCTTTAGTAAAGTAAAAAAAAAATTATTAATTACATTATCACCTTCTAACCCAAAACAAACACAAAACAATAAACAAAAAAAAAAATTACATGAAAATGGCTTTAGTAAAGACAAAAAAAAATTCCGAATTACACTTTCTAAACCAAAATAAAGACAAAAGAAAAAAAAAATTAACATGAGAATGGCTTCAGTAAAGCCAAAAAAAAAT
The DNA here is from genome assembly GCF_055761805.1 of Camellia sinensis. Taxonomy (NCBI): domain Eukaryota; kingdom Viridiplantae; phylum Streptophyta; class Magnoliopsida; order Ericales; family Theaceae; genus Camellia; species Camellia sinensis. The sequence continues at coordinate 140,981,986 of NC_138975.1, forward strand.
TTATGAATGACATTATCACCAAAACAATGACAACAGAAAAAAAAAAATTACAAAAAAAAATTAAATATAATTTAAATGAACAGTGAAAGCATGGTTTCAATCCATGCTTACTGTAGTGAACAGTGAAAGCATGAATTTTGTAAATGAACATGATTGGCTTAATAATATCTAAATGAACATGATTTTAAAATTATATATATGAAAAATATTATGTAAAATTAATATATGAAAAGAGACTTTTCCCATAAAAATTTAAATGATATATAAATTGGCTTAATTCCTAAATGTTTGGTAATTAGTTAAAAATATTATGTAAAATTAATATATAAAGAAGAGGCTTTTCTCATATGATGTAACGCAAATTAATATATGAAAAGAAGAGGTTTTTCCCATATTATGTAAAATTTCTGAATTACACCTTCTAAACCAAAATAAAGACAAAAGAAAAAAAAAATTAACATGAGAATGGCTTTGGTAAAGCCAAAAATTTTTTATGAATTACATTATCACCAAAATAATGAAAACCGGAAAAAAAAACAAAATATTACAAAAATAAATAAATAAATAAATGAACAGTGAATGGTGGTTTCAATCCACGTTTTTATTTATCAATAGTCAAAGCGTGATTTCAAATAGCGTTTTCTGAACAAAAAACAATGCACAGTGAAAGCATGATTGTGAATCACATTTTCTTCAAAAAAAATAAAAAATTATATGCACAATGAAAGCGTGGTTTGGAATCACGCTTTCTTCAGAAAAATTTTTTTATATTAAAAGCGTGATTTGCAATCACGCTTTCTTAATTAAAAGCGTGGTTTGCAATAGCGCTTTCTCAATTCATCACATTTTAGACTCCAAACAATGAAAGTGTGATTTGTAATAATACTTTAACCTAATTTAAAAATTCCATCTAAATTAGGTCTAATTTAGAAATTAAGATACAAAATAGTCTTACTATGCAAAAAGCCTCCAATTTGAAAGAGGCTGGAGACACGTCCCATTAATTTATTGTCGGCAGCTGTACTATAAGAATTTTGGAGAAGTTATTCTTTGGTGCTCTAATCATATGGTTTCATGGATCAAGCAGTGACATTGTACGGTCCGTGAAATTATTCGGATTCTATTTTGATGATCTAAATTATTAAAAATTTAGAAAATATTGAGAATAATATATTTGTAAAAAATTAAGTTGATCGGATATTAATAACTTGTTCATCAACCAACATTTGTATTTAGTTTGATATATATATATATTCATTTTTTTATATAAAGATGTTGTTTGATGAATAGGTTATTAATATCTAATTAACTTGATTTTTTTCAAGTATATTTTTCTCAATATTTTCTAAATTTTCAATGGTTCAAATCATCAAAATAGGATCCGAAATTAATTTCACAGACTGCACAATAGTCACTACTTTACTTCATGCACAATAGTGACACTGGCCCCTGGTTTTTTCATGGTGTTATAAATTGAATGCAATTGATAATAAATATAGCATTTATTAATTTTTATTGATGGTAAAAAATAAGAATAATATTATATGTACTAATTAATGTACTAACTAATATATTAATTGATGATGTGACATAATTTAAGAGATTTTTGATATTTGTAATATAATTAATGAATAGAGTTAATAATAATATCATAACTAATATTGATATACTAGTTAATATACTAATTAGTGCACGTAACACTAACGACAAAACAATAGAAACACAACAAATAGTGATTAGTTAAAAACAGAAACATGTGATATTGTTTTGACACTTTCTCAAATAAGGTTGGGTCGTATTTCTTAAAAAAATTAAAAAGTTATTATCTTATTTAAGGCATGGTTTGACAAGTGGGTTTGGATAGATTTAGAGTTATTTTAGTCATAAAAAATAAAATAGGCTATTTTAGCCATAACAAACAAAATATCACATCCAACCCATAATCATTACACTCTTCTCTCACAAAAAAAGTCAAAAAAGTAAAAGGCCAAAAAACTTTTCCCAAACCAAGCTTTTTAACTCAGGCTAAAATAGCCAAAAGAGCTAAAAAGTTTAAAAGTCAATCAACTTCCCAAACAAAGTCTAAATTATATTAGCTCTCGACCACATCACTTCAAACTCAATTCATATTTTATTAAAAAATAAAAAAATATTTTTATTTAGAATATCCTAAATAATCCTAAGTATTTGCCTTTCGAGCATTTCGTGCGTGATGTGATGGGGTAGTACGAATGAAAAATGAAATTTCGTGTGTCATGTGATGGTGTGATGGGGTGGCACGAATGAAAAATGAAATTTCGTGTGTCATGTGATGGTGTGATGGGGTGGCACGAATGAAAAATGAAATTTCGTGTGTCATGTGACGGGGTGGTACGAATGAAAGAGAAAGAAAATAAATGACGTGAAGCACCGAGACTGATTGAGACCCCCGCCCCGCCCCGCCCCGCCCAGCCCAGCCCAGCCCAGAGAAGAAAAATAAAAATAAAAATAAAAAAATAAAAATTTGGTCAATTACATCCCACTGGCCTGGGATCCGGATTATTTTTGGCGAAGCACCTATAAATTTTGATTAATAATTTTATAAATTGTTTGATATACGTGTATATATATATATATATATATTTATAAATTAAATGTCTCAGCTTAATGTGAATTATATAAAAAATTAGGTATAAACACTTATACATTATATATTGATGATAAATATAAGTTTTCTCATAATGTTTAAACTAGTAGTAACTCGTGCTATGTACAAAACTTTGCGTCCATTTGGAAAGATGGTTTGTGGTTAAAATAGTCACAAAAAATAAAATAGGCTATTTTAGCCACAACAAACAAAACATCACATCCAACCCAGAATCATTACACTCTTCTCTCACAAAAAAATTAAAAAACCAAAAAGTCAAAAAATCCTTCCCAATCCAAGCTTTTTAGCCCAGGCAAAAACAACAAAAAAAGTCAAAAAGCCAATCCACTTCCCAAACCAACCATTTATAAATTTAAAAATATATATAAATATGTCGAAATAATTTAATATTTTGTCTTGTGGTATACATAAAATTTACTAATTTTTATATTTATAACTTTTTAAATTATTAGTTTAAAAAATTAAATAAATAAATAAATATATATATATATATATATATTTAGTGCGATTTTGATAGTTTGTAATAAATAAATAAAAAGAAGTTAAATCTAATTAAATGAGGTTACATGAATTATGATATATATCTTCTTGTTATGAAAATATACGAATTTAAAAGTTATAATTAAGATATGATATATAATTTTATTATTAAATGTAAAATGAAATGATATTTAACAATAATTGATATGATATTTCTGTTATTAATCCAATAATTTAATTTACATTTCTTTTGGTTTTTTAATACGAAAATTTTAGAATATTTCCAACCTTTCATCATTTTCTTTTAATTTTATTTATCTAATTTGATTTTAAATTTGAATAAAAAAATTGATTTGATATGAATTACTTTAACTTTTACATTAAATTTTTATCAATTTTTAAAAGAACTTTCATTCTTATCCTTTTTTTAAATAAAAAAAAATTAATAATTTCCAACGCTTCATCTTTTTTTAAATTTTGTCAAATTATAATTTGATAAAAAAATATTAAAGGTTGAAAATTCTCTTAATTAAAATTATAGTAAAATAACATCTTAAAAAAGTAAAAGTTTGAATATGTGATTGGTTGAAATATATAATTTAATTAATTCTGTTCTCATGTTTGTATAAAAATTGACACTTATAACCACATCATTATAAGTCGGATTATGAAAAAAAATTGAGGAGTCAAACATTTTTCATTTGTAAATATCCTATCTATTAAAAAAAAGAAAAAAGAAAAGAAAAAGAAAAAAATGTGTAGCTTTTGGATATGTGTTTATCATTTTTTTTGTGTGGACATAAACAACTGGTATTTCAATTTAAAAAATTTAAAAGTATAAAAAAAAATAGATTGGGTTTTTTTAGGATAAAAGAAGCCATCTAACTCCTCTATATACTATTTTAAGATGGACTATTTTAATCACATAAAAAAAATAGAAATTATATTTGGAAATTATCTCCATATATTATGCTATTATATACAAATATAGCGGTAAAAAATTAATTAATATATATTAAAAGTTATACTAAGAGTTCATTTTCAATTAATTAAATTATGATTAACAAACTAACAAATAGCAGTAATAGTATAATAGGATAAAAAGCTGATAAAAATAAAAAAACACAATGACATTTAGAAGTTTTAAATTTGCCTAGTCATACAAAAATCTAATGTTATAGTACAATCTTGAATTCTTAATAAATTTTTACATTTTTTATAAAATAAAATGACAATAAAAAATATAAAAAAAAAAATCGATACTCATTTTTTTACTTCAGTTTTATGGTTTTCATTGAAAAAAATAAAATTTAATTAAAATCCTTGGCACATAATGGGCATAGATACTTCGATTGCAACCATTATCACAAATAATTCTTCTCTACCATGTAAACCTGTAAAAAAACACATAAATCTCACTAAAATCGAAACCAAAACCAAAATCAAACCAACAACAGAGAAAGAGAATCACACAGAGAAAAAATAAAATTAAAAACAAATAAATTTATGGAGCGGTAGGATATTACCCCCAATAACTTAGACCTCGCTCAACCTAATTCGTCAGCTCCTCCGCCAGTGCCCACAAAGTCTAGGAGTTAGGATGACTAATCAGATTATTCTTTAAATATGAGTTGAAAATTTATTAATTTGTCTCCTTAAGTGATTCAAAATTTTAATAGATATACACCCAAAAATAGATAATTAAAATTCAAATTTAGATATAGTTATATCTTTTTGAGATATATATCTAAATTTTTATCTTCTTTATTTTTGTGTGGTTTATATTTATTTATTTATAATTTATTTAAGATGGAGTTGTGGGTTTCTATTTTTTTTAATTTAATTTATCTATGGTTTTAATTTAATTTAATTCTTATCTTCTTTATGATGTGAGTTAGATATGTAATAGACATGTGAGCTTTATTGATTTAAAATATGATGGTGTTAGATATTTTTAAATTAGATTTGTTTAGATAAACTTTAGTGATTTTTAAAATTTAAAATTGGATTTTGAGAGGCAAAAAAAGGATTTTAACTGAATAAATAAAAATTAATAAAAATTATATTTATTAGTTTTATTGGTTTGTATATCTGATTTTTAGTTTTTTTTTTGTTATGTTATAATATAATATATAAGATATAAATAGATATTCACAATTCTCATGAAAAATATTATCTATTTTTTGAGGGAGTGAAAAAGAAGGCAAATTTTAATATTTTCTTTTGGAAATCAACGGGAGAAATTAAAATGGAGAGATTATGCAATATTTTTGTTATCTTTCCATTTGAAATCCATAAATTAAGGGATAATTATTATTTATAAAATAATTAAATAGGTATGGGAGAAGTTGAAAATGGGGGATAATTATTATTTTCAAAATAATTAAATAAGTATGAAAGAAGTTGAAAATGACGTGTATGGGAGAAGTCAAAAGGCTTAAGAGAAGTCAATAAGTGCTAGATTTTTATTTTATTTTAAATCAAAAAATTAGGAAATTAGGATTGAGATATTGGAGCTCCGACAAGACTTGTGAGTTAGAAATTTCTTTTTCCTTATGTAATACTAGCATATCACCCGTGCTATGCACGGGTTGTGTTTCACCACGTCGCCTTTTTTTTTTTTTTTTTTTTAAACTATATTAAAATTTAATATTTTGATTCTAATCATATATGTTGAAATTTTCAATGAATTTTTTTCATGCTTGTTCTTAATGCATTAAAATGTTATTATGAGAGATAATAATCATGTGTTGGATTTTTCAAGGAATTCATATGCACTTCATAATTATTTCTATATATGTGAATTGTGATTTTTAAATATCTTTTTTTTTAAAATGTCTTCTTTTTTTTATATTATATTAACGTGTAATATTTTGATAATAATCATATGTGTTGGACTTTCAAAAAATTCATATGTGTTGGACTTTTCAATGAATTTTTTTTTTTCTGATTGTTCTTAATGTATTAAAGTATTATTATGAGGGATAATAATCGTATGTGTTGGGACTTTTCAAGGAATTCATATATGTTGGACTTTTCAAAGAATTTTTTTTATACTTGGGGTTTGGGAGAAGTTAATAAATGCTAAAGTTTTTTTTTTTAAATAAAAAATCAGGAAATTTAGATTGAGATATTGGAACTCCCACAAGACTTGGGGGGTTAGAAATCCCATTTTTCTTAATATATAGATAAATAGATAGATAGATATATCTTTTTATTTTTATTTTTATTTTTGTGTGGTTTCTATTCGGATATTTCTTTTTTTTCAATTTATTTAAGATGGAGTTGTGGGTATCTTTTTTTTAAAATTTAATTTATCTATGATTTTTATTTATTTTTAATTATTATTATTTAGGTAAGTTATGATGTGAGTTAGATATGTGATAGACATGTGAGTTTTATTGATTTAAAGTTTATTTAGATAAACTTTAAAGATTTTTTTTTTAGTTTTATAGTTTTTTTTGTTATGTTATAATATAATATATAAAATATAGGGAGATATCTACAACTTTAATAAAAAATATTATCTGATTGTTTGAGGAAGAGAAAATGAATGCAGGTTTTAATATTTTTTTTTTGAAAGTTTGTGAGAGAGATTAGGAGGGAGATATTATGAAATGTTTTTGTTATTAAATAAATAAATCAGTCAATAGTTTTTTTTAATCTATTTTGTAAATTAAAAATTAATAATTTTAGAAAATTGATTAATTTGTCTCATTAAGTGATTTAAAATTTTGATAGATATACATAAAAAAAATACATAATTATATTATTAAATCATAATTCAAATTTAGATGTTATATCTTTTTGAGATCTATAGCTAAATTCTTATATATTTTTTTAATTTTTTGTGTGTAATCATAGTATATGGGAGAAATTGAAAAGGATGTTGCAATAATTATGAGAGAAGTCAAAAGAGATAGTGGGTTGGGAGAAGTCAATAAATGCTGAGGTTGGGTTAGGAGAAGTCAATAAATGCTGAGGTTTTTTTTTTTTTTTAAATCAAAAAATTAGAAAATTAAGATTAGGAGATTGAAACTCCCACAGGCCTTGGGGTTAAAAACCCCATTTTGCTTAATATATAGTATAGATAGCATATCACCCGTGTTATGCACGGATTGTGTTTACAATAATCTATATATGTAAATTGTGATTTTTAAATTTTTTTTTAAAATGTTTTTTTTTCCTTTTTTATATTATATTAAAGTTTAATATGTTGATAATAATCATATCTGTTGGACTTTTTAAGAAATTTTCTTTATACTTGTTCTTAATGCATTAAAGTGTTATTATGAGGGATAATAATCATATGTATTGGGACTTTTCAAGGAATTCATATGCGTTGGATTTCAAAGATTTTTTTTTATGCTTGTTCTTAATGCATTAAAGTGTTATTATGAGAGTAAGACTTGAGAGCTAAGAGTGTTAATAAATGCTAAGATTTTTTTTTTAAATCAAAAAATCAGAAAATTTAAATTGGGAGATTGGAGCTCCCACAAGGCTTGGGGTTAAAAACCCCCTTTCATAATAATCATACTAGCCTATCACCCGTGCTATGCACGGGATAATTATATATATTTTATATTCGTTTTAGATTTTTTCTAATATATAAATTATGTTTTTTAAGTTTTTTTATAAAAATAATTTAACAATCTTATCAATAACCATAGTGTATGAGAGAAGTTGAAAAGGGTACTGTAGTAACTATACATGGGTTAAATGCTGATTAAGGGATTTTGACCAAATCAATAAATGCAGGCATGTGGAAAGACATGTGGATTGAAAAAATTTAATAAATGCTGATCAGGGGATTTTGACCAAATCAATAAATGCTAAGATTTTTTAAATAAAAAATAAAAAATTTAGAAAATTCAGATTGGAATATTGAACCTCTCACAGACTTTGGGGTTAAAAACCCCATTTTTGCTTAATATATAGTATAGATAATATATAATATAATGTATTTAAATATATATATAGATTATAAAATGGGAGAAATAAAGTGATATTTTATTATAATAGAGGAGATCTTATAAAAAAAAACATGTAGACATGAATACCCTCCTATTTTATTGTGTTTACAATTATCTATATATGTGAATTTTGATTTTTAAATATTTTTTTTAAATGTTTTCTTTTTCTCATTTTTTATATTATATTAAACTTTAATATTTTGATAATAATCATATGTGTTGGACTTTTTAAGGAATTAAATGTCTTTTTTTATTATATTATATTAAAGTTTAATATTTTGATAATAATCACATATGGTCGACTTTTCAAGAATTTTCTTTTATGTTTGTTCTTAATGCATTAAAGTGTAATTATGAGGGATAATAATAATCATATGTGTTTGGACTTTTCAAGGAATTCATGTGTTGGATTTCAAATTTTTTTTTATGCTTATTCTTAATGCATTAAAATATTATTATGATAGTAAGACTTGAGAGTTGGGAGATGTTAATAAATGCTAATTTATTTTTTTTAAATCAAAAAATCAGGAAATTTAGATTGGGAGATTGGAACTCCCACAAGGCTTGGGTGAGAGAAGTTAAAAAGGGTACTGCAGTAACTATACATAGATTGTATCTATAATTATTTGTATGATGAGATTTTAAATGCTGATTAGGGAATTTTTACCAAATCAATAAATGCAGGCATGTGGAAAGACATGTGGATTGAAAAATTTTAATAAATGCTGATCAGGGGATTTTGACCAAATCAATAAATGTTGAGATTTTTTTAAATAAAAAATAAGAAATTTAGAAAATTCAGATTGGGATATTGAAACTCTTATAGGTCTTGGGGGTTAAAAACCCATTTTTGCTTAATATATAGTATAGACTAGCCTATCACCCGTGCTATGCACGGGATAATTATAGATATTTATAGTTGTTTTAGATTTTTTTTAATATATAAATTATGTTTTTAAAGATTTTTTATAAAAATAATTTAACAATCTTATCACTAACCATAGTATATGAGAGAAGTTGAAAAGGGTATTGCAATAACTATACACAGATAGTATCTATAATTATTTGTATGAGGGGATTAAACGTTGATAAGGGGATTTTGACCAAATCAATAAATGCAGGCATGTGGAAAGACATGTGGATTGAAAAAAGTTAATAAATGCTGATCAGAAAATTTTGACCAAATTAATAAATGCTGAGTTTTTTTTTTAATAAAAAATTTAGAAATTCAGATTGGGATATTGAAACTCCTACAGGCCCCTTTTGCTTAATATATAGTATATATATAGATATAGATATAGATATAGATATAGATAATATAATATAGATAGATAGATGTGTTGAAATTTTCAAAGAATTTTGTTTATGCTGGTCTTTAATGCATTAAAGTTTAATTATGAGGGAGTTTTGACCAAATCTCCCAAAAGGCATGGGGATTGGAAGAAATTAACAAATGTTGAGGTTTTTTTTTAAATCAAAAAATTAGAAAATTAGGATTAAGATATTAGAGCTCCCACAAGGCTTGTAGGTTAAAAACCTCATTTTCTTTAGATAATTGTGTTTACAATTATCAATATATGTGAATTGCGATTTTTAAATGTCTTTTTTTTTTAGATGTCTTTTTTTCCCCCTTTTTATATTATATTAAAATTTAATATTTTGATAATAATCATATGTGTTAGACTTTTCAAGGAATTAAATGTCTTTTTTTTTATTATATTATATTAAATTTAATATTTTGATAATAATCATATGTGTTGGACTTTTCAAGAAATTTTTTTTATGTTTGTTCTTAATGCATTAAAGTGTTATTATGAGGGATAATAATCATATGTGTTGGGACTTTTCAAGGAATTTATATGTGTTGAATTTTAAAGAATTTTTTTTTTTTATGCTTGTTCTTAATGCATTAAAGTGTTATTATGAGGGTAAGACTTGAGGGTTGGGAGAAATTAATAAATGTTAAGGTTTTTTTTTTAAAAATCAAAAAATCAGAAAATTTAGATTGGGAGATTGGAGCTCCCACAAGGCTTAGGGTTAAAAACCCCATTTTGCTTAATATATAGTATAGATACTAGTATATCACCCGTGCTATGCACGAATTGTGTTTACAATTATCTATATATATGTGAATTGCTATTTTTAAATGTTTTCTTCTTTTTCATTTTTTATATTATATTAAAGTTTATTATTTTGATAATATTAATATTTGTTAGACTTTTCAAGGAATTAAATGTCTTTTTTTTTATTATATTATATTAAAGTTTAATATTTTGATAATAATCTTATGTGTTGGATTTTTCAAGAAATTTTTTTTATACTTATTCTTAATGCATTAAAGTGTTATTATGAGGGATAATAATCATATGTGTTGGGACTTTTCAAGGAATTCATATGTGTTGGATTTCAAAGAATTTTTTTATGCGTGTTCTTAATGCATTAAAGTGTTATTATGAGGGTAAGACTTGGGGGTTGGGAGAAGTTAATAAATGTTAAGATTTTTTTGTTTTTTTAAATCAAAAAATCAGAAAATTTAGATTGGGAGATTGGAACTCCCACAAGGCTTGGGGTTAAAAACTCCATTTTGCTTAATATATAGTACTAGCCTATCACCCGTGCTATGCACGGGACAATTATAGATAATTATATTTATTTTAGATTTTTTTTAATATATAAATTATGTTTTTTAAGATTTTTTATAAAAATAATTTAACAATCTTATCACTAACCATAGTGTATGAGAGAAGTTGAAAAGGATACTGCAGTAACTATACACAGATTGTATCTATAATTATTTCTATAAAGGGGTTTTAAATGCTAATCAGGGGATTTTGACCAAATCAATAAATGCAGGCATGTGGAAAAACATGTGGATTGAAAAAAGTTAATAAATGTTGATCAGGGAATTTTGACCAAATCAATAAATGCTGAGTTTTTTTTTTTTTTTTTAATAAAAAATTTAGAAAATTCATATTGGGATATTGAAACTTCCACAGACCTTTCAAGAAATTTTTTTTATGCTTGTTCGTAATGCATTAAAGTATTATTATGAGGGATAATAATCATATGTGTTGGGACTTTTCAAGGAATTTATGTGTTGGATTTCAATTTTTTTTTTTTTTTTTTTTTTTATACTTGTTCTTAATGCATTAAAATGTTATTATGAGGGTAAGACATGGGACTTGGAAGATGTTAATAAATGCTAAGATTTTTTTTTTAAATAAAAAAATCAGGAAATTTAGATTGGGTGATTGGAGTTCTCACAAGGCTTGGGGTTAAAAACCTCATTTTGCTTAATATATAGTATAGATAGATAGATAGATAGATATATCTTTTTATTTTTGTGTGGTTTCTATTCAAATATTTTTTTTTCAATTTATTTAAGATGGAGTTGTGGGTATCTTTTTTTAAAAAATTTAATTTATCTGTGGTTTCCATTTGTTTTTAATTATTATTATTTAGGTAAGTTATGATGTGAGTTAGATATGTGATAGACATGTGAGTTTTATTGATTTAAAGTTTATTAATAAACTTTAAAGATTGTTTTTTTAGCTTTTTAGTTTTTTTTTTGTTGTTGTTATGTTATAATATAATATATAAAATATAGGTAGATATCTACAACTTTAATAAAAAATATTATCTGATATTTTGGGGAAGAGAAAAGGAATGCAAGTTTTAATATTTTTTTTTGAAAATTTGTGAGAGAGATTAGGAGGGACAGATTATGAAATATTTTTGTTATTAAATTAATAAATCAGTCAATAGTTTTTTTAAATTTATTTTGTAAATTAAAAATCAATAATTTTGAAAATTTGATTAATTTGTCCCAATAAGTGATTTAAAATTTTGATAGATATACATAAAAAAATACATAATTATATTATTAAATCATAATTCAAATTTAGATGTTATGTCTTTTTGAGATCTATAGCAAAATTCTTATCTTTTTTATTTTTATTTTTGTGTGTAACCATAGTGTAGGGAAGAAATTAAAAAGGGTATTGCAATAATTATGAGAGAAGTCAAAAGGGATTGTAGGTTGGGAGAAGTCAATAAATGTTGAGGTTGGGTTGAGAGAAGTCAATAAATATTGAGGTTTTTTTTTTTAATCGAAAAATTAGAAAATTAGGATTAGGAGATTGGAGCTCCCACAGGTCTTGGGGTTAAAAACCCCCTTTTGCTTAATATATAGTATAAATAGATAGATAGATATAGATATTTATATATGTTTTAGATATGTGTTGGAACTTTTCAAGGAACTCATATGTGTTAGATTTGAAAGAATTTTTTTTATACTTGTTCTTAATGCGTTAAAGTGTTATTATAAGGGTAAAACTTAGGGGTTGGGAGAAGTTAATAAATGCTAAGTTTTTTTTTTTTTTAAATCAAAAAATCAGAAAATTTAGATTGGGAGATTGGAGCTCCCACAAGGCTTGGGGTTAAAACCCCCATTTTGCTTAATATATAGTACTAACCGATCACCCGTGCTATGCACGGGATAATTATAGATATTTATATTTGTTTTAATTTTTTTTAATATATAAATTATGTTTTTTAAGATTTTTTATAAAAATAATTTAACAATCTTATCACTAACCATAGTGTACAAGAGAAACTAAAAAGGCTACTGCAGTAACTATGCATGGGCTGTATCTGTAATTATTTGCATAAGGGGATTTTAAATGCTAATCAGAGATTTTGACCAAATCAATAAATGTAGGCATATGGATTGAAAAAAGTTAATAAATGCTGATCAGGAGATTTTGACCAAATCAATAAATGCTGAATTTTTTTTTTTAAATTAAAAATTTAGAAAATTAAGATTGAGAGATTGGAGCTCGCTTGGGATTTAGAAACCCCATTTTTCTTAATATATTTACAATTATCAATATATGTGAATTGCAATTTTTAAATATTTTTTTTAAATGTCTTCTTTTTTCTTTTTTATATTATATTAAAGTTTAATATTTTGATAATAATCATATGTGTTGGACTTTTCAAGGAATTAAATGTCTTCTTTTTTTATTATATTATGTTAAAGTGTAATATTTTGATAATAATCATATGTGCTGGACTTTTCAAGAAATTTTTTTTTATGCTTGTTCTTAATGCATTAAAGTATTATTATGAGGGATAATAATCATATGTGTTGGGACTTTTCAAGGAATTCATATGTTGGATTTCAAAGAATTTTTTTTATGCTTGTTCTTAATGCATTAAAGTGTTATTATAAGGGTAAGACTTGGGGGTTGGGAGAAGTTAATAAATGCTAAGGTTTTTTTTTTTTTTTTTTAAATCAAAAAATAAGAAATTTAGATTGGAAGATAGGAGTTCCCACAAAGCTTGGGGTTAAAAACCCCATTTTGCTTAATATATAGTATAGATAGATAGAATATAGATATAGATAGATAGATAGATAGATAGATTACTAAATGTAACACTTTAAAAGAATTTCTCAGTGTACTTGTTCTAAACATAACACTTCAATATGATACTTAAAAAACGTAACGCTCAAATATAACATTTTTTTTTTCAAACGTAACATTCTAATATAACACACTAAAAAATTTCTTAGTATACTTTTCCAAACGTAACACTCCAATGTAAATATTAAAAAGCTCTTTAATATACTTTTCTCAAACGTAATAATGTAACATTCTAAAAAAATTCTTTAATATACTTTTTCAAATATAATACTTGCTAAAAAACTTTTAGTGTATTTTTCTCAAACGTAACAACGTAACATTCCAAAAAAACTCGTTAATGTATTTTTTTCAAACGTAACACTCCAATCAATGTAACACACAAAAATTCTTTAGTATACTTTTTTCAAACGTAGCATTCTAATGGAACACTGCAATATAATACCAAAAAACTACACTAATAGAAATGTAGATTTCTACACTTAACAATCAACACTTCAGCTACCAATCCCTCCAAAAAGAATCTTCCAAACCTCATATTTCCATTATCATCCCAAAAAAGAATAAGAAAATTAAAAAATTGAATTATAAAAGAACATTTATTTAAACTCAAATGGCACCAAATTAAATAAATACAATTTTTCAAAACAAAAAAGATTAATTGGTTCATAAAAAAATTCTTAAAACTAAATAGATCAACATTTTCTCATATAGTATTTATGGGTAAATTTTCTAAATATATGACTATTTAGTATAATTTATTTGAGTTGTATATAATAATAAAACATTCAAAATTTTACTAGTCACTGATATAAAATATATATATATTGTGAATTAAAATTTCAAAAAAGTGTAATATTACTATGTCAAGTGAAATTTTCTTATATTTCCTTCAAATATAGAAAAAAAATTTAATATAATTTACTCCTAAATTATCGATAATTGTAAAAGCCTCAAAATTTCATTAACCGTGAAAATTTGACCATGTGTAGTCAAAAAATAAATAAAACCACCCATATGTAATTTAAAAACAATGAAACTTTTTTGATAAATTCTCTTTGTAAGAGTTTTATTTTATATAATTTATATTCTTTTTTACTATTCCATTAGATCTTATTTGAGATAAGAAAACTAAAACACCCTCAATCTCTCCTGCCCCTATTAATGTTGATATTTTAATGTTGATTGTCATTATGTTTTAGTAATTCTCATGTAACTGTCATTATATTCATATTAATTTGAAATGAATTTTTGTCATTATGTTGTCAATTACATAATGTGAATATTCACATCATGTAATTGAAATGAATATTCACATCATCATATTCACATTATTTTGAAATAAATTTTTGTCATTTATTGTCAATTACATGATGTGAATATTCATACTGAAACATACAAATGTGATCGTTCACGTCACTACATTAGATGAGAGAGAATGTTCACATGTTGTGAACGTTCACATCATTATATGTTATAAATAAGAATGTGTTGTCAATTAAAAAAATAATAAACGTTATTTTTAATGTGTTGTCAATTAAAAATAAGAAGGTCTACATGTTGTAAACGTACACATCACTACATTAGATGAGAGAGAATTTTTCGAAAAAGTATTGAGAACGTTCACGTTAGATAAGAGAGAATGTTTACATTATTTTTAATGTGTCACATCCGATAAGAGAGAATGTTTACAATATTTTTATTGTGTTGTCAATTAAAAATATATTCATATCAGATGAGAGAGAATGTTCACATTATTTTTAATGTGTTGTCAATTAAAAATATATTCACATTGTATAATAATATAAAATAATAATATCAATGTTATTTAATTTGTGTATGAAATTTCTTATGCCTTGGTCCTTTTCCTTCTTTCTCCTCCCTCCAACATTAAAATATCAACATTAAATATCAATATTAAATATAAGGGTATAAGAGTCTAAGAAAATAGTGTAAATCAAGAAAAACAGATTTTATGAAATAAAAGTATAAATATATGGGACTAATTGGATTAAAAAATTTCTTCATAAACTTCTTGAATTAAAATACTTTTAAATGAGATTTATCAATAAAAATTCCTAAAAATAATAATAATAATAATTGTTGGTCTCAACTTATATATTCATATACTCGGATAGGTGTTAGGTATCGGGTGCATATTTGAAAATCGGATTCGTCCAACATAAAATTTAAAGTTATGCAAATTCAGCAAAAGATGTCATTTTTTGTTTTAGTCTATCATATGAGACAAAATAAAATTATATGTAACATATAATGTCAAAAAATATGTACTATGATGATTATATAATAAATATAAATATATAAAAATTGTCATTGAACATGTATTATACATCCTAGTCCACCTATCAGATATGTATTTGAATATTTGATTTATTTTAAAGAGATTGTGAAATATCTTAGTTAACGAAGGAGTTATTTGGAGTATATTATTTTGAGCTATTTTAGAAAGATAGAAGCAAGCAGCATTTTTGTTTATTTCCTTACTTTTTGACGTATGCCAAAAACCATTTACGAAGATAGAAAAAAGTTTTTTTTTTTTTTAAAATTATTGTTATATATTGTCACATCAATAGGTAAAGAAGTAGATTGACCATATTCCTCTTGTGAAATTATGTGAAATTACATGTATATTTATAATTGTGAAAGTTGGCTTATTTCCAACAATCGAATGATTTTTTGTTCAAATAAGTTGGCTTTTGGCTTTTGGCTTCTGGAAAATAAGCCAAAAAGTCTTCTTTTTTTTTTTTTGTCTTCCCAAAATTGTCTTTTAGCACATCTTTTTTTATTTTATTTAGATTACATTATCTCATATTTTGGTCACATTATCTCTTTACTATATTGCACATCTTTTTATAAAAAAATAAAAAATATAGGTTGTTTAGGATATTCTAAATAAGTGTACTTTTTGATTTTTTATGAAATATGGGTTAGGTTTGAAGTAATGTGGTAGAGAGATAATGTGACTTAAAGAAGATGATGTGACTTAAATAGGATAGTGATTTTTTGACTTTTTAACTTTTTTAAGAGATACCAAACCTAACCTTATTTAAATCGTCCCTAATAATCCCTAAATTAGTCAAACAAATATTCATCTCAATTATTAGGGGTTTGTTGCATTAACACATATGATTCTTGTGTTGCAAGGTAGATAACCAACAATTTTGAAGATAATTGATACAGGAAGTAAGGTTTTTAGACAAAAATTCAATTACTATTTATTTATTTATTTATTTTTGCACATTGTTTTATAGTTAAAAAAATTAAAAAATATTAAAAAAATCAATTTTCAAACATCATGGAAGGTCCAAATTAGCCTTAAGTTGACTAGTGTAATTTGTCCTACTGGTGAAGGGTAAATATGATTTTTCACTGCTTGTCGCTACTGTTTCTGCTTCTCGCACATTGCAGGCGGATTTCATTATTGCCATGGAGCAATTCTTTGCTTGCACCTGATCCCCTCTGACTTCCTCAATTCCATGCTCCGTTGGGAACTGCAATAGCTGGTGAAGTGTTGTGGGAACAACCCTCAATGCGTGCAACCATGGCCTTTCCAAGATAACATTGTAAAAGGAGAGGGTGTCAATTACTGTGAACTCTGTGCTTACCTTCTTGGTGCTTGCCTGTACCTCCAAATTTATTGCTCCTAGGGGCTATGTCGGCATTCCATTGAACTCGACCATTGGGCTGTTGGATTGCTCCAAATCATCTCGATGAAGGTCGAACTCCTTGTAACATCTGATATATATGATCTCACAAGAGCTACCTTGGTCAATCAGAATGCGTCTTACCTGGCATTCTCCAATCTTGAGGGTTACTATTAGAGCATCGTTGTATGGATACTGTACCATGTCTAGGTCTGCTTTAGTAAAGGACACCATTGGTCCCTAGCACTCGTTTGTCCTAGGCCTCTTTTGCTGGACTTGATACACATGTTGTAAGTGCTTCACCCTCTAAGTCTCCCTACGTACCTCATTCTCATTAACCCTTGAATGAATCACATTGATCATTCGAGATTCGTCTGCTTGCAGTTGTGGTGCTGGTGAAGGTGGTACTGCTGGTGCCTGGGGCAACCTTGCCTGCTCTTCCCTTGTTTTGGCCTCATCTATTAGGTCCCTTAAGTGACCTTGTCTAACCAAATCTTCCAAATGTGTCTTCAGGGCTCTACACCCCTGAGTCAAGTGCCCATCCTCATTGTGGTAGGCACAGTGCTTCCCAAAGCTTCTTCCCATAAATTCGCCAAGAATGTTTTCTAGTGCTCTATAATACGGCTGGTTCCTAATCCTTTCCAGGACTTTATAAACTGGGATCCGAAATACAGTGGTGACTGCCTTTGTAGCCCTCAGTCTTGTTTTTTGTCTATTAAAATTTGTATTACCTGGACCTCGCTTCGGCGAGCCGTTCCTCTTCTCTTACTTTGACGCCTTCGTTCCTGGCGTATCCTCTTCTGCTCTCGCATATTTCTTGATCCTGGTTATGAGCTCCTCCATACTCTTCAATAGAGTCTTTGCCAGTGACTTTCGAAGCATGCAGTTATCCTCCAGGCCGATCTTAAAAGATACAACCGCCAACTCCTGGTTGTATCCTGGTATTCGGTCGAACACCTCGCAATACTTTTTGGCGTAAGCCCTGAGGCTTTCACCCTCGCCAATTTTCAGAGCTATTAGGGAGTCTACCCTCAACGACTGTAATTTTTTTATAACAAACCTGGCCACAAATATCTCGGCCAAGCCTTCTCAACTTTTCACAGTTCCTTTCGACAACTTGTGAAACCAATCTGATGCAACTCCTCCAAAGGATGAGGGGAACACCTTGCAGAGCAACGGTTTGTTCCCGGTATACAGTGCCATTGAATTCAAATATAAGCCGATGTGAAAGTTTTGATCGGACTTACCGTCATATATCTAGAACCTCAGCATATGAAACCTTTTTGGGGCCTCGAACTTATCCAACTCCACTGAGAATGGTGTTCTCGGCTTGACCGGAGATGTGACCTCGGCATTCTGTCGCTTCTTCTGGAGGTAGTCTCTCAAATCCTCTTTAGTCCAACCAGAAGCTCAATTGTCAACGGATTTCAGCCATTTTGGTACGCTACTCCTAGCGTCATTATGAGTCCTCTTGGATTTCTCTTCATTCACTGCGTCAAAATAAAGTTCCTTCCCTTGAACATGCCAATGTTCCTTGACATACGTTCATTTGGTACGAGGCGTCCTCTAAGACTCTCTTTTCATCAATTCTGCTCGCCCGGTATCCCGTGAAGGCTGATGTGAGCGTTATTTCACCCTGTCATGCTGAGGGACTACTAGGACGGCTTTCTGCCCCCCTTTTTGAGCATCGTTCTTGGCCGCTGGAATCGGTATGTCCTACAATGAAAACAGTGGCTGCATAACGTTATTCTGCATCATGAAGTTGACAACCGATTGTAGGTCTACCAACTTGTTTGCCATTCCTTTCATCTCGCCGTCCTTTCTCAGGCATCTATCTTTTCATACCTGGAGGTCGCTTTCGTTGTAATACCCGTCTTGACATGCTTTTTTCAGTACATCTCCCTCTTGGCCAACATCCTTTTTCCCGAGATTTTGATCGCGAGGTCTTTCATTATAGTTCTCCTTCTCCACATTAGGATCGGTGTGTTTGCCACTCCAATTAGGGATGTCGTCCCCGACCTTTTCTTTCTTCCCGTCGTTGGCCATCTATTCTCCTTACTTTCCCACAGACAGTGCCAAATTGTGGGTGTTGATTTTTGACCACATAACCAAATAGGAAAACTCAGCAGGAGAGCACCGGCAGAATAGATTAAGCCCGAATAGCCTGACACAGAAAGATAATGTAACGCCCTCAAAATAATAACAGTAAACCATCAATTAAGACATTCTTTGACATACAAAATATCTACATTCTTCTATTAATCAGAGTTTCATTACAAAAGTATTAAATGTTAACAACAAAAGCAAAGTGCCCTACGGGCTTACAGCTTTCCAAATTAACACTTGGTTACAACAAAAGAGTGCTAACTCATCTACACATTAAGCCCTTGGCTTGAATATACATGTAATACATTAAAAGAAACTAAACAGCAAAAAAAAATCTGCTCGCATCTAGCCTCCCAAGCTATGTCCTTGGAGGTGGCATGCTACCTGCACCTGAAAATGATATTCCCATATAGGGTGAGCCACAGCCCAGTAGAAATACACTAAACCAACCATGAACAATGACTAAAAGATTAGCAATTGATAGATGGCCAATACTGATACATCCACACAAACCACACTTCAGTTAAATGACTTACGAGTCCAAGTTACTTTTCATTTTCTCTTTTTTCAATAGATAAGCATATTAGCTCTATCACCATCACAACAGATATGTATAAGAACTATATCCCACATTCACAGATAAGCATATAAGCTACATCCATATTTCACAAAGATAAGCATATTAGCCCTATCTTCACTTCTCTAGACAAGCATATGAGCTGTATCTACACTTCTCAAAGATAAGCATATTAGCTCTATCTTCATTTCTCTAGACAAGCATATGAGCTGTATCTACGGAGTTCATCCTCCATCTCCTCCCAACACTATCCGGTTTAGAGGTACATCCCCCATCTTCCCCTAAACCGCGGAGTACATCCCCCATCTCCTCCTCTACACATAACGTATACAAACACATTGGTTCTATATACCATCATTCAATACATACAGTTAATGTATTCTATCAACCGTCAAATTCCATGACACATTCCATTGATTAGTTTTCGTTTGCCTAATCATCATGCATTGTCTACAACAATCACGACTATCCTCCACCGATAGCCCAAAGCAGTTATTTCTAAACAGAAAATAAATGCACAAATGGATATTCAATCAACATTTCATTTCGGTGAGTGATAAATAATTCAACTACACCCTTTAACCCCATACATTCCCAATCTCAACATTCCTATTTCATAACCTCATTTCTCACGATTAATTAACCCAATTAATCAAACAATGTAATTAGGGCATTTTTCATAATTAACATTACAACCCTTAAGGTCCCATTTTCATCAATGATTCAACATTTATTCCATTTCTCTATGCCAAACATGCATCTAGGTTTATTATAAATAAAACCCCAAACTTTCACAAAATTATCAAACTAACCCCAACATCTCAAAGTACTAAAATTTAAAGACAAAATCCATAGAGAGGAGTAGGATATCCCTACCTCAAATCCGGAGCCCCAAGGGAGAATATGACAAAACCCAACGTGCTCCAAATCTCGAAATTTTCAGATTAAAATGTAGCCCTCGACGATCAACAACTTTTTTGTAAAGGCTAAAGATGAACAAATCACTCCTACTAGATCAAAACCTGGAGAGAATGTGGAGTTCTAGAGTGAGAGGCTCAACAATGGTGTTTTTGGAAAAGTAGGAGAGAGAAGAGAAAGTGAAAAAGTGATTTGAAAAGTCAAAACTCGGAACTTAAACCCAGTCGCCCCGCTCGAGCGTCCAAACCCCCGTTCGAGCGGCACTCACAGACTCCCGCTCGAGCGGCCAAACTCCCGCTCGAGCGCCGGATGCACTCTCCCAGCATCTCGACACAACAGGTCCCCGCTCGAGCGCTCGAAACCCCGCTCGAGCGTCACTCACAACCTCCCGCTCGAGCGTCCAATCCCCCGCTCGAGCGTCCAACACTGCACCGGAAATACTGGATGGGTGTATTCCCCGCTCGAGCGTCAAAACCCCCGCTCGAGCGGACAGGCCAAAATCTGGGCAACTAGTTTTGGTTTCTAAACTCAACCAACCTGTAACAAACCTGCCCAACACATCCTATAACTCAAATACAAGGTAAGAAAGGATGTAAACAAGATAATGATCAACTACCAACATCCACAGACACATGTCCGGATCACTATACAACAAGGGTAAATCCGGGATCGCTATAGATAAGAATCCGGCTGTGGTTCGTCCACCCAGGGGCATTCCGACGATCAAGTCAGTAATCAATATCTCTCAAAGATAACCAATAGTGCTTAGCTCACTAGACAGAATATAAAAGCATACCTTAAACCCACGAGGGTGCCTTATTTCTATAGCCAGCACTAACCTGATCCTTGTAGAAGCCTAACTTCAATAGACTTTGGCTCAATGCTCATCTTGGACTCCCAGTTAGATAGAGATAAACTCTCTAAAAGCTTTACCTTTATCTAGACTGAGGTACTCCCCCATTCTAGAACTCTTGTCCCTTATCAGCTTACCTCGGATTCTGATTTCTCCGCAGATAATCTCGGCCTAGCTGAGATCACCTCGGTATCAGAACTATGCCACGTGGCACCTCGGTTGACATTTCAGCGTCACCTTGGCCACATGTTGTCATTCACAAAATATGCCCCCACAACACCCATGTGAGATATTTAATAAAAATTTTAATAAATTTTTTAGAGACCTCTACTATTACTCTTTAAAATGGTGTATTTATTTTTTATTTTTTTTTATAGGATTTAAAATGGTGTATGGTGTATTCAAAGCGTTGATAATTGACATAACCTATGTTTCCAACACTTATTATGTTTGATATATCAATATATATTACTAAATATATTGATGATTGTGACGTGGTTTTACTAAATTTTGGTATTGTTTCTAATTTTTATTTAATAAATAAATTTTATTAATGTGTATCCTAGAAGTTATGTTAAAAAAATTTAAAAATATTATGGACTTGTTTGGTTTGTATCTGAAGATATAATTTTTGAGAAATTTTTTTAAACAACAATGATTCATCCCCCTTCAAAAGTCCCACCCCCACCATCCCCCCACACACGTGGGGGTTGGGAATTGGGAGATTAGAAAAAAAAAAAAAAACAAAAAAGAAAAGCTAGTCAATCAAATGCAAAAGGGGTGACCCCCAAAGGGGATCTCAACCTTTATTGTTTTTTAAAATTTTGTTTGATTCAAATTTTTTGAAATTTTTTTTTCAAAATCACTCACTCTGTCTCTCTCTCTCTTACATATCAATCAATCACTTTTTCTCTCTCCTCTCTCCTCTCTTATTCTCAATTACTTTTTCTCTCATATACATTTATTTAACTACAACAAAATATCAAATCATCACAAATTTTCAAATTTTAAAACTATTTTCAAAATATACAACTAAACAAACTAATAAAATTTCTAAACTCTCTAACCAACAATTTCTTTAAAAATTTATTTCAAAACACAAACCAAACATTTCTCATGAAAGCACATTAAAAAATATATATTAAAACAAACAAAGAAGTTTTTACTTCCTTCTTTCTCTTCTACCCATTCTA
This sequence comes from Camellia sinensis, assembly GCF_055761805.1. Taxonomy (NCBI): domain Eukaryota; kingdom Viridiplantae; phylum Streptophyta; class Magnoliopsida; order Ericales; family Theaceae; genus Camellia; species Camellia sinensis. The sequence goes on from NC_138975.1 coordinate 141,004,821, forward strand.
ACCACCACACGCTGTTAACCACCATCTTTAGTCACTACCTCTACCCTTCTTATGATCTCTAAGTAATCTTTGGCTATTTTCAAATCAGTCTAGGTTGTCTCAGTTGAGATTAAGATTAGACTCGTCTACTTTGATTCATGGCCTAGTTTTGAGTTCCATTTCGATAATCCGAACTATTCAATGGGTAGAACTTATCGAGTATTATATCTTTACAAAAAATTACGTTGCTCGGATATCGATAGCTATTTGATTGGATCAAAATTATGTCAACCGTTTATTTTTTTAATACAAATCTGATTCGATCAAATAGCTATTGATATCCAATTAATGTGATTTTTTACAGAGATATAGTACTCAATAATTTTTACATATTTAACGGTTCAAATTATCAAAACGATATCAAAAAATGAGCCCATAAGCCAGACTAAACGAATCCAATATCAACGTGACAACATGAGACAAGCGGAACTTTTCAAATATTCTTTGATTACCTTTTGATAGGACTTCCGACAATCTCCAGCAGCACAGATTGACCATTGCCTCCACCTTCACTGTGACCTACCATTAAATGCTTAACCCACACACATGTTTATATTTATTTTTTTGGGTAAATTACTTTGACCCCTAAGATTTGATTCAATTACATTTCGTTTTTGAGGTTCTAAAAATTACGTTCTCATTCCTGTGATTAACAGTCTTATTTCACAAACCTTCTATTTATATAAAAGGTAACAACTCTTAGTAAAAAAAATAGAGAAAATTATATTAAAAAAAAAAATAAAACGAAAGAAAAAGGGAAAGAAAAAAATAAAGGAAGTAAAGTAAAGCATGAAAAGAGAGAGAATACGAGTTTAATATTTTCATTCTGTTTAAATAATTACAATAATAGGAAAATTAGTGTAATTTTCTAAACGTTAAGAGGTGATATGTATTAAATCCAAATTTCAAGAGATGTAAGTATAATTTACCTTTATTTTTTTTATTATATATACTATGTCTATAAAAAATTAAATTGATCGAATATTAAAAAAGAATTAAAATTATTTATTAAAAAAATTTAATAAACAGTTTTATTATTTAATAAAACTTTTAGTTTACGTAATTTTTGAGATCCGATCGACTTAATTTTTTACAGGTATAATTAATATGACAAATTTTAAAATGTGAACGATTTAAATTATCAAAATTCAACCCAAAAATCAGTCCAATAACCCATCAAATAAGAAATTAAGTAAAAAAGTGAAAGAGGGGATCCCCGCTCATCACCACGAGAGAAGATGGGAACAATTATGAAAAAGTCAAATAATAATTATTAAAAAACAAATCCTTCGAAAGATTACTAGTTATTTAAGACATTTTGAAAATATAAATTGTTAAATATTAAAATTTTGTAAATTTATTGAAATTAATTAAATATTGGGAATGAATAATTGATATAAATATTGAAGTTTTTTAATAAGCCTTTTAAAAATATTTTTAATTGACAGATCCTTTTCCTTCTAGAATTTATTTTACAATTTTACAACAGCTTATTTCAAATATTAAAAAATTAATCACCATATTTGTTTCTAGTTTTTTTAAAATACTTTTCAAAAAATTTTACTTTCTTATTTTTCGTATTTTTTTTGTTTTTACTTATTTTTTTAATATTTTAAGCAATTTTTTTTTTTAATTTTTAGACACACCTAACATAAATATACTTAAAATGTATAATTTTGGTGAAAAAAATCTTTAAAAATTTACTAAATACCAAAAATATAAAAATGTAGTATATTTTTCAGATTTTTGTATATTTATTAATTTTTTAAAATATTTTTTTACAAGTATTTTATTTTTTGGATACATCTAAGTAAGGTATATCTAAAAAAATAAAAAAAAATATTTAAAATTTTAAAAATATTCACTAAAAACAAAAAAATATGAAAAATAAAAAATTTAATTTTTAAAAATGTAAAACCAAATACGCTGAATAATATAATGAACACTAATATACCAATAAATACATCAACTGCATATTGTTAGCTCCTATACAAGTTTATTGTCTTATTATATTCATTCATCTATTTATTCGTGTCCTAGCATTATTGTAATTTTTTTTTTTTGAAGAGAATAAAAATGTAATTTCAAAAAATAGAAAGTGAATTTTAATGAGTGACGCTATTGGCACTTTATAAATTATTTTGAATCTCTTAATTTTTAATTTTTTTTTATTTTAATAATAACCTCAAATAAAATTACTAAAAATGACATTATTAATTTTGAGACATCCTATCTCACAATTAAACCCACACACGTATTACATCATGAATTATGATTTATAAGAGCACCCACCTCTATAACCACCCATTCATCTTTTTCAAATCTCACACATTCAAAACCTACACACCCTCAAAACCTTGAAAACCTTTTGGTGGCAATATTCTGGCGGTAACAGTAGCAACCATTTGATTACCTACACTTCTTCGGTAATGACAATATTTTGGCAGTAACAATGGCAACCTTTTGGCGGAATACAGGCTTGAGCATTACTTATTTGTTCGGGATGGCGTTCCCAAACAAATAAGTAATGTTCGGGAATGCAAGTCCAAACATGAAAATTTCACAACGCATTGAACGATCAAAATTGTTAACGCTTACAGAAATTTTTATTTTTTCAAGTTCGGGAATATATGCCCGAACATTACTTATTTGTTCGGAAAGGCATTCCCTATAACAACCCTGACTTGTGATTAGTCTGTAATCCTCAATTAAGAATGCCTAATGAGTAATTAAGGCCTTGTTTGGCATGCTATAGTTTTAGTCTAAAAGTCAAACAATTCCTAAAAAAGTCAAAAAGCCTATAACCTATATCAAAAAGTTAAAGATTCTCTTTTCTTTCTACTTTTTTCACATTTTTTCGTAAAAAAAATATAAAAAAATCATTCCAAATATACTATTTTTTTACCCTCATATTTTAGCCAAAAAAATAAAAAGTTACTAAAATAGCATGTTCCCAAACGAGGCCTAAGAGGAAATTATACATTAATCACATGTGCTATGTGTTAAAGGTGTTTATATCTGTCCATGGTAGGAATATCTGTTTGTATTTCTGATTCGGTATGCAAATTGAAGGCCTTATTGGCATCCAATCATGAAATTGACTAAGTCTATGTGTTATTTGAAATTTTTGGAATATTATGATAGATTTAATTAAAATTCGATTCATAACCAAATAATTAGAAAAAAATAATGATACTTGATTAAGGTATGCTAGGATTACCTTCAACCCCATTTACCAAGCCTATATAAGGCTAATTTAGACCCTAGACTCATCTACACACTCTCATTTCACCATCTGTTGAGTATACAAACGTGAGAGAGAGAGAGAGAGAGAGAGACCATCATCTAACAAGGGAGAATTATTAAGGAATTAAAGATTATTAGAAGACTTGTACAAGGAATTACTAGGATTCAAGAAATTGAGGACTCTAGGTAAGATATTAACTCTCACTTTATGAAATTAAGCTAATTTTTGCATGTGAATTCAAGAGAATTTAGGAAATACACACATGAATTGAGCTATGGAAATAGTAATGAGGGACAATCCATGCATGCATGCATGCATAAATCACCAAGTTTTGAGTGTAATTACCAAGAATTCATACATGCAAGTGTATATTTTACTAAGTCTTGAGAGCTCACCATGATTTCACATTTAAACACTTCATTTGTCCATGTTTTGGGAGTTTTGAATTCAAATCAGTGCATACATGTGTAGAGTACAAGTCTCAAGCTTGGATTTGGAAGAATTGTTTTGGTTTTGGGCTTTGATTATGAAAATTGATCTTCAATTCATGGTTTTACATAAGTTTCTAAGTGTTTTTCCAAAGTTTTGGTCCAAATAAATAGGTTTTGGTACATTGAAGTTGTGTTTTGAACTTGGAACTAAAATTTGGAAATTCCATATTCTGTATCTTCGCTTGAGCGACAGAATTTGCGCTCGAGCGACCACCCTTTTGTTTTGACTGTTAGACTTATTTATTTTGATGATTTACTTAATTATGTTTTGATTTATTTGAAAGAGAAAAATAGAATCAACATTTATTTTGATGATTTTATGTTTTAATAAAATTAAAATTTAATTTGTCCCATTATTTCTCACCTAAACCTTTATCCTAAATGTTATTAGAATGTATTTAATATTTGATTAAATTAGGAGTTCAAATAGCCCAAAATAGAGGTTCAAACAGCTCAGCACAACAGCAGTTCAAAAGGTTCAAGTGAAAGATATTCAAATTTGTAATGATAGAGTGAAAGATATTCAAATTTGTAATGATGGAAGTACAACTGCTATAAACGGCTATAAATTCAAATGACTACAACGGCTATAAACAGCTATAATTTTCATTTTATATACCAAAACTTCTAATGTAAACAAGTTACAAAAAACCTGAAAATATTCTTTGATCTATAATCACTCACATCTATTCTCAGAAATTATACACTGAGCCATATAGCTTTAAGCCCATCTTTCTTGTGTGAGGTTTACAGAAAAATCAGAGTTTTATTTTTATATCTATCTTTGAGAGATAATTCTTGTAGCTTTCTATGAAAGCAAAAACACATTCTTTTCAACCTTGTAAGAGTGTAGTACACTCAGTGTTCTTAACTTAGAAAATCAGTGTAAAATCTGTGGAGGATTGCTCCATCTGTGAAAAGGTTGCTAGCACCCTATGAAGGTAAAGTATAGTGAAAAATCTCAAGTGAAGCTTGAGGAGTGGACGTAGGCCGAGTTGAAACCGAACCACTATAAATTTGTTTGCCTCTCTCTCCCTTATTTCTTTATTTTATTTTAAATTGCCATAGCTATATTTCACATTTTTACTGTGCTAAAATCATTAACTAACATAGTTGTTAAGACACTTGTTTTGATTATTTTTATTTCATTAATTATATTTATGTATTGTGCTAGTCATAATTTTTATTAGGGTATTATTAGTTTTAATTATAAAAACCTAATTCACCTCCCTCTTAGGTTGTCTTTTAGGTAACAATTGGTATTAGAGCCTAGACTCTTGTTTTAGATTTAACCATCTAGGAGTTTCGACCCATGGCAACCTTAGCTGAAGGGCAAGCCACAAATAGGCCACCATTATTTGACGGAAACAACTATAGTTATTGGAAGGATAAGATAACCCTATACCTACAAGCCACTGATTATGCCATGTGGATTATTGTCACCAAAGGTCCAAAAATTCCTAACAAATTAGTAGACAATATTAGTGTACCTAAAACTGAAGATGAATATGATGAGAGAGATCATAAATTATTGCAAGCCAATGCTAAAGCTAAACTCACCTTTGTTTGTGGATTAGACTCTAAGGAGTATAATAGAATTTCAAGTTGTGATTCAGCAAAAGAAATTTGGGACAAACTTGAGGTAACGTATGAAGGTACAAACCAAGTGAAAGAATCTCGTATTGATATGCTTGTTCATAGTTATGAATTGTTTAAAATGAACTTTGATGAATCTATTTCAAGTATGTTTACTAGATTTACTGAAATTGTAAACTCTTTGAAATCTCTTGACAAAACTTATACTAACAGTGAGTTGATAAGAAAAATTCTTAGGTGTTTACCAACGAATTGGGAATCAAAGGTCACGGCCATTATAGAAGTCAAAAATCTCTCCATACTTGGATTGGATGAGCTTATGGGTTCCCTTATGACTCATGAGATCACCATGAAAGGACATGAGGATGTTAAAAACAAAAAGAAAAGTGGAATTGCATTCAAAACCTCATCAAATGAAGAAGAACATGAAAAATCCAGTGATGATGAAAGCTATGCCATGTTTAGTGAAATCTCAAAAAGCACTTCAAGAAAAACGATTATGGAGGAAGAAGACTTTCAAGAAAGAGTACAACAAAGATAACAAGAAAGAGCCTATAATTTTCTATGAGTGCAAAAATCCTAGACATATGAAGATGGATTGTCCAAAATTGAAGAATCATGGAAAAGACTACAAAAGAAACAAAAAGGCCATGGTAGCAGCTTGGGGAGAAAGTGAAGATGAAAGCTCAAGTGATGAAATTGAAAATGAAGTAGCTAACTTATGTCTCATGGCTTTTGAAGATGAAGACTCTACTCAAGATGAGGTAACTACTCTTTATGAAGAACTTGAAAGTGCATTCCATGAACTAAAAGACAAATTTAGAAAAGTTTGTACCAAAAATAATTTGTTAAAAAAATCTGTTGCATCTTTATCTAGTAATGTAGAAGAATTAAAGAAAGAAAAAATTGTTTTGAAAAATGATTTTGACACAATCTCTAATGAGAAAACTGCTTTAAAAAACAATGTTGCTGATTTAATAAAAACACTTGAAAATTTTGTAAAAGGTAGAAATAATCTCAACATGCTTCTTGGAAATCAAAGATATGTTTTCGATAAAGCGGACATTAGATATGACCTTATTAAAAAACAAAAGAATCTCAGTACAATTTTTGAAAAGGCATCTCTCATGACACACCATCATATTACTTGTCATTATTGTAGAAAGAAAGGTCATTATATATCTTATTGTCCATTCAAAAAGAATATGAACATGGGAATTAAAAAGATTTGGATCATTAAGGGATCTAACAAAACTAACCAAAAAGGACCCAAGAAACTATGGGTACCAAAAACCAACACTTGATTGTCATCTTGTAGGTTTGTTATAAGTCCAAAGCTAAAGAAAGGAAGTAGTACCTTGATAGTGGATGTTCTAGATACATGACCGGAGATAAATCATTCTTTACTAAACTATCATTGAAAGATGGAGGATTTGTTACTTTTGGAGACAACAAGAAAGGAAAAATCATCGGTATTAGTAGCATCGGTATTTCTCCTAACCCTTCTATTAAAAATGTTTTACTTGTTGATGGACTTAAGCATAACCTACTTAGTATTAGTCAATTATGTGATAAAGGTAATTGAGTTATTTTTGATAAATCACATTGCAAAATTGAAAGCACAAATGATTACAAAGCTTTATTCGTTGGTAATCGTCATGATAATATTTATGTTTTTCATCTTTATGATCTCTATGCTAGTGATGTTAAATGTTTATATGTTAATAATGAAAATAGTTGGTTATGGCATAGAAGACTTGGTCATGCTCATATGAATTTAATTGCTAAACTTTTGAGAAATGATTTGGTCATTGGACTTCCAAAAATTAAATTTGAAAAAGATCATCTTTGTAGTGCTTGTGTCAACAAGGAAAACAAACTAAAACATCATTTAAATCAAAATCTCATATTTCCACAACTAGACCTTTACAACTATTGCATATGGATTTATTTGGTCCCTTAAGGACATCTAGTCTAGGTGGTAACCATTATTGTCTTGTTATTATTAATGATTATTCAAGATTTACATAGGTTATGTTTTTAGCACACAAAGATGAAACCTTTTCTTCTTTCACAAAACTCTGTCGTAGAATTCAAAATGAAAAAGGCTTTCTTATTACTAATATTCGAACCGACTATGGTAGAGAACTTGAGAATGAGAAATTTGAATTGTTTTGTGATGAGCATGGTATTGGACATAACTTTTCAGCACCTAGAACCCCTCAACAAAATGGTGTAGTAGAAAGGAAGAATAGAACTTTAGAAGAGATGAGTAAAACAATGCTTTGCGAAAATAATCTTCGTAAATATTTTTGGGCCGAAGCCGTTCATACCGCATGCTATATTTTAAATCGTGCATTAATTAGACCTATTCTCAAAAAGACTCCTTATGAACTTTGGCATGATAGAAAGCCCAACATTAGTCACTTGCATGTTTTTGGTTGTAAATGTTTTGTGCATAATAATGGTAAGGATAACTTAGGTAAATTTGATTTAAAATCTGATGAAGTAATTTTTCTTGGCTATTCCTTAACTAGCAAAGCTTATCATATTTTTAATAAAAGAACTTTTGTTGTGGAAGAATCTATACATGTGGCATTTGATGAAACTAACGTTTGTGCTAAAAAGTAAATTGTTAGTAATAATATAGATTTGGAACCACATGTGGAAGATTCAAGTATCTACAAAGAAGAGAACCAACCATGTAGGTTGAACAAAGCGATTGAACAACCTATTCTCCCACCTCAAGAAGAAGGAGGAAACAATGATGATTTGCCAAGAGAATGGAAGTTTGTTCATAATCACCCTAAAGATTTAATCCTAGGTGACCCTACAAAAGGTATTGAAACTCGCTCCTCACTTAGAAACATTTGTAGTAACTTGGCTTTTCTCTCACAGATTGAGCCTAAAAACTTTCAAGAAGCCGAAGTCGATGAATATTGGATGATAGCTATGCATGAAGAGCTTAACCAATTTGAGAGAAACAAAATGTGGAAATTTGTGCCAAAACCTAAAGATCATACCATTATCGGTACCAAATGGATCTTTCGAAACAAGTTTGATGAATCCGGCACAATTATAAGAAACAAGGCTAGACTTGTTGCACAAGAATACAATCAAGAAGAAGGTATTAATTTCGATGAAACCTTTGCTCCGGTTGCTAGATTAGAAGCCATTCGCATGTTACTTGCATTTGCATGTTTTAGAGATTTCACACTTTATCAAATGCATGTAAAAAGTGCATTTTTTAATGGTTTTATAAATGAGGAAGTTTATGTTAAACAACCCCCAGATTTTGAAGATCATGCTTTTTCAAATCATGTTTTTAAACTATCAAAATCTTTATATGGTTTGAAACAAGCACCTCGTGCATGGTATGAACGATTAAGTAAATTTTTGATTGAAAATAATTTTTCTAGAGGAACGATTGACACAACACTTTTTGTTAAAACTAAAAATGATAATTTACTTATTGTGCAAATATATGTGGATGACATTATATTTGGTGCTACTAATGAAACCTTGTGTGAGGAATTTGCTAAGTGTATGCAAGGTGAGTTTGAGATGAGCATGATGGAAGAGCTAAATTATTTCCTTGGGCTTCAAATCAAACAATGTAAGGGAGGAATTTTTATCAACCACGCTAAGTACACAAAAGAACTACTCAAAAGGTTTGGTATGTATGACTCAAAAATAGCTGGAACACCTATGAGTACATCCATTAAGCTAGACAAGGATGAAAAATGTAAGTCCATTGATCAAACAAAATATCGAGATATGATCGGCTCGCTTCTTTATTTAACTGCAAGTAAACCCGATATTATGTTTGGTGTTTGTATGTGTGCTAGATATCAATCAAATACTAAGGAATCACATCTCAGTGCTGTTAAAAGAATTTTAGATATCTTGTTGGCACTCAAAATTTGGGACTGTTTTATCCTAGATATGTTGCATTTGATTTAATTAGTTACTCGGATGCCGACTTTGCTGGATGCAAACTTGATAGAAAAAGCACCAGTGGCACTTGTCACTTTCTTGGTAACTCATTAGTATCTTGGTTTAGCAAAAAACAAAATTCTGTTACTTTATCAACGGCCGAAACTGAGTATATAGCTTCCGGAAGTTGTTGTGCCCAAATACTTTGGATGAAACAATAATTGGAGGACTTTGATTTGCATTATGATCATATCCCTATTAAATGTGATAATACTAGTGCCATCAATTTAAGCAAAAATTCGGTTCAACACTCACGAACAAAACATATTGAAATTCAACATCATTTTTTAAGAGATCATGCTCAAAAAAGGGATATTGTACTTGAATTTGTAAACATCGACAAGCAATTGGCGAATATTTTCACAAAACTCCTAAGCGAGGATTGCTTCAATTTTATTCGTGGCGAGCTTGGAATGTCGATTTCTACTTAAAAAGTTTTGTTATGATTGTGAAACTTGAATTTTTGTTAAAATGATATATGTATGTTGCTACATTGATATGGAAACATTTATATCAGTTGAATGCTCTCAAGTCCTTCATACATTTATTCTCCTTAATAGTTTGCTATTATCAACTGTGTAATTTTTTTTTTTTGGGTTCTGCATCTTGAGGTAAAATTAACTTTGCATACATTGTTTTTTTTTAAACCCTCATGGTATTTTTTTTACATTACCATTCCAGTAACACCAACGTCCCATTAAGTTTAATTTCTGCTAGAATTATTTTATTTTAATTTTTTAATTTTTTTATTTTGTTATTAGGCTTAATTTCTTTTATTTTTATTTTTTCTCATTATTATTATTATTATTTTGTTTGGGATTAATTTTCTTATTTTTTTTTGCTTTTTAATTTTATTTTTCAATACTTAAACATAAAAATAAAAACAAATCAAAATACAAATATTTACATAAAAAAAATACCCTTCATTTTTTTACGGCCACGCGCCGATTAAAATAAACATAAAAAAAAAACAACAATTTCCTTCATTTTTTTATGGCCACACGCTGATCAAAATAAACATAAAAAAAAAAAAACAACACCCTTTATTTTTTTCCGGCCATATGCTTATCTTACTTACTCACCTCTTCCGTCGTTTTCTTCTTCTTTTTATCACCTTGGGCGACCCTTGACGCCCCTGCCCCCGTGCTTTCGTCAAGAGCGACGACTCCCCGCTGACTATCAAAGGCCAAGAACGACGTTGCTCCAAATCGGGCCATGGAGGTGATCTTCCGTTTAAGCTCTTTATTTTCGGCCTTCAGTGCGCCTATTTCTGCTCGTGTATTCTTGTACATGCGCTGGAGTAGAGAGAGTTGGGCGTTGACCTGGTAGAGCTTGCTCGTTCTATTCTGCAGTCGATGCGCCAGTTTTGTGATTGCAGTCACCGTCTCCATACAAAACGTCAGTGTAAAATGATTGGCTTCAATATCTGATTGCGCTGCCATTATTTGCTTAATCAACATCATAGGAAGTATAGTGATCCCAGTTGTCCCTTTACTGTTCTGTTGTATTCCGGACTCGGTTCCGTGAAGTTGGTAGTAGTATCTATCTTGTTGCTGTCCTTTAATTCCACTTGATTGAGTTTTAGGATGTTTTGAGCAGGGTTGTTACAGGTTGGTTAGGCCTTGGTTTCAATTCCTTGTTGTCCAGTTTTTAGGCGATCCGCTCGAGCGGGTCTTCTTGCGCTCGAGCGGGGACTGCACACCTCCAGTATTTCGTGTTCCTGCAAAACTTCTGCAGATGTGATTTTTACGCTCGAACGGGTTTGTTTACGCTCGAGCGGTAGCGCTCAAGCGGGTTTGTTTGCGCTCGAGCGGGTAATACTTTCTGGGTATAAGTTCTGGGAGGGGGAAATCTACGCTCGAGCGAACTGGTTTTCGCGCTCGAGCGGAAGTGCTTTATTCTTGTGTCTTGGAGCTCGAGCGGGCCTTATTGCGCTCGAGCGTGTCCAGATTTTTGTTCTTGGCGCTCGAGTGTTGTATTCTCCGTTCAAGCGGGTCATGCGTATATGAGTTATCCGCTGGGTGATTTTAAATCACTTTTTTACTTTCCTTTCTCTCTCATACTTTTTCTAAAACCCATTTTGAGAGCTCCTCTCTCTAAAACCTTGACTTCTCTCTAGGTATTGATCTAGTAGGAGTGATTTCCTCACCTTTGGCCTTTACAAAAAAGTTGTTGATCGTCGAGGGCTATCTTTTGATCCGAGAAATTCGTGGGTTGGAGCATTTTCGTCTTCTTCACCTTCTTGGTTGGGAGTCATCTTTGAGGTAGGGATTCCTACTCACTCTTATGGTCTTTAACCTAGATTTTTAGTTGTTTTGATAAAGTGTTGAATTTGGAAAATTTTGGGACTTAGGGTTTCAAAATGTGTTAAAGAGGGTTTTGTGATTTTGGACTCATAATATGTATTTTGGGTTTCAAATGGTGTTATTGATGTTGGTTATTGATATTTAGACCATTGAGTCAATATTGAGAAATGGGGTAGAAAACCCTAATTTGGTTGAATAAATTACTTGGTATAATTAATTTGGGAAAATTTGTGGACTTATGGAATTGAGTTGGAAATAATGAAATTGGCTCATTATGTTGTGAAATGATGGAGTTGGATTTATAAATCGCTCACTTTTGAAAACATTGATATTTTATCTGTTGGAGCTATTATTATCTGTTTAGAAATAATTGCTTGGGCTACCGGTGGAGGGTAGTTTTGATTGTTGTAGACAATGCATGATGATTAGGCAAACTAAAACTAATCAATTGGATATGTCATAGAGTATGACGGTTGACATAATACATTAACGTTATGTATTGATTGATTGATTGTGTATATGACCTTTGTGTATATATGCATTGTGTGTGTGGGAGGAGATAGGGGATGTACTCCACGGTTTAGGGGAAGATAGGGGATGGGCCTCTAAACCGGATGTTGTTTGGGAGGAGATAGGGGATGGACTCCACTGATACAACTCATATGCTTGTCAGATAATGTGTTGATACAACTCATATGCTTGTCATTGGAAGTGTTGATACAGCTCATATGCTTGTCATTGGAAGTGTTGATATAGCTAATATGCATATCTGTTGAAATATGGGTATAGCTTGTATGCTTACCTGTTGAGATGTTGATACAACTTGTATGTTTATCTATTGTGATAATGGGAAATGTTTAATATGAGTCACTGTCTCATATAAGTAGTTGGCCAGGTTCTGAGCCATTGATGTAAATTATGAAATTGATAAGAAATGGAAACTGAAATGAAACATGAACGTAATGGTCATGAGATGGAAATGGGTTATGAATTGGTTTATGAAAATTGAACATTTATCAATTGCTAATGTCTTAGTTATTGCTCATACTGTGTTTAGTATATCTCTACTGGGCGTTGGCTCACCCTTTATGGGACATTATTTTCAGGTACAGGTAGTATGCCACCTCCAAGGACATAGCTTGGGAGGCTAGAGGCGGACAGACTTTTGTTGTCTTATTTCCTTTTGATGTATTATATGTAAATCCAAACCAAGGGCTTAATGTGTAATTGAGTTAGTACTCTTTTTTTTATAACCAAGTGTTAACTTGGAAAGCTGTAAGCCCGTAGGGCATTTGCTTTTGTTGTTAACATGTAATACTTTTGTAAAGAAATACTCTGATGAATTGAAGAATGTGGATCTTATATATATATATATGCATGTTTATATTGATGGGTTTAATGTTATTATTTTGAGGGCGTCACAGGAAGGTTGGGAAGAGTAGGCGCTGGGGCACTCGGCCCAGCAGCGTTTGAGGGGTCATTCAGGTCCGGAAAGAGAGTAAGGAGACGGGACGAGGCCATGTAGTAAGAGAGAGAGATGTACTCGAAAGGAGGGTCATTTTTGGCAGCCTTTCTGCTTTACTCAGTCTCTCTGTTTTGTCTTTCGATGAAGAATAAGATTGAAGAGAGTGATGCAGAAGAGATAGAAGCGAATAAGGAAGAAGAAGGCAAAGAGAGCGATTAAGAAGAAGACGGAGAAGAAGACGACAAGAGGGAGAGAGAGCCAAGGCAGCTAATTGACTGATTAACCCGTCTCGCTTTTGTCGGTCGGCTGACGCAAAAGCGAGGACACGTGTCCGACGTGATTTTCGACAAAAAAAAAGAGACGCAGGTGAATCTTATATATATATATGTATATATATGTTTTGATTCTCTGTTTTTTCATGCCATTTATCACTATCATTTTCTTCCTCCTCTTCTAGAATCTGACCTATGATTTCCTTTTAATAATGTCACAGGGGGAGAAATTATATGATGTTATGTATTATGGTATTATTTTCAAATTATGGTATTATTTGAAAACTAATTTGATGATTATATATTTATAATTTGATATCTTAGTCTCATATCATATCTTCAATTAAAGCTTATTTATTACACATGTGCTAACCTATGTATTTAGAAATGAATTCAGGGAGCATGACTTGAAGGGGAGCTTTTCTAACTCCCAAATCAAATCAAAACATCATTGTGTGCCATCATAAAAAAGGAAGAGATTGTTAGACTTATTTATTTTGATGATTTATTTAATTATGCTTTGATTTATTTGAAAGAGAAAAATAGAATCAAAATTTATTTTGATGATTTATTTGAAAGAGAAAAATAGAATCAACATTTATTTTGATGATTTTATGTTTTAATAAAATTAAAATTTAATTTGTCTCATTATTTCTCACCTAAACCATTATCCTAAATGTTGTTAGAATGTATTTAATATTTGATTAAATCAGGAGTTCAAATAGCCCAAAACAGAGGTTCAAACAGCTCAGCACAACAACAGTTCAAAAGGTTCAAGTGGAAGATATTCAAATTTGTAATGATGGAGGGGAAGATATTCAAATTGGTAATGATGAAAATACAACGGTTATAAACGGCTATAAATTCAAATGACTACAACGGTTATAAACAGCTATAATTTTCATTATATATACCAAAGCTTCTAATGTAAACAAGTTACAAAAAATCTGAAAATATTCTTTGATCTATAATCACTCACATCTATTCTCAGAAATTATACACTGAGCCATATAGCTTTAAGCCCATCTTTCCTGTGTGAGGTTTACAGAAAAAACAGAGTTTCATTTTTATATCTATCTTTAAGAGATAATTCTTGTAGCTTTCTGTGAAAGCAAAAACACATTTTTTTCAACCTTGTAAGAGTGTAGTACACTCAGTGTTCTTGACTTAGAAAGTTAGTGTAAAATCTGTGGAGGATTATTCCATCTGTGAAAAGGTTGCTAGCACCCTGTGAAGCTGGAGTATAGTGGAAAATCTCAAGTGAAGCTTGAGGAGTGGACGTAGGTCGAGTTGAAACCGAACCACTATAAATTTATTTGCCTCTCTCTCCCTTATCTCTTTATTTTGTTTTAAATTGTCATAGCTATATTTCACATTTTTACTGTGCTAAAATCATTAACTAACATAGTTGTTAAGACACTTGTTTTAATTATTTTTATTTCATTAATTATATTTATCTATTGTGCTAGTCATAATTTTTATTAGGGTATTATTAATTTTAATTATAAAAACCTAATTCACCCCCCCTCTTAGGTTGTCTTTTGGGTGACATTGACCTTCGACTCGAGCAACCAAAAGTTAGCTCGTGCGTAAAATGCGAGCTCCTTTCACTTTTGTAGACATGAGCCTTCGCTCCAGCGGCAAAACCTATGCTCGAGTGACCGCTTTTATTTTTGAACCTTGGCTTAAGCAACCGAAGTTGCGCTCGAGCATAAAATGAGAGCTCTCAGAAATTTTACTTACTAAGAGGGTCCGCTTGAGCGACCAAAGTTACGCTTGAGCGAACTACCATGTTTTCAAAATTTTGGCTAAGTGTTTTAAAGTTCATTTTTGCATTCTCATTGCATTTTAGGCATTCCTAAGCCTTAATTAAGACATAATGATGAGGATAAGGATTAGAAACACACCAAGATAGAAAAGAAATGAATTAAGTGTTTTCCAGGTGTGAGTTTCAATATGTATCCGCTATGTGTTTGTGTAGGTCACACGCCATAGGCTATCTGCTCTGTCCATTCTGTTGCTAGAGCTATCTGTGAGTAATAACTTTATAAAGCTATGTTTAACTTTGCTTATTTTCTAAATAATATGAAATGATCTATTTTTTGAAACGTTCTTTTTTGTATAGATGAATGATTGTTCAGATTTCTGAAATGTATTCGTGGCATCGTTAGTATCATGTGATATCTATAATCTGCTCTGTATACGTCTCATGAGTCAACTGTACGTCCCATGTGATCATGGGTCAACTGCTTATGGATTCTTATGAACGTCTCTTGTGCACATGAGCCAACTGTACATTCTATATAATTATGGTTCAACTGTTCTGTTAGCGCTAATAAATGTACTACGTATGATTATTTGTGAACTCTAAATATGAATATGAATCTGTTTTTGAATTCTGAATTTTGATTTCTAAATCTGTTATGGACATCAATCATTAAAACCTTTACTTTGTTATTATTCATTGGGCTCCAGCTCATTGTATTATTTATGTATGTAGGCGATCAAGCTTGTGACCAGGCTCAATGATGATTGCTTGGAAATCTTTTGTGTCGGCCAACCACCGTGCCTCCCGAGGAGGTCCCCAAAATGTTTCCTATGGTTGAGCTTCGTGATCAAAGTTTAAGTCTTTTCTTTGTCTTCTATTTAAATCTGAACAAATATTTTTTTTTATATGTGTAGCTCGACTTTTTTGCCCTCCCTTTTGGAAGTTTGAAAGAAAGCCCTATAGTTTGGACTCCCGCGATTCTGAATCTAATCTCACAAGTGTAATGTGAAATTGATAAACATCAAAGAGTTCAAATCCGGCAAATCTTTTGGAAAATCGATTTTAGAATAAAAAATGCCAAAATTAGACTGCTTTGCCAGATACAAAGTCGTTGCCTAAATATTTTTTGTTTTGGAAAAATTTTGGAAACCCATGACACGTGCCAAAGGCCACATGTCCGTCATCACCAAAGTTATCTCGGCTCGGGAACTTGGGTACGAGAGGGGAAGGTCATGAATTGAGCACCCTTTCTCGCCCGATCAAAGATCGGCCTCCAGTAATCATGATATGATTTTTATCAACATTATATACTCTTGTTCCGATTTTATTAAGCTAGCATTACTATGTGATGCGCACAAGCAAAGTATAGACTAGTTTGCCCGAATTGAAACAATTCAATTTCATGTTTGTTTTTCGAAAAGGGTTTGATTTTGCCACTTAACAAAGTGGGCTTAAAGTTTGCGAATTTGTCACTCAACAAAGTGGGCTTAAACTTACATTCATCAAATCATTCCAATTCAATCAACAAGCCTTCATCCACAGGCACTCAAACAGTTTAACAAGTAAGCATTTAGTCTCATGGCAAGCATGCTAGTCATGGTAGCATTCACATTCATGCAAGCATGCCACAGCATTAAAAACTCACTTAGTACTCCAAGCTAAAAAAGCAAAAGAGTTAGAAAAATGCATGTTCCTAACTATACAAGATGACTAATACAACACATACAAAGAATGCAATTAATAGGCTCGGCTACTAATATGGTATGTGATTCAATTTGATAATATGCGGTTAAACACGTATTCAAAGAATGTATTTAATCAACAATGCAGTTAGAATGATGCGCCGAACCTCGGTGCATGCAAGACGAGATGAATGTATGCAAGCATAAGGTATGCTAATTGAAATGTATCCCTAATCTAACCATCAAAAGCAGGTAAATAAAAGGGAGAAAGACGTGGGGTTGGAAGACATACACATTATTACATCATACTCTCACGAAAGAGAGTTCAAATGAATAACTAAGCTAAGCTAATTACACTAATTAAGCTAAGCTAATTTAGTTAATTATTACAAACCAATATGAATAACTAGTTAAACTAATTAACTAATTATTACAACAACGAATGAACTAATTAGCTAACTAACTAATTAAATAATTACAAAGCAATTGCAACTAATAATTAAAATAAGTAACTAAACTAAGCCAATTAGCTACTCTGCCTCGGGAAATAAAAGATGTGCACGCGCATACTCGGTTTCCACATGAAAAGACCTTCGTTTGGCTCTCGAAAGCCTCTGTTTGCACAATTGAACACTTTAAGAACAACTTTGCTCTACCTTATCAACACTATGCTGAGATTTGTATCAGTGGCCAGCCGGCTACTGGTGAATATTGCCGGTCACCTGCCGGCCATAGATGGTGGTCTGCCGGCCACCTGCTGGCCATGGAAAGTGGCCTGCCAGCCACTGATGCACTGGTTCATCTTGCTGCAACAGAGGACAAATAGAGCATATACAACATATTTTCAAGGATTGTTTGCACAACTCACTCCTCCTTATCATGAACAAATCCAAGGAGTTGTGAACTTAAGCCACAAACCACTAACTCAAACAATTTCATTGCATGATGGTTTGTAACTCAAGAGGTGCAAGCTCAATAAATGCAAACAAGACACAAACCTCCTCTCTTTCATGAAAGATCAAGGGTAGAAGTTGACTTTGGAGGCTTGGATCATTTCATCACTAGCAAGTATGAAATGGTCCAAATTTCATACGTTCAATTAACGTCCGATTGAACACATCAAAACACAACCAAATTCTTATCTTTGCTCACTTTTAGTCCCAAGTTTCAGTTATTCATTTTAATTTACCAACCATCCTTTAATCAAATTAAGTCCAAAGGTGAATTAAAATTCTCTAACGGAAAGAGGGTTCAAAACACAAGTTGCTTTAGGTATGAAAAAAGCATCATACCGTTGGTAATGAACCCCCCAAGGGATTAAACCATTAAGTATGAAGCCTCAATTTCACACTTAGGCAAGCAAATGACTTGAAACCACTTTCAAAGCAAAATTAAAAACCAAGAAATGAGGGAGGTTGTAGAGATTATGCTTGCTGAAATTAAGTGTGAAAAGCACTAAAACATGCGATCAACTCAAACAAGTGGAGTCTAAAGGCCTAAAACACCAAACTAGTGAGGACTATTACACTAGAACTATGCAATATAAGACTCAAATACAACAACTAACCCAAAACAGAGTTAAAACAGTCTAAAATAGAGCCTAAAACATGCTGGAATAAGGCCACAAAAGGCTAGAAAAATAAGCTAAAGCATGGCACCAACAAGACTAGCAAACAAGATAGAAATAGGGAAGGCTAACCCCTCCAAATTTGGACTTCAAAACTTGATTTTTACCACTAAAAATAATCTGAAAAATAGTGTTTAAAGGCCCAAAAAAAGATGGTTTGAAAATGGGAAACAAATGTGAAATGACCTTATAAATAAGGAATGAAGAGGGGTGAACCACCCCCTAACCTTAAATGGCCAAAAACACCAATTTCAACCCACAAAAAATGAGTTTTTTTATAGCTCAAAACAGCCCAAAATAATGGAAAAAAGATAGAAAAACAAGTATGCGAAGTAAGCTAATAAAGCAAGTATTATACCTCTTGAAGCAAAGGGTAATTCTAGGCCACAATTCAAGCCAAAACCAACTTCAAGAGCTCCAAGAAGGCCTCAAGGAACCTCAGCTCAAATGTGAGAGGATTTGGTTAAGGAAGTATAGGCAAGAGTGTAGTGTAAGTAGGCAAAAGTGTAGAGAATTTGTAGAGAGAGGAAAATTTTTTAGTCTAAAATTTTCTGACCTCCAAACATGAGATATGGGGTCCCTATATATAGAAAACATGAAATTTCTACAAGGAGATCCAACCCTCCACATGTGGACAGATGCATGCATTTGTGCAAACAGCCGGCATAAAATATTTGTAGAAAACACTAGTGGCCGGCAAGCCACATTAGTGGCTGGCAAACCAAAAGTGATGGCCGGCAGCCTCTAGGGATGGCCGGCAGGCCACCAGAGTTTACAAGCTAGACAGACCAAGGTATGGTCCAAAAATGAGGCAATAAGGGTGTAGGGTTTGAATGGCTCAATGTTGTGGCGTTTCGTTGAGGACTTCGAGCACTTGGTGAGCAAATAGACTCATCATTAGGTGTACCTGCAAAGACGTCTAAGTTGTAAGGGCTGTCAAAAATGGTGTCTCCAGTTGCCCTTCTTTGACAGAACTTGGAGTCATAAAATGACTTGAGTGAATGTGAAAGCCCGAAGACGACCCATTTTGACAAAGCCGTAAGACTTGGACAAACAAACAAGACAGAAAATAAATGATTGCACCCACAGAAATCAAACCAGTGTAGTTCTAGGGTAAAATGCAAATGATATGCAAAATGCAAGAACATAACTTTTGATCATGTAATGAGGCTATGCAATGAAACATTTGAATGCAAATGCAATGCAATGAAAATACTACATTTAAACAAACTAAAACAAGGCACAACAATTCTAATCATGAAAAGAAGTATGTAAATAAACACGCCTCGCGTGGGACTCACATGCTAAACCACATTTCATGCAGAAAGGATGTATGAAAATTATGTAAGCATAAGTACGCATTGCGTAGGAAAGGCGAAAAGTGACATAATCGTCGAGCACACCCGATGTCTTAACCGAGATCCCAACGCGTTGCACACATGAGAGGGGAAAGGGTGGTGTGAACACTAGGTGCACTCGAATGTTTTTAACCGATGCAAACAATCCTAACGTGTCTCATGTGATAGGAGGAGAGGTGGTGTGAACACCGAGCACACCCGAATGTTTTTAACCGATTTGCAATCCTAACGCATCTTACGCTAGAGGAGGAAGAGTGGTGTGAATACGGGGCGCGCCTTAAATATTTTTAACCGATTCGATGGTGTGAACACCCGGTGCACCCAAATGTTTTTAATCAAAGGGTGGTGTGAACACCGGGCACACCCGAATGTTTTTAACCGAAGGGTAAAAAGGATGTGATCCGAATATGGCAAAAATGATTTTACTTAGAATTCCTCTGAATGAACCGTATATACAATATCGTGTATTTCCTCAAATAAACCGTACATACAATATCGTTTGCCTGTGTAAGAAAGAAACTTAACAAGTGCGATACAATAAAAATACACGTCCTATACAAGACAAATAATCGAGATACAAAAGCATAAGCATATTCTATGGGTGATTCAAGAGCGAAAGCATGTTGTCACGACCCAAACCCAACCCCATAGGTTTAGTGTCGTAACCGGCCAGTAACCCTTGGATTACCGAAGGCCTCTTAACATAATAGCATATAAATAGGGGCTGTGGAAGCAAATACATGAAATATACATAGTCTAACGAGCTGTGAAGACATACATGGGATTGAAATTTTTGAACTTGCATAACCATACGTGTGATCAAAACAAAATGCAACAATTAAGTCACTTTATGTATACACAGCAGAAAACTTGTTCGCAAATCAAAAGGAACAAAAACCTTTACATCTCCAATACACATCCACGAGGCTTGACTCAAACCGGAACCTCCTCGGGAGGCACGAAGGCTGGCTAACAAAAACTGAAACTCTAGGTCCTCAACTCTGAGCCTGGTCACGTGCCAGATCACCTACATACGTAATATAAATAATGAGCGTGTCACGACCCAAACCCGGCCCTATGGGTTTAGCACCGTAACCGGCCAGTAATCCGAGATTACCGAAGGCCTGCTTAACAGTAATACAGTAAAACAGAGTACAGGGCCTGGCGGAAGCCAATACAGTAATTAAACAATGTCCAATGAGCTGTGACAGTCTGTATGCCAAAAAGATTTTTCATGCACTCATACATACACAAACAGTACAGAACAGTATGTACAATATTTACATCCATTCAAACTAGGGACTCAACCCTACATAACAGTACAGAAAACATTCCGTCTGTACAAAACAGTACGGTCTATATAAAATTTACAGTCACACGGTACAGGGACCTAAGCCCTTTATAACAGTACAGTAGTCCAAACAGTATGGAGACAGACGGGGGAAAACAAACAAAACACCCCAAAGCCATAGCATGGCAACTCGGAACCTCGCAGTGAGACACATAGGCTGGCTTGACAAAACTGGAGTCTAACCCGCGCTCCTAGCTCCGGTCTGGTGCCTGTACACCTACATATATATATATGAGCAGTGAGCTAAAGCCCAGTGAATAACATAATGCGTAAAGAGGTTTAGAATGAATGTCCTTACAGTAATGAAAGCAGTTCAATTCAATCAGTATTTCAGTTGTTTAGTACAGTAAACAGTCATATGTGGTACATCCATTAGCATAACAGTGACAGTAGGTCTTAAAAGACCGAACAGTAATGATGGCCATCAGTCAGTAAACAGTAGTGGTTCCACGAGGGAACCGACAGAGATCTCTGTAACAGTAACAGTAACAGTAACAGTAAACAGTAGGTACTAAGGATGCCACAGTACAGTTCAGAAATAAAGGACATACATTCATTCAGTAATACCAGTTCAGTAAACAGTTCAGTTCAATATTCAAAAGATATCAGTTGAACATATCTTTACACAATTGTTACTCACAGAGTTCTGGGCTACAGTATGCTAGAGCGTGTCTCCCCAGTTGCCAACCCTACACAGTTCACAGATTGAACACACACTAAGCTACACAGTTGGGAAATATCATAATTTAATCCCTAATTTGCCTTGGTGTGTTCTACAACGATATCCTCATCTAAATGTCTTAAACTAGGCCTAAGAATGCCTAGGATGGGATGAGGATGCAAAAATACACTTAGAAAACATTTCGCAAACTTTGCTGAAAATAGGAGCCTCGCTCGAGCGAGACTTTCTCCGCTCGAGCGTAAGTCCAAAATCAAAGGCTTCGCTCGAGCGAGGAATCCTTCGCTCGAGCGGTCTGCAAAACAGTAAAAATACTGGATGCTGAGATTTTACGCGCGATGGTCGCTCGATGGTCGCTCGAGCGGAGCCCTGGACAAAGGTGCTCGCTCGAGCGGGGAACCCTTCGCTCGAGCGAGGAAGCCAAATCTGGAATTTCCAGATTTGCCTCCCAAGCTCAAACCAAGCATTCTACCACTCCAAACTCGACCTCTTGGGCCCAAATTCTGGAAAACATAACTAAATTCAATGTATAACAAGTTTCAAAGCTCAATTTATGAATTCAAGCCCCAAAGGTGAGTCAATTAAAACCACATTCAAACCCATTTTCAAAAATATGAAAAACATGCAAACCTGCATGGATTCAAACCAATTTCAATCTTCAAAGCTTGTTCAAATGGGCTCATTTCTTCAAGAACATGATGAATTCATGGAGTATGACCAAAAGATGGACATGCATGTAATCTTTTGCCATGAAAACAACTCAAACATCTACATTACAAACATGCATGCATGAAATGAGTTCCAAATCAACAACAATGAACCAATTCTAGACTTGAAGCACTAGAGGCTCAAGAATCTTACATGAATGAGCTTAAACACAACAAAGAGGGGTTGAATTCCTTACCTAGAGCTTTAGTTACAAGGTGAGGAAGCTAAATTTGCAACCTATGTTCCAATTCCTTCAATTTCCAAGCAATTCACAAGGTAGAACTCAATTCCTCTCCCTTTCCCTCTCTTGGTCGGTTAAGCTCAAGAAATGAGCTGATGAAATGCTCTGATTGAAGTGTATACAAGGCTCAAGTGTGTGCATTTGAGTGGACCACTAAGGGTGGCAATTCGGTAATTAAGTCCAACTATTTAATTAGCTTATTTAATCTAATTTAATCATACCTAATCAATTTTCAGATAATTGTACTATAAAATCACATAAATTATGAGGGTCATAGAACACTAATCGGTTTCGGATTCGGCCGCCGATAAGGCCTTCAATTAGCAGTTTAAGCATATGAACATGAACAGATAATCATACTGTCAACAGATAAAATGCAATTTAACTAACGTATACTCAATCAATTCGGTTTCCAATTTCAGTCAGTCAGTTCAGTACTTTTAATTAGTTCAATTTTCAGTCAGTTATCAGTCATTATCCGTTTCGTTTAACAGTAATCGGTGATTATCGGTAATCAAGCAGTCATTAATCAGTAAACAATATGGGGGTTGTTACAGAGCGGGAGCCCAGTGAATAATAACAGAGTAAAGGGTTAAATGAATGACGTTTTATAATTAAATTCGTACATAGAACCAATTCATATTCGTGTTCTCATTCAATGCGTATACAAAATTCAGAAATCATGTTTGATCATTCATAATTCATCCGTTAGCGCTAACAGATCATATACAGAACATCTTAGATCATACTTGTCAATTCCATGAAGGAGCCTCTTGCCGGTTACGGATAACTTGCTAGTTCCATAAAGGAACCTCCGGACTGGATACGGATAACTTGTCAGTTCCATAAAAAAACCTCCAACCGGGTACAGATAACTTGCCAGTTCCATTAAGGAACCTCCGGTCCGGTACAGATTGCATACTTGAATCTTAACATTAATGTTATAAATGTTTGCCAAAGGCGAACAATCATTCATAGTGTGAACATAACATTTCATAAAATAGATCTTATTTCATATACAGAAAATAATTCAACTTGAACATAGCTTTACTAAGTCATTACTCACAGATAACCGGTGGCTGCAGATAGACGAGTAGAGTAGGCAATTCACTTAACTTGAGGCGCGTGACCTACCTACATAACATGACAAATACATACATTAGAATACATGCTCGGTTTGTACACAACTTATTTCATTTGTTCTTAGTGTGTTTCTAGCCTTTATCCTTATTATAGTGTCTTAATCTTGGCCTAGGAATGTCTAGGATGGATTGAGGATGCAAAAATGTATTGAAAATATTTTTCCAAAACTTGCTAAAAACAGGGTCCACGCTCGAGCGTTTCCTCGCTCGAGCGGACATGCAAAATGTGAGGGTCTGCTCGAGCGCAACTTCCTTCGCTCGAGCGGTCTGCAAACTTTGAAAAAGTACTGATTGTTTGTTTTTCCAGCTCGACGCTCGCTTGAGCGTGAGAGACATGCCCTCGCTCGAGCACAACTATTGTCACTCGAGCGTGCTGCAAAACTTAAGAACTTTTGACAGCATGCATTTTACGCTCGAGCCAGCCCTTGGTCGCTCGAGCAGAAGTGTGAGACACAGAGTGGTCACTCGAGCGTGGAATCCATTGCTCGAGCGTGGAAGCAGAATTCTGGAATCTCCAAATCTCAATCTTAAAGCATCAAGCTTGATTTTTCTGGGCCAACACTTGAGGAAACATTGAGAAACTCATAAAACATCATGAATTAAGGATCATTTCAAGAAATCATGGCTCATTAGCTTGCCAATTGTGCAAAAATTTAACTTAAAATTTATAAATGTTCCATGAACATGACATGCATGAATTTCTTTGAACTTAATCTTCTCAAAACATGATCAAATGCTATAAAACAACATGAAACTTGATGATTTCCCAAAATTAAGGTGAATTCGAGACAAACATGAGGGAATTCTTGGAAATTAAACTCAAAATATGAGAAAATATGCATGCATGCATGGTATGGCTCAATTCTCTTCATTTCTAACTCAATTCTTACATTAATCATCTCAATTCTCCAGAGTTCATGTCTTACACTTCATAGTTGCTCAAATAAATGGTTAAATTCTTACCTAAACTTGTCAAGATGAGAGCTAGGAGTTTGATCCTTGAGTTCCTAAGTCCAAATTCACAAGTTCTCTAGCAATCCTTATAATTGAGCTCAACTTCTCTTCTTTCTTCCTCTCTCATGTTTTGATATTCAATTAAGAAGAAATGGAAGTGTAAAAACAATGTGTATGAGTCAATGAAATGGCCTTATATAGGCTTGACTAATAAATTCATTAACTTGGGCCTAATTGAGCATTAATCATTTTAATTATTTCGTTCCGAATCGAATTTTAATTAAACTTACCAGAATGTTCTAAAAATTCCAAATAACACATAAATCAAGTCAATTTCTGAATCGGATGCTAATATTGCCTTCAATCCGCAAACCGAATAAAAACATGAACAGATCTTTCCACGTTAAATAGATATAAACACAAAATAATGAAATGCACATGTAATTAACTCAAGATTTCTTCTTAATTACTTGTTAGGCATACTTTAGCTTGAATTAGCGCTAATCATGGGCTGGGGTTGTTACACATGTGTAATGAATGATTCAAGAGTGAATGCATATTCCATGCATGATTTATAACGGATGCAAGACGCGCATGCAATATGCGTGAAATGCATGTTTTATGTAACAACATATACGAAATGCATGTTCTACGCAAAGAAGCGAAATGCATATTCATGCAACAACGTGAAATGTATATTCTATACACCAATGGAGAAATGAATATTCATGCAACAAAAAAAAATACATATTCTATACAAGGTAACTTCTGATTTACTGTAACAACCCTCACCACTGTTTACCGATTAACCATTGATTACTGCTAAACTGAGACTGAACATGATCAGTAATCGAATTGATTGAAATACTGAACTGACTGATTGAATATGCTAGTTTAAATGCATATCTATCTGTTGACTGTTAAAATTATCTGTTCATGTTTATGCTTTAAACTGCAAATCGAAGGCCTTATAGGTGGCCGAATCGGCCAAATCTGAAATTGATCGATGTTTAGTGCTAATTAGAATTAATGTGATTTTATGGTGTAATTATCTGAAATGTGATTTGATATGATTTAATTAGATTAAACTAAGCTTAATCCCATAAGTTGCATTATCTACAACTTTGCCATTATAATGGGCCACTATCATAGACCTTGTTTGGAGCCTTGGTGCATCATATTGTTCATCTATTTTGAGAGCTCAAAACCGACTGAGAGAGAGAGAGGTAGAGAACCTTGGCTTCATCTTGGATTTTGCTTGGAAATTTGAAGGAATTGAAAGATTAAGTGCATATTTGAGCTTGTTTATCTTGCATCCTAGACCTAAGGTAAGAACTCATCTTCTTGATTGCTAAATTAAGTCATTTTGTTGTATGGTACATGGAAGTCTAGAGATTGGAGGCATGGAATAGCTTCATATGTTGAATTGAGTTAGAATTCTTGTATGCATGCTTATATCCTAGCATTTTGAGGTTGAATACATGGAATTTGGTACATGCATGTTTATATTCTTGCATTGGACCATGAACTCATCTTGGTTTTGAAGGAATTGGCTCATTTGAGCAAGTAATTGAAGCTTTGAATTGGTTTAAACTCATGCATGTCATGTTTGAGTTATGTTCTTGAGTTTTGGTTTGAAATTGGATTTATTTGAACTACCTTTCGGCTTTGATTTTTACAATTGAGCTTTGAATCATGTTAAACTATGAGCTTTGAAGTGTTTTCTAGGAAATGGGCCCAAAGGAATCGAATTTGATACATTTGGAGTTGAATTTGAGCTTGAGGTTCAAATCTGGGAATTCCAGATTTTGAACTCACGCTCGAGTGGGGTTATTGGCGCTCGAGCGTGGAAATCGTGCTCCCAGCATTTTGTTCTATTTTTAAGTCAGCTCGAGGGGGGTAATTTACACTCGAGCGGGACCTGGTGTCTTATGCTCGAGCGGGTGTCGAGCGCCCAATCGAGCGTGAATTTCACCTATCCAGCACTTTTGACTGTTTTGCAGTACGCTCGAGCGGATAAGTCTACGCTCGAATGAAAACCTTTGTCTGCATGTCCGCTCGAGCGGAGTAATCTACGCTCGAGCGGGACCCCTATTTTCTGAAAATGCTTTTAAAGTGCATCTTTGCATCCTCATTTCATCCTAAGCATCTTTAGGCCTAGTTTAAGGCATCTTAATGAGGATATAGATGTAGAACCACACCGAGTCTAAGTAGGGACTAAGTCTTTGTTTCCCGAATGTGAACTTAGTGTGTGTTCATCCTGTAAACTATGTAGGGTTAGCATCTGAGGACGCGCTGTAGCTTAAGCTTAACTGCAGCCCAGAACTCTGTGAGTAACAACTGTGTAAAGATATGTTTAAATATGATTATCTTCTGAACAATTGAACTGTACTGTTTTCTGAAATGATACTGTTATTGAATGAATGATGTCCTAATTGTGAACTGTATTGTGGCATCCTCAGCAACTACTGTTACTGTTACTGCTACTGTTACAGAGATCTCTGTCGGTTTCCATATTAGAACCACTACTGTTTACTAATATGATGGCCATCAACTGACTGTTCGGTCTGATAAGACCTACTGTACTGTTTTGCTACTGGATGTACCACATATGACTGTTATGACTGAATGACTGATATACTGAATCAATTGACTGTTTTCAATACTGAAAGGACATTCATGCTTAACCTCTTTATGCATTATGTTATTCACTGGGCTTTAGCTCACTGCTCATATATATATATATATATGTAGGTGTACATGCACCAGACCGGAGCTAGGAGCGTGGGTTAGACTCCCTTTTTTGTCAAGCCAACCACTGTGCCTCACTGCGAGGCTCCGAGCCTGCCAAGCTATGGCTTAGGGGTGTTTTAATTTCCCTCGTCTGTCTCTGTATCTGTTTCGTATTATTGTATAAACTGATAACACTGTACTATACTATCTTAATAGGGATTAAGTCCCTGACCTGGATGATTGTAAATGTTGTACAAACTATTTTGCACTGATTATATATATGTATGAAAAGTCTTTTTGCATACAGACTGTCACAGCTCATTGGACATTGTTCATTTACTGTTTTGGCTTCCGCCATGCCCCTGTACTCTGTAATATTGTCTGACTGTTAAGCAGGCCTTCGGTAATCTCAGATTACTGGCCGGTTACGGTGCTAAACCCATAGGGACGGGTTTGGGTCGTGACATTTACCTCTCGAAAAAGTTACCATATGTTTAAAGGATACACCTCGTTCATGTTGACAAGTAACGAACATTGTGCAGCGAAAATACCGTTTTGAGCTTCCGTAGAGACAATTTGAACCAAACAGTGAACGGTCCTTACACTTCTTGGAAAACAAGGACACAAAACAGCATCAGGACCACAGGGGAGGCCACAGAACACCTGCCGGCCACAAGGAGAGGCTGTCGGCCAGATGCCGGCCACCAGTGAGCCTTGCCGGCTACTTGCTGGCCAACGATGGCAGTTCAGGGGCAAAAGGGACTTTTCGGCTCGAGTCTTTAAATATAAGCCACTAGGGCTCATTTCCTCACAACCCCATATTCGAAATCTTCCTCCCTCTCTCTCTAAGACACTTCTTCTCTTTAGATTTGCGATATCTATGGGTTTCCAACGCCCCACGCAAATATAAGCCACTAGGTCTCATTTCCAACCCTTTCTATTTCCTTCACTTTGAACCGATTGAAACTTGATTTCGACACATTTTCCTCCACTTTCACCATTCTAGGCTTGTTTTCCTCGAGTTTCTCTCGAGTTCTGTGCACTTTTCTTGGCTTTGATTTTTTCTTCCATTTTCTCTCTCTTAGGGTTGACTTTTCCAAGTTTACCCTCTTTTTGGCATTTTTCTTCACCTCTTCACCTATTTCGCTCCGTTTTCCAGGTGGTGGATGATTTACTACACGATGGGGCTCTTCCAGAGACTCCCCCAATATTTCCACCAGTTCCTGAGGTAGCAAAGCCAGCAGCTGACCTTGAGGCCGACCTGGAGGTAGAGTTCGAGCCTGAGGCCGAGCCAGAGCCGTTACCGCTGAGGGTACGGCCTTTCAATTTGGAGAGATATCACCCTTAGACACATACATTGCCTACTGCCGGAGGCATCAAACACTTTACTGAGTTTGCTCGCGGAGCACCGGAGGACCTCCTGCTGTGGGAGCTGGCTTTTCACTTGTCGGCCATTGCTGTTGAGGTATGAACTCTGTTTTCATGCATTTTGCCTTTCTTTATTTGCATTTCCTATACTGCCTTTATCTGACTACATTTCATGCGCTGCTTTATATTTGATTCATCTGCCTTTTATCTAATTCATCTGTCTTTTATCTGTTACACCCATTCTTTGCCATAGGGCGAGTTTCACGCCTTCAGAGCATACGGTGCTACAACCGCTCGAGACTGGTATGACAAGCTCTCCGCTAGAGTTCGTGACATCATAGACGAGGCTGGCTTCGGCCTTTTCTACTCTGGCTTGACTCAGTTCATCGCGAGTCGTCCTCTCCTAGGAGCCCTCGTGGAGAGGTGGTGGGACACCACCAACTCCTTCTATTTTTCCACCACAGGGGAGATGACGATGATGATGACCCCTTACGACTTCGCCATGATCACCGGTTTGGACGTAGGGGGTGATCTGATCTCTCTTGATACAGACATGGAGGAGTGGGAGGTGGCCTGGTTTGAGTTGCTAGGAGCACATCCACCTATATACCGGACGGGCATGGTCAGATACACCTGGTTTGCCGAGCGATTCAGGGGAGCGAGCCCGAGACAGTAGAGGAGACAGAGTAGTACGCCAGGGGCTTCCTGATGTTCATCTTCGGTACCACCTTATTTTCGAACAGGTGGAACACCGTAGGCCTGCATTTGCTGAGCACCCTGGTGACCCTCCATCAGGGTTCGTTTTACGATTGAGGTAGAGCTGGCCTCGCCACCTTATACGGATACATGAGCTCTACATCTCTTCTGAGGGGAGACTTGATCGGAGGCTATTGGCGAGTCTGGGAGGTACGCATCTCAGCTTCTTTTTAGCACTTTACATTTTCTGCTTTACATTTTATGCTTTACATTTGTTCAACACCTGTGCTTTTTGATTTTCACTTTCTGTATCTGCTTAGACGCTGTTCATACACTGTGCTTTATGTTTTTCACTTTCTGTATCTACTCAACACTGTATTGATCACATATCCTTGCACTTTCCCTGCAGCTATGGGTGTACACATATTTTCTGACCCTTGCTCTATAGCCTGTAGAGGAGCTTCCATTAGCAGTCCCCTATTCACGGAGATATGACGGCAAGCTCCACCGTAGGACTCGTGAGCTCTTCACATTTTTCTGCCAGTACTTCGACACGGTAGCGGCCCATGAAGTAACCCAAAGCACAGTCATTTTTGTTTTAAAACTGTTTTGATTCACATATAACAACTGACAGTAACTAATGATCTATACAACTTCTATTTGTAGATCCTGTGGCAGCCATGGGCCACGATGCCAGCAGGGATCCGAGACCAGTTCGCCGGAGCCTGGGCCACTTCCCGTTACCGTATTCTACTCGAGGGCCTAATCTGCCGAGGCTGGTTCTTGGGCGAGCGATTCGTATGCCAAATCGTGGGCCTGTCTAACCCGATCGTCCCGATGGCTCCGCCAAAGTCCATACGATTTGCAGATGGCCTATCCACTGAGGAGGTCAATCAGTTTATGGTGGGCTTGGATGCCGACTACTTCCAAGTGGAGGGAGACTATGCGGCCTTTATTCTGACACATCTGATGCAGCCCTTTTGGAGGTGAGGAGGCGAGAGCTCCTGGTGCGTGAGAGAGGCCTAGAGTAACCAGGGCGACCAGGGCTCGTGGTAGAGGGGCTTCCCCGGGCGAGGTATAGGATTGATTGGCCAAAGCTTTCTACCACGCTGGCTTGTTGGCTCCGATTGAGCCTGCAACGGCTGGTCACGAGCTTGTTGAAGTCCGAGGCCCGACACAAGTATGAACCACACTTTACATTCGCACCCCATACTTCATTTCAGATATATTCATTTGCAAATACTGATCTTTCAAACTACATTTACAAGAATCCATCGAGTACACAGGAGGTGCTCTCAAGATAATAGCCTCCCTGATGGGGATGATACAGAGGAGAGAGGCGCTACTCAGCCTCTACGGTATTCAGGTAGTTTCTTCAGTTTTTCATTCCAGGCATCAAATTTCCACTGACGCACTGACACTGACATTTTAACTGAAAACTTCCCAAACTACACTGATACACTGCATCTGACATATTGCACTCACACACTCTATTTATATACTGTATCTGACTTCTGCATACACTCATTCTGCGCATCATGCTTACATCCGATACACATGCTGTAACTGATATGTGACAACTGTCTTTTCAGATCCCACCTATGCCGATGGCAGCAGCGGCACCTACACTAGAAGTACCTCCTTTAGCAGTAGAGAGGAGAGAGAGATAGGCTCCAGCACATGGCTGAGGCAGAGCCAGGGGCACCCGAGACGAGAGAGGTCCTTCAGAGCCCATTTTGAATGACAATGATACTGAGACAAGCGACTCTCAGGAGGCAACGAGTTAGCATTTAGAGTCATCTGAGAGTGGAGATGATGATGCCAGCTCGGGTTCCGAGAGTGGAGATGACGATGCCGAGGAGGGCTCCGATTCAAATTCAGACAGTGGCGCTGACGGAGATAGTGCCCTAGAGTCTTCTCCTCCGAGGAAGAGGACGAAGAGGACCTCTCGAGCCTGAGGCGACCAGCGTTGATTTTTGTATTTTTGCTTAGTTTCTTTTTGTTTATAGCATTAACACATTGTAGCTTTAGGCAGGTTTTATTTGCTTTAAAAACTTGTACTGCACTTTTATAAAAACAACCATGATTGGAATGAAAAAGTGTTATATTTTGCATCATGAGCACCACTTAGCATGGAATGAACATGGAATTGAAACGACCAAGAGCACCCTTGATTGAAATAAAAAATCTCTTAATCGGGTAACAAGCTGACCAACAGCTGACATAAAAAACAATATTCAACTTGATAAACAAAACAACATACAACTCGATAAACAAAACAACACAACATAGATACAAACTCAACAAACTTGCTAAAACCAAAAGGACTCAAAACAAGACCTCAAGACACACAAACAACAGAACAAAACATATGCTTTTAGCATTGTTCAGCACAAAGGAGGACAACAGGTCAGAGTGAGAGACTGTCAGCCGTAAATAGGAGTTACCGGCCACATGCTGGCCATTAATGTCCCTTGCCGGCTACCTGCTGGCCATCAATGTGCAGGACCTCCAGATTATTGACACCTGGCTTCCACTCACTGCCTTATCTTCTACATAAGGTTAAGCTTCATGATTTCTTCATTTCAGCTGCAAATTCTTCACAAATTGAGCCATTTTTCGCCGAAAAACTCTCGAATTGGATTGCAATTTTAGATGGCCTGGAAAAGGTAAATTTTCGGGGTTTCAGCATAAATGCACTTTTCCCGCTAAGCCGTTCTCCGCTTTGTTTTCCGTTTCTTCATGTCGCGGCTAGATGCTGGAACCCAATTTCACATGTCTTTAGCTTTGGGGGACAAGAGATATGCCCGACAATCAAAAAATTTGAAGCACTAATGGAATCCTGGCGTGATGAGGAAATCATATCTCAGCCCCATTTCGGCCATATCTAAGCTTTGCGATGGATGTGCAGGCTTACTCTACATGAGGCTCGATATTTGGTTCACTACGGAGAGCTGGATATTCCCAGCCTAATTCATCGATTTTCTAACATCGGTAACCGCGACGATTTCTTTGGTGGCGTTTTCGGCAACACGCCTTTTGCTTGTGTATGCTGGCACATTTCCTCCTCACCCCTAGTTTCGATGGGCCTAGTATTTAGCTAATTAAAGTGGCCCAAGGTTTGAAAGAGGGCAAGAGTTGCATCGGCTTGGTGCTGGCTGAGACTTTGATAAGTCTAGACACCTTCTATCGACGAGAGACCACCAAATTCGCAGGGAGTCCACTACTCCTTCAGGTAATGTTTCCCACCCTTTCTAATATGTGTTTCTCACATCTCTCGGCACTCATGCTCTATTTTTTCCTCAAAGCCCTTTTCTCACTTTTCTCTCAACGTACATCTCTCTATTCTTTAATCTCTCTTTTCTTTCATTCCTTCCCAGGTGTGGCTAATGGACAAACTAAGGTAGTGGACTCTTGCCCTGCATACTCAGCTCGAGCATGCTTCTTCCGCCAACAGCTAGTGGATTTCCCAAATGAGGGATGGTGGTGTCATTGGATGTGCAATAGGTCTGCTGTTGACATTGCTTGGCGTTGTCCCTAGCTTAATTTGATCGAAATGAGCTACAGCATGACTCGGCAACCTGGCATTCAATTGATTGGCCTGACACACTGTGTATTCTACTTTCCTTTCCGGTTCAGGCGTCAGTTTGGACATGATCAAACTTGCCCAGAGGAGGGGGTAGAGTACCCGGTTTCATTCCCCATCCGAGGTTCACATTTGGCTAGGTACCTCACTGCTTGGAGGACAAGAGAGTTCTGGCTCCTGCCTCTAGTTTCAGCTGCGCCCTTTCTGGCGAGTACCTGACTTAGCTCGAGGATGAGGCACAAACCGAGCCCACCTTAGCATCAAAAGCTTCCATAAGCTCAAGCGGGGGACGCAGGAGCACCTGACTCATCTATGCCTCTAGTTTATTGCTTTGATCTCTACTTTTCAAGTTTTATGAATGTAATAAAAGTAACTTTGATTTGTATCGAGAGTTTGGAGAACTTTGTATTGAAATCAAGGAAATTAAAGTTGTGAGCATTGAAAATTTTTCTTTTGGTCCAAAAATGGTCTAAGTTATAAAAGGTAAAATTTGAACAAAATCAACTTTTATAAAAAAAATTCAAAACCATTTTCGATAAGGATCACCACTTGACACGCACGGAATCAATCCTCAAGATGTACAACCCCGAATCCAAAGATCACAAATTGCCCATTGACTAAATAACACTGCTCAGCACTATAACCAATTCGTCCTTCAGAGTGAGGATCGCAACCGAACTCTCAGATAAAGAACATACAAAGATGACCTGATTAAACACATGGACATGACAGTTGAGTTGGAGGTGTTTGCAGACAAACTTTAGGATGAAGTTGCCTACGTATCCCGAAGATGGAAATCAGGCCTTACGTAGTTCGGTTCGGGTTCACTCGAGTATTAACTCTCTCCTTTTGCGCTCTAACTTTTGCCAAGTCTGCCCTTTAGGATTTTTAACCTTGCGAGCTCAGTTTTTCTTTATTTCCAATTTTTTGTGCTCTAACTTTTGCCTAGGTCGCCCTTTCGAGTTTTCGGCCTGGCGAGCCTCTCAGGGATAGTATTTCTTCAACTTGTCCATATTGATCGGTTGGAAAAATTCTAGGCCATCTAGGTCCATAAGAACAACAGCTCCACCCGACCAGATAGTTTTAATGATGTAAGGACTAGTCCAATTGGGTCTGAACTTGCCCCTAGGGTTATAGATGGGAGCTTGGTTGTCTTTCAGCACGAAATCCTCTTCCTTGAGATCCCGAGACTTAACCTTCTTGTTAAAAGCCCTAGCAATCCTACGTTGATAACCCTGAACATGGTACAATGCTTTTAGCCTTCTCTCATCAAACAACATCAGTTCTTCGAACCTGCTCTGCTGTCAGTCCGCCTATGCTATTTGACATTGTAGACACCCCATTTTTGACTACCTTTAAGACTTGGACGTGACTGATGGTTTACTTGGTGGAGAAAGGTGTGCAGGGGAAAGGTACAATTTCTTCGGCAAAGAGAGAGTCAAATCTCAACTTCATACCCCTGTTCTGGACCAAAACAATCTTGATCAAAAAATTTTAGTCTTATCTCTCAAAAACGTTTTTGAAATAAAGTTCCTACGATGTTCTGACGCTCGCATTTTGTTAAATGTTGCGCTTTTCAGTAAACCGAGCAAGGGCAAAGTGGAAAAGAATGAAAGAGAGATGAAATCTTTGAAAAAATCTTTCAAAATACCTTACTTAGGGGTTTGAAGTTGAATAAAAGAGGATAAGAGGGAAGAAATCCAGTTGGGGGAGAAAATGGGCATGAACCGTTAAGAAAGAGTCGAACAGCCCTCGCCGAACCGGGCCTATTCATTGGCATACTTGGAATCAAGCTATGAGGTCACCACCGTTGGAAATAATACTTCCGGGGCTTCATTTTGCACTCAAGAATCTCCAAAATCCAATTCCGGACGGGGAAGATATAGTTGATTGAAGTAGGGCATCACTCCGGTTGGACCGAATTCTGCGCGGCTTCACCAAAAAGGGCATAACTTTTTTCACAGGAGAAATTTTAATGCAAGGTTTGCGCCATTGGAAAGATAACTTCCGGGGCTTCAATTTGGACACCTGAATGGACACCATTGGACCTTCCTACCACCCACCGGCTACTTTTCTTTCCGGCAGTCCATTTTTTTGTCCTGAAAGTAGATGGCCGGCCAGAAAACCTAGCAGGCCGGCCACCTAGCTGGTGAAATGACCTTTTTGCCCTTTTTGACCTGGTCGGCCATAATCCTTGCCCCAAGTACATTCTAGCCATGTATTTTGTTTTACACTTCACCCATGTCCGAGGGTTTGGCACTTTTGGAGAGAAACTTGACTCATTTTCCCTCCATTTCCCCCCCCCCTTTTTCCCCCTCTTTGGCCTATATATCAGCAACTCCAGCTGCTGGTTTAGGGTTACAAAATTTCCCTTTAAACCTCTTGCATTATATCCCTCTCCATCTCTATTCCAAGCTCAAAACCTTTCAAGTCCTACACCCCTTTCCACACCACCACCAAGCACCACACCACCATCATCCATTCCAGCAGCTTCAGGGACATTTTCAGAGCTAAAGAGCCACCAAACTCAAGCCAAGAGTTGCCTAAAGTTTGGTCTTCAAGGGTAAGCACCATTTTCCCTCTTTTTGAGCTTATTTTGTATGCTTTCTAAGTCATTCTTGCTTGCTGTTTTGGGCTCCGACACTAACTGGAACTAGGCTTATTTTGAGCTATTTTTCATGTTTGTTTGAGGGTATTTACCTGTTTGAGGCCTCCTTGTTGCACCTACTTCATTACCCCTCTTATATGCCATTGTCTTGTGTAGTATTTTTGGCCTATGTATAAACTGTTTTGAGCTCTGTCATAAACTGAAAAGTACCTTATTTTGAGCCCTTCTTTAATATTGTTGAAGGGCTCATTGCTGTTTGAGGCTTTCATTTATCAGTTGCCTTTATATCCCTTTTTTGGCTCCATTTTTGCATGATTCATTAGCCTCTTGTGCTTCTGTTTTTGGACTCTGGTCCGAACTTAAAACAGCCTTATTTTGACCCTCTCTTCATGTTTCATTAAGGGTCTATCACTATTTGAGGCATCCTTTATATACTTTGTGTTATATCTCTCTTTTTGGCCTTATTTTGCGTGGCATTTTGAGCATTCTTGCATACTGTTTTTGGCCCGGTCATAAATTGTAAAACATCATATTTTGGGCCCCTCTTCAATGTTGTTGAAGGACCCTCAACTGTTTGGGGCCAGCAGCTGTGACTTGTTTCTTTATCTCACATTTAGGGCCATTTTTGCGCATCGGTTTAGCCCTATTTGTGTTTGCTGTTTGGCCTTCTTTAAAACTGTAAACATGCTTGTTTTAGGGCTTCCTTGAATCTGTCTTCATATGTCATGATCAAATAATTCATGCTTGATGTAGCTACAAGCCATTTCATGTGCTTAATCTTGCATTTCGGGACCATTTCATGCATCGGGTGCTATATTGTCATGATTTGGGGCTGTTTCGGGTCATATTTTAGCGCTGAAATTTGCATGCTTGTATGCCATATTCCATGCCTTGCCATGTCTTGTTAGAGTGGCATTTTGTGCCTTAGGGTCGGTCCTCGGTTTGCGTGTATGTATGCACGCATTTCGAGTGTCTCATTTTCATCTGATGTCCTCCTGTGTGAGTGTGGCTGAGGTCCACTCGTGTTGGTGTAAGTCCATTGTGCATTGTGTATCCCATTTCATTTCATAGCATTGTGTATGCTAGGTTGCATGTTAGCGCATTGTGCATGCCATGTTACCTCGTGCATCGTGTATGCCATTTCATAGCATTGTGTATGCTAGGTTGTATCTTAGTTGCATTTCATGCATATCATGCATCTTGCATTGTGTTTGGGATAAGAGTTAGCCCGGGCACGGGAAACGAGGTACGTTTCACACTCCGAGTGACGGAACGTGTCTCAATTTCCCAGTCACCGACATTCCGAATCATCCATGATGGAGTTAGGTTTTAGTTGAATTTTCATGTGCATTCATTCTATATTGATTTGCACATTTCGACTCCTCGGCCATCATGCATCGAGATGCGTGATTGGTGGCACGAGGATCGAGACATGCATACATATGTGAAAATACATTGCTATGTCCCTTTCTTGCTCTCTGTTGCAGCAAATCAAGAATCAGCAGTCTTCCGGGGCTTGGCGCGCTTTCCAAGAAATCATTACAAAACAGAGGCTGATTGGGGCATCCCAGTGGATTTTCGCGCAAGGCAGCCCAAACATACATCATTCAGAAGAGTCAAGGCAGTCCCTGGCTTGCATGCCAGTTTACAGCTTTCTTAGTTAATTTGTAAATTAATTAGGAATTTGTATATATTTGGACTGTATTATTTGGACTGTACTATTTATTTGGACCCTCTGCGCGAGGGCAATACTGTAATAAGTGTGCGTATGTATGATGTATGTCTTCCAACCCCACGTCTTTCTTCCCTTTTATTTACCTGCTTATGATGGTTAGATTAGGGCATGTTTCAATTAGCATACAGTATGACAGCATGTTTGCATCATTCATCTGTTTTGCATGCACCGGGCTCGGCGCATCATACTAACTGCATTGTATTTTCAATTCCAAGTTGAATACATGTTAGCTGTAGCATTTCATATACTATGTTTAGAATAGCCGAGCCTGCTATAGTTGCATTCTTACATGTGTTGCATTAGGCATTTCAGCATATTTAGGATCATGCATGGATTTCTAATTAGCTTTTGTTTTGGCTTGGAGTACTCGGTGAGTTTTATGCTTTAGCATCCTTGCATGTGTGTGAGTGACTGCCATGAATAGCATGCTTACCATGAGGCTAAATGCTTATGTGATATAACTGCTTGAGTGCTTGTGGGTGAAGGTTGGGTTATTTGAATTGGAGCAATTCGTTAAAATGTATGTTTTAAGCCCACTAGATAGTGGCAAAATCATGTCTTCTTAAGCCCACCCGAGGGTGGCAAATCTACGTCTTAGCCTACTTGCGGGTAGCACCATCAAACCATTTTCAAACAAACAAACATGAAATGTTTTGTTCCAATTCAGGCGATCCAGTCTATACTTGTATGCTGTGCACATCACATAGTAATCTAGGCTAATAACCGGAATAAGAACGCATAATGTTTTCAAAAATAGATATCATGGTTAGTAGAGGCCGATCTTCGATCGGGCGAGCGGGGGTGCTCACGAAGTGACCTTCCCCAATCGTACCCAAGTTCCCGAGCCGAGGCAACTTTGGTGATGACGGACACGTGGCCTTAGGCAAACGAGTCAGGATTTCCTAAATTTCTCCAAAATAAAATATTTAGGTGGCGACTCTGTATCTGGCAAAGTAGTCCATGCTTGGCACTTCTTTCAAAAAAATCTGTTTTCTCAAAACGATTTACCGGATTTGGACTCTTTGGTTCAGACGTAGAACCGTGACAAATTGAGAGTCCGAACTGTAGTGAACCCAATATCGAACGGAACGGGGGGACTCGTTCCTCCCCGGGGCGTTCGGGGGACGTCTACAGACATTCAGCTATAACTCGCAGCAACGGGACTTCTATTTCGATTGGCAGAACAACTTCCATCCCATAGACAAGAGAGTAAGGAGTTTCCCCTGTAGACGTTCGAGTAGAAGTTCTATAGCCCCAGAGTGCGAATGGCAATTTGTCTGGCCAGTCCCTATAGGTCTGAACTATCTTCTGCAGAATATGCTTGATGTTCTTGTTAGTGGCCTCAATAGCTCCGTTGGTTTGCGGTCGGTATATAGATGACTTATGGAAAGTCACATTGTATTTCTCTAACAAGTCTATCACTTCTTTCTTAAAGTGGAAGCCATTATCTGAAATGATCTCGTTTGGGACTCCATATCGGCAAATGATATTGTTTTAGATGAACTTAGCCGCATGTGCTGCTTTTAACACTGCGTAGGACTGAGTTTCCACCCACTTTGTAAAGTAATAATTGCCACCACAATATATTCATGCCCATTCGACCCTTTCAGTGTGACTGCGCCGATGACGTCGATTCCCCAGACCGAGAAAAGCCATGGTGAAGTCATGTTGTACAGCTTCGAAGGCGAGATGTTCATACGATTGGCATGAATTTGGCATTTGTGGCATTGTTGAACAAAACCGATATAATCCTCCTCCATAGTAGACCAGTAGTAACGTTGCCTGAGAATCTTTCGGGCTAACATCAGTTCGTTCATATGCGTTCCGCACTCTCCCCCATGGATGGCCTCCATTAGACGCTTTGATTCCTCTGTTTCGACACATAACTTGTGTATTCCCAAATAACCCCTCTTGTACAGTTTACCTCCGCAGATGATAAATTGAATGGCCATCCGCTGTATTACCCTCTTATCTTTGGCATTTGCCCCTGGTGGATAAACCTCATTTTTCAAGAAGTTCCAAATATCATAGTACTAAGGGTTTTGATTGAGTGTTTCATTTATTGCGGTGATAGTTTCGTAGGCCGGCGTGTACCTCTACTCAATGATGATCGGACGCATCCGGACTCCAAGCGGGATGCCTATCATGGATGATAGAGTTAATAAGGCGTTAGCGAACCTGTTGTTCTCTCTTAGTAGATACATGAAAATTAGCTTTTCAAACCTAGGAATCAGAACATCCAAGGTCTGGTGATGGATCTTCATCTTTTCTTCTTTGACCTTCCAGTCTTCATTTGCTAGAGACAACTAGGTTTGAACCCCCAATGACGTCCAATCTTTTTGCCCCTGATTCTAGGGCAGCTTCCAAACTAGCGATACATGCCTCATATTCTGCTTCGTTATTAGATACTTTGAATCGGAGTTTGAAGGCTAAGGGTATATGAGAATTGTTGGGTGTTATTAGCAACACACCTATCCCATAACCGTACTGATTAGACGCTCCGTCAAAGTACATTGTCCAAATCTCTTTCTCTACCCACAGAATAGCTTCATCTAGGAATAGGTATTCTACCATTTCATCCCCTTCTACTTGGTGATCTGCCTGGAACTCCGCCACAACTCTCCCCTTGACCGACTTGCGAGTGACATATTTCAGATCAAATTCGGAGAGAAGAAGCAACCAACGGGCTAGCCTACCCGTAAGCACTGGTTTCTCAAAGAGATATTTGATGGGATCTAATCATGAAACCAGAATTACGGAGTGAGCTAATAAGTAGTGCCTCAACTTCTTAGTAGCCCATACCAAGGCTAAGCAAGCTTTCTCCAGCAGAGTGTAGCGGGTCTCATAATCCAATATTTTCTTGCTCAAATAGTAGATGGCTTTCTTTACCTTATCCTCAGATTCTTGAGCAAGCATACATTCCATTGTTGTGTCTGTGACTAACAGATACAAAAT
Source organism: Camellia sinensis (assembly GCF_055761805.1). Lineage (NCBI taxonomy): Eukaryota > Viridiplantae > Streptophyta > Magnoliopsida > Ericales > Theaceae > Camellia > Camellia sinensis. Next base: position 141,045,424 of record NC_138975.1, read on the forward strand.
CAAGGGCTTCCCCAGCATTGGCAGCGACAACACAGGCAGATTCTGAAAATATTGCTTGATCTGCTCGAAAGCGAATTGACATTGATCATCCCATCAGAATTTCTTTCCTTTCTTCAGGTGACCAAATAGTGGTTCACAAGTCAAGGTTAATTTAGAAATAAATCGTCTAATGAATTGCACTTTACCCAGAAAGCCTCGCATCTCCTTTTCAGTCCTTGGTGGTGGCATTTCTAGGATGGCCTTGATTTTGGAAAGATCTACCTCGATGCCCCTCTTTCTGATCAAAAAACCCAACATTTTCCCTACTGTTACGCTGAAAGAATTTCTTCAAGGCAATGTAATGGCCCTCTCTTTTTTTAGACTTGACAATCATGTCGTCCACGAACACCTCGACCTCTTTATGGATCATATCATGTAGAATTGTGGTTGCAACCCTTTGATAGGTAGCCCCGACATTCTTCAGCCCAAACGGCATCATCCGATAGCAGTAGGTTCCCCACGGCATAGTGAATGCAGTTTTCTCTTTGTCTTCGAGTGCCATCAGAAACTGGTTATATTCAGAAAATCCATCCATGAAGGAGAGCAATGCATGACCCGCGGTGAAGTCCACTAATTCATCGATGTGTGGCAAGAGAAAGTCGTCCTTCGGACTAGCCTTATTCAGATCCCTGAAGTCGATACAGACTCTGATTCTGTCATCCTTCTTTGGAATTGGAACAATGTTGGCCAACCACGTTAGATATTCAGATACTAGCAAGAACCCTATGTCTATCTGCTTTGTGACCTCATCGTTAATCTTCAAAGCCCAATCCGGCCGTATTCTTCGTTACTTCTAATTGACAGGTCGGGCCTCGGGGTCAAGAGGGATCCGATGCTGTACAATCTCAGGATCGATTCAGGCATGTCTTCGTAGGACCTTGCGAAAACATTTTTGAAATCTTTTAATAAAGCGACTAAGCGCTCGTGCTCCTCCAAAGACAACGTGGACCCGATCTGGACCAGACATGGATCCTTTCTAGTACCCACATTAAAAGCAATGACTTCATCAGTAAGGGGTTTTACAAACCTCTCATCTTCTCGATTAATCAAATTTTTCAAAACCAAAGGAATGCCTTCCTCATCATTTTCATTAAAATTTTGAAAGTCCTGATCAATGCAATAAACAAACAGCACAGAGAAATACTCAGAATCTGCAGTGGCATTCTCATTCAAAAGGTCCAGCTCATCCAATTCTTTGGTTACAACCGACTCAAAAGCAAAATAAAAAGATGACCCGGACAAGACTTTGGCATATAGGTTATCACCCCCAGGAATAACGAACTAAGACTCAGAAGCATCGAAATCTGATTCTGACTCCTTAAACTCTGTGGAATCAGATTCTGGCTCACTACCCAACTCAGAACTACTAGACAGGTAGCCCTCCTCCAGCTGCCAAATGAGGGATGGTGCGACAGATGCATCCAAAATGCTGTTAAAAGGGTTCACACCCGGTTAGTCCTCGATCATCGAAATGGTCAGGTTATCCCCCAAGCTCTTTGAGTCGATCAGAGGATCTGAAAGGAGACATGCCAATGCTGTTGTTGCCCGAATCACTTTCTATGCTCCGCTCAGCTTCAGCAGTAATTGGCTCTACCCTTTCCTCTGTATCACTGTCTTTAGGTTGTAAGTCAAAGAAAATTTCAACACCGAGAACACGCTGCTTCTCAAAGTTGAACCAGGGTTCGAGGAAGCCACAAAATAGAAAGTCTTCACCTTCTCGAACAAAATGATCATTCAGGGTTCCCCGAATTGGTCTGTGCACCAGCTCATAGTGCTTCCCAGTCTGCTTAGCTTTGGCTCTGCCTGGCATCTCTTTTCTTTTCCTAACCCAATGCTCTTTGGTGGACATGTAGCCAAGACCAAACGCATGCGGATTATGTGGCAAATCGGCCAGTGCTGTGAAGCCCTTCCGGTCACTTCTTCCCAAACCTATTCTTGGTACATGTTGGAGCTTGTTCATGAAGTATATTGATTGGGAGTTGACATACAAGCCCTCATTTATTGCCAAGATGGTTTGCACTGCTCAGGCCTCAGCTAGGGTAAATCCTGAAATTTCTAGCACAGGTGTAGTTACCTCTGGCAGAGGATGGATAGATGAATTCTCGAATGCAATAGCCACCCCATTTCCATGGGGATATTTCAGCATTTGGTGGAGGGTAGAAGAGACAGCTTTCACCTAGTGCAGCCAGGGCCTCCTTAGCAGTAGATTGAAAGTGGCCGGCACATCCAGGACGTGGAACTCAATATCCTGTTGAGCTGGGCCCACTTGAACACTAATCTGTACCGTGCCTATAACCTTTATGCTCGTATTGTTGTACGCCTGAATCACTTGGGTTGTAGGCACGAAATCTGTTGGTTTCAAATCGATGGCATAAGCTGTACGAGATGGACATACATTGATTACCGACCCAGTATCGACTAACACCACTGGTACCTACTTTTCTCTGTACTCCATTGATATGTACAGAGGTTTATTGTGTGCTGAGCCTTCCGACGACAATTCCTTATTTGAGAAGGTTAAAGTTAGCGCAACACCTCCCGGGAAGACTAATCCAACAAGCTGTTCAGGAGTAGTGTCAATAGATAATTTGGCTTTGTCCATTGCTGATAATACAGCTTGTCGATGCACTCGAGAAGCCATGAGCAACCCCCAGATCGAAATATCGGCTTGAATTTTCTTTAGTTGCTTCAGCACCTCCTCTTCCTCGAACTGCTTTTCCTTCTACCTTTCAAGCTCTTCATCTTTTCCGGAGGCTTTAGCTTGGTCCAAGTGTGGGGGCTTGAAATAATGCCCACTTCTAGTCATATGGTCTATCTCTTTAGAGTACCAGGTGTTTTCTGGCAGGTCTCCACCCCAATCTTCATCGGTGTGAGCCAAGAGCAGATCATCATCCTCCCACCATGCACCTCCGGCAGCCGACAAATAGTTGTCTGGCTCCGTTCTAATCATTCCTTCATCAGAAGTATCCCCCGCAAGGTGTTGGGCTTTTCCAGCTTCCTGTTTGTGTTGATCCCTTTCTTGCACAAACCGCTTTAACGCGGCTTTCTACTCTGTATCAGTAGTACCTACGACGCCCGATTCCTGAGCTAAATTCTTAATACTAGTACTCTCCAACAATTTTCCCTTGTCCTTGGCCATTCTGGTCACTGCAGCTATTCTTGCTTCATTTTCTTCAGGTTTTAGTTGAGTTTCTTCCTTTCGGTCAAGTTCATCACTAAGCCATCTGGAGTTGTCTGTCGATCTATTCAGATCAAACCAGTCAATCTACAAATCTTTCTAATCTTGTTCGTCATAGAATTACAGATTGTCTAAGTCTTCTTCCAGCTCTGCTAGATCATCCAGACCTTGGCTTGGGCTATCCTTCCGAACCACACTGACCTTCGCTGTTGTCGGCAATATCACTTCTGGTTTGGGTTGTTCAACTGGTACAATGTAACAGCACGGGTCATACACTTCCTCAGCTAAGTTCGCAGAGCTCTCAAGCAATGGGCTAACATTCTTCTACAAGGCTAACCTCCCTCATTCTGCCACTATCACCACCATGGGTTCAGGTTGGAGTGTGGATGTGTCCATCATGCACAAGTCCATGCTTTTAAGAATGAACACAGCCGGTTTGGGTAGGTGAAAAGGTGTAATGTATACACTGGGGTCATAGGGGATGGCCAGTGTATGTATTAGATTTAAATGCCGGGGTAGAGGAACCTAGTTGTGGGCTGGAAGAGGATTGGTGGTTATATTTGGATTTTAGGGTGGAGCTATCACCTTGTTGTCAATGAGATCTTGAATCTCATGACGCAGTCTGTAACATTGGTCGGTGTTGTGACCGTGTTGCTGGTGAAAAGCGCAGTATTTGGTTAGGTTGTGTTTAAGCGGGAGAGAATCGGATAGTGGGCGTTGTTCTAACGACTTAAGATATCCTTTTTTGATCAACACCCCCAAGGCTTTGGATAAAGGCATATAGAGCAGGGTAAAGACCCTTTAAGGTCGAGCCTGGTTGTTTGAGGTTTGTGGATTTGTACTGGCGAAAGGGTTGGCAGTCTTGGCTGTAATGGTGACAACATTCACATCATATGGTCGCGCAGTTGTGTTTTCACTTGTGGTTGCATTGGAACTACACATGAAAGGCCTCTTAGGCTGCTCTTTCTCATCGATTATCAACCCCTGTTTCATTGCATCTTCGATCTAAACTCCTATTTCGTGGGGCTCAGTGAATGTGAACAATGGCAAGACAATCATCTTCTGCAATAATTTCCCTTACAGATTACAGACTACCATCCTGATTTGATCTTTCTCGGATGGCCTAGTAGTCATCATCGAAGCCTTGGCCATCCATCTTGTTACAAAGTCTGAGAAGTCCTCATTGGGCTCCTGACGGGTTGTTTCAAGATCACGGGTTGTGACCTCAATTTGCGTGTTGTATGAGTACTGTGCGATGAAGGCCTCAGTCATTTCCTCCTAGCTTCGTTTCATAGAGTCCTCCAGCTTTGCATACCAGATAGCCGCTATCCCTGACAAGGTCCAACCGAAAAGTGATAGCTTTTAAAGTTTGATGAGGCCCATTGGCCGTAGGATGTCTGAGAATAACCGCAAATGAAACATGGGATCCCCAGAGCCATCGAACCGATCTATGTGTGGCATTTTGAGTCTGTCTGGCAGAGTTACTACAGAGTCAGTGTATCCATCTTTGATATTAGGGATTGAGTTCACACCCTATGCTCATTTGAGAATCTTCTCCAGCTTGTTGACCTTTAGTACAGTGGGGTCAACCTCAAATTCAAATGGCGCCTCAGTTTGGTACACTGGTGCCTTGGAGGCTTGCGGTGGGATGGGGTCTACCGAAGTGCCTAGATTCTCAGCCTGAGCATTAGTAGTGATTCCGGGTGCTGGGATACCACTGGAGGTGCATGGGAAGCAGAAACCACTGTTTGCTGTGGTTGCTATTGCTGCAACCTGTTTATCACTTTCGCTTGGTGGGCTGTAACTTCAGCTTGGCGGGCAGCATCTTGCTGTATGGTTTCCATTGTTTGTTGGAGATGACTGATCAAGTCCTCCATAGTGGCTGCAAGGTACTGAGTCATTTGAACAGGCGAGTGATCTGTTACTGGCCTAGATGTAAAAAATGAAGCCTGACTGAATGCGGGTGATTGCTGCACTGGTGAATTATGCCTAACTCTTCTCTGTCTCGTAACCGGTGGGAATGAAGCAAACACAGGCTGTCCCCTAACAAGATCCTCGAATCTGTAAAGTCTTCTTACACGGGTCTAGAGTGCTTGGGGGGTAATCGAACTGTCCGAAGCAATTGTGATAAACTACCTTGCAAAAAAAAAATAAAGCAAAAGGAAAGCAAAAATCAAAAACCGCACAGCACCTCAACTCAGATGTAAACAAGACACAGTTGTAATCATAAGTTGTAAAATTGCACTCAATACTAATTTTTGCCCCCAAATCTAATACCCAAACTTGCAACTGATACGTACATTCCTGTAAAGTTTCACTCTAAAAGCACATACCAGTTAAGTGAGAGCTAAAACACCCCTATGATGGGGTAGGGTTACTCTATCCTAGTTTCGCCAGGAACTAGGGTTAACTATTCAAGCAAAATGGTTTCATATAATCTTGCATTCGGGTGAGCAACCTGTCATAGTTTTGGAACAATCTTTATGGCTTTCGATATGCAACTAGGCCGATTGGTCAAAAAAGGGTGCCTCAGCAAGACTACTTAATATATCTCTCACACCTAACACCGACAAGTGAAAAGAGGATTAAACGGTACAGCGGTAGTCCATATCCAAGGGTTGTGTTCCTATCGTAGAAGAGCCCGCGACCGGTCAGCCTTTTGGCAAGCTTTTCCAAGCAAGCCTCCAGCAAATCGTCCAGGAATAGCAGATGGCAAACACTGTGACTTAAGCGCACCAATGCAAATACAAATGCAAAGAAACATATAAATGTAGACAAAAAGTCATATCATGACTTCTAGTCAAGTTCTCTAAATCCCCAACAGAGTCGCCAGAAACTGTAGCTCGACTTTTTCGCCCTTTCTTTCAGAAGTTTGAAAGAAAGCCCTACAGTTCGGACTCCCATGGTTCTAAATCTAATCTAACAAGTGCAATGTGAAATTGATAAACACCAAAGAGTCCAAATCCGGCAAATCTTTTGAAAAATCGATTTCAGAATCAAAAATGCCAAAATTGGACTGCTTTGCCAGATACAGAGTCGCCACCTAAATATTTTTTGTTTTAGGGGAAATTTAGGAAACCCATGACTCGTGCCAAAGGCCACGTGTCCCTCATCACCAAAGTTGCCTCAGCTCGGGAACTTGGGTACGAGAGGGGAAGGTCATGAATTGAGCACCCCCACTCGCCCGATCAAATATTGGCCTCTAGTAATCATGATATGATTTTTATCAACATTATATACTCTTGTTCCGGTTTTATTAGGCTAGCATTACTAATGTGATGCGCACAAGCAAAGTATAGACTAGTTTACCCAAATTGGAACAATTCAATTTCATGTTTGTTTTTTCAAAAGGGTTTGATTTTACCACTTAACAAAGTGGGCTTAAAGTTTGCGAATTTGTCACTCAACAAAGTGGGCTTAAAATTACATTCATCAAATCATTCTAATTCAAGCAACAAACCTTCATCCACGGGCACTCAAATAGTTTAACAAGTAAGCATTTAGCCTCATGGCAAGCATGCTAGTCATGACAGCATTCACACTCATGCAAGCATGCTATAGCATTAAAAACTCACCTAGTAATCCAAGTTAAAAATGCAAAAGAGTTAGAAAAATGCATATTCCTAACTATACAAGATGACTAATGCAACACATACAAAGAATGCAATTAATAGGCTCGGCTACTAATATGGTATGTGATTCAATTTGATAATATGCGGTTAAATACGTATTCAAAGAATGTATTTAATCAACAATGCAGTTAGAATGATGCGCCGAGCCTCGGTGCATGCAAGACGAGATGAATGTATGCAAGTACAAAGGTATGCTAATTGAAACGTGTCCCTAATCTAACCATCAAAAGTAGGTAAATAAAAGGGAGAAAGGCGTGGGGTTGGAAGACATACACATTATTACATCATGCTCTCACGAAGGAGAGTCCGAATGAATAACTAAGCTAAGCTAATTACACTAATTAAGCTAAGCTAATTAAGCTAATTATTACAAACCAAAATGAATAACTAGTTAAACTAATTAACTAATTATTACAACAACGAATAAACTAATTAGCTAACTAACTAATTAAATAATTACAAAACAATTGCAACTAATAATTAAACTAAGTAACTAAACTAAGCCAATTAGCTACTCTGCCTGGGGAAATGAAAGATGTGCATGCGTATGCTCGGTTTCCACTCGAAAAGACCTCCGTTTTGCTCTCGAAAGCCTCTGTTTGCACAATTGAGCACTTCCAGAACAACTTTGCTCTACCTTATCAACACTCTACTGAGATTTGCATCAGTGGCCAGTCGGCCACTGGTGAATGTTGTCGGCCACCTACCGGCCATAGATGGTGGTCTACTGGCCACCTGCCGGCCATGGAAAGTGGTCTGCCAGCCACTGATGCACTGGTTCATCTTGCTATAACAGAGGACAAACAGAGTATATACAGGGTATTTTCAAGGATTGTTTGCACAACTCACCCCTCCTTTTCATGAACAAATCTAAGGAGTTGTGAACTTAAGCCACAAATCACCAACTCAAGCAATTTCATTGCATGATGGTTTGTAACTCAAGAGGTGCAAGCTCAATAAACGCAAAACAAGAAACAAACCTCCTTCCTTTCATGAAAGATCAAGGGTAGAAGTTGACTTGGAGACTTGAATCATTTCATCACTAGCAAGTATGAAATGGTCCAAATTACATATGTTTAATTAACGTCCGATTGAACACATCAAAACACAACCAAATTCTTATCTTTGCTCACTTTTAGTCCCAAGTTTTAGTTACTCATTTTAACTTACCAACCATCCTTTAATCAAATTAAGTCCAAAGGTGAATTAAAATCCTCTAATAGAAAGAGAGTTCAAAACACAAGTTGCTTTAGGTATGAAAGAAGTATCATACCGTTGGTAATGAACCCCCTAAGGGATTAAACCATTAAGTATGAAACCTCAATTTCACACTTAGGCAAGCAAATGACTTGAAACCACTTTCAAAGCAAAATTAAAAGCCAAGAAATGAGGGAGGTTGTAGAGATTATGCTTGCTGAAATTAAGTGTGAAAAGCACTAAAAATATGCAATCAACTCAAACAAGTGGTGTCTAAAGGCATAAAACACCAAGCTTGTGAGGACTATTACACTAGAATTGTGCAATATAAGACTCAAATACAACAACTAACCCAAAACAGAGTTAAAACAGTCTAAAATAGAGCCTAAAACATGCTGGAATAAGGCCACAAAAGGCTAGAAAAATAAGCTAAAGCATGGCACCAACAAGACTAGCAAACAAGATAGAAATAGGGGAGGCTAACCCCTCCAAATTTGGACTTCAAAATTTGATTTTTACCACTAAAAATAATCTGGAAAACAGTGTTTAAAGGCCCAAAAAAAATGGTTTGAAAATGGGAAACAAGGGTGAAATGACCTTATAGAGTTTTTTATAAGGGGTGAACCACCCCCTAACCTTAAATGGCCAAAAACACCAATTTCATCCCACAAAAATAGAGTTTTTCTATAGCTCAAAACAGCCCAAAACAATGGGGAAAAAGATAGAAAAACAAGTATGCAAAGTAAGCTAATAAAGCAAGTATTATACCTCTTGAAGCAAAGGGCAACTTTAGGCCACAATTCAAGCCAAAACCAACTTCAAGAGCTCCAAGAAGGCCTCAAGGAACCTCAGCTCAAAGGTGAGAGGATTTGGTTAAGGGAGTATAGGCAAGAGTGTAGTGTAAGTAGGCAAAAGTGTAGAGAATTTGTAGAGAGAGAGAGGAAAATTTTTGAGTCTAAAATTTTCTAACCTCCAAACATGAGAGAGGGGGTCCCTATATATAGAAAACATGAAATTTCTACAAGGAGATCCAGCCCTCCACATGTGGACAGATGCATGCATCTGTGCAAACAGCTGGCACAGTTGGCATAAAATATCTGCAAAAAATAATAGTGGCCAGCCGGCCATCAGTAGTGGCCGGCCGGCCATCAGTGGTGGCCGGCAGGGCACCAGGGGTTGCAGGCTGAACAGACCAAGGCATGGTCCAAAAATAGCAACAAGGGTGCAGGGTTTGAAAGACTCAAAGTTGTGGCATTCCGCGGAGGACTTCGGGCACCTGGTGAGAAAAAAGACTCATCATCGGGTGTACCTGCAAAGACGTCCAAGTCGTAAAGGTCGTAAAAAAATGGGGTGTCTACAATCTATATATTGGGCTAAGGCCCATTTTGGTTATTTGTATATGAATTGATGTCATTATGTAAATTAAGTTTTGAATTTTCTATTCCATATATGTCTACACAGCTCTATGGATAATGTATCTTAATATTTGCTTTCGCTAGCCCCTTAATTTTATTAATTTGTTTCTAAGACCTTCGGTAATCCCAGGATTATTGGCTGGTTACGATGCTAAACCCATAGGAGCGGGTTCGGGTCGTGACATTCCCAAACAAATAAGTAATGTTCGGCAATGTAGGTCCGAACATGAAATTTTCTTAATACATTGAATGGTCAAAATTTTTAACGCCTGCAAAATTTTTCATTTTTTCAAGTTCGGAAATATAGGCTCGAACAAATAAATAATGTTCAGGAATGCAAGTTCGAACATGTTAATTTCTTAACCCATTGAATATTCCAAAAATTTAACACTTGCAGAAGTTGTCGGAAGTAGCCCAAATCCATTATCAGATTCAAAAGTTATTTTTTTATCGCGTAGCTTTGATAATATTACTGCGTAGTTCTCCGCTGAACTCACAATTTTATAATATCTATCAACAAAATCAACCAAACCAATTATTATAATTTTTTTTCCTACAAGAGAAGAAATTATTACGAGAAAACTAAGAAACTATGTTTGTGTGTGTGTATATATATATATATATAGAGCATACCAACTGTGATAATGGTGGATGAGGCAGCAAAAACAGTAATCACATTGCCTTTTCTTCTTCTTCTTGGTGGGTTTTGTTAGGTTTTTTGGAAGAGGGGTTTTTTTGCGGTGTGGAGGATATGCATTCAATGGGTGAAATGTTTTCACAAGGATAATTTTGGTATTATTTAGGGGGGAAAAGAAATTTCGAGGGTTTCAAAATTTATAAGTAAGGGCCCTAAGAAATGAAGGGTTCAAAATAATTCATGGGGTGCTAATAGCAGCGAATCTAGGGTGCCTGCTGTGTACCCAGCACAGCAGGCACAGCTGTGCGGTCTTATAGGCTAAGTTCGGGATCTGATTTGATGATCCCAACTGTTTACATTTTAGAGTACATCAAGTAGAACATATGTATAAAAAATCAAGTTAATCGGATATCGTTAACCCTTTCATCTACTCAAATAAATGATATTGTGATTTAAAGTATTAAAATGAATACAAATGTGTGTAGATGAAAGGGTTAACGATATCCGATTAACTTAATTTTTTATAGGTGTGTTCTACTTGATGTACTCTAAAATGTGAACTGTTTGGATTATCAAACTGGACCTCGAAATAAGCCCATAAGGTTGTACAACAGTGCATACTATGCTAGGTGCACAACAGGCATCCCAAATCCAATAGCACCACTCATTCTAATTTACTTAGGGCTATTTTGGGAAGATGGTTAAAAGCCATCTTCTAGCTTTTAACTTATTTTGGGTCACATCATTTCTCACATTTTTTACACATTTTTTCAAAAAAAAAAAAAAATTAATGTTGTTAGGGGCGGAGATAAAGAGGGGGGCTTGTGATAACCCAACCCATACTATGCTTAATTATGTATGTGATTATGTGTTTAATAAGAATTTGCAAGTTTAAGTATGGGAAATATGTGAATTTGGAATAATATCTGCTGAAATTGAAACTTTGAACAGAAATTCAAGACCTTAGAGGTGCGATAAATAAAAACCGACTTCATATCTGTGATTAGCATGATTTATAGAGCTGATGGTAAAAAAATTTGAAAAATTATGATTCGTAATAATTAAATAATGTTTTGTGAGTTAGGTGTCATATATGTATGTTTAGCCTTTGTTCTTCATTGTTGCTTGAGAGCCCTAAAGTGTGAGTTAGAAAGAGAAGAAGAGGAGAAAGGTAGGGATTTGAAGGAAGTCAAGGGGCAAACCACAGATTTGAACTAAGGTATGAAAAATTACTCACAAACTTTGATTCTAACTCATCTTTGTAAAGAAAATCAAAAAGAAATTTGGGATTGAGCTAGGGTTTTGAGTTGTATGGTGGTTTGAACTAGAGGCATGAAATTGAACCCTAATCTCTCCATCTTTGTCTGATTTAAGTTCACTTTTGTGATTGATCCATGAAACAAGCCTTAGATAATTCATGAAAACAAGATTTGTTGAAAGATTACTCATGGATCATGTATTTTGAATTTGTTTATGTAATGTATGAATATGGGAAAGAGATGAGTACATGAATTTGTTGTTGATGCAAGGTTGATATGTTTAATGTGGAATTACACTTGTATCATACTTATATATCATGTTTTTGAGCTGTTTTTACATGAATTTGGGCTTGGAAATGAGTTTAGGAAGTTTGCATCTTTGAACCATATTCGGACTGTCTAATTTTGCCCAGACCGCATGAGCGGCCACAGGTACCGCACGAGCGGAACATGAAGAAAAAAAGGGGTTTTCATTTTGCTCCTTGGGCGCCCGAGCGGAACCACTATTTCAGCCCAACTTCAAAAAGGCATATCTTCTTCATCCGGACTCCGTTTTAAGCAATTCTTGAGCCTAAATTCAAGCCCTAGAAGTCTAGTTTCTAATGGTTGTGGTCTTACATCCAAATTCTAAGTACACAAATAGATATGCTCAAATTAGTGAAGGCTGCTTATTTCCTTTTAACCGTTTCATGCCAATTCCTTGCTATTTCCTTAAATCTTAAATAAGTAAACATGATATATTCAATGAAAAACATATGAAATTATTGTAGGAAACATTAATTTAAGTCATGAATATTTAGGGTCGTTTAAGGTACATCTTTGGAACATGTTTTGTACGCAATTCACATGTAGAGAAGATTCGCATTGAACACTTGAGAGAAATTAAAGAAAAGTGTATGAATTGAAACAAATGATTTATCGGATGTGTATATGACATGTTTTGTGTCGGTCGAGTGCCGGAGGCAACACCGCAAGACCAAACACATTGTGAGTAGTAATGTAGTACACTTATACTCTTTGTTACGTATCTTAAACCATGAACGGTGATTGGTGCCAACATTATGAATTGATTGGGAATGATGAAACTTCATTGATATTATATGACATGTGCTAAATGATTAGGCCTAAGGCAGCTTAATAAATGATTGGGTCCGAGGCCGCTTATTAAATGATGGGGCCCGATGTCGCTTATTAAATGATTAGGCCTGAGGCCGCTTATTAAATAATTGGGCCCAAGGCCGCTTAATAAATGATTAGGCCTGAGGCCGCTTGTTATATGATTGGGCCCGAGGCTGCTGGTTATGATTGGGCCCAAGGCTGCTTGACTTATGATTGGGCCCGAGGCCACTTGTTATATGCTTGGGCCTAAAGCCGCTTGGTTTATATGATTATGGATATTGAGAGAACCTTATGATCATCTAATTGCACTATTTTACTGTATTATTACTCAATGAGTTTCGCTCACCCAATTTTATGTATACACATGTAGGTGATCAGCAGCATGGAGCACACCTCTAGTCAGCTTTAGGAGCCTTTTGTGACCCAATTGAGTCATGCCTTCGAGACAGAGTTTTGTCTTGGCTCATACCACACTTTGACTCTATTATGTTTTTGCTTTCATGGTCTTGGGTTGTAAACATTATGTACAATTTTCCTCTGGCTCTTATATTTTTTATGGGCATGTATATGTATTATTGTGTTACGTGGTTAACTCTATGATTTTGCTCATGATTGGCACAGCTCAATGAATTTCTCTTTATTATATGCTTCTGTTTATGGCCCCATTAGCATAAATATTCTGTATGATCGTTTGAGGCCTTCGGTAATCTACGGATTATTGGCCAGTTATGACCCAAACTTTTAGGGGCTGGTTCGGGTCTTGACAGGGCTAAAGGGTCCTGTGCCTCCTTTGGTTTTGGTTTTTTTTTTTTTAAACAAATATAAAGAAAATATTTTTAAAAAAATTATAAAAACATTATTTAGAGTAAAATGTCAATGACATTTTTAAAATTATGAGAACAATAATGGTTGTTTTGATTGAAAATAAAGAAACTACGATAAGTTATATTATTATCTATAAAAAATTTATGAAAAAATTTCAATGATGTCTATCATTATTGACATGCAAGCACAATTAATTTTACTATGAAGATATAAAATTTATTGGATTGTTAGTTAGGGGTTCACCCTCCATGTGCTTCTTTATTATTGGTTGATGATATCATATGTCAATGATAACCTGGTATTACCATTATATTGAATATTTACTCAAATTTTGTATAAAAATATTACTTTATCATTATATAATTTATTTTAAGATTTATATCCATGATTTTTTTTTATATTGTCTATGATTCATTAGTTATGAATAATACTTTTTTTTCTTTTTCAAAGTCAATCATAAAAATTTATGTAAAATATTTTTTCAAAAAAATTTAATATAATAATTAATATGTGTCTTCTCTGATTTAATTTTCTGATACCGCCACGCTTATAAAAGAGTAGACGAGTGCACAGTGTTTAAAGTTGAGAAATGCTAAAAACCCATAATTTTAGACTCACAAATCATCAAAAATGATGTGGGAAGAAAGTTAGGATTTATATTATTCATATATAACAAATCAAAAGTTGACACCTTTCAAATATTTTTCTTTAAAATTTTATAATTTTTTTTATTGAAAAATATTAATGAAACCAAAAGTTTGAATAATATTAACAAAATATTTTTAATAATATTAATAATGAGATTTTTTTACATATCTCTTTTATTTATCCAAATTTAATTCAAAATTCTAACAGTGTGTTTGGTTAGAGTTTTCTGAATTAAGTTTTTTAAAAATTGAATTTTTTAGTTTTCGTATTTTTTTGTTTTTAGTGAATATTTTTAAACATTTTTTTACTTTTTTAGATGCACCTTACTTAGATGTATCTAAAAAGTAAAAAAATTTATAAAAAATATTTCAAAAAATTAATAAATACATAAAAATACAAAAAATGTATTGAATTCTTGTATTATTTTTTTTTTTTATATATTTTTGGTATTTAGTGAATTTTTAAAAGATTTTTTTTTACAAATTTTTACTTTTTAGCTGTATTTATGTTAGGTGAGTCTAAAAAGTAAAAAATTGCTTAAAATGTTAAAAAAATTTAGTAAAAACAAAAAAAAAAACAGAAAATAAGAAAGTAGAATTTTCTGAAAAGTGTTTTTGAAAAAGTGGAACCAAGCAAGCTGATTTTGAGATCAGTAAAATTTTGATAAAACTTTTGAGGTTTCTAACATTTTTAGATTTTAAAGGCATATCAAAGATTAAAATATTTTAACATAGACATTTATATCAATTACTATTTAGCCTCCGTTTGGGAAGTGGGTTGGCTTTTTGATTTTTTGGCTATTTTAGCCTGGGCTTAAAAGCTTGGTTTGGGAATGATTTTTTGGCTTTTTTGAGTTTTTTTGTGAGTGAAGAATGTAATGATTATGGGTTGAATGTGATATTTTGTTTGTTATAGCTAAAATAACCTATTTTGTTTTTGTGGCTAAAATAGTCAAAAAAACCTACAAACCCACTTGCCAAACACAGGCTATTCATAATATATATTTAGTGTGGACAAAGTTACATCCTTTTAAAATTTTAAGATTTATAGTAATTTATACCACAATTTGTATTTTAATATGTCCTGAATATGAGTATCCAACGTGTTGATCATTTTAAAAAAATTATTTTGTTTTTTGGTAACTTTTTTGTGATTTTTTATTAATTCAATGGTCCTAAAACTACAAATATAATTCATAAAACACATCTCGCTAAGTAGCTCGAATAATTGTGGCTCGAATGGCTCGAGATGCTAAAACGTCGTTTTGGCATCTTTTTTGTTTTTTGTTTTTTTTTTCTTTTCTTCTTCCTTCCCCCTCTCTTCTTCCTCTTCTTCCTTCCCCCTCTCTTTTTCCTTCATCTTCTTCTTTTGATCTTTCTGAATCCAAATTCAAATCAAAATCATTTTTTTTCCCTTCCCTCTCTCTTCTTCCTTCCCCTTCTCTTTTTCCTTTCTCTTCCGACCAACCAATAGTCTAGAAAGAAGAAAGAAGAAAGAAGAGGATAGAAGAGGAATGAGATAGAGTAGAGAGGAGAGAGGAGAGAGGAGAGAGAAGAAGAAAAATCAAAAAAATCAAACAAGAAAAAATTCCAAAGTCAAAATCAAACCCACCGTTACAAATCAAAATCAAAATCAAAACCCAAATCAGACAAAATCAAACAAAATCAATCAAACCCAAATCAGTTCAAATCAGTCCATTTCTATCATATTTCCTAATCGCAAATCAATCCATTTCTCTCATATTCCCCAATTGTGTCCCTTGCATCACGGACTGATTTTTGCTTCGAGCTGTTCAATCGGTAATCGGAAATGGAATGAAGAGAATGAGCTCATTTGGTGGTCGCTGAAGGTGATGATGGAGCTTGCCTTGCCTCATCGTGGACTCCGACGGTGAGTTGCATTGTGGGTGTCGAAGAAAGAGAAGGCTTTTGAAGTGAAGAAGAGAGAGAGAGAGAGAGAGAGAGAGAGAGAGAGAGGAGCGTTAGAATAGAGATAAGAAGAGAGAAAATTTCGAGCCACTCAAGCTTAAAAAAATTGAGTTACGGAACATTTTTCAAAATATAATTTACATGTAGGAAGTCATCCTTTATCACAAATTATGTGTTTCATTATGTAAATTTCATCATTGCACAATTCAACCTTAATTTGGGATGTGAGTTGATATTTTAGTTTTTTTGTTACTTTAGTCTGAGATTAAAAAATCTCATTTGAGGTAAGTTTTTTTTATTTTTATGGGAGAAAAAATAAAATAATTATAATTTAAATATAATATTTTATTTATTAATTTTTTAACTTATTTTATTTTTTTATAATTAAAATAATCCCAAAATACTATGCCAAACATAGCTCAGATTTATTTTTTATAAATTTTTTCAAATTCTGACTTTTTTTTTCTACAAGTATTAATTAATTAATTCCTTCTGTCTCATGACTGATCGCCGACATGGCAATGACAAGGACTCTCTTTGGCTTATCCACTATAGGCGGTGGCTTTGATATTTTATATGTCTTTCAGGAGCAATGATTGACTATGGAAGTGGCTGGAGATATGAGAGACGATTGAAGGCGACCCCATCAGGTAGTTTGAACACCAGAAATTGATGGGATGTTGTCAGAGTTCACAAATGGTTAGAAGTTATTCGGGCGCTAATTGATGTATTAATAAATGATATAATATAATTTTAAGGATAAAATACATGAATAATGCTTGGGACTCCCTTTTGGGGGTCACCCCTCACCTCCTTTGTCACGTGGCGGGTGGTGATTGGAGGAGCAGGAAAAAAAAGAAAAAGAAAAAGAAAATGTAACCAATGAGAGAGAGGGGGTCAAAGGGGGTGGGAGGAAAAGGCGGGATGAATCATTGTTGAAAATACATATATCTTCTCGAAATTTAGTAGGGCAATGATAGAGGGCCACAATTTTTGTAGCTCAAATAGCTCAAAATTGCCAAAACGACGTCGTTTTGACAGTTTTGAGCCATTTGAGCCACACAAATTGTGGCTCTCAAACATTATTCAATTTAGTAAAATTATAGATATGTTTTTGAGGTTTGAAAAATTATAGATATCCCCTGAAGGTACTATTTGCATAATAAATTAGGGGGTAAATTATTATGAAAATATAAACTTTAAGGGACAATTTGTTATGAAAATATAAACCTCAGGGGGTATCTGTAATTTCTGAAACCTCAGGAAGGTATTTATAATTTAGCTAAATCTCGAGGAAGGTATATGTAATTTGCCCTAATTTTAAAGGTCTTAGATTTTGTATTCATATAATGAGTAAGATTATAATTTTAAAATAGTAATATTATAGTATATATTGGTATACTAATTGATATACTAACCGATTAAAGAATAATCAAAGATGGTGGATAATAATTAGTTTGTTTGGTATGGTTTTTCAAGATTTACTTTTCAAAAAATTAAATTGTTTTATTTTTTGTATCTTTTTATTCTTATTGAATTTTTTAAAAATATTTTAAACAATTTTATAAATTTTTAGATACACCTAACATAGATATACTTAAAAAGTATAATATTTGTAAAAAAAAAATTAAAAATTCACTAAACACCAAAAAATGCAAAAAGAATATGAGAATTCAATACATTTTCGTATTCTTGTGTATTGATTATTTTTTAATATATATTTTTAAATATTTTACTTTTTAAATACATTTAAGTAAGTTACATTTAAAAAAGTAAAAAAATTATTTAAAATTTTAAAAATATTCACTAAAAATAAAAAACTTAATTTTCAAATAATTGAATTCAAAAAATTGAAACCAAACACAATATGGTGATTGGAAATCGTGGTAGAGGAAATATAGGGTGAAAATTTATTTTAAAAATAAAAAATAATACATTATTTTTTCAAAAGTTTTAAAAATATTTGAATCAGTGCAAAAATAATATACTAAATAATTTTTTGTTACCAGTTTTGTTTTTAAATACAAAACTAAAATGTTAACAAACATCCTTAAAAGTTATATATTTGAGAAAACAAAAATAGAAAAACTTATTTGGGAAAACAAGTAGCAAAAAAAATAAAATAAAAGTGTTTTGAGAATTTCTTTTATTTTTTTATTTTTAGCTTGGAAAAAGTATATTCTTAATTTGGACATAGTTGTGAAGGGAAGACACTAGTTTAGTGTAAACACAAAAGTAAGGGTATGTAAAAATAATAAAAAAATCGTAAAAAACACATAAGTATCTCATGTCAGTTTTTCTTTATGAAAATACATAAACTTGTAACATTTTTTCGTTTCTTTTTATTTTTATTTTTTATATGCTGTAATGTAACAACTTTCTGTTTAGAATTTTTGTTTTTTTTGGGATGGGATTGGTGGCGACAGTGGTTATAGTAATAGTGGTGTAGTGGTGGAATTGAGAATGGCGGTAGTGTGGTAATTTATGAAGTACGGATATTCTAGCAATGGTATTGTATGAGTACCGGATATTTATTAGGTGTGGGTACACATACCAAATACAGAGAATAGAGAATACATGCTAGAGTACAGTAAATATATTTAGGTACGTTGTGGGTACAGTATCGGTATGGCAATGTGATTTTTTATTATTATTTTTCTTTCAATTTTGAAAATCTCAGGTAATTTATTTAACACATTTTACCCATGAGTCATGGTTTTGCTCTCTTTTGCATCATGTTTTAGATAATCAAAAAAGAAAAATAAAAATAAAAATAAAAAATTATATAACTTTTTAGACAATTTATTCTCTTCTTAGTTTTGATATTGAAACTTTGATTTGTATATTGGATGTCTAGTTCATGGTTTTAAAAATCGGACCGGACCGGCCGGTTCAACCGGTGACCGGATGGGATTCCGATCCAGTCAGCCCCCTAAAACCGGCCAGTTGTAAAAACCGGCCTATTTATTGTAAACCGGTGAACCCACCGGTTAAACCGGTGAACCGGTCGACCCGGTGACGGGTTGATCGAACCGGACCGGTTTCAATTTTTTTTTTTTATTTTCTTTTTTTCTTTCTTATTTTATATATATATATATATATATAATGTAAGAATATAAGAAAATTTTAATTTGAAACTCTTTTTCAAGGGTCTCCTCTTGTGAGGAATCCCATTAAGAGCTGATGAAATTATTGTGAAAGTCTTCACCTATTTATAAGAAAAAAACTCTTTCAAAAAAACTCAAGAAATCCATGTGGGATTCAATCAAATGTGTTTGAGGGAATATTGAAATTTTGATATCCCTCTAAAATTTTTGCTTTCCTTTCAATCAAATTATTTGAATTAAAATCATATGGAGGGAATATTAAATATTTGATTTCATCTTCCAAAATTGAAATTAATAATATTTTAAAATATATTATTTTATTTTTCAGTAAAAAAAATATTAGGACAAATATTTAAGATAATTTAATATTTTAAATTTATAATTTTATTACTTATATTTTTATTTAAATATAATTTTAATATATTTATTACGTCACGGTTCGATTCCGGTTCAACCCGACGGTTGAACCGGTGACCCATCCACCTGATGCATTTTCCGATTCGTTCACCGGTCCGATTTTTAAAACATTGGTCTAGTTATAAATTTTTTTAAAAAAAAAAATAAAATTGACGTACTCCAGCCGTACCCATATCCTATTTTTTAAAAAATTTGCCATATAGGCGTATCCGTATCGTACTGCACCCCATGCTTCATAGGTGGTAACATTGATAAGATTTTAGTTCACAAAATATTTTGTCTTTTAAAGTGAAAAATATTTTCTGCTTAAATAGTCATATTTTTTGTTAATCATAAAAAATATTTTTCATTTACTTTTGTTTTCTATTTATCAAATGTCATAAAATATAAAATACATTTTCCAAACAAATGAAGCGTAAGTATAAAAATTGTTCTTTATTCTTTGCTACGATACAAAATTTAATTTTATTTCTTTCCACTCTTTTATGTCTCAATTTTAATTTTCTTCTTCTCTCCTTTCTGCTTCCTTTCTCCTCAATAAATTTAAAGGAATACTTACATGTAGATTCTAATAAATAGATTTATTATCTAATAGGTCTTTTGAGAAAAATTTCTCATAAAAAAATATTACTAATTGTAAATTTTAACGACAATTTATAAAAATTATGACAAAAAAGTCATTAATTATTAATTTTTTACGACATATGTAAAAAATTGTCACAAAAAAAATATTTTTAACGACAATTTTATCAAAATTTATTTTCAATAGGACTTGATGGGAATTAAATCTACCTATTGATAGTTTACCCAAATTTTTAAAATGGGGTGACAACAATCATTTTCCTAAAAAAATGTGTGGTGTGGTTGGATGCGGTGATTGGTGGTAGGTAGTTGTATGGAATCTTTAAAAAAAATGAAAGTAATAATGAAAATTTTGTATTAAGTGAGAAAATGTTTAAACTCGGAATAATGAAAGTAATAGTGAAAATATTTGATCTACATGTTCATTCCTTTATAAAGTTGGTATTTTTTTTTTTTTAATCTTTTCACCAATATCTATTAAAAAAAAAAGCAATATAAAAATTGTAAAAACATAATTCATAAAATTTTTGCGTGGCTTCAAAATTTCACTATGCATTGACAAATTATGAAATTTTATTATTCACCCAAAATTAAAGAAGAACCATATGTCTCTAGAGAATTATGAAATTATTTATAGGAGTTTCGTTCACAATGATTAGGGTGCTCACCTTAAATTAAAAAATAAAATAAAAATAAAACTAACATGTTTCAAAAAACATGAAATTAATTTTGAATGTTCTCAAATATATATATATATATATATATCAAATAGTTTCGTGAAGTTGAATATCATTGATGAGATAAAAATCAAACAAAAAATTAATAAATATTGAAAATTTCTAATTTTGAAGCATTAAAATAACAAAACAGTGCACCCTAATTACAAAAACAACAATGATTCATCCCACTAAAAACATCACCACTAATAGCACTAATGCATTAAAAAAGTTAAAAAGAAAAAAAAAATACAACTCTAAGACCAAAACATCACATCATTAATGACAAGATCCACTGCCACCTAATTAGTAGGAGCATTAATTAGTGCTCCCAAACATTATTCTTACAAAATAAATATAAATTTTTATAGGAGTTCCTCTCACCATGATGAGAATGTGGTCCTATCAAAACCGACACTTTTGCCTGTTTTTTCTAAAGCAACTTTTTGATGAGGGACCCTATCCTCATTTTCTCCTTTTATTTATTTTATTTCCTGTCCTCCCTGTCCCTGAAAATAAATTTTGGCCCAACTCACCTGATGGGCTGTCTCAGCCCAGTATGAATCAGAAGACCCCGTACAACAAAGCCCGTTCAAATCAACCAAAATAACATTGTTAATGATTTTTTTTTTTTTTTTGGGTTAAAATATGAGATGTAAAAAATTAAACTATTTAGAAAGGATTTTAGTTTTTTTTTTTTTTTGGAAAACACATGTAAAAAGTAGACCGACGACAATGAATATTTGATTTTTCTTATATGATTGCGTCATTTTAGCTTTATAATGCCTTTTTACTATTTTCTTATATTCTCAAGCAATCCCTAGAGTACACAACAAAAAAAAGTGTGAACCATTCCCTTTTTTTTTTTTTTCCCTCAAATTATCTCAATGCAAACTATTTACATATAAACACTTGATTTTGATTTTAATTTTTTAATTTTGATAAATTTTGATTTTTTTAATAATGTCCTATTTATAAATGATATGATAGCTCAAGTCTTATCTAAGATTTTTTTAGTAAAACTGAAAATATTATCAAATTTTCTCAATATTTAAAATTAAGAATATTATCAATTTTACATAGTAATATTCTAGATAATTATTTGACTAACTAATAAAAAAAACAGAGCATAAGATTAAATTTTTTTACCATTCTACTTATTGGTTTGATTCAATTATTCAATAAAACTGAGAACATTTAGTTTTTTTTTCAGTCTTAAAACTGAGAATATTATCAATTTTTTTTATTTTTAAAGTTTTTTTTATTTATTTTTAGTTTTACACATTAATATTCCATCATCATGCTCCTTTATAGATACAAAATTTTCAGTTTCATACAAAAAAAAAATAATATTTTTTTCAAAAAATTTTAAATTTTTTTTTTTTTTTTGCACATAACTTGTTTTTTAGTTTTTTCAATTTGAAAGTTGATATTTTAAAGTTTTGAAAACCAAAATAAATGTGAAATAATCATGTTCCCTTATAGATAATCATAAATAATAAACAATCAGTATTTGAAGGGTAATTCTGATTATTAAAATCTTAATGGAATTAAAAGTCAAAAAAAAATCATTAAGACTTAATGAAATACAAGTTTATAAATTAAAATTTGTGTATAAATGTGTGTGTTTTTTTTTTTTTAATTCATCCAAATTGTTGATTTTTCATAGTACACTCATGTAGCCTGTCTTGTGAAAAGATATATGTTCGGAGAGAGAAATATTGGTCAGCTACAAAAGATGAAGTTGGAAAGAATATTTATTTTAAAAAATACTTGCAAGTTCTAATTAGAGCCACCATTAATAATGTGACAGTGGATCCCACTCATTATCACAGTGTATGTTGTGCCTTTTTTTTTTTTTTTTTTTCAATTTCTACCTCACTAGTCGTGGATTTAGAGCTCATCTAAATCATTACTGTATTTATTTTTGTGTGTTGATTTATTAAATAAATAATAAAAATATATTATAAATAGAATTATTATTCAAAAATGATAATTTCATTCCGAGCAAAAGAATGATCATCTCATTTTATTATAATGAATCAAAGGCAACATAAATGTCTCTTCATCAATACTTGAGTATCTAGAAAGAGAGAGGATAAATTACAATTAGGCCTCATGTTTATGAAAATATATAATTAATTCTTTTAAATAGTGTTTCATTCATTATAATAAAATAATTTGAACAATTATTCTAATATGATATACACTACCACATTTGACCTATTAAAGATATACAATTTTTTTAGAATAATGCTATATACATCAATTAGTGTACCAATTAATGATGTAGCATAATTTAAGATATTTTTGATATTTATAATTTATATAATGAGTGGGGTCAATAATAATATCATAGTTAATGTTGATACACTAATTAATAAATTAATTGATATATGTAGCACTACTGTTTTTTTTATGCTCGATTAAAATAAAAGTGAGAGAAATAGAAGATTTTTATTTGAGTTTATTTAATTTTATTTAGTAGAATCATAGCTAACATTTTAGTTTATTACAAAAACACACCAAAAAAAAATTTATTTATAAAAATAATTTCACATAATTAGAATTCATAATCTTTTTATTTTTTCTATTAAAAATTTCAATTCAATTAAATTGATACACAAAAATATTTTTTATTTTTTATTTTTTATTTCTTTTATTCCGCATTTTTATTTTTAACATTTATTTAGGCCGCATCTGAAAATTAATTATTTTATTTAATTTTTAATATTATATATATATAGGTAAATTACATTGACACCCCTTGAAATTTGTATTTATTACAGTTCCTCCATCACCTTTTGGAAATTACATTTCCCTCATTCAGGTTTAAAGTTTCATTATAGATTTCCTTTAGCAATTTAATTTTTTTAAATACCAATTTTGCCCTTACCGGGTAAATTACATTGACACCCCTCGCATTTTAGAAATTACAATCTCCTCCCTAAGGTTTAAAGTAGCATTACCAATTGTCCTCTCGGTTAGAATTAGTTGGAAAAAAAAAAAAAAAAAACTTATTGAAAAAAAAAATATTTGAAAAAAAATTTTGTTAGTAAAATTTTTAAATTTCTGTTTAAAAACCAACGTAAACTCATTTTTTGAATTTACTTTTTTTCCTCAAATTTATAAACTGAGATAACCATTTATAAACAAAAAAAAATTATCAAACAAGTTTTTATGACAATTTTTAAAATTTTTGTAAATATAAATTGAAAACTGAAAACGAAATGGTTACCAAACAGGCTTCAGATGGTAAAAATATCGTAAAATTAACAACTGATTAAATAAGTTACCAACGTAAAAAATGACTTATCAAAATATTCTTAGGTTATGTATGGTTTGATTTTTAGATTTTTTTTAAAAAAAAATTAAAAATTAATTTGGTTAAGAAATAAAAAATAATTATCATTTTTATCTTTCGAGTGGTTCGAAATATTTTTTTACAAATTAAATTGAAACAATCATACGTATGTATATAACCCGGCCAAAAGTTAAAATGATAATTATTTTTTACCCTTAAATGATGATGATTTTTTATTTTTTATTTTTTATTTCTTTTTTCTTAACTAAATTAATATTTAATTAAATTCTAAAAATCAAACCATACGTAGCCTAAGAATATTTTGATAAGTCATTTTTTACGTTGGTAACTTATTTAATTATTTATTAATTTTACGACATTTTTACCATCTGAGACATGTTTGGTAACCATTTCGTTTTCAGTTTTCAATTTATATTTACAAAAATTTTAAAAACTATCATAAAAACTAGTTTGATAATTAATTTTTTTTTATAAATTGTTGTCTCAGTTTGTAAATTTGAGAAAAAAACATAAATTCAAAAAATGAGTTTACGTTGGTTTTTAAATAGAAATTTAAAATTTTAAAAATTTACTAATAAAAAAAAATTCAATTAATTTTTTTTTCAACTAATACTAGCCGATGGATAATTGGTAATGCTACTTTAAACCTTAAGTAGGGGATTGTAATTTCTGAAATGTGAAGGGTGTCAATGTAATTTACCTAGTGAGGGCAAAATTGATATTTAAAAAAATTAAATTGTTGAAAAGAGAAATTGCAATGAAACTTTAAACGGAAGGGAGATGTAATTCCAAAGGAAAATAAGTTGGACCCCCTCAATGAGGCACCCCTTTGATCCCTCTCTTTTTGATTGGCCATTTTTTCTTTTTTTTTCTTCTCCTCCGATCACCACCCACCACGTGTGTGTGGGGTGGTGGGAATAGTGATTAGAATGGGTCTCAATCACTTTCCATTTTCAAAAAGTGAGGGGAACTATAATATATATATATATATATATATTTGTAATTTACCCTATATTTTTTTTGTGACTAAAAATCATTGTTGACAACGAGGCCTTATTCCTAATCGAAAAATGCTTGGGAGCACTAATTAGTGTTCCCACTAGTTAGGTGGTAGTAGGTCCCGCCATTAATGATGTGATATTTTAATCTTAAAGTTGTATTATTTTTATTTTTATTTTTTTAATGTATTAATGCTATTAGTGGTGATATTTTTAGTGGATGAATCATTCCTAATCAAACCGACCCACAAAGGCTTGTAACCCCTAAACGTCACGCCGCCGAAGTAGAAGACCAGCGCCACCGCTCGCCGCCGTAGAATAAGACCGGCGCCGCCGCACACTGCTTCCTCATCTCCTCCACTGCGACACCAGGTGCCGTTCTTCACTCTTTTTCTTCTTTTATCTCAGCTTGTGTGTGTATGTAATGTAATCTTCACTTACTGAGACTTTCATTGTTCGAACATCAAAGTGATCGCTGGAAATTCAAGCCATTGTATTCAAGAAACTACATGGTCTTAAATTGAATCGAAACAGATTTACATCTTCAATCCTATTGCAATTTTGTCATTGGCAATGGCTCATTGATCTGAATTTGATATGGCTAAGAGGGTTTGTGGTATCCAATGAGTTTGATGATGAATGTGCCTCGTTTGCATGCGAATTGAGGTGATAGAAGTGCTTATTTTAAGTGATAATAATGTTTTCAAGCAATGTTCAAAAGCTTTTCATACTGGGCTGTTTAACAAATGGTAAATTATAACTTTAAGCAGAAGATTATATTTATAACATATTTACACTTGGTGTAGTGGTTGGACTATAGACTTTTGGACAAACTTCACTTTACCCTTCTATGGTTTAATCCGTGTCCGGTTTGCCCATAAACACGTAACCCTTGTGGTTTATGGGCTAATGTACACCATTAGACATTTTAACAATAAGTGTGAAACACATGCCTGGATATGATAGGGTTATGTGATCACATACAAATGTAGGAGGCAAACCTCATTTTAAATCCAAAAAAATGATGAAAATGCTTGTGTTTTATACAATGAGGTTACTTATGTATAAAGGTATTTATTCTCTCTTCGCTTAAGTCATTAATGGTACATATAGTGCACTTTAGCCCACAAACCATAAGAGAGTTATGTGTTTATTTTCAAATGTCAAGAGGGTAAACCGTACTAAAAGAAGGTACATTGAAATTTTCCCTATATTTAAATTGCTGAGTAATATTTGTTTAAATAATCTATAAAGTGGATTTTTGTTGTGAAATTGTCTTTTTGGCCCTTATTAGCCATAGGGGTTTGGAAATAAAAGAGAAATGAGAGGGGTGAGTTGTTTTCATTGACGCATAATGGTAATATTTAAGAAATAGGAGGGTTATTTAAGTAAATTTCTGATTAAATACAAGTTTCCGCATAAGCTACAAGGTTCTATCTATTGTTGTCTGTAAAGTTAACAATTTTGAGTTTGGGCAAAGTTCTACTTATCTAGCCACACATTTAGTCTCATCACAAGGCTTGTGTTCTAGTTTTGTCAGTTTTATCAACTTCTTTTCTTTTTGACTGATGCAAATAGTTTAATATGAAATTGATTAGATAGAAGGATTTGTTGGTTGTTGTTTGAGTACGGTTATTTGAATAACTAAGTGTATGTTACGTGATTCTTGTTGCTCTTGTTGTATTATTGTGGCTGCACTTATGATGCTGTTATATAGACTCCAGTAGCATTGGAGCCCAAGCAATCTCAAAATAGGTGGCGAGTTTTCTTCGACTCGACAAGAGGGTGATATCAACCCTACTAGCTGTGTCCTATGATTTATGTCCTTGGGAAGGTTGCATCATAGGAGTTGTAGCTGTAGGTATGATATATTGAGAGGCGTATTATATGTGCATCAGATGTAAGTGTAAGGTCAACGTCCTTTTCTCTAAGCTAGGTCAAGGAGGGAGCTGTCACTGCAGGGAGATAGCAACATGACCTTGACGATCCCGAGGTCTTAGCCTCCAATCCACAATCCTCTAATGATCCCAAGTGGGAGTGCCTAGGCCTTGCTCCCAACCTAGGCACCCAAGAGGGTGAGTGCATGGGTGAGCCAAGGGCTCATCCTGAGCGGCTAAGTAAACATAGGTGAGCCAAGAGTCTAACTATGTTGCTATGGAGCTGGGGTGAGTGAGTAGGGAATATATTCCTTGAGTTATGAAGAGCCATGGAGAGCTCTAGATGAGCCAGCTCCATCAAAGTGAGTTGTGGCCTTGTTTTCATACTTGGTGGTATACATGCCTCTGCTTAGGCTAGGCATACAACCCCAACTCATCGTGGTGTCTCAAGGGTCTGCCACATGGATGTGTGATGGTGATGACGTGACGCCTGTAGGGCTCACCACGTGCCAAGCATAATATAGATACCCACACAGTTGATACCAAGAAAGTTTAGAATCTGAACATTTTCTGTTGTTTTGAAAAGAGATTTGGATTGGTGATCAATGCATAGAGATTTGTTGCAAGGTGCAACATTAATTTGGATGATACATTAGCATTTATAGTAGGGTGTGTAAGCCCTTATATGCTGAAAAATTTTGGCTTCATTAAAAATGATGTCCTAGGGATGGAGGTGTATTGGGCCTTGTGGTGGAAAGATGATTGAATCAACCTTTTACCCAATGTGCATATATAATAAATGTTCAAAATTTATTCAATTATAGTTTGATTGTATTAACAAAAAAATTCTTAATGATCTCAAAATTTCAATATTGATTGTTTGTGGATGTAATATCAATCTAGATAGCAAATAAAAATATATGAAAATATATTTTATTGCCGTGTTCCCATTTTTTTGAAATCGCCATGTCCTTGTTTGCATCCGTATCCGTGTCCGTGCTTCTTAGGGTATAGGTCAATTAGTGTTTAGAATCTTCACATATGTATTTTATTTGGATATCAGATGAGTTTTGTAATTCACTTCACTGTCTTAGTTATTAATTGGAAATTCAATTCCTATTAGCCTTAGGTTAGAATTACATGAAATTTATAAAAGCTATTTAATTGATTCTAATTCAACAGAGATTTTTTTTAAGAGAATTTGTGAAACTGTTGTAGTGCCTGGTATTCCATACAGTGGCTTACACAAAAGCCACAGGAGTCCAAGTTTAAATTTTGGATATCCACCTTTCTTGCTGAAATTTGTAATCTAACTGTAATGCACCATTCTTTTTACTCTTCCTTTGGACACTCAATGATCTGTATGATAGAAAAATCATTTTAAAAATATTACCAAGCTGCTGCTTTTGACATTGTTTCCAACGTACGCAGTACAAAATTCCCAGTTTCCTGCTTTCAACTTTTCATTTATTTTATGTGCCTTCAGAAGTTCAGATACATCTTTTGCAGTTTATTTGGATTTGAGACCTTTCTGTCCTACCACTCGGTGTCTGTTTTATGTTTTCCTGTCTGATGATGCATTCCTTTACTTTTTTTTCATGGAAAAATTGGAAAACAATAATCAGTGTGTTTAGTTTAAGTTTTTTAGATTAAGTTTTTTGAAAATTGAGTTTTTTGATTTTCGTATTTTTTTGTTTTTAGTGAATATTTTTAAAATTTTAAACATTTTTTTTTACTTTTTTAGATGCACCTTACTTAGATATATCTAAAAAGTAAAAAAATTGTGAAAAAATATTTTAAAAAATTAATAAATACATAAAAATACAAAATATATACTGAATTTTAATTTTTTTTTTTTTTTTGTACTTTTGGTATTTAGTGAATTTTTAAAAGGTTTTTTTCACAATATTTTTACTTTTTAGGTATGTTTATGTTAGGTATGTCTAAAAAGTAAAAAAAAATTGCTTAAAATATTTGAAAAATTTAGTAAAAACAAAAAAAAAAAAAAGAGAAAAATAAGAAAGTAGAATTTTCTGAAAAGTGTTTTTTGAAAAATGAAACGAAGCAAAGTGATAATGTTTTTGTACTACAATTTCTAAATTCATGCTTATTAATCTGTGTGTGCAGGTGATTGCTTTGTTATGGAGAGCTCTGATGATGAGAAAGATGGTGTCTTTGTGAACTATATACCCAAAGAAATTAGTCATACTTTAGCGTCTAATGGTACAAAATTTGTGGATGAAGTTCTCTGTTAATGTACACTAAACCTAAAACATCATCATGCCAAAAGTGGATCCACTAACCGAAAGTAAAGGCACTAATCTAAAGCCTAAAGCACTAACATAAAATATATTAACATTCTCAATGGGCGAAATGAACATTGTTTGGATAATTTTCGCATGGATAAGCATATATTTACAAGTTATGCGACATATTACAGGCAAGAGGCCTATTACGTCACACGAACCGAATCAAGATTGAGGAGCAATTAGCAATATTCATGTTCATAATTGGCCATAATCTACGAACTCGTGCAGTTCAAGAGCTATTCAGATACTCAGGGGAAACCATCAGTCGCCATTTCAACAATGTTCTTAATGCAATTATGGGTATCTCATTAGATTTCTTTCAGGGTCCGGGGCCTGATGTTCCACCAGAAGTCCTAGAAGATCCCAGATTTTATCCTTACTTCAAGGTAATCCAGCATGACCAATAGATGAACTTAAATCATGAGTTTCATTTTGATATGAAAGTTGGCTCAGTTTAAATAATTCTCAAAATTAGGATTGTGTTGGAGCGGTTGATGGTATACACATCCCGGTGATGGTGGGTGTGGATGAGCAAGGACCTTTCCGTAACAAAAATGGTTTCCTTTCACAAATTGTTTTGGCATCGTGCTCATTCGATTTGAAGTTCCATTATGTTCTAGCTGGTTGGGAAGGCTCAGCAGCAGATTTACGAGTTCTAAATTCAGCTCTCACAAGGCGTAACAAACTGCAGGTCCCTGAAGTTATTTTTCTATCTTTTTACCAGAAATCAAAATTCACATGGAGATGATTGGACAGTAAATTGAAATGACATAATTTTAAGTTTATCTTGCATACTGTTTGGAGGGCACTTTTCATGGCATGTATTAATTTTTATGTTAGCAATGATATATTGCAGCCATGTTTGTTAGAATATTGTGATTTTTTATTCAATTCATACAATTCAAATACGAATTTCACCAAAACTATTTCATGCATGATGTTGAATCTTAAATTGAGTGAATTATATGATTTAATTGCAATTCAATATGATTCCATGCAATTCATGGTGAGTCAGTTCTATTTGTATAATGTATGAAATTGCATTGTTTTTGCAAAATAATAATAAAAAATAAATAAAAAAGAGAGAGAGAGAGAGAAAAAAAGAGAGGACATGTATGTACGTATGTATAATTTAGTTATATTAATATTTATTTCACTTTAAACACTGTGTGTATATTTTTATATGTGTATATTATGCTAACTAAAGCAAATCTTTTAATTCACAATTCAATTTATGATTTGACAACAATCATCGTTTCAGATTATGTACATATTGTTTGGAGATAAATTGTTTCCATTGTTTTCTTTTGTCCTTTCTCTTTTTTTCTTTTTTTTTTCTCTATTGCTTTTGTGGGGGTTCTTCCTTCTTTGTTAAATTCTTATCTTTATTTCTCTCTCTCATTCCCTCTTCTAATTTTTTTAGGGTTTAGGATTTATGGTTTATGTTCTTATCAATGAATCCCTCTTATAATATTTTTTTATGCAAATAAAAATATCCAATTATTATGCAGGTAAATACTACCTGGTGGACACCAAATATGCGAATATCCCAGGCTTTATTGCTCTGTATGATGGTGTTCCCTACGGCCTAATTGAATTTGGCGGTAGCCTGCATCCACAGGATGCCAAAGAGCTATTCAATCATCGACACTCATTGCTACGCAGCGCTACCAATTGCACGTTGGGGGCATTGAAGGCACGGTTCCCAATCTTGTCCTCTCCTCCTTACCCGTTACTGACGCAAGTGAAGTTAGTCGTAGCGGCATGTGCTATACATAATTACATTCGTAAGGAGAAACCAGACGATTGGATTTTCAGAATGTATGAACAAGAAGCTGAGCTTGAAATGGAAGATCCAATGCCTCTGTTAGAAATTGAACAACAGTCTATGCTGAATGAAGAGAGCCAATTTTTGGATCTTCCTTTTGGAGAAGAAGAACTGGAATGTGTTTCGCAGTTGCGTGATTCTATTGCAGCTGAGATATGGAACGACTATATTCGTGAATAAATTTTTGTTTGTAAGGAATGAAACATATTGTTGATTGTTGGTTTTTACATCCAGTGAAAGAAATTGTGTGGGTTTTTGCGGAATGGCATTTACCAAATCATGCCTTGATTGTTAATCAGCTGATCTTCCAGTTAAAACTCTTCTTTTGGGAATGGTTTGCACTGTTAAGGAAAGGTGATGTTTGCTAAAGTTTATAGTTCACTATTATTTATTTATAAAAAATATTAAATATGTTTGTTTATTTTTAATAAAAATATTATAAAATATATTGAGCACACACATTAAAGTAGGGGTGAAAGAATAACCGGAAGCACCGATCGAACCGAACGGTTTTCGGTCGGTGTTTTAAGTTTTCAATCATTCGATTCGGTTCGGTTTATGTTTTTTTGTACATTCGGTTCGATTTACAATTTTTGATTTTTTGAACCGAACCGCACCGAACCAAACCGACTTATATAATATTAATAGGCCCAAAATGTGAGGCCCCAAACCTATGTAGGAATTACATGACCTGAGCCCAAATTTTATGCAAAATGGATAGAAATATAGACCCAAAATGTGAGGCCCAACTAGGGGAAAAAAAAAAGGCCGAAAAATCGAAAAACCGAAAAAACCGCACCGCATCGTAATAAACCGAACCGCGCCGGTTTATGTTATTTTTTTGGGCGGTTCGGTTCACAAATATGAAAAACCGAAACGATCGGTTCGGTGCAAAATTAGTGAAAAAATCGATCGAACCAAATCGATTTCACCCCTACATTAAAGGATGGCTAAAGGTGGTTGTCAACGGGAGAATGTGGCTGAAGGTGATCGTTAATGATCGCAAGTGGTTGTCATCCTGTTGGAATTGTAGACTGTAATCGGTTGCCAAAGGTAGTAGTTGCAGATTTTCGAGGGGAGGTGCAGCTAAAGGCAGTTGCCAAAGGTAGTTGTTGGAGATGATTTTTGATAGAAGGTGCAGCTAAAGGTTGTCGTTGGACGGGAAGTGTGATTGAAAGGTGGTTGTTGGTTGTAAAGAGGTGATGGTCGTGTATGAGTGGTCAAAGGTCTAATGATAATAATCAAAGGTAGAGAGGTATGATAGAGGTGGAGGTGATCAAATGTTTTGATTGGTGGTGGTGGTGATGTAGTGTGGGTTGTGATGGGAGAGAAGAAATAACATATATTAGCGGGTAGCACATGTGATGTGTGTGTAATTCAGATAATTAATAATAAAAATAAATAATAAAAAATTTAATATCATAATATGTAGGTTGTTTAAGTGATAAATATATTTTTAATAAAATTTAAAGTATTAAGTTCAAAACTTATTTACTCTGTGTATAATAATTTTTTTATTTTAACATGTATAAAGTAATCAAGTGAGAATAAAATTTTACTGAACCAACTTCTACTTTCACTTAATAATATATATATATATATATATATATTTTAAACACAAGTGAAATTAGCTTTATATATAGAAAAATGACTTGGACCCCCAGCTGGGGGTGCTGGGGTCGCCCATGATTGGGCAGAAAAACTGTTTTTTTTTTTTTTTTTTTTTTGTTTAAGTTTCCGGCCAATCCCAGGCCAACACGTGGCACTGGGGGTCGGTGAGGATCGTCCGTATTGGGGGTCTGTAGCATTGTTGTTATATATATATATATATATATTTTAAACACAAGTGAAATTAGCTTTTTATTGTTATTATTGTTCATAACTTTTGAAAAATTGACAATTCTAGTATGCCAAAAAAGTTGTCCCCAAACTTTATTTAAAAAACACTTAAAGCATGTGGCCCACTCAGTAGTGTCAACTTTCTCATATTATATTGCTTTTAAAAATAAATAGGGTACACATTTTGATATCTCATAAATTTTTATATTAGTACTATAAAAATGCTATATTTTTATATCAGTACTATAACAATGCTATATTTATTAAATTTGTGTCACTCAAATTATTTAAATTAGTATTAATGTTGATCGTTCAGATGATAGGGCAACCATCGTGGCAGACAAGAATTCTGACCGGTTATTCAGACAGTTATTTGGAAAGTCATCCGACTAGCACAAATTCAAGAGATTCAGACAACAATAAATTCGATGGAAAAATTATTTCACTAATATTACACAAATAAAAAATATATAAAAACATTGACAAACTATATATATATATATATGAACTTTCATTTTTAAATAAAAAATTTCTCAAATAACTTTAATTTTAAAAAATATAAGTTGGTAATAATAAAATTTAAAAATTATGTAAGAAATAATTTTCCCAAAAAAACAACTTTTTGGTACTGTAGAATTACTCCCCATCCATTTTTTATATAGAATCCAATCCCCTTCTATCTGCTTCTCTTCCACTCGGCCAGCATTAGAATTTTGAATTATACAAACAGATCTCTCCCCAATCTTCCCTCTCAGATCTTCAACCTAATTCAAACTCATTTATACAATCACACAATACATACATATAGAGAGAGATAGATACAGATCTGTAGAGAGAGAGAGAGAGAGAAATGTTAGATCCAGCAAATGATATGCTTCCACCACCGTCTTCTCCAACAATCTCCTCCGTTTCTTCTTCCGATCTCGATACAGAGGTACAAATCAACGATCAATCGGTCTTATATAAGTTCCTATGTACATTTTCAACATTTTTTTGGTTTTTGGTGTACAGTCGACAGGTTCGTTTTTCCATGATCGAAGCACAACTCTGGGGACTCTGATGGGCGTGACCTTTCCTGCAATCACTTTTAGGGCTCCCTCTCAGCACCAGGAATCCAACGCCGCTGCTGCCGGAGGAGTCTCCGCCGCCGCAAATGCCGTCGGCGGCGGAGCGAGGAGGCGGAGCAACAAGGCGAAGAAGACGGCGGCGTTGGTGGCGGTGGCGGAACGGCGGAGACGGCGTTGGTGGAGGCTGTGTAGGGACGAGGATTCGAGGCCGTCGTCGCTCGGCGAGTTCCTTGAGGTCGAGCGGAGGTTCGGCGACGGAGCTTTCTACTGTGCCACGGCGGAGATTGAAGGAGCGATCGGTGCTCAGCCGCCGGACCGACGGTTGCTGTTCGCTGACGGGAGGGTTTTACCACCACCGCCGGCGGAGGATGCTCCGCCGTCGACCGCCGGAGCTCTTTGTAGATTTCCGGTGTCTCTCACCGGGATCTGTAGCGGTGGTGTAGGATAAGATTCGAGTGTTTTTTTTCTTTTTCATTATTTTTCGATTATTTGAAATTCAAACAATGATGATTTTGTATGGAATTTTATTTCTCTGTGTATTTTTTCTGATTTCTTTTTTAATCTCAACAATGTTAGGTATCATGAAAAATTTATCATGAAAATAATTATAAAAAATTTGTGACTCTTGAATTACACATAAAATAAAATATTACATACTAATTAAGATAATCTAAAAATTATAAATTTTTCATAATCATTTCGTAATCCATAATTTTTCTCTTTTAATCTATCTAAATCTATAACTTCATTCTCAAAAATGTTTATATCATTATAATGTGCATGTGAGATTACAAAGGAAACACTATGGGACAAACGCCATTATAATTTAAAAAAATATATATATACATAAATAATAATGCACATCATATATTTTTTTAAAATTGTTTATTTTAAAATTTTTTAAAATTAAAACACTAACAACAACCACCTTTAAAATTCACCATCTAAAAAAAAAAAACAACCACCTTTAAAATTGTTTTTAACATTTATCTTTAAAAAAAATATTCATAAATACTTTCATTACATTTTAATATATTTTTTAAGAGAATTTGATTAAAATTCTCTTGTAATAAAATTTTCATGCATTAAAGATAAGTATAAAAAAAAATTTATTGAAAAGTTTAGCACATATCACTATTATTAAAATATTTTTAATGATAAATTTAATATTTTAAATTTTAAAATAATATAAATTTTTTTATTTACATGTCACTTTTTAGTAAGAGTAGTATTTTTAGAAAGAAAATACTTGAGATCCTAAAAAAACTCCCAAATTTCTACCCGCAATGATTTGTCATATAGTTGTCAACTTTTGATTTGTTACAAATGATTAAGGGTTCAACTAGTAGTCATCCGTGCGATGCACGGTATTTTACAAAGTGAACATAATAAATTTTAAAAAAAATATTATGCTATTTAGTTGTATTTTCTAATATAAATAATATATTTTTATTTAATTTGTGTATATAAATCTTATTATACATCATTCAAAATTTTTAATGCTTCACAACATGAAAAATTAAAAAACATATCATATATAACATATATCAATTTAATAATTGCAATCAATTATTGAAATGAATTTTTAAGATATCATATATAACTAATAATTAGATCAATAGAGACTAAAAATGTATAGTAGCAGTTATACCAAATATTATAGGACAAATGATAAATTTAAGAAACATGCATAATATATACATATATATATATTTATTATGGTGAGTTAAAATGAAGTGATTGATAATTGAAATATGCACGAATTATTCAATAAAAAATCTTTTCAAGTACTATCACAAAATGCATTCGAAGATCTATAAATCTAGAGCAATTGCATGAAAAAGTTGATAGACCTAAGTAGATTTTATGTAAAACCATATATAGACCCTATGTAAATTTATATGAATTTGAACATGTTGCTTGAAAAGATCTATCATTAAATAATACAATAGAATAAAGATGAAAAAAAAATTACATGAAATTTTATGACTTCAAATAGATTTCAATTAAAAAAATGATTAACCTCAAGATGTTGCTTGTAAAGCTCTATGTATATTATAATCTTCCCTAGAGAGGAAAAATAAATAAATTATTGGAGTTAGGAGATATAAAATATTAATACCTTAAAGAAATTTTTATGACCACCACTGCGTTAAGAGGAGAGAAAAAAAAAAAAAAAAAAAAAAGGATGTTGTTGAGGGTTTGTTTCCAATGTTGGATTTTGTTGGTGGTTGTTCAAATTTATATGGAAACTTAATTTAAAGATAGGTATGTTTGGTTTGTGTTTGAGAGATGTGTTTTAGAGATAAAAAGTACGAAAAGTTGTTTGGTTTGATTTTTTTCAAAAGATGTTTTGGAAAATTATTTTGAGAGAGAGTTTTGAAAAAAGTGATTGATTTGATGTGTGTGAGAGAGAGATTTGTTTGGAAAACTTGTTTGGTTTACAAGTTTTGAGAAATTTTTTTGGGAAAATTTGTTTGGTTTGATTACTTTTAAAAACTTATTTGTAGAGAAAATTTCTCAAAATTTTTTCAGAAATCCAAACCAAACGAAATATGTTTTAGAGGTTTAGTGTTTAAATTCAAATTTAATTTTTTTGATAAAGATAAGGAGCTAAAGATATCATAGAAAATTTAATTTTAAAATTTTAACATCACATTTAAAAAAAAAATACAAATCAATTATTTTATTAGCAAACATTTATCTAATAAATGCGAACACTTATCTTGTTGTTTATTTATTATTTTTGACCTTTTTCATCTTAAATCATCGCATAACAAATAGATAATAAGAGTTAGTTAAGACAACTAAAAGTGGAGTAACAAAAGCATACTAAAATTATAATTAATCAAAATGACTAACATTAAATAAAAGAATGCTATTTTTTTATTTTTTTTTCAATCAATAATAGATATTATGTTAATTATCCCACACAATATAGTGAATTAAAATAAAATAATTTTTTTTCTTTAATTTTATGTTGATTCACTAAACATAAATAGGTTTGAAAATGCATTAAAATTGAACGGACAAACATAAAGAATAGAAATATTTAAATTATTCAAAAAAAACCTAATATTTTAAATATGAGATCGCTTGCATTTGCTCTGGCTTTGAATCTGCATAAAAAGATATTTAAAAAAAAAAGAAATTTGTGGTTTCGGTCTCAAAAGAAATGAGATCTTGAAAATTAATTTAATCATAAGTTATTTCAACATGGCAATCAACAACCAAATATAATTGATGATTAAATTTAAAACATAAATCCATATCCAAATAAATTTTGATGATCTCTTCGCTTCCAATATAACATCTGCACCCAAAATAATTAAACACAAATAGTCAATAAGTGAAAGAGTCACAAATTAATAGTAGCACTTCAAAGATAGAATGAAATCTTAATTAAAAGACACATTATTAGCCAAAAAAGAAAGAAATAAAAAAATACAGATTGTAGAAAAAAGAAAAAGAAACAAAAACATAAATAGAATTTATAGCAAAAATAAAATAATAATATTCATTTACATAAACTCCCTTTCCCACAAAGGCAAAAACTCATGTAAGTACACATTTCAAATGTAAAGTTGATACAATTGAAAAAAAAAAAAAATCACTTGTGACTTGAAATTTAAAGCAAAACTTTTTAGGCACCGTAAAGGAGAGTCGAAAAGGGCACAATATTGATTGAATTTTTTTTTTTCTTTTCAATGTCGTGTTCATGGTTCCTTTTTCAAGCACTTGTTTTTATATTGAAAAGATTAAGCTTAGACAAAAGATATACTTGGAATTATATCATATTTAAAATTTATATGGATAATTAATTTTGAAAAGATTAAGTTGGAATATATGAAAATCTACAACAATCAAGTTCAAAGAGAAGATAAACTCCAAGAGATAAGAAGTTCTGAAAAAAGTAAAAATTTAAGTTCAAATTTAAAGATAAAATAATATAAACATGAGAAAATTAAATAAAATTTCAACTTTGAAATCTTGATCTTATCTATAGGCTATGAAATTATTTTATTTTTTAAAAGCAAACGCGAATCAGATAAATGCTAACATTTTATTTTATATATATATATATAATAAGTGAGAATAAGAGTTGTCAGAGTTGTGAGTTCTTTTTATTATTATTATTATTATTTAAATTTATGTGATACCGTGATAAACATGTGGGGTTCTATATACATATGTATATCCACAACTCCAATGAAAGATATTATTTGATTTTTTAAAATATTTTTTTAGATAACACAATTGGGAGAGGAAGTGAGAATACTTGAATAGTGAAAAGAGGGGTAAAGAGATGTGCCACGTATTTATTTTATTTTTCCAAAATTATGAGAATTTAGGATTCAAGTTTTTGAATCTTTTGACCTAACAAAAAATGGTAAATAATGTTGAACATGCTAAAAATTAACAATTAAATACTATGATATTTATTTAGATGGGTATTGAAATAATATATTTAGTGATCTTACTATATTTAATTAAATAAATTTTAGAAGAAAAAAAAGTTGAACTGAAAATTAAGAGTAAGAGTGGATTCTGTAAATATAAGATATAGATAAAAACAAATTAAGTTTAAATTTGAAGATAAACTATAAATATATATATATATATATAAGAAAATTAGACAAATCCTAGAAAAATGAGGTAGAGAGAAATTCAGTAATTGAAAAAAAAAAAAAAACAAAGTTGAAATTTAAAATTAAAAAATAAGATAAGACAAACTTGAAAAGAAAAATAAAATCTAATATAACTCTAATAACAGAAGAAATGGAGAGGGTAATAATTAAAAAATTAGATAAGAGTGAAATGCCACTTATAATTTTTTAAAATTTGTAAAAAAAAAACTAAAATAAAATCGTGGTAGTATGTTAAAAATCATATAAGATTTAAGTGCCACTTATAATTTTTTAAAATTTAAATTTTGTGTAGTTAAAAAATAAGCAATTATGTTATCTTATTATACAAATTTTAACTCTATTTTGTGTCTACTACCTATAATTTAATCAAATTTTGTCTTCTAAAGCTACTTAATTGAAATAAGAAAGAATAAAAAATTATAAGAATATAGAAAGTGAAAATCAGATAAAAATAGAATAAACTTAATTAAAAATCAAAAGCAAGAATCGATCCTGTAAATATAAGATAAAGATTAAAAAAAAAATCAAATGCAAATTTGAAGATAAATTATACGAATATAGAAAGAGAAACTTAGATAAATTGCAAAAGTAAAAGAGAGCAAAAAACATAATATGAGATTTAAAACATGTGCTTCTTTTCACATAAGATGCTAAAAATTTTGCTTAATTGGTTAAATCACCCGTTTAATTTCTTTAGAACGTTATTCCCTTACCACATCATTGTGGGTCAAATATGTGAGTCTTTAATATTACTCTTTTTATCTTCGAAATTAATATCAACAATAAAATTTATTATAAAATTTTAACTTAAATAGTAAAATATCATCATCATCTCTAAATATGATAGTCACTTAATTATAAAAATATAATATTATAGTAAAATTTTATCATAATTCTTAACATATCACCCCAAAAGAAAATTTTAAACCATGTTGTCACCAAACAAAACTTAAATCAAATTGTCATTTTTAATTTTATGAATAAACCAAAGTAAATTATATCGTCATTTATAAACAAAGCGTCACCAAATAAAACTCAAACCAAAGTAAAATTTTATTGTTAAATTAAAACATAATATCAACAAATAAAAGACAGATTATATATTGTCACATCATATTGGCAAATAAAATTTTTCTGTTGACTTAAGTCTCGACAATAAAAATGTTACTATTTTTTAAAGAAATTTCACGATTAACATGGATCTTATTTGATAGATTTTGATGAGAATTCTAAAAGTATTAAATTTATTAAAAATAGATATATAGATAAAAAAAAATATTATACCATTTTGAGTTTGAAATATAACATTAGTTACTAAGGGCAAAATTGACTATAAAAAATAGAATTTTTTTTTATTTTTTATTTATCCTTCATGAAGAAGATGCTTCTTTTTCAAGGGATTTACTTATTAAAAAAATATTTCATGGTCCCTTTTACTAAAAAGGAGCCCATTGGAGGGTTCCCCCCCAAAAAAAAATTCCATTTTTTTACACTGTTTCAATACTAACAATGACTTTTAAATTTATTTTTAACATTTACCTTACAAAAATAATTAAAAAAATGCACGAGAGTGTGTATTGTGTGGGAATAAGTTATTTTATTAATTTTTTGACTCAAATATGAGATAAAAAAGTTATAGTAGTATTTTTAGGATGAGTTTTTGAATTTTTACAAAAAAATGTAAAAAAAAATAGAGAGAAAAAGAAATTCTTAACCTTTTTTTTTTTTTTTTGGTAGTTTGTTAGCTTTTTAACATTTTTATTTACCTTTTGACTATTAGGCTAAAACACCAACTGATGGGTCGTTGAACACACCAAAATTAAATACTAAACTATACCAAATTCTATCAGAATAATGGCAAGTCCAGGTATCGATCCACAGGGACTATTGTGAAATTAAACTAATTTAATTGTTAAATTCCTAAATTAATTTTGATAAAAAGATTGAATGATCATAACCTAATTTAATAACAAATAAATTAAACTAAGGAATTAAATTATCAATAATAAATGAAATTGGATTTACTAAATTGGGGAAAAATCCTAGGGTTGAGAATTCACCACTAACCACATAATTAGGGTTTCCAATTGAAATTAATTATGCTATGGTTTGAACGAATTAATGCTTCACAACTACAAGCTCAAAGCATTTAACAAGAAGATCATCACATTCAATGTACGAGCACGAACCATCTCAAGTAATACGAATCGTTCACTCTAAACTAGGGTAGTGATACGACTCGTTCCTCGTAGCATGGTTCGTCCCATACCTTGAATGTGAAGGAATAGAAAACTCATGTATGGATAATATTCAACAATCACAGAAAGTTAAATATTTGAAAAGATAATGAAGATCATATATAAAGAATTTCTAAAACACCATACAATGGTTCAAACCTTACATAATATAAAATCAAAAGAGAAAACTACATAATTACATGGCTAGGGTTTCATCAAAACCCTAGAAAAGAAGACTAGCCACTCATGGAGGAGTGGAAGGAAGTAGAAGGAGAAGGAATCACCATGGGAGACATCCTTGAAGCTCTTTGTTTTTCCTCTTTTGCAAACCCTAGCCTCCCTCTTTAGGTCCAAAACACTCAGAACCCTAATCCAGCCTTTTTCTCTTCTTTTTATACTTCCAATCTCGTCCAAACAGGTTTAGAACGTCGGTTTGACTTTCTCAGAAAAAGTCAACGCACGTGCGAAAAAGTCAACGCACGTGCGGGAAAGTCAACGCACGTGCGGAAAAAGTCAACGCACGTGCGGGAAAGTCAACTCTGCCCAAATTCTGTCTTTTTGCTCATTTTATGCTCCGACGATGTATAACCTGATTGACACTCAACACACATAAAATATACGGTTTGACCAGCAAGTGAAGTTAAGAGATTCTAATTAACGGCCTCAATGATGTACATTTCGGCCTTAATCACATCCCCCAACTTACTACTTGCTAGTCCTCAAGCAAGTAAAATAAAATTAAATTAAACAAAATCTATCTATTTCCTCTTTCGTGGGAAAACGGTTGCATTTAGCATATGCAACAAGCCTTTAAACCACAAGGTTACCCCAAGTGGACGAGTAAAGTCTCGTGAGGGTTTCCAGAAATGATACCCACAAACATTAACATATTCATATATACTCAACAACAAATGACCACACTACTCCATCTAACAATCAACTTATGTGCCACTACGGTGTGATATTTAGACATCATGAGTCATTAAAGACACAGTGGACAAGCATGAAGGAACCTATTGAGTCAAAACCACAATTCAGTTAATACAAAAGTAAAGTTCACTATACTTGTGCATGCTAGTAGACAAGTCATGAGTACCCTCGGTGTAAAGTGCAATCTCCATATTAGTTAACTATCCACTATAATAGCCTAGTGTAACTCATAATAACACCGATCATATACAGAAAAGCTAACCTGTTACAGCCAAGATTTTAAAAAGTTTTTTTTTTTTTTTTTTTTTTAAATGACTGTGCAATGTCTTGATCCCTTAAGCTTTCTAATCAACCCGTGTAACGAGCATTGGACCAATGACTCCCAAACCAGACGGTTTTAGGGCACTAGGTGTAAAGACACCCCTACGGGCTTAATAACTCGAGTTGAAAAGGCTACGAATCTGAACAAGTCATTCTTCTTATTTTTTCTTAACTGTGCAATGTCCAAGTCCCTTAAGCTTTCTAATTAACCCATGTAGCAAGTTTTGGGCCAATGACTCCCAAACCAGACGGTTTTAGGGCATTAAGTGTAGAGACACCCCTACGGGCTTAATAACTCGAGTTAAAAAGGCTACGGACCCAAACCAGTTAAGTGTGTTCTATTTTTTTTTTTTTTTTTGAAATCTTGGCTCCTCATTTATTCTTTTCTGCAACTATAGCTATTATCAATGATGTACACTAGGAATTATAATAAAAAGATCACCGCTATGATAGTGTGTTCATGTGAATTAAGACATACTCATGACAAGTGTACTAAAATCACAAACACAGACAACTCTCCTCGTGCAAACATGGCATGCAAGTATCGACCCAATAAATCCTTTTCATACAAGTCTACTATGATCTCCAAATAACATATGCAAATAGCATCACCCTACTAGCAAAAAGTCACATCAGGTGAAGTAATGCAGTCAAGTGAAACAGGTATAAGCATGAATTATGAGCCAAATAGGAATGCACAAAATAAAATATAACCCTCATCCCCCAACTTGAATATGACATTGTCCTCAATGGAAAAGTAAAGAGAAATGAGAGAAAATTACCAGAATTCTAGGTGCACATCCAGGTAGGCAGAGAGTAACATATACACATTTTTAATTTTGTTTTTGTTTTTTTTGTTTTTTTTTTTAAGAAAAAGGAAAATAAAAATAAAAGAGACAAAGCAGTATACAGGCGGGTACTAGGGAGAAGCCGGTGGTGGTGGTGGCGGGAAATGCTGGGACCTTTGGTTTTTTTTTTTTTTTTTTTTTTTTTTTTTGGAGGCCCGAGCAGATACACGTTCGACTCAGAGCCTGCACACACCAAAAGCAAATAGACACAAAACTGTAGAACCAATCATGAGAATAAAATAAAATATGAAAGCACAAGTTGGTCCACTAATGTCCCACAAGCAATTTCCCTCTTTTTTTTTTTTTTTGGTAAATAAAAACGAAAATAATGAAATAAATGAATAAAACAAAAAAATGACCTTAAATGAAATTAACTAAACTAAAAACAAAATTAAACTAAACTAAACTATAAAATAACTAAACTACAAAGAAACTAAAGTATAGAATAAAATAACCTAAACTAACCGATATTTTTATTTTATTTTATTTGGTTAATAGAAGAGAAGAAAATAAAATAAAATACAAACTAAACTACTTATTAATTAAATGAACAATTACAGTATAGAAGAAAAATAATAATAACATCATTAACTACACAAGTATAATAAAAATAAAAATAAAACCAAAATCTATTAACTAATTAAACTAACCAGAATCATTAAGAAGCAATTTAAACTAAACAAATATAGCAAATAAAATAAAATAAAATAACTAAATTAAGATTATTGTTAGCACCATGATTTCTGAGGTTTTTTTTTTTTTTTTTTTTTTAAGAATCTTGCAAAATAGAAAATAGAAAATTAAAAATAAAATAAAAAAAAATTCGATTTTTTTTTTAATAAAAAAATTATAAAT
Organism: Camellia sinensis; assembly: GCF_055761805.1. Lineage (NCBI taxonomy): Eukaryota > Viridiplantae > Streptophyta > Magnoliopsida > Ericales > Theaceae > Camellia > Camellia sinensis. The sequence continues at coordinate 141,089,206 of NC_138975.1, forward strand.
AAAATCATTGTATATTTATTTAATTATTTTTAAAATTTATTTATGTATTTATTTAAAATTTATTTACTTAAAAAAAAAGTAAAAAGAAGAAATTAAAATAATAAATAAAATAAAACCGCACTTGGCGGCGCACCTGCTTTAATAGCAGGGTGCAAGCTCTCAATTGCACAAATGTCCCGCACGTGCGGGGCCAGGCCGCACGTGCGGCGATTTCACCCCAGGCGTTTTTTTTTTTTTTTTTTTTTTTTTTTTTTACAAATCGGCGTCCCGCACGTGCGGGGCCCAAGCCGCACGTGCGGCTTGGTCATGGCGCTCCAGCCCGCACCTGCTTTTATAGCAGGGGGCAAAGTTGTTTTGTGAAAGTTTTTTTTTTTTTTTTTTTTTTTTTGCCCCATGTGCGCACAGAGCCGCACATGCGGAGTTTGCTCTCTTTTTTTTTCTTTTTTTTTTTTAAAAGAATTTGTATTGGTTTACAATTAAACATGTATAACAACAATTTTTTTTTTTTTTTTTGACAAGTATAACACAGACTTTTTTTTTTTTTTAATTGAATAAGCATAACACTTTTTTTTTTTTTATTTTAAAAAAAAAAAAAAAATCAAAAACTAAGTATTTCTACCTTCAATTGACATCCGAAATAAATATAAAACATAAGAAAATAACGAAATGCCCGCTAAAGGTATAATCTTCACGCGAAAACCACGGGTACTACTTTTCTCCCTAACTGTATTTGTAACTTTCCCTATTCTCCAACAGGGTGACAGACTAGGTTGATTCGGTATCCAGAATCGAGGCGCATAAAGCTACCTCAACCTATGGGACTGCCATACAGAGTTCAAGCCGAGGTAGTTTTGAAGCAATCTCCACACCCCTGGGTATTTAAACCAGACTCTAGTCTCGGAAATCCCAAACCTTTGTGTTCTAGGCTTTGTCATTCGAACTCTAGTTTCCACCGTCTCAGTTGGTTTCCTAGGAACTCACTACAAACACGGTTAGGTGGCTATACCAGACCGTCAGATGCCGTTCGGGCACGGCAAACACCAAAGGAATTACACCTTTAGAGGATTTAAAGTCTCCTAGACGCAAATAAAGCATGACGAGAACAACGAAAAACAAAATAATCATAGAAGGAAAAGAAAAGAGAATAAGGAATCAATCTATCAATCATAATAAAATGGGTCCATCAAACCCCTGGGTAAAGGAAAATGATCCTTCCTAGTCGAGGAATTTAGTCTCCTATAATCAATGCAGCCTCGCCACCCAGTAGTGGTTCGTGTGGGGACTAATTCTCCTTCCTCATTCTCAACAACGGTGATGCCCGATTTCTTGGGCACCACTTGTGTGGGACTCACCCACTTGCTATTTGAGATGGGGTATATGATACCCGCATCCAACAATTTCAAAACCTCCTTAACTGGCCCATCAATATCAAAATTTTCAAACCCAAAATGACCTAGACAAGCCTCTAAATGGTCCTCTACAAGAATGGAGGGCAAAGCCTCCTCCACAATCTCATCCACAACATCCACTAATAAGCACTCCTCTCTCTCATGAGGTTGTTGGAATGCTTGGAAAACATTAAGTTTCACTTGCATGTTGCCAAATGAAACTTCCATAACCCCGGTCCGACAATTTATGCATGCATTGGCCGTAGCCAAGAAAGGTCGACCTAAGATCACCGGGATTTGTTTCTTAGAACTGGTTACCGGTTCCATATCTAACACCAAAAAGTCAACAGGGAAGTAGAATCTATCAACTTTAACTAGCACATCCTCAATCATGCCACGTGGCACTCTGAGGGACCGGTCAGCCAATTGAAGAGTGACAGTAGTGGGCTTCAACTCGCCAAGCCCAAATTCCTCGTACACAGAGTACGGCAATAAATTGACACTAGCCCCTAAATCTAATAAGGCCCTATCAATGAAATGGTCCCCTATAATGCATGCAATGGTTGGGGCACCCGGGTCCTTAAACTTAGGAGGTGTGTCATTCAACAAGATGGAGCTTACTTGCTCCATAAGTAGGACCTTTTGGGACACATGTGTCCTAGATTTACGCTTTTGCGTACAAAGGTCCTTCAGAAATTTGGCATATGATGGTACTTGCTTAATCGCCTCCAACAGGGGGAGGTTGATTTTTACTTGTTTAAAGACATCCATCATTGCCTCCATAGATGCCGCCTTCTTATTAAAAGGGGACGGTGCATCGAGGCATTGGGGAAAGGGTGCCTTAGGCACATATGGAGTGCTAGGGACTAACGTATCCCTCTTAAGTGTTTCCCCCTCACCCTTGCTCTCATTAGGTGTACCTCCATGGTCACCCTTCTTAACTCTAGTTGCATCTGGCGCAACCGACTGAAGCTCTAACTCCCTACCACTTCTTAAAGCAACCACCGCCTGCACTTGCTCATGTTGCTTACCATTCCCACCCGAACTCTCTGCCCTATATTGTCCCTTAGGGTTGGTCACAGTTTGACTTGGTAATTTTCCCTCCTCTCTTCGATTCATGTAGTTAGTTATTTGACCCAATTGGGTCTCTATCTTGGCAATAGAGTGAGTGTGGGAGTGAACTATCGGTGCTAACCCCTTAAGTTCTGAAAGAACTTCCAACACCTGAGTCTCAAAGGCAGAGTTGCCCTGAGGAACAGGCAGGGGTTGTGGTTGCCGGTACAGTTGTGGGGGTCGATAAGGTTGCGGTGGTTGGTAGGATGATTGGTTGGCAAAATTATTCAAATTCTGCCTTGGTGGTGGAGGATTATAAGAAGTGCCTTGTGAAGGGGGTCTCCATGAGAAGTTAGGGTGATTTCTCCATCCCGGATTATATGTGTTGGAGTATGGGTCATTACCCGGGTTGGAGAATCCTTGAGCCATATTCACATGCTCTTGGACTAACTCCGGAAATTGTGATGCCGAAGGGCACTCACTCAAGTCATGAGCAGGGCTCGCACATATAACACATGCCTCACGGAATTGAGGCTGATCTTGCTGGGTAGGGGCATGTCCCGTAGCTAATAAATGGTCTATATTGCGGGACAGTGCCTCTACTTGTTGGGCTAACTCTAGGTTTTGCCCGACTTCGTAAATGCCCCCTCTTTTTGGGGCTCCAACTACGGGTTGCCGGACTTGCCGGGCTGCGGAGGCATGGTGAAGGGAATTATCACTTAAGTTCTCAAACAATTGCCATGCCTCGGCATCATTTTTAGACATAAATGTCCCACCACAGGACGAATCCACCATTTGGCGGTGTGGCTCAGTTAAGCCATAATAAAATGTTTGAACAAGTTGCCAATTAGGCACTTGGTGGTGGGGACACTGTTGGAGAAGGTCTCGAAGTCTTTCCCAAGTCTCATGGAATTGCTCGCCATCCATTTGAGCAAAGTTTGTGATGGCTCGCCTAAGTTGGTTGGTTTTACCTATGGGAAAATACTTCTCCAAGAACCGTTGTTGTAATTGGTCCCAAGTTGTGATTGAATTAGCAGGTAAAGAATTTAGCCAGTGTTTGGCTTTATCCTTTAACGAGAATGGAAACAATCTCAACATTAAGGCCTCATTTGTGAAATTCTGGATCCTTACTGTCGAGCAAATTTCCAGAAATTCATTCAAATGCTTATAAGGGTCATCATGAATTAGTCCATGGAATGATGGGAGCATTTGTATAGTGCTGGACTTGATCTCATAATGAGCAGCAGTGGTGTTGGGCAATTGGATACATGATGGTGATGTATATGCAGTGGGTGTAAAATAATCCTTAAGTGTCCGGTTAGGCTCATTCGGGATATTAGGATCTGCCATCTCTAATGGCTCAATGTATGAATATTCAAGCCTAGGAATACGGGCAGAGGTCCTAAGTCTCCTAAGGGTCCTTTCTAGTTCAAGGTCCAAACTCCACAATTCAGGGCGACAAGAACGACGCCCGTGCATACACTACCCAAACACACACAACAAGTTCCGACTCTGTGCACTAAGTATGAAAGCAAAATACCAAAGGAAGAAATACTCACAGCGGTTTAACGAAAACGCTTTACTCGCCTTCCGGATGGTTGACGTGTAGACGTTGTCCCCAACCTCTGTCTGAGCTTTGACTTCTGTTTTAGCACTTTAGTGCTTTGCTTGTGAGTGTTTGCTTCTGTTTACTCACTTTAGTGCTGCGGTTTTTTTTTTTTATTTAAGCTCGACTGCGCTCCGCTTACACTTCAATGATAGCTCCAATTTCAAACACTCTACACACTTAGCAACACCAAAAGCATAAAATCCTAAACTAAAAATTAAAATAAGAATGTAACTTTAAATTAACTAATTTCGCCAGAAGTCCCCGGCAACGGCGCCAAAATTTGATGGGTCGTTGAACACACCAAAATTAAATACTAAACTATACCAAATTCTATCAGAATAATGGCAAGTCCAGGTATCGATCCACAGGGACTATTGTGAAATTAAACTAATTTAATTGTTAAATTCCTAAATTAATTTTGATAAAAAGATTGAATGATCATAACCTAATTTAATAACAAATAAATTAAACTAAGGAATTAAATTATCAATAATAAATGAAATTGGATTTACTAAATTGGGGAAAAATCCTAGGGTTGAGAATTCACCACTAACCACATAATTAGGGTTTCCAATTGAAATTAATTATGCTATGGTTTGAACGAATTAATGCTTCACAACTACAAGCTCAAAGCATTTAACAAGAAGATCATCACATTCAATGTACGAGCACGAACCATCTCAAGTAATACGAATCGTTCACTCTAAACTAGGGTAGTGATACGACTCGTTCCTCGTAGCATGGTTCGTCCCATACCTTGAATGTGAAGGAATAGAAAACTCATGTATGGATAATATTCAACAATCACAGAAAGTTAAATATTTGAAAAGATAATGAAGATCATATATAAAGAATTTCTAAAACACCATACAATGGTTCAAACCTTACATAATATAAAATCAAAAGAGAAAACTACATAATTACATGGCTAGGGTTTCATCAAAACCCTAGAAAAGAAGACTAGCCACTCATGGAGGAGTGGAAGGAAGTAGAAGGAGAAGGAATCACCATGGGAGACATCCTTGAAGCTCTTTGTTTTTCCTCTTTTGCAAACCCTAGCCTCCCTCTTTAGGTCCAAAACACTCAGAACCCTAATCCAGCCTTTTTCTCTTCTTTTTATACTTCCAATCTCGTCCAAACAGGTTTAAAACGTCGGTTTGACTTTCCCAGAAAAAGTCAACGCACGTGCGGGAAAGTCAACGCACGTGCGGGAAAGTCAACTCTGTCCAAATTCTGTCTTTTTGCTCATTTTATGCTCCGACGATGTATAACCTGATTGACACTCAACACACATAAAATATACGGTTTGACCAGCAAGTGAAGTTAAGAGATTCTAATTAACGGCCTCAATGATGTACATTTCGGCCTTAATCACCAACTCTCCAAACGAGGCCTAAGATAGTTTAGTGACATGCAATATTACAAGTAGGATTGTGTAAAATATTGTTCAATTTGCTAAAATTGTATTGATTCGCACTAATTCGGCCGCTGATTGTAGGTTAGTTTGATCAGAGATTTGAAATTTATAATTAGCATTTGAAACCATCCTGCTCCACTATAGTTAATACATATATTTTTTAAACTTCTAGTAAAATATCAAAATAAAAATTAGTGAGAGAGATTTAATATGTAAAATTTGTTACAAATTAGTCTTATATATGAAAAATATTATGCAAATACTTGATGATCTTTAATCAACTAATAAGTTGAAATAGTCAAAACTACAGTTTGCTTATTTGCCAATATACCATTCACTATTTGATTTATAATTTTACTCACAAAATGTACCGAACTACCCTAATTACAAGCAACAAAAATTACATACAATTTGTGGGGACAACATTACATTTAAAAGCCTTCAAATAACACTAGTGATAGGGCCGCCTGCAAGGCACGCGACAATACATCAATTTTTCATTTTTCATATGTGATTACCTTCTTAATTTGAATTGTTAGAAAAATCTTAGAAGTTTTGTTTTTCCATAAAAGGAACTATGTAGAAGTTGAAATATGTGTAGGGAAGTTTTATTTAAAATGATTTGTAATAATTGGCTTCTCATGTTTTATGTTAATACTGTTAGTATGAGAATTGTTAAATTATTTTTATATTAAAAGAATCTAAAATAGATATAAAAAAAAATCCGAAATAACAGGCCACACATGGTTAAAAAAAAAAATAACACTGTTCCTTTCAATCGGCCTAACGACCGGCTAGACATCTACGCGAACGATCGGATAATCCACTCCCGCATCTCATGTGGCTAAACAAACATGACCTTAATATCGAAGAAAAATTATAAAGCATTAACCAAAAAAAAAAAGGGCAAAGTGGTATTTTCAGAGGGATGAACGAAAGATACATCGACCATAATGGATTTTGAAACAAGAATGCGGCATGGATATGTACAGTGATTGAGAAGTTGTTACTTGGGTTTTGAAATTTTCATCCTAATTTGTATATTTGAACATAATTTTTAAAACAAAATTTGGAGCAATTGCAAAATGTTTACAAAGTAGGAGTCAAATATTTTTACGTGTAACTGAATAATTATCTAGTTATCTATGAAGGATGAATCATAATTGGGAAAAAGAAAGAGTTACAACTAAACACTACATAAAATATAATCAAAATATTTTAACCTATATCACCATGAATCATAATTAGGGGTTGTTTGGGATGATCTAAATAAGTGCACTTTTTGACTTTTTATGAAATATGGGTTGTGTTTGGGTTGGGTTTGAAGTGATGTGTAAGAGAGGTAATATGACTTAAATAAGATGATGTGACTTAAATAAGATAGTGCCTTTTTGACTTTTTGTCTCTTTCAAGACATGCCAAACTTGGCCTTAACAGGGCAATAGCTAAGTTATAACTAACACAATAATATATCATAACCAAAAATCATAAATGTCAAAATCAAGGCATATGGTATTATATGATACATAATTTTGAAGAAAAGTTGTAAAGTTTCTTGCAAGTCAAACAAAATATATGAGATGCTATTTCAGAGAGATCATTATAAGAAGTGAATGCCATTGTCAGTAGATTAGAGAGGATATTGTTCTATATAGTAGACACAAATCTAGCAAAATACCAAAATATTATACTTACATTCTAAAGTAGAACAGTTGGAAGTTACAGAAATTTTTAAGAGCATTACCCAAACCCTATCCTATACTATATATCCAGACTTGCAAAATGTTGAAGAGTCTAAAAGTTTAGTTAAAACATGCCTTATGCAGAGGTACTTGGAAATGAAATTTCAGTGGTTTCAAGAGGGTTAGTAGATGTGGTTGCTGGGAACAATTCTTTATTAACTTTTGGTTCAGAAAGCAGCTTCTCTAGGGCTGTTGAAGAGGGTGTAGTTGTGATGGAAGTGCTTACATCACTAGATGGAGGTAACAATGTATTGCATGACTGGAGATCTACGATATTCATATTACCGATGCTTAACTTGTATTATATAATCTTCATTTGTGGCCAGTGTTGAAAAAGTTTTTATTGATATCTTCCCATCCTTTAAGATACAATAATTTTTATTTAGGAAAATTGAAAGGACAATAATAGAATGTATGATAAAGTTGTTGAAGTTGTTAGTACTAATGTATGCTACATCACCTTTACACCATTAATTTTCTACATGATCTTCAAATATTGTTGCTGTAATTGAACCAGAGCTATCTTTGAGTTCAATTTCAAATTTGACCCTACAAGTTAGTATTTTATTGTGAAGGATACGATGAACTGGAATGTAAAATGAAGGTAATGACTAAAATTTATGGATATTGGAAGTTGATACCTTGGCAATGCAGTTACTTCTTTGGCCTTACATTGAAAAAAATCAAACATTGTTTGGTATTTTGCACTTACTGACTTATGACAGTTGCTACAAGGCATGTACCAAAGCGTTTGATCAAGAGAGTTGATTGACATTGTTGCTTTCACCCGGTAAATTTTCTGATCTGATATTTTAAAGGACAATGGTAGTTAATTGTAGTTATTAGAACACATATGTAAGTACAAGGAATTGTATTAAGATCTTATTACCTCAGGAGAAGTTGCAACATTTTTAATTGAAATGATTTTGTCAGCCTCTAGAGTCGGAACTTGGAGTTTGCCAAATTGATTTTTGGTTTGAAGGACCATTGCTTTGATGCTTTCTTCATTATCTATACATCTGAATTAAAGAAATATTTGTGGTTAGGTATAAGTAATGGAATCGTTGGTAAAATTAGGTAAATAATATATCATGTGTGGAGGGCAGCAGCAGCAGGTGAATTTGGATTCATCATCAAGGAACTTGTTGGCCTTGTTGAGAGTGATAGGCCTAGAGAGGAAAGTATTAGAATTTTGGTTTGTTTTTTGCTTATTACATAGTTGAATTGAAATGAATTATTACCACCAAATGATGCAACTTTAAGCCTAATCCCTATTGGAGTAGGGAAAGATTCATCGATTGTTAGGAGTTTCTCGCCTTCATTTTTGACAAATTGACCCCACAAAGTCATGACAACAAGTTTCAACCTGTTAAATTAAACATTGATTGTTAGCTATGCAAGTTTATGTAGGGGAAAAAAACAAAAGCTGAGAACCTTACTCTTGGTCAATGAGAACCACTTCTTGCACAGTTGTTGTTCTAGCAAGTGGAGTGACTATTTTGGGTGGCCTGACTTCTACAACAGCTGCTAAGATATCTTTGTTTAAAATAGTATACATGTATTACTCTAAAAGTATGTAATAAGAGAATGTGTTTGTTTATTAGGAATTGTTAGTAGTGATTGATTAATCTTACCAATTTCTGTCTGCTTGTCAATATGTTTCTCAAACTTGTCAAATGTGACAAAATCATGTGCTAGTGGGTTGTCATCTGTATGAGCACTTTCAGCAGGTTGAATTAATGTACTTGCATTTATAGTCCATTTCCATTCATTTGGAACCATGCGATATTTCTCTTGGACTGATTTCACCACAACATTTGATATGTAATAAGATTGGAAAACTTCAAGTGTGTCTTCGAAATTATCTATCTAGCCTTCATAAGTAGTTACTTGCACTGTTGTGCCCTGTAAATATGTGCAAAGTGCATTACAGGCAAGTAACATTGACTGAATAAAGGCTGGAAATGTGGTAGTTATAAATGATATATGTACATATATTGTTGTTCTTTAGTTCAAAGCTAGATGTATAAAGCATAGATGATGGACCTCCAAATCAGCAAGAATTAATTTTTGATTGACATCGCAATCCATGGATCCCATTTTTTCCAAAACTTGAACTTTTGCTTTCCAGTCATGAGTAAAGCTTGTGATGTTCTTCACGTGTGTAATTTCTTCACCCATTCTACAAAACAAGGCCCAAAATGTTAACATCATATATTTTTAAGTATGATAGCTTAGATAAAATTGGAAATGAGCTCTATGTGTAGATGGATTTATCAAATGTGTTCAAATTTTACAAAAATATTCAAAATAAAATTCAGTATGAATTTGCAAGTGCCAACAATTTTGGGTAAATAACATTCCTAGTAGAATTGATATATTTGTCATCTTCATATGTTGGCTCAATAAGAACTTTAATAGCTGCTGCAGTTGTAACTCAAGATAAGGCAACATATAGTTGTCCATGTGAGAATACTGGCTTTCGTAAGTATACACCCACTTTGTCCAATGTTTGGCTTTGCGCTTTGTTGATTGTCATGGCAAAACACAATTTTATTAGGAATTGGCTTCAAATGCACAGGATATTTTCGTTGATTATAAGGTTGCAATGGAATTCGTGGTAAGAAAACTATTTTCCCTTTATGATCACCAACGATAATTTTTGCACAAATGATATGATTTTGAAAATCACGACATATGAGTCATGTCCCATTGCAAACACCTTGTGAAGGATCAATATTTCTCAATACCATGATTGGACAATTGACTTTTAATTGTAAATGATGAGGCAAAAGGCCATTTGGATTAAGAGAATTTAAGAAATCTTCATATTGGCTTGATCATTTGGATCAATTATTTTATCAATGCTTGTGTATTTTCTTATTTTTCCTGGAAATCTTTCAATCAAGAATTTATTCACCTCATCAACACAATCATTCTTGGGAGTTAGTACAACATAATTTATCGTTGAAATAGGATTTATTGAGTATGTTTGAAGATTTGGGAAGATGATATCGGTTAAATCTTTGATAGAGTTCTTCATTTGAGGACTAATCATAGAAGGTGGTAGTTGGATTTTATTCGCAGCATTTGTTGGTTCAGAACCATTCCCAATTCATTCAATGTTGAAACAGACATGGCTGACCCACAATTCAAAGTTGGGATGATTTTTGCTTCACCAAAACTATTCAAAGAAATTGTCAAAGAACATGCCATAAGAAGTGGAAAACAGATTAAATTTGTGAAAAATGACAGTACTAGAGTGAGGGCTGGTTGTCAGGCTCCTTGCAAGTGGATGATTTTTGCATCTAAGATGCAAGGACAATTGAGTTTCCAAGTCAAGACCTACAACCCTGTGCACAACTGTGGCAGGATTTATTACAATAAGAATGTCACTTCAACATAGCCGTAAAGTAAGTACGTGGACACACTAAGGACCAAACCCATCTGGCCTTTAGACTCTTTCCAACAAATTGTGCAAAAAGAACATAAAGTTGGTGTATCTAGAAGTCAGTTGTATAGGGCAAAGAAAAAGGCACAACAATTGATTGAATGAAGCCTTAAAAAGCAATATGCTAGCTTGTGGGACTACTGTGAAGAGATTAGAAGAACTAATCCTGGGACCACCATTGTGTGAAGGCTGCAGATAATGAGGATGGGGATGATGATCTGGATGTAAATGATGTAGGGAAGGAAAGGTTTTAAAGGATTTATGATTATCTTAGGGCTTTAAAGCAAAGGTTTTTGGTAAGATGTAGGTCATACATTGGGGTAGATGGATGTCATGTTAGAGGTCTATATAAGGGCCAATTGCTAACAGCTATTGGAGTTGATGGAAACAATAATAACTATGCTCTAGCATATGCTGTGGATGAGGGAGAGACAAAAAAAAAGTATTGGAAATGGTTTTTTGAGCTACTATAGGAAGATATTAGAATTGTCCACCAACCAGGCTTCACATTTATGTCTGACAAACAAAAGGTAATAGTTTTTTATTGACTTCTCATTTCAACTGATTTGTTAAATCTTTTATATAAATATCCAAATTTGTAAATGTTAAATCTTTCAGCTGATTTACTAAATTTTGTAGGGCTTGATACCAGCACTTGTTGAGGTCATACCCAATGTTGACCACAGATTTTGTGTTAGACATTTGCAATAGAATTTCCAAGACAATTTCAAGGGGGTGTTATTGAAGGACCTGCTATGGGGTGCAGCCAATGCCTCTTATGTTCAAGACTTTAATCACCAGTAGCAACAAATGAAGGATGCTAATGAGGAAGCATTCAATTGGTTGGCTGAGAAGCCACCTAGCTTTTGGTCAAGGTCTCACTTCATACCTCTGTTTGAGTGTGATATAGTACACAATAGCATGTGTGAGAGCTTTAATGGATTGGTTGTTGTAGCAAGAGGAAAGACTATAATCCCCAAGTTGAAAGGCATAAGGTGCCTTATAATGAAGGGGATGCAAATGAGAAGAGAAGCAATGAGAAAAAGGTGTGTCGTGTCCAAACATTCAAAAGAAGCTTCATAGGAAGAAAGAGGAATCAACCAACTGCATTGCTATGTTGTCAGGTGCATCTGCATATTAGATCAACTGCTTTAATGGTCAGCAATTTCTGGTTGATCTCGAAACTCACACTTGTTCATGTAGAAAATGGATTTGACTGGTATACCTTGCCCACATGCCATATCAGCAATATATTACAAACATGAAGAGCTAGAAAATTATGTGGCACAGTGGTATAGGAAGAATACTTATATGGCTAGCTATGAGCAAATTGTTTATCCTATTAATGGTTCTGAGATGTGGCCAAGTACAGGAATGGTTGAATTGTTGCCTCCAAAAGTGAAGAGACAACCAGAGAGGCCAAAAAAGTTAAGGAAAAAACAAAGAGATGAACTAAGGGATCCCACCAAGTTAAAGAGACAACACATAACTACCTCTTGTAGCATTTGTGGGAAGCTTGGTCACAACAAGAGAAGCTGCAAAGGCCAACCAGTGGGAGAATGAAGCATGAGACCAAAAAACCCAGTAAGATTTGATTGACTATATTCAATTATGCATTTTTTTTTTAAAACTAAAATTTCAGTATAATATTAATAAGAAAATTGTGTAGGTTAAAAAGAGGAGTTCAACCCTGTTGGGAGTCAGCATAGTGTGAATCAATCAAGTAGATGTAATAGGCCAACACCAATGGCTACTACTAATCAAAATTGCAGCCAACCCATGAATAGCACCAGGCCAAGGCCACCTGCAACCAATCAATGTTGTAGTCAACCAGTGGCAAGTAATACAAGAGGTAGTAAACCAAGGCCACAAGTGGTGCAGCCAAAGCCAGAACCAATGATGCAGCAACCAAGGCCACAACCAATGATGCAATAGCCAAAGCCACCTGTCAACATTGGTGCATCAAACACGAGATCAACAGGGTAATGTGTCAATATAAGGTCATTGCCAAATGCACTCATGAGGCCACAACCAATGAAAGTTGCACCATTCTCATCTGCAAGCCTACCCACTTTCATGTCCAAGGGGAAAAAGTATGTACATTATCTTCACTTCATGAAACTGTAACAACAAAAACAGGACAACAAGGTGATGAAAATCAGTAGTCATGCCATGCCATGATGACTTTTTGGGCACATGTTTTTGGTTTCACTTTTGGGCACTGTTAGACTTTTGTAAATGTATGAAAACACTGATAATCTTTATTTTGGGATGTAAATGCTGCTAACATACTTTGTTTTGACATTACCTTCACACATGTTCATGTTGTTAATTGTTTTGGAAACTTATATTGATGATGTTAATCATTTGTAGAGTACATTGCGCCTAAATTCACATCAGCAAAGATGTTTTTGGTGCTTGTTAATGATGTTGTTTTTTGAATGGCAAATATGTTTTTATGAATGGATGGTGCTTGGAATTAGAATTGTGTTTTTTTTTTGAATGGATTGTGCTTGGAATGGCATAGATGTCAATGGATGGTCTTTGTTTTGTGAAGGGATTGCGCTTGGCATGGAATGGATGTTTTTGTGAATCTAATGGATCACAGCGATTTTGTGAATGGAATGGAATGGATGCCAAAGTTTTACATGCTTTTGGTGCTTCTTAATGCCTCAATAAATTAACCAAGGTGTTGTTGCTTGTGTTGTCATGGTGGATAGGTACAACCATCTCCAAATCAAACCATTACAAACCATCTCATCAAAAAGGTTCAAACTTACATTACAAACCATCTCATAAAAAAGGTTCAAACTTACATTACAAACCACGTTGAACAATATATATATCAGATAAACATTACAAACCATATGAAAACATTTTCCACGACCTATGGTAAGTCCATTCTAGGCTTCTATTATCATTGCCACCATACATTTGTCCCAATTTCCCCATTACAATTCCCTCAAAATCATTGTCATATATACATCTATTTTCACTTTTACAATAAACTGCCATTTTTAGCACTTCCATCCGCATTTCCATTGCTACCATTAACAACTAGAGTCCACCAAAGAAAAAAGCAAACGGGACAAAGCAAGACATGCAATCACCCACCTTCCTCTTGCCCTACACACTAGTACTTCATCTTCCAGCACTTTGTTTTGTTGAAGCAACTCGAGTATGACATCGCGACAACGGGTACACATCAGGGGATTAATCCATAAGAAGTAACCACATGCACCAAACCTCTGCAACAATACTTTCGGTTTTAGTCATGAAATTCTAAAAAATAAGATAAAATAAAATAAAATAAAAAACAAATACAAATACAAAGAAGAAGAAATTACAGATTTGGGCAAAGGTCAATACTGGAATGGACTTACCCCATAATTAGAACGACCGAGAAACCTCCTCCTAGGGTTGTTGTCGGTCTATGATGTATTCAATCGACTTCTCTTGCCACAATAGCAATTCACATAATCCATTTTCAGCCCCTCTTCCTTTCCATTCCCTTTTATGTTCCAATGCCTCGTTTTTTTTCTTCGTTTCCATTCCCTTCTCTGCTCTAATGGCTCGATTTTTCTTTCTTCTTCTTCAACGAACCAGTGAAAAAGGAGATGAACATAATAATATGTATGTATTTGTTGACCTACTGCTCGTGTAATGGCGAGAAGGGGTAAATTGACCACTTTTGCCTTGAATCTTGTGCGTGTGTGTTGCACCTGAGCGGTTTTGGATGGAAAAGGCGTCTTCCGTTATGAATTGGGGAATTGGTGGCCACAAATGATTGCTGGTCACAAATTTAGTGGTTTAAATAGTTTAAAAATGTTAAAATAATATCATTTTGGGTATAAAATAACTTTAAAAATGTTAAAACGACATCATTTTGATATTTTCAGACAATTTAAGCCATAAAATTTGTGACTACCAAATATTTTCTCATAATATGTATGTATTTGTTGACCTACTGCTTGTGTAGTGGCAGGAAGGGGTAAATTGACCACTTTTGCCTTGAATCTTGTGCGTGTGTGTTGCACCTGAGCGGTTTTGGATGGAAAAGGCGACTTCCGTTATGAATTAGCCAATTGTGAGACAACTCCCTAACTTCAAGGGTTAAAGTGTCTAATTTGAAAGTATAAGGACTAAGATGAAACACGCGTCAAAATATAGGGACCATTTTTATAATTTATCTTTTTCTTTTTTTTTTTCTTTTTTTTTTGGAGTTTCGCTTTATGCACAGGTTCAATGCGATTATTAACAATAAAAATCAAAATGTTTGGATTGTGACAATTCCTACTCTAGCTCGGACTGAATTTAATTGAGTTGATAAATTTTTCTTTTAGCCCTGATCAAATTTAAAATAGTGTGAAGGCTATAAAATTTTATGAACTTAAATTACTTAAGGTTCTAAAATTTTACGAATTTAAATTACTTGAGTTAGGCCAATCCAAATTGTACCTTGGCTAGGTCATGGGGTAAAATAGACAGAACTTTAATTTTATGATCTAAAAATTCATGCAATGTTAATAAATATCTTTATCATATATCTCAAAATTCAAAAATAAAAATAAATTTATAATCTAAGAATTTATAAATTATTAATATATATTATTGTCATATACATTCAGCTGCGCATAACACAGATTGAGGCCTCGTTTGGGAACCCTCCCTTTTAGTCAAAAAGTTATTAAATTAGCCAAAAAGTCAACAACCCATACTAAAAAAGTCAAAGATTCTATTTTCTCTCTACTTTTTGCACATCTTTTCATAAAAAGTCAAAAAGTCATCCTAAACATACTAATTTTTTTTAGCTCATATTTTAGTCAAATAATTAAAAAATTACTAAATTAACTTGTTTCCAAATGAAGCCCGAATGTAACTCACTGTTAAAATTACTAAAATATGATTACTTCTTCTTTTAGAAGCTTTTAGATGAAAATGAAGCTTCCTGGAAGTAGCCCACAGATGTTATCAAAGCTGGCCCATGAAGTTAGGAAATTGTCCGCTTAAGAGCATCTCCAATGCAATACTCTCATTAAGAGGATGAAAATAATGTTTTTTATTCAAAAAGTAAATATAGAGGAGGTCACTATTCATTCAAACTCCAATCACAAACCTTCATTTCCTTCATTCAAACTCTATTCAAAAAGTAATTTTTATTCATTAATAAATATTTAATTTTAAAATTTTTGTAAAATATATTTAATATTATACTCATTTTAAAAGTATGATTTTATACTTTTTAATGATGTCAATTTTATAAAAATTAAATTTACAAATTAAAAGTTATTTGTAATATAATAAGAAATACAAAATGAATAGTATTTTGGAGGGATCCTTCATTTTTTCATCCTCCCTTCAAATATGAAGGATGAATTCATTCTCCTCCCAAATGGAGATGAATTTGAAGGGTGGGTTGGAGGAGACCATCCTTCATATCTTCAAATATGAAGGATGAATTGGAGATGCTCTAAGTACAACATACACAACACACAAAATGGGGACAAAAGTGGAAAGAAAAGAATGAGCCAAGTTACTTTTAACAACTACTAACTCCCTTTTATTATATAAGTGTATAGATTTAAAGAATATGACAACATCCTTAGCGAATTATATTAACGAATTATTGACTTTGAAGGAGTTCAATGTAATTGTCAAATTTATAAAATTTAATATGTTTTATCTAAATTCTAGGAAAGATTAGAGTAATTTACCATTTGTTAAAAATGTATAATAGAAGGGGTAAATTATAGCAAATCTCTTTAAATTTTGACTCATTTACATTTTATTATCTTGAACTTTAAAATTCAACCATTAATTATAGAGGTGTTTGATAATCTGATTCAACACTTAAAATTGAATGTATTAAGTAATGATTTATTAAGCATGTTTGACAATCATAATTGATATCACTTAAAAATTTAAACGCCTCTTAAAATATAGGATAAAATTTAAAAAAATTTAAGTCATATGAAACATATTTAATTCTTATTGAATTTATAAATACTAAACATAAATATCGATATATACTATTATAAACTCATTATCACCACCATTACCACCACCACTACCGCTACCACCATCATACCACAACCACAACTATCGCTACTTTTATTACCACTGTCACTACCATTGCCACTATCACTACCATCGCCATCACTACCACCACCACCACCACCACCACTATCACCATCACCATCACCATCACCATCACCACCATCACTATCACTACCACCACTATTACCACCACCATCACCATCATACCACTATCGTCACCATTGTCACTACCGCCACTTTTATTACAATTGTCATTGTTACCATGTAACAACCCTCGTACTGTTTACTGATTTATGACCGATTGATTACCGTTAATCACCGATTACTGTTAAACGAAACGGATAATGACTGATAACTGACTGATAATTGAACTGAGTAAAGTACTGAACTAACTGATTGAAATTGGAATCTGAATTAATTGAGTATATGATGGTTAATTGCATTCTATCTGTTTGATTGTCTGATTATCTGTTCATGTTTATATGTTTAAACTGCTAATTGAAGGCCTTATCGGCGGCCGAATTAGAAACCGATTGATGTTCCGTGACCCTCATAATTAATGTGATTTTATGGTATATTTATCTGAAAATTGATTAGGTATGATTAAATTAGATTAAATAAGCTAATTAAAGAGTTCGGTTTATTTACCATATTGCCACCCTTAGTGGCACACTACCTAGTGATGCTAGAGCCTTGCACACATTGAATCAAAACATTTCATCAGCCTTTCTCCTTGCTTTGCCGACTTAGAGAGAGAGAGAGTGAGAGTTTGTGTAGTTCTTGGGATTTGGCTTAAACAACTTAGAGAATTGAAGGTTGATTGTTGCTTTGTGGTCCTACACTAGTAATTGAGGCTCTAGGTAAGAGAACTCAACCTTTATTGATGTGTTTGAGCTAGTTCTTGCATGATTCATGTTAATTTGTAGAGCTAAGTCATGATTTGGTCCATAAATGATGGATCGAAGATCATTTCTTGCATGCATGTTGGTATTGTTGCAATTTGAGGTTGATTACATAGACATTAGTGCATGCATGCTCATATTGTTGTTATAGACCATGTTTCCATCTGATTTGAAAAGAAATGAGCTCATTTGATCAAGCTTTGGAGCTTTAATTTGGTTTAAAACTCATGCATGACATGTTTGAATGTTGTTCTTGAAAATGGGTTTGAATATGGTTTTATTTGACTCACCTTTGGGGCTTGAATTCATAAATTGAGCTTTGAAACTTGTTATACATTGAATTTAGTTATGTTTTCCAGAATTTGGGCCCAAGAGGTCGAGTTTGGAGTGGTTGAATGCTTGGTTTGAGCTTGGGAGGCAAATCTGGAAATTCCAGATTTGGCTTCCTCGCTCGAGCGAAAGATTCCCCGCTCGAGCGAGCACCTTTGTCCAGGGCTCCGCTCGAGCGACCATCGAGCGACCATCGCGCGTAAAATTTCAGCATCCAGTACTTTTACTGTTTTGCAGACCGCTCGAGCGAAGGATTACTCGCTCGAGCGAAGCCTTTGATTTTGGACTTACGCTCGAGCGTAGAAGGTCTCGCTCGAGCGAAGCCCCTATTTTCAGCAAAGTTTGCAAAATGTTTTCTAAGTGTATTTTTGCACCCTCATCCCATCCTAGGCATTCTTAGGCCTAGTTTAAGACATTTAGATGAGGATATCATTGTAGAACACACCAAGGCAAATTAGGGATTAAGTTATGAGATTTCCCAACTGTGTAGCTTAGTGTGTTCAACCTGTGAACTGTGTAGGGTTGGCAACTGGGGAGACACGCTCTAGCATACTGTAGCCCAGAACTCTGTGAGTAACAATTGTGTAAAGATATGTTCAACTGATTATCTTCTGAATACTGAACTGAACTGTTTACTGAACTGGTATTATTTACTGAATGAATGTATGTCCTTTATTTCTGAACTGTACTGTGGCATCCTTAGTATCTACGGTTTACTGTTACTGTTACTGTCACAGAGATCTCTGTCGGTTCCCTCGTGGAACCACTACTGTTTACTGACTGATGGCCATCATTACTGTTCGGTCTTTTAAGACCTACTGTTACTGTTATGCTAATGGATGTACCACATATGACTGTTTACTGTACTGAACAACTGAATGACTGATTGAAATGAACTGTTTTCATACTGTAAGGACATTCATTCTTAACCTCTTTACATATTGTGTTATTCACTGGGCTTTAGCTCACTGCTTATATATATATGTAGGTGTACAGGCACCAGACCGCAGCTAGAGGCGTCAGGGTTACTCCAGTTTTGTCAAGCCAGCCTTTGTGCCTCACTGTGAGGTTCCGAGTTGCCATGCTATGGCTTGGGGGTGTTTTGTCTGTTTTTCCCCCTTCTGTACTGTTTTACTGTTTTGTATAGACCGTACTGTTTTGTACAGACGGAATGTTTTCTGTACTGTTCTGTAGGGTTGAGTCCCTAGTTGAATGGATGTGAATATTGTGTATACTGTTCTGTACTGTTTATGTATAAATGTGTGAAAAGCCTTTTTGCATACAGACTGTCACAGCTCAATGGACACTATTTATTTACTGTATTGGCTTCCGCCAGGCCCTGTACTCTGTTTTACTGTATTACTGTTCTGCAGGCCTTCGGTAATCTCGGATTACTGGCCGGTTACGGTACTAAACCCATAGGGCCGGGTTTGGGTCGTGACACAGTGGTATCAGAGCGATACTTAACCACGAGTTATACCGCACACACGTGTCCAAATGAGCTATAGGGTGTCCTAGAAAGTAATTAGGACATCTCATGAACATGATAAGTGTGTGGTTATGTTATGACTGAATGCATGCTAATGTGTTAAACTGGTAAGCAAATGACTGCTTATGTGTAAAACTGTTATAACTGCTTATAGTGAAATGGACAATGCAAATGAACCCGAATCCTCGTCTACCGAGGCAAGAATGGAAAGAATGGAAAGAATGATAGAACTGATAACTGCTAGACTTGAACAACAACAGAACCAACTGCCTCCTCCTCCTCCTCCGGTACAGCCGGAACCTAATGTTAACGTGGATGATGGGGATATTATTGCTCTCACCCATAAGTTCAGCAAAATGAAACCGCCATCCTTTCAGGGAGGCCTTGAACCGTTAAAAGCTGAAGCTTGGGTTCTGGAAACGGAAAAATTGTTCGAAGTGTTTCCGTGCTCAGAAGCAAACAAAGTATTGTTAGCTACCTTCACCCTACAAGAAGAGGCTAGAAGGTGGTGGATGTTGATTCGCGAAACAAACACTGTTATGACTTGGGCTCAGTTCAAGGAGTCCTTCTTTGAAAAGTACTTCCCTCAGTGTGTCAGGGATAGGAAAGTAACTGAGTTTGAACAGCTGAAGCAGGGCACAATGTCCGTTGCAGAATACGAGACGAAATTTACTGAACTTGCCCGTTATGCACCGCACATGGTGGATACTGAATATAAGAAGGCCAGAAAATTTGAAGGTGGCCTTAATGTTGCAATTCTTGACCGAATAAATGTTTTGAAGTTACCGACTTTTGTGGGTGTTCTCGACCGGGCATTGATGGCCGAGTCGAACATTGCAGCAGTGAAACAATCTGAAACACCAACAACTGAATGGCCTGGAAAAAGGCAGGGTTTCAAATTCAAGAAAGGCAAGCACAACCCAGCCAACAAGAAACAGAATACGGGGTCGACAACTAGCCCCAGCCAAGGGAGTGGTTTCATACCACCCTGTCCTGAGTGTGGCAAGAAGCACAAGGGGGTCTGTTACAGAATATCTGGAGCCTGTTACAGGTGTGGCAAGGTGGGCCACATGGTTAAAGACTGCCCCTCTGCTCCACAAGCCAGTGGTAAAGCTGCACCAAGCGCAGCAGCATCAAATGCTCCATCAAAGCCTAACCCTAAAGCTACCGGGAAAGAGCCTGTGAGGCAAGGCCGAGTGTTCGCACTAGTACCGGGAGATGTGCAGAATACCGAGACCGTTGTGTCAGGTATTCTCTCTATTTGTGCACAAAATGCATATGTATTAATTGATTCGGGGTCTACGCATTCTTATGTATCGCATGCTTTCTCACGGAAATTGGATAGACCCTTAGAACCCATGAACTATCTGCTAGCCGTATCATCACCCGTAGGGGGATCCATGACATGTGCTTATATGTACCCCGCATGTGAAATTATTGTTGGGGATATGCATCTGTTTATTGATTTACTGCCATTGAACATTGATCATTTTGACGTAATATTGGGGATGGATTGGTTACAAAAATATCATGCCACTATTGACTGTGTGACCAAGCAAGTTGTTTTCCGTCCACCTGGTTTGCCTGAATTTGTGTTTAATGGGAGTGGAGTAGTACCTCCTCCGTATTTGATTTCGTCAGTGAAAGCTGTTAAATTAATTAGAAAGGGGTGTAAAGGATATCTGTGTTCTGTACTGACTGTGTCTACTGATGATAGTGTTAAAACTGATGTGAATTGTATTCCTATAGTCAGGGAATTTCCAGATGTTTTTCCAGATAATCTTCCAGGAGATTTGACTGATAGGGAGATTGAATTTACCGTTGATGTGATTCCCGGAACACAACCAGTTTCTAAAGCTCCTTACAGAATGGCTCCAACTGAACTGAAGGAACTGAAAGTGCAATTGCAAGAACTGTTAGATAAAAAGTTCATCAGACCTAGCACTTCGCCATGGGGTGCTCCTGTTTTGTTTGTCAAGAAGAAAGATGGCTCACTGAGACTGTGCATTGACTACCGTGAACTGAATAAGGTAACTGTAAAGAACAAATACCCTTTGCCACGCATTGATGATTTATTTGATCAGTTACAGGGTGCACAAGTGTTTTCTAAGATTGATCTCAGATCGGGGTATCATCAACTGAAGGTTAAACCGGAAGACATCGATAAAACTGCTTTTAGAACGAGGTATGGACATTATGAATTTTTGGTTATGCCTTTTGGAGTCACGAATGCCCCTGCTGCCTTTATGGACCTTATGAACAGAATTTTTAAACCGTACCTTGATGACTTCATTGTAGTATTTATTGACGACATATTGATTTACTCCAAAAGTATAGAACAGCATGAACATCATCTGAGACTTGCCCTACAAACCTTAAGGGAACAGAAACTGTATGCTAAACGGTCTAAATGTGAATTTTGGCTTGACCATGTTATGTTTTTGGGGCATGTTGTTAGCAAAGATGGAATTTCTGTTGATCCGCAGAAAATTGAAGCTGTAGTGAACTGGCCTAGACCAACAAATGTGACTGAAGTCCGAAGCTTTTTGGGACTGGCTGGATATTACAGAAGATTTGTCAAAGATTTCTCCAAAATTGCTCTACCATTGACTCAGTTAACTCAGAAGGGGACATCATTTGACTGGACTGACCAAAGGGAATCTGCCTTCCAGGAGTTGAAAACTCGATTAGTGACTGCACCAGTTCTTACCCTACCTTCAGGTACGGATGGTTATACTGTATTTAGTGATGCTTCTCATAAGGGTCTGGGGTGTGTTTTAATGCAGAATGGGAGAGTTATTGCTTATGCTTCCCGACAACTGAGACCACATGAAAAGAACTACCCGACCCATGATCTGGAACTTGCTGCAGTAGTATTTGCCCTGAAAATCTGGCGTCACTATCTCTACGGGGTGACATGTGAAGTATACACCGACCACAAGAGTTTAAAGTATTTCTTCACACAGAAAGAACTGAATATGAGACAGCGGAGATGGCTAGAACTGATTAAAGACTATGACCTACAGATATTGTACCACCCGGGAAAAGCCAATACCGTTGCCGATGCATTGAGCCGGAAATCGATTGGAAACTTAGCCTGTTTGCTTACAGGGCAGAAAGAGTTGCTTTGTGACCTGGAAAAATCTGAAATAGAAATTGTTTTGAGAGGACAAGGTGGAATCTTAGCTGCTATTTCTGCTCAACCGGCACTGATCGAGGAGATTGAAGAGAAACAGCAACTGGATGACTTCTTGAAAAAGATCATCGAAGAAAGAGAATCTAAACCGAGACCGGGATTCAAATTCGAGAACAATGTACTGAAATTTCATGAAAGACTGTGTGTACCAAATGATACTGAACTGAAAAGAAGAGTTCTGCAAGAGGGCCACAACTCAAGATTGTCTATCCATCCGGGGAATACGAAAATGTACCAAGATCTGAAACAGAGTTTCTGGTGGCCGGGAATGAAGAAAGAAATTGCTGATTTTGTATCCAAATGTCTTCATTGCCAACAGGTCAAAGCTGAACATCAACGACCTGCCGGACTATTGCAACCCCTACCCATACCAGAGTGGAAATGGGAGCATATCACGATGGATTTTATCGTTGGATTACCTCGCTCCAGAAAAGGTATGGATTCAATTTGGGTTATTGTTGATAGACTAACCAAATCTGCTCACTTCTTACCTGTCAAGACGATTTATAATGCGGACAAATTGGCTGTTATCTATATTGATGAAATCGTTAGACTGCATGGAGTGCCTGTGTCTATTGTTTCTGACAGGGATTCGAAGTTTACATCGAGGTTTTGGCAAAGCCTACAGACTGCATTGGGCACTGAATTGAGGCTGAGTAGTGCCTATCATCCTCAGACAGATGGCCAATCTGAAAAGACCATCCAAACTCTGGAGGATTTACTGAGAATGTGTGTCCTTGATTTTCAGGGAAATTGGGAAAGCCATTTACCTTTGGCTGAATTCGCCTACAACAACAGCTACCATTCGAGTATAGGTATGGCGCCTTTCGAGGCATTGTATGGCAGGAAATGTAGGTCTCCAATTTGCTGGGCAGAAGTTGGAGATGGGCCTTTGCTCGGGCCCGAGATTGTATATGAAACAACTGAGAAAGTGAAACTGATACAGCAAAGACTGAAAACTGCACAGAGTAGACAGAAAAGTTATGCAGATGTCAGAAGACGGGACAGAGAGTATGAAGTGGGTGATCACGTTTTTGTGAAAGTGACACCAATGAAAGGCCAGACTCGTTTTGGAGTCAAAGGCAAGTTAGCACCGAGATACGTCGGACCTTATGAGATTATTGAGAAAATCAATCCGGTGGCGTATCAAGTTGCGCTTCCTCCTGAAATGGAGCACATGCATAACGTCTTCCACATCTCTATGTTAAGAGATTATCTCCGGGATCCTTTCCATGTAATAGAGCCTACCCACGTAGTGTTGAGTGATGACTACACTTACGAGGAACGGCCTATACAGATTGTAAACCGACGGATCAAGAAACTGAGGAACAAAGAGATCCCGTTAGTGAAAGTTGACTGGCAGAACCATGGTGGCGTGTACGCCACTTGGGAAAGGGAAGATGACATGGCTAAACGATATCCTGAACTGTTTCCACTGAATCCTGTTTTCTTCCAGAATGAAGGTAACTCGAGTTTAGAGGACTAAACTCTTTATAAGGAGGGGAGACTGTAACAACCCTCGTACTGTTTACTGATTTATGACCGATTGATTACCGTTAATCACCGATTACTGTTAAACGAAACGGATAATGACTGATAACTGACTGATAATTGAACTGAGTAAAGTACTGAACTAACTGATTGAAATTGGAATCTGAATTAATTGAGTATATGATGGTTAATTGCATTCTATCTGTTTGATTGTCTGATTATCTGTTCATGTTTATATGTTTAAACTGCTAATTGAAGGCCTTATCGGCGGCCGAATTAGAAACCGATTGATGTTCCGTGACCCTCATAATTAATGTGATTTTATGGTATATTTATCTGAAAATTGATTAGGTATGATTAAATTAGATTAAATAAGCTAATTAAAGAGTTCGGTTTATTTACCATATTGCCACCCTTAGTGGCACACTACCTAGTGATGCTAGAGCCTTGCACACATTGAATCAAAACATTTCATCAGCCTTTCTCCTTGCTTTGCCGACTTAGAGAGAGAGAGAGTGAGAGTTTGTGTAGTTCTTGGGATTTGGCTTAAACAACTTAGAGAATTGAAGGTTGATTGTTGCTTTGTGGTCCTACACTAGTAATTGAGGCTCTAGGTAAGAGAACTCAACCTTTATTGATGTGTTTGAGCTAGTTCTTGCATGATTCATGTTAATTTGTAGAGCTAAGTCATGATTTGGTCCATAAATGATGGATCGAAGATCATTTCTTGCATGCATGTTGGTATTGTTGCAATTTGAGGTTGATTACATAGACATTAGTGCATGCATGCTCATATTGTTGTTATAGACCATGTTTCCATCTGATTTGAAAAGAAATGAGCTCATTTGATCAAGCTTTGGAGCTTTAATTTGGTTTAAAACTCATGCATGACATGTTTGAATGTTGTTCTTGAAAATGGGTTTGAATATGGTTTTATTTGACTCACCTTTGGGGCTTGAATTCATAAATTGAGCTTTGAAACTTGTTATACATTGAATTTAGTTATGTTTTCCAGAATTTGGGCCCAAGAGGTCGAGTTTGGAGTGGTTGAATGCTTGGTTTGAGCTTGGGAGGCAAATCTGGAAATTCCAGATTTGGCTTCCTCGCTCGAGCGAAGGATTCCCCGCTCGAGCGAGCACCTTTGTCCAGGGCTCCGCTCGAGCGACCATCGAGCGACCATCGCGCGTAAAATTTCAGCATCCAGTACTTTTACTGTTTTGCAGACCGCTCGAGCGAAGGATTACTCGCTCGAGCGAAGCCTTTGATTTTGGACTTACGCTCGAGCGTAGAAGGTCTCGCTCGAGCGAAGCCCCTATTTTCAGCAAAGTTTGCAAAATGTTTTCTAAGTGTATTTTTGCACCCTCATCCCATCCTAGGCATTCTTAGGCCTAGTTTAAGACATTTAGATGAGGATATCATTGTAGAACACACCAAGGCAAATTAGGGATTAAGTTATGAGATTTCCCAACTGTGTAGCTTAGTGTGTTCAACCTGTGAACTGTGTAGGGTTGGCAACTGGGGAGACACGCTCTAGCATACTGTAGCCCAGAACTCTGTGAGTAACAATTGTGTAAAGATATGTTCAACTGATTATCTTCTGAATACTGAACTGAACTGTTTACTGAACTGGTATTATTTACTGAATGAATGTATGTCCTTTATTTCTGAACTGTACTGTGGCATCCTTAGTATCTACGGTTTACTGTTACTGTTACTGTCACAGAGATCTCTGTCGGTTCCCTCGTGGAACCACTACTGTTTACTGACTGATGGCCATCATTACTGTTCGGTCTTTTAAGACCTACTGTTACTGTTATGCTAATGGATGTACCACATATGACTGTTTACTGTACTGAACAACTGAATGACTGATTGAAATGAACTGTTTTCATACTGTAAGGACATTCATTCTTAACCTCTTTACATATTGTGTTATTCACTGGGCTTTAGCTCACTGCTTATATATATATGTAGGTGTACAGGCACCAGACCGCAGCTAGAGGCGTCAGGGTTACTCCAGTTTTGTCAAGCCAGCCTTTGTGCCTCACTGTGAGGTTCCGAGTTGCCATGCTATGGCTTGGGGGTGTTTTGTCTGTTTTTCCCCCTTCTGTACTGTTTTACTGTTTTGTATAGACCGTACTGTTTTGTACAGACGGAATGTTTTCTGTACTGTTCTGTAGGGTTGAGTCCCTAGTTGAATGGATGTGAATATTGTGTATACTGTTCTGTACTGTTTATGTATAAATGTGTGAAAAGCCTTTTTGCATACAGACTGTCACAGCTCAATGGACACTATTTATTTACTGTATTGGCTTCCGCCAGGCCCTGTACTCTGTTTTACTGTATTACTGTTCTGCAGGCCTTCGGTAATCTCGGATTACTGGCCGGTTACGGTACTAAACCCATAGGGCCGGGTTTGGGTCGTGACAGAGTGGTATCAGAGCGATACTTAACCACGAGTTATACCGCACACACGTGTCCAAATGAGCTATAGGGTGTCCTAGAAAGTAATTAGGACATCTCATGAACATGATAAGTGTGTGGTTATGTTATGACTGAATGCATGCTAATGTGTTAAACTGGTAAGCAAATGACTGCTTATGTGTAAAACTGTTATAACTGCTTATAGTGAAATGGACAATGCAAATGAACCCGAATCCTCGTCTACCAAGGCAAGAATGGAAAGAATGGAAAGAATGATAGAACTGATAACTGCTAGACTTGAACAACAACAGAACCAACTGCCTCCTCCTCCTCCTCCGGTACAGCCGGAACCTAATGTTAACGTGGATGATGGGGATATTATTGCTCTCACCCATAAGTTCAGCAAAATGAAACCGCCATCCTTTCAGGGAGGCCTTGAACCGTTAAAAGCTGAAGCTTGGGTTCTGGAAACGGAAAAATTGTTCGAAGTGTTTCCGTGCTCAGAAGCAAACAAAGTATTGTTAGCTACCTTCACCCTACAAGAAGAGGCTAGAAGGTGGTGGATGTTGATTCGCGAAACAAACACTGTTATGACTTGGGCTCAGTTCAAGGAGTCCTTCTTTGAAAAGTACTTCCCTCAGTGTGTCAGGGATAGGAAAGTAACTGAGTTTGAACAGCTGAAGCAGGGCACAATGTCCGTTGCAGAATACGAGACGAAATTTACTGAACTTGCCCGTTATGCACCGCACATGGTGGATACTGAATATAAGAAGGCCAGAAAATTTGAAGGTGGCCTTAATGTTGCAATTCTTGACCGAATAAATGTTTTGAAGTTACCGACTTTTGTGGGTGTTCTCGACCGGGCATTAATGGCCGAGTCGAACATTGCAGCAGTGAAACAATCTGAAACACCAACAACTGAATGGCCTGGAAAAAGGCAGGGTTTCAAATTCAAGAAAGGCAAGCACAACCCAGCCAACAAGAAACAGAATACGGGGTCGACAACTAGCCCCAGCCAAGGGAGTGGTTTCATACCACCCTGTCCTGAGTGTGGCAAGAAGCACAAGGGGGTCTGTTACAGAATATCTGGAGCCTGTTACAGGTGTGGCAAGGTGGGCCACATGGTTAAAGACTGCCCCTCTGCTCCACAAGCCAGTGGTAAAGCTGCACCAAGCGCAGCAGCATCAAATGCTCCATCAAAGCCTAACCCTAAAGCTACCGGGAAAGAGCCTGTGAGGCAAGGCCGAGTGTTCGCACTAGTACCGGGAGATGTGCAGAATACCGAGACCGTTGTGTCAGGTATTCTCTCTATTTGTGCACAAAATGCATATGTATTAATTGATTCGGGGTCTACGCATTCTTATGTATCGCATGCTTTCTCACGGAAATTGGATAGACCCTTAGAACCCATGAACTATCTGCTAGCCGTATCATCACCCGTAGGGGGATCCATGACATGTGCTTATATGTACCCCGCATGTGAAATTATTGTTGGGGATATGCATCTGTTTATTGATTTACTGCCATTGAACATTGATCATTTTGACGTAATATTGGGGATGGATTGGTTACAAAAATATCATGCCACTATTGACTGTGTGACCAAGCAAGTTGTTTTCCGTCCACCTGGTTTGCCTGAATTTGTGTTTAATGGGAGTGGAGTAGTACCTCCTCCGTATTTGATTTCGTCAGTGAAAGCTGTTAAATTAATTAGAAAGGGGTGTAAAGGATATCTGTGTTCTGTACTGACTGTGTCTACTGATGATAGTGTTAAAACTGATGTGAATTGTATTCCTATAGTCAGGGAATTTCCAGATGTTTTTCCAGATAATCTTCCAGGAGATTTGACTGATAGGGAGATTGAATTTACCGTTGATGTGATTCCCGGAACACAACCAGTTTCTAAAGCTCCTTACAGAATGGCTCCAACTGAACTGAAGGAACTGAAAGTGCAATTGCAAGAACTGTTAGATAAAAAGTTCATCAGACCTAGCACTTCGCCATGGGGTGCTCCTGTTTTGTTTGTCAAGAAGAAAGATGGCTCACTGAGACTGTGCATTGACTACCGTGAACTGAATAAGGTAACTGTAAAGAACAAATACCCTTTGCCACGCATTGATGATTTATTTGATCAGTTACAGGGTGCACAAGTGTTTTCTAAGATTGATCTCAGATCGGGGTATCATCAACTGAAGGTTAAACCGGAAGACATCGATAAAACTGCTTTTAGAACGAGGTATGGACATTATGAATTTTTGGTTATGCCTTTTGGAGTCACGAATGCCCCTGCTGCCTTTATGGACCTTATGAACAGAATTTTTAAACCGTACCTTGATGACTTCATTGTAGTATTTATTGACGACATATTGATTTACTCCAAAAGTATAGAACAGCATGAACATCATCTGAGACTTGCCCTACAAACCTTAAGGGAACAGAAACTGTATGCTAAACGGTCTAAATGTGAATTTTGGCTTGACCATGTTATGTTTTTGGGGCATGTTGTTAGCAAAGATGGAATTTCTGTTGATCCGCAGAAAATTGAAGCTGTAGTGAACTGGCCTAGACCAACAAATGTGACTGAAGTCCGAAGCTTTTTGGGACTGGCTGGATATTACAGAAGATTTGTCAAAGATTTCTCCAAAATTGCTCTACCATTGACTCAGTTAACTCAGAAGGGGACATCATTTGACTGGACTGACCAAAGGGAATCTGCCTTCCAGGAGTTGAAAACTCGATTAGTGACTGCACCAGTTCTTACCCTACCTTCAGGTACGGATGGTTATACTGTATTTAGTGATGCTTCTCATAAGGGTCTGGGGTGTGTTTTAATGCAGAATGGGAGAGTTATTGCTTATGCTTCCCGACAACTGAGACCACATGAAAAGAACTACCCGACCCATGATCTGGAACTTGCTGCAGTAGTATTTGCCCTGAAAATCTGGCGTCACTATCTCTACGGGGTGACATGTGAAGTATACACCGACCACAAGAGTTTAAAGTATTTCTTCACACAGAAAGAACTGAATATGAGACAGCGGAGATGGCTAGAACTGATTAAAGACTATGACCTACAGATATTGTACCACCCGGGAAAAGCCAATACCGTTGCCGATGCATTGAGCCGGAAATCGATTGGAAACTTAGCCTGTTTGCTTACAGGGCAGAAAGAGTTGCTTTGTGACCTGGAAAAATCTGAAATAGAAATTGTTTTGAGAGGACAAGGTGGAATCTTAGCTGCTATTTCTGCTCAACCGGCACTGATCGAGGAGATTGAAGAGAAACAGCAACTGGATGACTTCTTGAAAAAGATCATCGAAGAAAGAGAATCTAAACCGAGACCGGGATTCAAATTCGAGAACAATGTACTGAAATTTCATGAAAGACTGTGTGTACCAAATGATACTGAACTGAAAAGAAGAGTTCTGCAAGAGGGCCACAACTCAAGATTGTCTATCCATCCGGGGAATACGAAAATGTACCAAGATCTGAAACAGAGTTTCTGGTGGCCGGGAATGAAGAAAGAAATTGCTGATTTTGTATCCAAATGTCTTCATTGCCAACAGGTCAAAGCTGAACATCAACGACCTGCCGGACTATTGCAACCCCTACCCATACCAGAGTGGAAATGGGAGCATATCACGATGGATTTTATCGTTGGATTACCTCGCTCCAGAAAAGGTATGGATTCAATTTGGGTTATTGTTGATAGACTAACCAAATCTGCTCACTTCTTACCTGTCAAGACGATTTATAATGCGGACAAATTGGCTGTTATCTATATTGATGAAATCGTTAGACTGCATGGAGTGCCTGTGTCTATTGTTTCTGACAGGGATTCGAAGTTTACATCGAGGTTTTGGCAAAGCCTACAGACTGCATTGGGCACTGAATTGAGGCTGAGTAGTGCCTATCATCCTCAGACAGATGGCCAATCTGAAAAGACCATCCAAAC
This sequence comes from Camellia sinensis, assembly GCF_055761805.1. NCBI lineage: Eukaryota > Viridiplantae > Streptophyta > Magnoliopsida > Ericales > Theaceae > Camellia > Camellia sinensis. Next base: position 141,119,710 of record NC_138975.1, read on the forward strand.
TCTGGAGGATTTACTGAGAATGTGTGTCCTTGATTTTCAGGGAAATTGGGAAAGCCATTTACCTTTGGCTGAATTCGCCTACAACAACAGCTACCATTCGAGTATAGGTATGGCGCCTTTCGAGGCATTGTATGGCAGGAAATGTAGGTCTCCAATTTGCTGGGCAGAAGTTGGAGATGGGCCTTTGCTCGGGCCCGAGATTGTATATGAAACAACTGAGAAAGTGAAACTGATACAGCAAAGACTGAAAACTGCACAGAGTAGACAGAAAAGTTATGCAGATGTCAGAAGACGGGACAGAGAGTATGAAGTGGGTGATCACGTTTTTGTGAAAGTGACACCAATGAAAGGCCAGACTCGTTTTGGAGTCAAAGGCAAGTTAGCACCGAGATACGTCGGACCTTATGAGATTATTGAGAAAATCAATCCGGTGGCGTATCAAGTTGCGCTTCCTCCTGAAATGGAGCACATGCATAACGTCTTCCACATCTCTATGTTAAGAGATTATCTCCGGGATCCTTTCCATGTAATAGAGCCTACCCACGTAGTGTTGAGTGATGACTACACTTACGAGGAACGGCCTATACAGATTGTAAACCGACGGATCAAGAAACTGAGGAACAAAGAGATCCCGTTAGTGAAAGTTGACTGGCAGAACCATGGTGGCGTGTACGCCACTTGGGAAAGGGAAGATGACATGGCTAAACGATATCCTGAACTGTTTCCACTGAATCCTGTTTTCTTCCAGAATGAAGGTAACTCGAGTTTAGAGGACTAAACTCTTTATAAGGAGGGGAGACTGTAACAACCCTCGTACTGTTTACTGATTTATGACCGATTGATTACCGTTAATCACCGATTACTGTTAAACGAAACGGATAATGACTGATAACTGACTGATAATTGAACTGAGTAAAGTACTGAACTAACTGATTGAAATTGGAATCTGAATTAATTGAGTATATGATGGTTAATTGCATTCTATCTGTTTGATTGTCTGATTATCTGTTCATGTTTATATGTTTAAACTGCTAATTGAAGGCCTTATCGGCGGCCGAATTAGAAACCGATTGATGTTCCGTGACCCTCATAATTAATGTGATTTTATGGTATATTTATCTGAAAATTGATTAGGTATGATTAAATTAGATTAAATAAGCTAATTAAAGAGTTCGGTTTATTTACCATATTGCCACCCTTAGTGGCACACTACCTAGTGATGCTAGAGCCTTGCACACATTGAATCAAAACATTTCATCAGCCTTTCTCCTTGCTTTGCCGACTTAGAGAGAGAGAGAGTGAGAGTTTGTGTAGTTCTTGGGATTTGGCTTAAACAACTTAGAGAATTGAAGGTTGATTGTTGCTTTGTGGTCCTACACTAGTAATTGAGGCTCTAGGTAAGAGAACTCAACCTTTATTGATGTGTTTGAGCTAGTTCTTGCATGATTCATGTTAATTTGTAGAGCTAAGTCATGATTTGGTCCATAAATGATGGATCGAAGATCATTTCTTGCATGCATGTTGGTATTGTTGCAATTTGAGGTTGATTACATAGACATTAGTGCATGCATGCTCATATTGTTGTTATAGACCATGTTTCCATCTGATTTGAAAAGAAATGAGCTCATTTGATCAAGCTTTGGAGCTTTAATTTGGTTTAAAACTCATGCATGACATGTTTGAATGTTGTTCTTGAAAATGGGTTTGAATATGGTTTTATTTGACTCACCTTTGGGGCTTGAATTCATAAATTGAGCTTTGAAACTTGTTATACATTGAATTTAGTTATGTTTTCCAGAATTTGGGCCCAAGAGGTCGAGTTTGGAGTGGTTGAATGCTTGGTTTGAGCTTGGGAGGCAAATCTGGAAATTCCAGATTTGGCTTCCTCGCTCGAGCGAAGGATTCCCCGCTCGAGCGAGCACCTTTGTCCAGGGCTCCGCTCGAGCGACCATCGAGCGACCATCGCGCGTAAAATTTCAGCATCCAGTACTTTTACTGTTTTGCAGACCGCTCGAGCGAAGGATTACTCGCTCGAGCGAAGCCTTTGATTTTGGACTTACGCTCGAGCGTAGAAGGTCTCGCTCGAGCGAAGCCCCTATTTTCAGCAAAGTTTGCAAAATGTTTTCTAAGTGTATTTTTGCACCCTCATCCCATCCTAGGCATTCTTAGGCCTAGTTTAAGACATTTAGATGAGGATATCATTGTAGAACACACCAAGGCAAATTAGGGATTAAGTTATGAGATTTCCCAACTGTGTAGCTTAGTGTGTTCAACCTGTGAACTGTGTAGGGTTGGCAACTGGGGAGACACGCTCTAGCATACTGTAGCCCAGAACTCTGTGAGTAACAATTGTGTAAAGATATGTTCAACTGATTATCTTCTGAATACTGAACTGAACTGTTTACTGAACTGGTATTATTTACTGAATGAATGTATGTCCTTTATTTCTGAACTGTACTGTGGCATCCTTAGTATCTACGGTTTACTGTTACTGTTACTGTCACAGAGATCTCTGTCGGTTCCCTCGTGGAACCACTACTGTTTACTGGCTGATGGCCATCATTACTGTTCGGTCTTTTAAGACCTACTGTTACTGTTATGCTAATGGATGTACCACATATGACTGTTTACTGTACTGAACAACTGAATGACTGATTGAAATGAACTGTTTTCATACTGTAAGGACATTCATTCTTAACCTCTTTACATATTGTGTTATTCACTGGGCTTTAGCTCACTGCTCATATATATATGTAGGTGTACAGGCACCAGACCGCAGCTAGAGGCGTCAGGGTTACTCCAGTTTTGTCAAGCCAGCCTTTGTGCCTCACTGTGAGGTTCCGAGTTGCCATGCTATGGCTTGGGGGTGTTTTGTCTGTTTTTCCCCCTTCTGTACTGTTTTACTGTTTTGTATAGACCGTACTGTTTTGTACAGACGGAATGTTTTCTGTACTGTTCTGTAGGGTTGAGTCCCTAGTTGAATGGATGTGAATATTGTGTATACTGTTCTGTACTGTTTATGTATAAATGTGTGAAAAGCCTTTTTGCATACAGACTGTCACAGCTCAATGGACACTATTTATTTACTGTATTGGCTTCCGCCAGGCCCTGTACTCTGTTTTACTGTATTACTGTTCTGCAGGCCTTCGGTAATCTCGGATTACTGGCCGGTTACGGTACTAAACCCATAGGGCCGGGTTTGGGTCGTGACATACCATAAGCACCACCATGATTTTATTATCACTACCATTGCTATAGTTACCACCACCACTATGCCACCGCTACCACTATCACCACTACCATCATCACCATCATTTTGTTACCATAAGCACCGCCATAAATGAACAAATTCAAAGTGATGCAAACGAGTGAAATGAGATGTAATTACATATATGTATCTTATTTGTACAATATTTTCATAATTCTCAACACTTATTCAAAGTAAACTTCTATTGTTCAATAGTTCTCAAAATCATGACAAAATACAAATCCATGTGACATTTGTGCCATTTCATGTTCACAATTAATATTCATTTCATAACCTAACTTATAACATTTTAAGATCTTCAACAAATTTCCAACACCAACATTTATTCATCCAATGGATATTTCAACTACAATATCAACACGAGGAGGGTTCTATCAATTTCTTGAGGAATTTAAAACAATTTCATGGATATTTCATAAAATTCACTTTTTTTCCCAAATTTCTTCAAAACTAGGGTTTGATCCAAAAAGAGTTTTCCTTCATTTTTCATAGACTCTCCTCACAACGTACTTCCAGAGTTTATAAGTCATAAAATATTTTTAATTTGAACATTCTCACAAGAAAAGCCATTTTCTTCAACATTTTCAAAACCCACACTACAAAACCCAAACCCTACATTCGAAGGCATGGAAAAAATATACTAAATATGCTAAAATCATATATATAACTCAAAAAATTCCCTACCTCAAGATTTTGGATGAAAATGTGAGAAAAGCTTGAAAAATTGACGGTGTTGAAAATTTATCTCCATCTTACACAATGTTGCTCTTAATAAGCTCTCCAATAATAATGAAGGCACTAGGATCAAAAAACCCAATGGATTTAGGAAGATTGTCACGACCCAAACCCGGCCCTATGGGTTTAGCACCGTAACCGGCCAGTAATCCGAGATTACCGAAGGCCTGCAGAACAGTAGTACAGTAAAACAGAGTACAGGGCCTGGCGGAAGCCAATACAGTAAATAAATAATGTCCATTGAGCTGTGACAGTCTGCATGCCAAAAGATTTTTCATGCATTCACATGTACAAACAGTACAGTCTATACAAAATTTACAGTCACACAGTACAGGGACTTAATCCCTTGATAACAGTACGGTAAACAGTCAGTCTATACCATTCGTCCAGTTATTACAAAACGGTAAGACAGTACAGAAGGGGGACTTCTAAAACACCCCTAAGCCTTAGCACGATAGGCTCGGAACCTCGCAGTGAGGCACAAAGGCTGGCTTGACAAAACTGGAGTAGCCCTGATGCTCCTAGCTGCGGTCTGGTGCCTGAACACCTACATATATATATGAGCAGTGAGCTAAATCCCAGTGAATAACATAAAGCGTAAAGGGGTTTAGAATGAATGTCCTTACAGTAATGAAAACAGTTCATTTCAATCAGTATTTCAGTTGCTCAGTACAGTAAATAGTCATATGTGGTACATCCATTCGCATATCAGTAACAGTAGGTCTTAAAAGACCGAACAGTAATGATGGCCATCAGTCAGTAAACAGTAGTGGCTCCACGAGGGAACCGACAGAGATCTCTGTAACAGTAACAGTAAACAGTAGGTGCCAAGGATGCCACAGTACAGTTCAGAAATAAAGGACATACATTCATTCAGTAATACTAGTTCAGTAAACAGTTCAGTTCAGTATTCAAAGATAATCAGTTGAACATATCTTTACACAATTGTTACTCACAGAGTTCTGGGCTACAGTAGGCTAGAGCGTCTCCTCGAAATGCCAACCCTAAACAGTTAACAGATTGAACACACTCTAAGTTTCACAGATGGGAAAGGTAATAATTAAATCCCTAAATTTGCCTCGGTGTGTTCTACATCTATATCCTCATTAAGATGTCTTAAACTAGGCCTAAGAATGCCTAGAATGGGATGAGGATGCAAAGATGTACATTTAAAAGCATTTTCAGAAAAACAGAGTCCCGCTCGAGCTCAGGTTTCCCCGCTCGAGCGTACATACAACAAAGGTACACGCTCGAGCGTAAAATTTCCCGCTCGAGCGTACTATAAAAGTACTGGATGGGTGAAATCTCCGCTCGACGCCCACTCGAGCGTGAGACATGACTCCGCTCGAGCGCCCAATCCTCCGCTCGAGCGGACTGCAAAACAGTGCAGAGATGCTAGATGCTCGAATTCCACGCTCGAGCGGCACGTTCCCCGCTCGAGCGAAAGTGCGAAATCTGGAAATTCCAGATTGCACCTCCGAGCTCAAAACCAAGTTGTTAACAACTCAAAACCGATCCTCTTGGGCTCATTTTCTGGAAAACTCTTATAAACACATGGAATAACACAATTCAAAACTCAATTTGAGAAATCAAAGCCCAAGGGTGTTTAATTCAAACCCAATTTCAAGCCATTTTCCAAGAACAATATGAACATGCAAACATGCATGAATTTGAAACACTTTGAAGCTCCAATTTGTTGCTCTAATGAGCCAATTCTTTTTATAACAAGATGACTTCATGAACTACTCTCAAAACATGGACATGCATGTGAGGAAACATGGACTACAACCTCTAAACTTCAATATATGTACATGCATGCAACAATTAAGCCACGATTCAACATCTAAACCATGTTTTGGCTCTACACTCCATCAATATGACATGAACCATGCAAGAATCAACTCAAAACATGAATAAGAAGACAATGGAGCTACCTTTAGTCTTGTAGTTCAAGAAGGGAGCTCAAATATGCAATCAACCTTCAATTCTTCAAACAATCCATCAATTCTTCAAACAATTCAAGCCAATTCACAATGAAACAAGTTGAACTCAACTCTTCTAGCTCCTCTCTCTCTCTAAGGTCGGTTGTGTGCAGGAAGTGGAAGAAGAAATGTTTTGTTGAGTGTATTAGGAGATCAAAAAGGCTCAAGTAGTGGGCCACTCAGGTGGCAATTTGGTAATAAGTCCAATTCATGAAATTTGGTACCATTAATCTAATTTAATCATACCTAATCAGTTTTCAGATAACTTCACCATAAAATTACATAAATTATGTTGATCAAGACACACTAATCAATTTTGGATTCGGCTGCCGATAAGGCCTTCAATTTGCAATTTAAACATACAAACAGGAACAGATAATCAAACAGTCAAGTAGATAGAATACAATTTAACACACACATACTCAGTCAATTCGATTCCAGTTTTCAGTCAGTCAGTTCAGTACCTTAGGCAGTTCAATTATCAGTCAAAATCAGTCTCGGTTAACAGTAATTAGCGGTTAATCAGTCATTAATCGATAAACAGTATGAGGGCTGTTACAAAGATCAATGAAATAAATGAGGTGGTGGAAGGGTTTCTAGAAAGAGACGAGAGAAAAGAAGGAAAGTAAAATGTAGAGAGAGACAGAGAGAGAGTGAAATTAAAAGTGAAACAAAATGGTGCAAGGGTCTAACTTTAAGTGATTGGACACATTTTTCGGAACAGACTGCGGATAGACCGCTCGAATGACCAAACCTACCCTCGAGCGAACAATTCAAACTCTCAGAATCTCTTTCCTATTGCAAAAAACCGCTCGAGCGATGAAACCTTCGCTCGAGCGAAGAATGCAAACTCCTAGAAGTTCAGACTGCAAAACGAAATACGGAAGGGCTGACGTTACTGCTCGAGTGACAAAAGAACTGCCCGAGTGGTCTCAACTCAAAAGTGAGACAAAACAACCTTAAAACATTTCCATTATGCCCGGATTCACTCCAATACCTAAAGATACAAAAATGACACATAGGAACACACTAGAATATACATGAACAATCACAAGGAAATAATAGATAACAACATGAGATTCAAAGAGCTCAAAAATGACAAGGACAATTTTAAGATGATAGAAATTACAAATTAATACACCCAAATTACTTTAAAAGGAATCTGGACATCACACGGTTGTCCGGCCGGTCGTTCACCCGGTTGACCGGCTGGTTATCCATTTGGTCGTCCACAAATGGTCACTTACGAGATTTTTTTGTTTTTGGCACAAAATCACCTGCGAGATTTGATGAAAGGTTAAATGCTCCATTGATTTGATGAAAAAAATAGAGCTCCTTTATTTGATACCAATTTGATGAAAGATTTGAGTCTAGGTTGGAGATGGTCTAAGAGCATCTCTAATCCATTATCAAATTTAAATTTGATGAAAATTTTAGTGAAAATGAGATCCAATTCTTTCACCAAACTTATATCAAATTAAGGAGAAACAAATTTTTCATCAAATCAAGGATGAATCAAATTTATCACCAGATTTTCAACAAACATTTTTCTATTTAAGTTTGATAAAATTATTAAAAAATGAAGGATTTGAGCTAGATTTTTTTACCAAAATTGATGAAAAGCAAAATTTTGGGATAAAAAATTAAATTTTCAAAAGATTTTTATGAAATGATTGGAGTAGTTTATAACAAATCAAGTTTTTTAATTAAATTTAGAATCAAATTAGATAAAAAAAAAATGATAAATGATTGGAGATGGGCTAACAAGATAATAATACAAGCTAATTAAATGTTCAATTTTGAAGTTTAAAGCTTTATTTGGAATGTGAGCTGGCTTTTTGACTTTTTGACTCTTTTTACCTAAGGCTAAAAAGTCTCATTTAGAATAAATTTTTAAATTTTTTTTATTTTTATAAGAGAAAAAATAAAGTAATTATAATTTTATCTTATTAATTTTTTAATACATTTTATTTTTTTATAACTATTTTAGCCAAAATACTCGTAGGCTAAACGAGGGCTCTAGAGGACAAAAATTGTTCCTCCACACCATTTATGTTTGGACGAGTGTCCAAGAGACAAATAAGTAATGTGATCCACTATTTTAACCAATAATACTAAAGTCGTCGAGGGGGGCAATGAATAATTTATTGCAAATCAGAGAGTTTATTATAACTATATATTAAGTTTGGGAAGACTAAATAAGTGTATTTTTTGACTTTTTATGAAATATGGGTTGGATTTGGGTTGGGTTTGAAGTGATGTGTTAGAGAGGTGATGTGACTTAAATGAGATGATGTGACTTAAATAGGATAGTGACTTTTTGACTTTTTGAATTTTTTGGAAGATGCCAAACTTAAAAAGGAGTTTTTAACTCAAGCTTTGTGGGAGCTCCAATCTCCCAATCTAAATTTCTTGATTTTTTGATTTAAAAAAAAAATCTTAGCATTTATTAACTTCTGCATTTATTAGCTTCTCTCAACTCTCAAGTTTTACCATCATAATAACACTAAAAAAAATTCGTTGAAATCCAACACATATGAATTCTTTGAAAAGTCCCAACACATATGATTATTATCCCTCATAATAACACTTTAATGTATTAAGAATAAATATAAAAAAAATTTCTTGAAAAGTTCAACACATATGATTATTATCAAAATATTAAACTTTAATATAATATAATAAAAAAAAGATATTTAATTCCTTAAAAAGTCTAACACATATGATTATTATCAAAATATTAAACTTTAATATAATATAAAAAAAGAAAAAAAAAGACATTTAAAAAAAATATATTTAAAAATCACAATTCACATATATAGATAATTGTAAACACAATCCATGTATAGCACGATGATATGCTAGTTTATCCTAGAAAAATGCTTGGGAGCACTAGTGCTCACTAATTAGGTGGCAGTGGGTCCCGTCATTAATGATGTGATATTTTGGTCTTGGAGTTGTATTTTTTTTTTTTTTTTACTTTTTTAATGCATTAGTGCTATTAGTGGTGATATTTTTAGTGGGATGAATCATTGTTGGTTTATCCTAAGAAAAATGATGGAGACCACTAATTAGTGGTTGCACTAGGGATCACATGTGTTTTGTGTCTTAATTTTTTTTTTTTAATTTGCCACATCATTAGTGGTGGTGTTAATGATAAGAATTTAGTGGTATGTAGCATTGTTATTATCCAAAATAATAATGATAGAGACCACTAATTTTAGAACTCTAAAAAGACCATTAATGACATGACACTCAATAAAAAAAAATACAATAACAAGACTAAAATATCAAATCATTTATGATAACACCCCTGCGACATCATTACCGGTAGCAATAATGAGTGCTTTAGCTCATTCTCCAATCCAAAATAGAATTTCCAAAATCTCAGGACGCCAACCCATCTCTCTCTCTCTCTCTCTCTCTCAACATTTGTAGAGAAGCCATGGCCGTTTCTCTCTCCTGAATCCTCCCCAAACACCCCCTTCTCCTCCTGAATTTCTCTCTCCCAACAAAAATCGTAATTCAAATCCACTATCTCTTTCTCTCTCCTGATTTTAGTCTCTGAACCTCTCTCTGTGTCTATGCGATTCTTCAGAAGAGATCAAATCATGTTTTTGTATCTCTAGAAACCCTAATTTTCGTCGTAGAAATGGAGGTTGTGACCGGAGATCGGTACCTCGAATCTCTGGTAAAGTTCGTGGACAAACAAGCGGGGCCTTTGATCGAAGGAACCCTAGTTCTGAAGCTCAACCCCATGGGGCTTCACTACGTGCAATCCAGGCTCGAAGCCCTCAGCGAACTCGAAGGTCTTCTCGCCGGAGCTCCGGTTGATTATCTACGCTCCTACGTCTCCGACCTCGGCGATCACCGCGCGCTCGAGCAGCTCCGGAGAATTCTGTGTCTTCTTACGTCTCTGAAGGTCGTGTCGGTGTTTACGCCTTCGGCAAGGGACCCCACGCCTCTCTCGTTGTTGCCGTTTGGGCGATTGAAGGTTTTGGAGCTTCGGGGATGTGATCTTTCGACTTCGGCTGCTCGAGGGCTTCTCGAATTGAGGCATACCTTGGAAAAGCTCATTTGTCACAATTCAACTGTGAGTTTCTTTGCTGATGCTAGTTTGTTTTTTATGTTTGGTAGCTGAGAAAATAGAGTAAAATACTAGAAAACGAATCATTGAATTATATATTTTGTGTGCTTTTGTTTTATAATCTTGGAAGAATGAAGAATTGAAATCAATTAAACACTTCGGAGTGGAGGTCCTTTTCTCAAACAATAAAAAACAAAAACAAAAAATTCAAGTTGCTTCTTTTTCTTTTTATCCCTAGTTATAATTTATTCTTTGCTATATAGTTTTAAGGGATGATATGATTTTTTTTTTTTTTGGTTGTCTAGTATATAATGTAATGATGATTAATTTGTTGTTTATATTGGAAGCTTTGGTTACTCTTATTCTTATGTTTGTTCAATTGATATGTTAGGATGCACTGCGTCACCTATTTGCCAGTAGAATTGCTGAGATAAAAGTCTCCCCACAGTGGAACCGGTTGTCATCTGTGTCGTGTGCTTGTAATGGTTTGGTTCTCATGGATGAGTCTTTGCAACTTCTCCCTGTGGTTGAAACCCTTGATTTAAGTAGAAACAAGTTTGCGAAGGTGGATAATCTCCGGAAGTGTAGAAGATTGAAGCACTTGGATCTTGGGTTCAATCAACTTAGAACGATTGCATCATTTAGTGAGGTAGTACTAATTAGAACTATGATATCATTCTCGTCCTTTGTTGTGAGATGCTATTTGTTACATTGATTTTTTTAAAGATGCTGTTTTCATTTTTGACTTGATTATAAAACTCATAGCTAGTCAAAGCACTCTACCTTGCTGAAAAAGTATGTTTTCAAGTAGATAATGATCACAGTCTCCCAAATTGAATCTGTACGTCTCCATGATCGAGTGGAATTATCTTCAACCAATCAGACTTGTGTATCCTACCACCCTTGTCTCACTTCTTGAATTCCTGCTTTCCTTTGAAGCACTTGAAATCTTAGTTGTAGCCTACCGGAATTGCGATTCTACGATTCTACAACTTGCAGGTTCCTCCTACTGGGTGTGATGAATTCACACCGGAATTGCGATTCTATGACTTAAAGATGATTAGTTAAAACCTTGTTTCATAAAGAAAGAACTGTGTTTCTAACTGGGATAGAACCTCTCAAACATATGAACCCAAAGGCACAAAAAAAAAGAAAAAAAAGAAGCTACCAAGAAAGAGAAAATCTATAACGAGTTACTATTGGTTTATTTTCAATGTTTATCTTGATGACTCCTAGAGTAAGAAACAATCTGTTGTCGCTTGTTTTGGTTTAAATAAATTGACATTAGAATGTCCTCTATTCACCCCTGTTTTTCGGGACTATGGAACTTCTAGCGAGGTAATCTTCCTATGTTCTTTTGCAATTTTACTTTGTCTATCATCTTAAGCTTTGAATCCCAAACACCATCTGCTGAAGCAAACTTGCAATTTCCGCCCATCCTTGAGCTTTAGAACCAGCTGGAACAATGATATTAGCCATCTTTTTTTCTATTGACACACATGGAGATCTCAATAAAAACTCGTCTGGCTTTGGAAAACATTTCCTTATACCAAAGAATTGTTATTTCTATATTTCCTGAAGCTTCCCTCAATGTATTTACATAACCAAAAAGCACGGCCCAAGTTTACAAGCAAATAATAGCTCCACTAACCCCCCTCCCCCCCCCCCCCCCCCTCTCTCTCTCTCTCTCTCTCTCTCTCATTATGATGTATTCCTAAGGGTTTAGTCCTAGAGGGAGATCATGGGTTCAACTCTCCCTAGGGAGAGTTGAATTAAGGAGGCAAGCACTTGGTGTTTTGCAAAGGGTGGGGAGGCTAATTTTATAGGTGCTAATCTAACAACAAACTACTAACTTTTGCCAATCAAAAAAAAAAAAAAAAAAATTATGATGAATTACTTTACTCTGTAGAAGCTTTGTCAAATTGAAGAATGAATATCATATCTTTGATTTTGAAATCCTCTGCTTGATTCTTAATAAACTTTCATTTAGGGGTACAAAACCCTGGATTTGGACTCTCATCTTGGGTCCTTCCTTTTCATCTAACACGAGAGAGAGAGAGAGAGAGAGAGAGAGAGATTTAGGAGTATTTTCTCTATCCCATAAAGCCATATGAACATGATAACAATCTTGAAACTGAAATTTGAAATTTTATTTGAACAATCTTGATTATCATACAACTTTAGACAGTAATGATTAGTGAGTGATCCCTTTGTTCACCATTGTAGGGAGATGACACACAAAAATGATGGCATTACTTTTTTTATTTTCATCATTTATGCTGGGAAACAACTATGGTTTGATGTTAGTAGCATTTGTTATCATCATTCTTTTCTTCTTTGTTATCTTCTTATATTTGGAGCAATCTTTATCAGGACAAAAATAAATTGTATTAGGTTACTGAATTTGTGATTTAGCTTGTTGTCCACAAGTGGCCGATTTTTATTTATTTATTTATAAAATTGAGTTGCTTCTAAGTAATTATTTTTTCTTCTATAGGAAGCACTTTTCTTCAGCCAGTAATTTTGTAAAGGACAGCATAGGGAGGAAACCAATGTATACATGTTTATGAAGAAAAGTAGAAAAAGAAGTGAATATGCAAAAGTCAATACTCCAACTCCCTAGGAAATTTACATACGTCTCAAGGGATAGGTTATCTATGCTTATCACGCAACAAGCAAGAATGGCCTAGAACAGCCTCTTCAACTTGTGAATTGGCTGCTAAACACATTCAAAAGAGAGATGGTATTGCCCAATTGCACCACATCAAGCAATGGGAGCAGCCTAATAGACCTTCTCCTGCTCTTGAAAATGTACCACCTCTCTGTCTAAGGTTAAAAACAGTCGTAGACTGTGAACTTCCAAGACACCCCAATCAAACTCAAAAGTAGATATCTCCCTTTTCACTTGACAATGAATGAGTAGATGCTCCTTCATTTCATGTCCCCGCATAGGAAGCAAATATGTTTCCCCTTTGGTTCAAATGCAACCATTGCTTTTACTATTACATTTTAAAGAGGTATATGTTTAGAGATGGTGTTGACAAAGTTTTGCGAGTTTATGTCACCAAGTAAATCTGCACCCCTAAATATTTTTATTGGCTTCTTTAAGTTTCTAATTTTGGAATTAGATTTCAATCCATATATCAAAATTATTGCACTATGCAGGTCTCCTGTCAAATTGTTAAACTTGTTTTGAGGAACAATGCTCTAACTACGATGCGTGGGATTGAGAATTTGAAGTCACTTGAAGGCCTTGATCTTTCCTACAATGTTATTTCCAATTTTTCAGAGTTAGAGATCCTTGAGGGCCTTCCATCTCTACAAAGCCTGTGGTTGGAAGGGAATCCGTTATGTTGTGCACGATGGTACAGAGCACAAGTGTTCAGCATTTTCCCTCATCCAGATAATGTAAGTTGTTGCATGTAAGTTCTTTTCTAGTTATTTTGTCCTCTAAAATTTCCTTTGGCATAAAAGGAAAGGGAAAAAAATGAAAGTAAAATGGATTATCTGAGGCAAGTTACATTTTTTTTCAGTTCATAGTCCTGCTGAAGTCACATTCCACCTTGTATTTTTTGTGAACACTGTAGTTGACATTAGATGAGAAGAAAATTTGTAAAAGAGAGTTTTGGAAAAGGCGAATTATTATTGCAAGCAGGCAGAAACGGCCTGCTAGCTTTGGATTTTATTCTCCAGCAAAAGGAGTTGCTGAATTAGAGGGAATTATCAAAACAAAAAGGGTAGGTGATTGTTGAAATTAATTGGCACGTTCTCTTTCTAATACCAAGATTTATTTATTTTCCAGCATAGCATCTGTGCTATATCAAGTGCAATGATTTTATTTAAATGATGTTATATAAAAAGTATTTTATCCAACATCCTGCAGAAGAAGCATTCTCGTCTTGCTTGTATTGAAAGTGAGGAGCTGACCATGCATATAGGCTCCGACCAAGAGTCAGTATCATGTGAGAATGAGACTCGAAGCAAAGAGGAGAACATAATTTCGGATGAAGAAGCTGAAATTGTTGGTTTGATGAACAGAATCGAATTGATGAAAAAAGAGCGTTCTGATCTATGGTTGCAGGAATTTGAATGGTTGAATCAAGATTCTGAAAATTTTATCAGTGGTAGTCAATATAATGTGGCTACAGTTAATCCTGATAAAGAACATTATTTGAAACATGAGACAAGGCATAGGTATCTCGGTGAGAGCTCACGATATGTTTCAGACTCTGCTCAAACTTCAGGAAATGAGAGTAGTACAAACATTTTAGAATCTGACTGTTCCTTTGCAGACATTTCCAGTGGTTTCAATTCTCATCGCTACTTTGATGGAATTAGTGAAGCTGGACCAAAATTTGTGGGGCATGCCAGTGGGAATTCTGTGGTGGTTACTAGAAAAATGGATATAAAGCAGGAGCAAATGAAATCCGACACTAATGAAGGACGTTTTCCTGTGAGAGCTGGAAACTCTCATCTCGATCCTTTGGCAGTCTCAGGCGGGGAAAGAAAATATGCAAAAATCAGCATTGCACAAAACAATTCCATTGATGATATTATGGAATCCCTTACACCATCTGTTTCCTCAAGATCACCTCCTCATTATCAAGAAGACATTCTACATCGTCGCAACAACTTGGAGGAAGAATTTTTCCACCTATCTGCAGGGTCCTTTTCAGTGGCATCGTCTGACAGTAATACCAGTTGTAGTGAAGATGATTTCAATGAATTTGGGACCTTTATTCCTGAATGTGATCAGCCATTGAGTGAAGAGTTTTTCGAGAGGAGTGGTCATTCTCATTCATCCATGCACCATTCTCAGGATAGGCATTATCACGAGGGGCATGGGGTTTCTCTGGTAACACAAAATGGTGTATGTTATTCAGATTCATATGCTGAACCAGCCTCTGGTGCTCTGAAACTTACAGAACCGGAGCACTCCCCAACAATTGTGGCACAATAATTTTCCTAATGGTGAGTATGATGATGAACTGGACCAGTGGTTTTTTTTATTCTCGTGGACTACTATAGTTGATACGCTCTTTTTTTTCTCTTTCGTGGCAATGTATATCACGGATTTCTGATCATTAATGCATACAATGAAACCGGGTAATAGTATTTTAGTCTCCATTTTCAGGTCATCGACACCAGGGAGAGTTTGTGTCTAACATTGGCTCTTGAATGTGCAATAATCGGGGAATGATGCAGCACTCACCATGAAAAATCCAGCTTCAGGATCTGTGAAGGTAGTCTATTCAACGTTGTGGCGTTGTTGAAAGCAGTCCATGCAAGAGTAGCCAATTCATCCTGGCCTTTACTTGTAAGATGGGTGCCATGAAAATCAAATTCTTTTATTTTTATTTTTATTGATTTTTTTTTTTTACTTGTGTTTTTGTTTGTTTCATATTCATTCCATTCTTTTGATATGGGCTTCCTTTTAGTTCCTATTTAGTTTTATTCCTGGCTTGGTGTGGTGAGTAAATAGCTTTCTTTTTCTTTGAATTGTGTGCTCTTTTAGAAGCTTCCTGTAATGTGTACAAAGTGTACAAACATTGAACATTCAATGATATTATAATTAGTTTGTTTTGGTCTTTGTTTTTACTTCAAGAATTCTCAGGATGCCTCAATGCTTGTCAGTGGTGTTGTACATCTTGCCACGTTGCTATCTACGATCTCTCTCCCGCTTTTTTTTTTGTCTGTCTCATGGGTTTGAAAATAGCTCGACATTTTTGGTGCGACAAGACACAGTGAGACTTTGTACACAGCTGCATAGGTATTTTGTTCTAGCTTTTTTGGTTAAACATTTCCTTGTGTTTCTCCTTCTCTTTAGTTTTTTGATGGAAAATATTGCAATTTCATCATCAAATGGGATTGTGCATTATCTACATTAGCAGCCTAGCAGGATACCTTGCACATTGGGCCCACCCCCGGAGCAGGTGGTCATATATTTCATTGATCCCTGGGTCGGTTTTCAATTGTAAAGGTCTGCATTCATGATATGGTTGGACTTCTAATACTACTAGGGGTTTGTGCTATGGAGGTCCACCCATTTGCTCCTATAGACGTGCCAGTTTATATCACTTGGACAAATGGATTTGATATACTTGGGAATGCTTATTATTATTATTATGTTGGGCACTCAATTCATAAATCCAATTTGTAATTTTGTTAGGTGAGAAGTCTAGGTGTTGGATTAGTTTGTCCAAAAGGACAAGCTCAACTAAAATGACCAAAATACCCTTCTTATATACATCATATTAGATGTCTCAAAACCCTAACAATCCCTCTCTCTCTCTCTCTCTCTCTCTCCCTTCTACTCTGTCACTCTGTCTCTTCTCTCTCATTTCTCCTGTTCAACTGCCGATCGCACCACCGTCGTCACAAACACCACCACCACTCTCTCTCTCTCAGTCTCTCTCTCTCTCTCTCTCTTACTTTTGTCTGCTGCTTTATCTCTGGTGTTGACGGCGGTGTGATGTCTCCGACGACTTTGTCTTTAACTCTGTCAAGCTCCACATCTAGAAGATCTGAAGATTGTTCCTCTTCATGGCTCCGTTAAGCGCATAGCTGTTGCTTCGACTGTTGGCGACCTCTCTGCCGCTGAATCCAACACAATTGAGTTTCGCAGCATCACCTGGAGGTATTGTAGTTGTGTAGATCATTAGATTTATACGAGTTGGTAGATCTATTTCAAATTTAAGTTCTTCATTGTACAATTGAGTTCAAATTTGGTGAGATAACATCTACTGTATACGTTCAATAGGCAGATCTACACTAGTTGAGTTCTAATTTTGTAGTCTCAGATCTTGTTTGTATAGTCTCAGACCTGGTTGTGGAAGAAGATGATGATGATGAGTTGTGTGTGGGTGTGTTTGCAGATCTATTCAAAATTTGAAAAGATAATAAAATTTTAAATAGGTAGGACAATTTTGTTTTGAACATATAATATTATAGATCTTTTCAAATTTTGAACATATAGGGGTTTGGTATTGAGAAAAGGCAGAGTATACGCACAGATATTTTGAAATTTTTTTAAAAGTTATCTCATTTTTGAAAATTATGATTTGTTTGAAGCAGTGGGATATGCATAGATATTGTGAAAAATTAAATAGAGGTTGTCCAAATGCACTTTTATTCAAATAAAAGTTGAACAGATAGGTATAATAAACTTGTGAATTTGTACAGATAAATTTTGAATTGATAAAATATTGGACAGAAAGAAGATTTACACAAATAAAACTTGGACAGATAGAAAAAATTTAAATAGATAAATATAAATATAAACAGATAGAATTTTATTTGGACAAACATTGAAACATATAAGGGAAATTTGAATTGAAAAAGATTAAAAAATTAAACAGATAGGGTAAGAAAATTGAATAGATAGGAAAAAATTTTGAACAGATAGTCAACGAAAGTCAACAGATAACAAAAAAAGTCAACAAATAAATTAAAGGGTAAAATTGAAAACAAAATGTGCTTCAAAATAAATAAAAGTATTTGTCACCAAATTATTTTACAAATGATGGACTTCTCACCAACACAAAATATCTACAGAATCTAATACCTTATACCCTTCTTAATTTAGACTTTTTAACAATTTACTATTATTATTATTATTATTATTATTATTATTGTTGTTGTTGTTGTTGTTGTTACTCCGTGTTAAGAAAACGATACAACCCACTTGTGCTGCTGCCTTTTTGTGTTCCTCTCTCTACCTCACTGGAGCCTTGGTTTTATGCATAAATCTCTGCAACCACCCTGGAAAGTGGGAATCACAATCAATATAGCCTAGCTGTATGGACCTGGAACACACCCCTTCTTTTTTGGGCAAAAAGTAAGCTCAACCAACAAACGCTGATCAGAACCTTATTTCAACAATGTGAGCGAAAAATCCATTAAGAAAAAAGCCGATTTTTGGCAACCAAAAAAATATATATATATTTTTTGAATTTTTTGTCTTTAATGATTTTTTTTCAAAATTATATCAAAATTTTTTACTTCTCCAATCTATCTTGTCGAGACGAATTTAAAAAGTATATATTTTTTTAAAAAATTTTCAAAAGAAAAATACAAAAGATGAAGCCTCGTTTGGCAACAGGCCAATTCAGTCAAAAAGTCAAAAAAAAATACTAAAAAAGTAAAAAAGCCAACAACACATACTAAAAAATCAAAGATTCTATTTTCTTTCTACTTTTTACACATCTTTTCGTAAAAAGTCAAAAAATCACTCCAAACATACTAATTTTTTTTAACTCATATTTTAACCAAATAGTTAAAAAATTATTAAATTAATCTGTTCCCAAACGAAGCCAGTCAAAAAAAAATTGCTTATTTTGATTTATTTTTGTCTTTTTTGGATTTTTTTTTACAAATATAATTTTTAGATTCATCTTGTCAAGCTGAATTTCAAAAACCTAGAGCTTCTTGAAATTTTTTTTGAAAAAAAATCACTAAAGACGAAAATAAATCAAAAAAAAAAAAAAAAGCCAAAACAAATTATTCCCAAAACATCTCAAAGTGTTACATTGGTTAGCATATTGTCACTGAGCTACAATTGTTTTGGAGGGAAAAATAACCATTACTCACAATCGATGCCATATTCCAAAATGGTAATACTACACGCATTAATTGGTATACTAATTATTATACCAACATATATTACGACATTATTATTTCAAAGTTATGACTCACTCATTATATAAATTACAAATATTCAAAACCTTTATGTCACATCATCTATTAATACACTAATTAATATACTAATTGATACATACAACATTATTCATTGCAAAATGCTGGCCCTTCCTCCAGTTTCCCGCTTTGTTCTCAATGTATTTGACAAAGCGTACTAACTGCTACTGCAACTTAAATATTTAAAGGATACTTTTGTCTTCTTAAAATTGCTGTTAACAGAGTTCGTAAAAGCATAAAAAAATCTTGTGAGCATTTCTTGTTTTCTTTTGAGAATGTTTAGAACACAGATATATTCTAACCTAGAGGCCCAAACCTTGGACTGGCAAAGGACGCTCTTACCACTTGAGCTACCCCTTTGTCTCTATTGTTGTGTGTGTATATATAAAGCAATAGTCTTGTTAACATATGCTCATTAACATATCTTACATTTAAATGTTAAAATGCCTAGGACTAAAGCCACAAAGTAAAATAGGATTTTGCACTAAACCATTGCTGTGCTAAAGAATATTATACAACACGAGCCACCATCTCATTCACAAAAGTTACGAGGTAAATGACATTTGAACCTTTTGGGTATGTTTGATTGGAAGGATTAAAGTATGGGATTAAGATTATTAATCCGTGGGTCTAATCATCCTAGGTTTGTTTTGACATTTTGGTTTAGGATTATTAATCCAATGAATAATTAATCCAACAAATTTGTAGGATTATTAGTAATGGGGTAGGGGTAGGATAGTTAGTACCACACTAATTTGATAGGATTATTAATACCTCACTATTAGTGTTGTGAATCAAACATGGCCTTTGAGTCCACTCCATGTGGCCTGTTACACTAATTAAATCATTTTTGTAAAACAAATACATGGTTACAACATATTAACTTCTAATCAAAACAATGACGCACCAAAGATTATTTGAGGGAACTACTCCTATAGGCTGCTGTGGACTTGCATAAACTGAATATAATAATAATAATAATAATATTCTTGTGAAACATGTTTTAATCCTAACTCAAAATAAGCTCCAAAATGGTAAACCATAATACCGCCTAGAAAGGATTCCAGTATTTTCCGGTGAAACAATGGCAAAGTAATGAACTATGCCGAAGAACAAAAGTATCTGTCATTTGGATAAAGAGCAACTCCGCAACCTAAAAAGATCCATCAGCTCTTTATTCCAAATGAATCAAAATCTTTCGTATGACCCAAATGGGGAACATCAATTGGTTTGCATCTCTTATATAGTGAAAACTTGCTACCTACCAGTCTTTTTTGGCATTAATCTCTTATAGGCCATAAATGTAACTGCAGCTGACAGAGAATACCTGCAAATTGATTAAAATTGATATCAGAAAAAAGCTATAGAGAATGCCTTTGTTAAAACTACCATGCTTTTAACTAAAATTGATTTAAATCAAAACTCAGCCCGCTAATACAGATAGCATAAACAAAACAAACAGAAGAACCCTCGAGTACACTTGAAAGATGTAGCTGAAGTATGAACAGTACAAATAGTATTAACTGTGCTGCAATACCCTTCCACTGCAGAGAAGAAAGCATGATTTTTCAGAGTTTTTACCACTTCCAACAACAACACATTATGAGATTATTCATGTTTTAATTGGATGCTTCATGGTTGCACACTGATCCAGTCTTATTTTAGACTTCTGCCTGGTAAATATTTGATGGTTTTTATATACTGCCTAAACCCAATGGTTGTAGAAAATTGAAGCACACAAGGAAATGAAATCTTAAATTTGTGATAAATAAATCTGTACATTATGTGATGTCATTTATTTTGAAACCAAAATATTTTAAGATAGGTTGAACAGTTCCTTTTTGGCCATATTGTATAGTTGAACTTCAGGAATGTGAATCCCAACCATAAGCGAACTTTATACTTTATTTTTCCTTTGAGATGTAAGAAGTACAAACATTTTTGTGTTTATAATGGGGCGGTGTTGTGTTTTGTTAGCTCTGTACATTGCTGGCATCCCCTTGATGTGTTCTGATATGACATATACTTACTAATCAAAAAAAAAACAAAGATAGCCAGAGTAAGATATGAAAACTGCTGAGAAATATAAGCCACCACATGGATTGCCTTGCCTCATGAACTAGAGGAAGACTGAAAGCCAAGGTGGCTCAGGTAAATCTAGCTTATGACCATGTTAAGAGCTGATGGATGATGACTAATCAGCACTTGACCGTCTATAAGCACAAAATGACCCTAAGAATATGATATGATACATCATAAAACCAACATATGGACCTCCCTCATACACAGATACCGTAATATCAAAATTTCCCAGAGACAAAATACTGACCAGTGATCTTAAACTAGCTTTACACTGCTTAATTGTATGTAATAGCTAGAACATATAGCCAAAAGGATCTGTTAGCATATACTATTTCATTCTTTTCCTTCTTTAACAAGCATATGACATAAATATTAAATGAAGCATATGAAACAAGCAGCATGTGGAAGTATAAATTTAATATTAAATGAAACAACAAGCATACCATGTGAATGTATAGTTTAGATGATCCTGTGGCATTACTGAACTTCGAATCAACTCGTTGGCATCCTTAGGAACGGGGTATGGATTGCTGGGATTGACATTTTCATTGACGTCTTCAATGTAGATAGTATTCTCAGGAAGTCCACATGTTCGAGCAATTGCAGGGACATCAACATAGAACCACTGAGATGAGTTGGGATCATTTGCTGGAACAAAGATGCTAGGCTTCTCACTTCCACGAACAACTCCAACAATTTCGAGAGGTGTAACCGGAGGAACTTGCTCCTGTAGGTTTCAAGGTAATACAGTCAAATAACATTACACAAAGCTCATGTCCACATTAGCCAAGCAATCTACAATAACAATATACAACCTCAATAATTTTTGGATTCTTAGACCAAAACCTCCACCAGGAACTTCTTTCATTCTCTTGTGCAGAGGACGATGCTATACTTGACAGTTGTTCATCATCCTGTGGAACTTTTACAAACTTGTCTCTCCAGCTGCGTGGAATCCATCCTCTATTGACTAGAATAGGCGACTGCACACTGAAAAAAACTTCCAATATATTATCGTTAAAAAATCATAAAAGAAGCACACGACCGTGATCCACTCACTATATTCATCAACATTCCAAAAGAAGCAACAATTTAGTGTCAACATAAATGTAATTCTCAAAACAACCTACAAAAATAAATATTACAAATCACTTTCTCTAAGATGTCAGCCACTCTTTGGGTGCTTCTCTATGATTCACAAGTATGTGTAGTAAAATCAAAACATGGCCAATACGGAACAACATATAGATATACACCCGACACCCGCAGCCGATATGTTGAAGTTTTAACATCTCTTGACACCCACAGTTGTTTTGATATTATAAACATTTACAGAGTCATTGATACGATAAATTTTCGCCTCATACCTCTCTGGATTGTTGGGAATTGGCATAAAAGGAGTAATGAGGAAGTAACCATTCTCAGTTACCCCTGAAATGCTTCTAGAGCGTGGGCCCACATAAATCGACTTCTTCTCATCAAACAGTCCTTTACATACCACCCTCCTGAACTCAAGAGCATCCAAATTGTTACTGGAAGGAGCTAACTTGTTACCACTAATTGGTTCCGATCCCAATCTTTCCTGCCTATATTCAAGTAGTTTAATCTGCATCCACACACACACACACACAAAATGTTTAAACTACATATTCCAATTCCATGAACATGACAAAAATGTAAGCTAATTTTTTTAGTGTTGTGTTTGTATATCTTGGATTTGGGTAGAGATTTGAACAGTGAAACGAAAAATTACAAAAATCTAAGCTAATATTTTTCATTTCACAATTATATATATATATATATATATAAACACAGCCTAAAAGAAAAGAGAGGAGAGGGTTAAAGATAATATTAGAAGAGTTTTTCTGCTTAGATAAACCCTAGTTGAAGGCCAACATTAGCGAACTGTGTGAAAATGGGAATAGAGATACATATCTAGTGTGTGTGCGCATTTTAGAGAGTGAGAGGGAGAGAGAGAGGTTAAACCTTATCTTGTCTTCTGAAGAGTTGCCAAGTTCCAAGACCAAAAGTGATGACTCCAGGAACAAAAAGGAGCAATTTTGACCATCTCGACCCTTTCTGCTTCTCTGATACATTTCACACAAACACTCAAATTTCAATATCAATACACATCAAGCATAGGTTCAATGGAGAGAGAGAGAGAGAGAGAGAGGACCTTGAGATTGAGAAGGGGAGGTCGAAGTTGAAGGAGGTGCCGAAGAAGAGGAGATGGCGGCGGAGGAGGAGAAGGAGAAGGAAGGAGGCGGGGGTGGGAAAGACTTCCACTGAAACGAAGTGACGGCGGAGGCAGAGGCGGAGGCACGTCCACGGCGAAGCTTCTTAGCTAGGGTTTTGGAAATGGAAGAAACAGAAGCCATGTTGTCGATGATGAAGGCGGCGAACCTAACATTTGATTAGCGCTTTGCTCTTCTCTGCCACAGCGAGAGAGAGAGACAGAGAGCAGAAGGGTCTTACGAAAGAAGAGAACTGACTATAGGGCCCGGGACTTGGCACTACACATATTAAAGGGTTTTTGTGTCTGGCCCGGCCCGTTTATTTAATTATCAGGCCCTCCTCTTAGTCTACATATATATGGGCTTTTTGTTATTAATTAAAAACATCAATTTTTAAAAATTATTTCTACTACAAAAATAAAAAGGTAAATTACAAATATATTTTCTGAGATTTAATTAAAATATGAATCATTTCTGTAATTTTAAAAATTAAATTTCACCTCCTAAGATTTTCAATTTCATAACAAATCACCCCTGTTATTAATAAATCATCAAGTCAATTTTTAGTTAATTCTGTTAAATACAAAATATTAACAAGACAGTATTTGTAATTTTTCAAACTATAGGAGATAATTTGTACTTTAAGCAAATCTCAGAAGGTATATTTGTAATTTATTCAAAATTAAATTATATAAAAATAATAAAATTTTTATTTTTTTTCACGAAATTAATTTTTATTTGAAAAAAAAATCTGAAACAAGTTTCTAAAATCAAACTAAACATGGCCGCATTTCTGTAGATTTAACAGCATGCTCAATTCAAATAAAATAAAATAAAATAAAAGTAGTTATCATAATATTTCTTCAATGATTAGTGAATATCAATTTATTCTTCTTACCCATACTATAAAATAAAAAATTTAATCCCTATAACTATAAAAATAAATAAATAAATGAAAAATATTTGAGGGCCACAAAATTAATGGCTCAAACGACTCGAAACTGTCAAAACGACGTCGTTTTGGCTTATTTTGCGTCCAAAACGACGTCGTTTTGACAGTTTCAAGTCATTCGAGCCACTGAATTTCGGGCCACCAACCATTGCTGTAAATAAATACATGAATGATCACTTACACCCCTTCAAAGCACCATCCAAAAAGGATGTTTTTGTACAATTTTTTTTATAGTTTTTCTTTTTTAGAGAGGAATTTTTTTTTTTCCTTTTTATAATTGATGGAGCCAATATATACAAATTCATAAATGAAAAAAAAGAGTAACATACTCACTATTAGTTGAGAGAGTCGTATATTTAATTTAAAAGAAAAAACTAAAGACCAATGACACCCCAGTTTTTTTTTTTTTTTTTTGAAACTGCCACTTATTCTTATTGTTTTGTTCTTTTTTTTTTTATATCTTTTTAACAAAATTTATATTTTTTGGATATATATTGAATATGAAATTTCATAAATTTAAAAAAAAAAATTTGATGGCTCACGTAACAGTAAAATTAATTTTGAGACAATTGGATTCTAACTATTTGTTATTAGACAATATAACTGCACATAGTAATTTTTCACGGTACTTCATCTTAGTGATTAAATGAGCATTTTTAGACACAATTTACGTGATGAAAAATAATAATAATGAGAATTTACCTGATGATTAATTAGCCCTTTTTTGACATAATTTTTTTAAGGGTTAATACACAAAAATTTTCAAGATTTCATAAATTTTTTTATTTTAAATTTTAGTGTTTTTCACTTTAAACCCACTCCGTTACTTTACGCAAAGGGAGATGGACGGAGGGGACAAATGGAAACCTGAATGGAATTCCAGGATTTAATTTGTCGAAATTGAAACACCGAGATTTAAAATAAAAAAACACGTGAAATCTTAGGATTTTTTTTGTAATTAATCCTTAAAAAAATTATGTCAAAAAAATTATTTTCAGATTTAAAAATTAAAAAAAAAAAGCTAAAATAAAAAGAGCAAAAAATACTTTGTTTATCTGTTTCTTTTTACTTAAAACAAATACTGCTAAAAGTGTAATTGCCAAACTTGCTCCAAATCAACTGGGGCATTTGCGGAGAGTTAGTGTTGTGCCTCTTGGGGAGGTTTTTTTGAGTGTTTTTTTTATAATCTGAACTGTTCAAATTGTAGGGTTTGTCGAGTAGATCATTCTTGTAAAAAATCAAGTTGATTGGATATCTTTAACCCTATAACCAAAGCACATTTGTTTCTATAAAAATTAACGGTTAACATAACTTTCAAAAAAATTTAAAAACAACTGGGATCTAATCATGGGGTTATGAATATCCGATTAATTTGATTTTTTATATGAATAATATTCTTGATGAACCTTGCAATATAACGGTTCAGATTGTCGAAAAACACTCGGGAAGACCTTTCAAAAAGGGGCAGCAATAACTGCTCTGCCTTAAGGCACAGCAGCACCCCCTTATCAGGGCATTTGGCCTAGTGGTTGTCTACCACTTTTTCTGGTGTGAGATCTCATATTCAACTCCTATGGAGAGGAGTTTAATACCCCTTTTGGTGGTTGCTTATTTCTCCCCCATTATGAGATTGTGATAATAGTTTATTTGGTTGTTGGGCTTGGTGGATTTGATATATTGGTTGGGTTAGGCTTTGTTAACTTTCTAATTATTGTGGGCTAGTAATTTATTTGATGATGTAAATATTTTTCATATTTGTAATTACTCTTCCATCGATTGACACAAAAAAAAAAAAAAAAAAAAAACAAACAAACAAACAAACAAACAAAAACAAAACAAAACAAAACAAAAACAAAAACAAAAACAAAAAAAAGTTGCTCCAAGTCAAATTATTGATGGAAAATTTGAGTTGGTGAACCAGTGTACCAAAAAATCAATGCCAATTCACTACGATTGTGTTCGGTTTATGGACTTAGAGTGAGATTTAGAAAGGGATAAGAAAAAAGTGTGAAATATGAAATATGAATAATATATATTTACATTTCACTTAAGTTTACACATTTTTTTTTTTTTCATTTTTCTTCCCAAATTCTTTTCCAAATTTATAAACTAAACACAAGTTAAAGATGTTTTTTAGTTTTTTCAAAATACTTTCACGTAATTGAATGTAATTTCTTGTTTCATGTAACTACATCAAATTTAGACTAACATTTAGAACGTCTTGCAATTTTAACAGTATATCTATCGAGTTTGTACACACTGCTAATTAATATGTAAAAACTATTTTTTAAAAGATAATCAGA
The DNA here is from genome assembly GCF_055761805.1 of Camellia sinensis. Taxonomy (NCBI): domain Eukaryota; kingdom Viridiplantae; phylum Streptophyta; class Magnoliopsida; order Ericales; family Theaceae; genus Camellia; species Camellia sinensis. The sequence continues at coordinate 141,146,047 of NC_138975.1, forward strand.
TAACTATTATATCTATATAGTAGAGTTTACTATTGTTGGCTTTTTGGCTTTCGAAGGGTATTATTGTAATTGCGAGCGTACCAGCAAGGATCAATCAGTCCTTACAGAAAATTAATTGTCAACCAATTATCAGACGATTGCGTTTTAGTTCTTTCAGCCTCAATGAAGAGGACTTTTACTAGTGGCTTGATTTAGGAGAATTAAGCAAAATAACAATTAAATGAAGAACAATTGAAGTATTTCATTAACATGAAAAAACTTACAATGATTCAAACTCAGCCTTGTAGAGGTTTACAGCAACAATCTACTTGAAACTACTCCTATAAACGAAGTGCAGTGCAGGAATTTAAAGTACAGAAAATGTAAGACTGGAAATGTAAAACTGAAATAAGTATAATAAGACTGGTTTTTTGGACCTGAGTCTGGGGGGTTTTTCTGGGGCCTTCTCAGCTATTTATACTGCTCAAGAATGACCATCGAACTGCATTTCTAACTGTCGAACTGCTCCTCTATGATCACTGATCATGTTGCCTCAAGATTAGCTCCATTACGCCATTACTTGCAGTTAGGCTTCCCTCTTCAATTTGAATTTGAAATATGAGTAAATGTTGAAGCCACATCACCTTGCATCTCTTCGTTGATCCACTACTACTCAGATCTCGTAACAACCAATACTAATTGCCACGTGTACAATCAGGATCGAAGACTTGAATAGTCTTCTCATATTACCCTTATTTTGCCACGCGTCGAATTGTAATTGGCTTGTACAAAATATGTAGCCAACATTATCCCTCGCACTAATATACCCAATACTTGGTGATATTAGTGGATCAAGGTCTCTTTCCCACGTCTTAGAACGTGCATGGGTTTTGCATTCTCCCAGAAATGCAACTATCATTCATCATCTGCATTAAACTCTCCTTCAATCTTTTGAACACCCCCACCGCCTTAGTATTCGAACAGACTGATACATTTTTTATGGCCGAATCAATTTTTCCCTCCATTGATCGAGCACACGAAGAGTCATATGATGATGATGTTCTTCCTCGAAAGAACCTCCATGCATTAATTAGCCACCTTTACCCACCTTTCTATATTCAGGTCGTGGATGCCTTTGCAAATTATCAACCCTTGGACTTCGAACATATTGCCCTTAATCCTTCGATTCAGAAACTCACAAATATGGACATGGGAAGTTCTTCTTCTGACTCACCCTTGGACTGCGAACAAAATGCTCTCAATCCTTTGATTCAGAAAGTTGCAAATATGGACATGGGAAGTTCTTTTTCACAACCCTCTGCATGGGACAAGGCTGCGACTTCTTCCTCTTCTGGGGCTTCTGACTGGACAAGCTGGTCAAAACCTGAGGCTTATGATTTGAGAGAACGAATCAACCATCATTTTGTCGAATTTACTGACCCTTTAGAGTTCCCTTCTTATGCGCGAAGCTCGGTGGTCTATCCCTACGTGCCCATTGACCATCGACGCTGTTTGGAGGAGAATCTACTTGTGGCATGGTATACATCCTCTATACCTACAAAGATAGTGCACGCCGCCCGACGCCTAGAAGAGGCACAAGGGTACAATCCATCATTCTTAGCCCAGAAGGTGAAGATTTGTTCTTCTGACTGGCTCGATTATATTAATGCCCTTGTTCCTTCTACCCTTGTTCCATCTCCTAAAATAGAAGCATCCACACCTTCCTCTCCACCAAATCCTCGCTGGACAGAGAGATTGAGGCTTGCCCTTTTCGCAGATAAGATCTTTCCACCTTACAAGCCTCCACCTTCCCCTACTCCAGCTGAGCGGAAGCAAGCTCAACTTCTGCTCGCGACTTTCTCTCACTTGCCCTTCAATGTTCTTGAGGACGAAGTCTCTCTCAAGAACCTTCGATGGGCTTGTGATATTCTGACTCGGGGTCATGTCCTCAATCCCCTCGCCCAAGCAAAGCTTCACATGTTTGTGGACCAACTTCCATTGCTTCTCCACTGGCATCGGACCTCCATGGCTACCACACAATCTTTAGACCAACTCTCGTCCCTTCGAGTTCATGCCCAGTACGAAGCAGAGAACTTCATTGAAGAATTTAATGATTTCAAGAATAAAGATTCTGCGTACTGGGATAACTTGGATATAGACGAATTGGAACAAGGATTGAAAGAAACAGCATTCGAAATAAAGGTTGAAGAGCTCTTTTACGAAGTGAGAGCACATCAACTCATGCAGCCAATATTAGAAGAAATAGAGGATAGAATAAAGAAAGAACAGAAATTCATTGATCATAGTTGGACTAAATTTCATGATCTTGTTATTTATTCCATTCCCTATTTTATGAGCTTGAGTTTGTACCCAAATAGGGCCATTCGATGTAATTGCTCTTGTTTTAATACCACCAAGACTTTTTTCTTTGTTTGGTATGGTTTGATCTTGTCCCCATTTATCTTTAAAGCAAATTCAGAGCTTCGAACTGAACAAGCTTATCCTTCAAATTTGGACTCGATCATTTTAAATGAAACACTAAAAGAACCAACAATTAACCTTTCCAATTTATGGAATATAGTTAACAATTTTTGTTGATTTTCATTTAAAATTGGTGCTTCGAATTTAACAATCTTACCCCTTAAAGCTTGTTTTGATCATAACCAACATATGGTCATGGTTAGTATTATCAACCATTTTAAATTGACATTTTTTGCTTCGAAGAACAGTCCATGCTATTTTTAGTCTAGAAAGAGAATCTTTCTTAATTATATATATAAACCAATTAATGGTTTTGATGTTTCGAACAGCAATTCCCATCCTTAAGGGATCTCAAGTTTTGCTTTGAAAGATATTACTTTCATTGAGAAACCTAAAACAGGTCTTTAATCCCTTCGAAGTAAACAAATACTTGAGCATTCTTACATCCATAAGTATGAAATATACTTCGAAGCCGGCTTCTTAGTTTCGAAGCCGTTTATTATTTGACTTTCGGCGCCAAAATCTGGTTTCGAAGCCAAATACTATACTTCGAAGCTGGTTTCAATGCCTGGGATGTGTTTTTCCCTCCAAAAGTATCAATATTAAAGGAAACTCTTCGTATTTGTACTTTTAGTACTTAACGAATCACGCGATATATCTTCCAGACATAAAAGCTTTTAAAACCCTTTTATTTTGTGCTCTGAAATAACTTGCTCGCTTAATACAGAAACCCTTTATCTCTACCGATCTTTCACTTCTTTCTACTCTCTTTCCCAGCTTCGTCTTTTGAGGAAGTGTTCGATCAACGTGCGAGCCCGTCTGTAGTCCTGAAAATGATCATTGATGCAAAATGTGAAAAGTACAAGGCTGGGGAGAAAAGCGCCATCGACAAACGCATCTTCATCCCTCGTCGTCATGAACAACAAGACTATGTGCTTGGGCCTATATTCAAGGAGATTCTTGCTGAGCTTCCAGCTCTATATCCTCGTCTAGAATACCATTGTCTCCTTTATGATGGTGGCCTTGACTGGAGGAAATGGAGGACGAATCGCCCCCACCGATGCTAGCCCACAGTGAGACCGGAATGGCAAGAATGGTATGATCGGATTGTCCTGGTAGGACTCTGGACCTTCAAG